>NC_053497.1:103427156-104027156 GCF_905171775.1 Rana temporaria
AAGGCATCCCCTGCAAAAAAAAAATAATTTTTGGTGAGCTACTCCCAATAGGAAATCACGACTAAGGCCTGGTTCTCACCTATGCAGGTTACAGTTTACATATTCTGGGTGCATTTTGCAATACACATTTTTGATCCATTGAAGTCTATGGAACCAAAAACCAGAGAAAAGTCCCTGGCCCTCAATAAAATGCATAGATATGAACTTGACCCATAGGAAACATGTTAAATAGAAGGTAGTGTGTTTCTGCAAAACTGAAAATGCATAAAAAAAAATGCATAGGTGTGAACCAGGCCTAAAGGTATGCAGACCCTGCAATTTTCCTCAAGTGCAGCAGCTGATTAATAATTTATAAAACCACTCCCATTAGATACACTTACCACATAGACACAGTCAAACACACAGGGATTTCTTCAGAATAACAAAAGGTAGGAATCTGTAACAAAGTTTTGTTAAAATCCTTGCAATGTACGTAGATCACTCAGGAGGGAATGGTGTTTTTATTCTTTTTCTCAACAAAAGTGGAGTTAGGGCCAGTTTTTTTTTTCTACATCAAAAACGCATGGAAAGTATGGTTTTCAATGGCATAGTTCACACCAGTTCTTGCAGTTCTAGTGCATTCCAGTTCCAGAACAAAATAGAACATACTGCATTTTTCCTGCACTGGACTGCACTGGAATTCTGTAAAGCGTATCCAAAACGCACCCAAACACACACTGGAACACACATGTCCTTATGTAAGGTTGAGGAAAAAATGCACCAAAAACTCACTGAAACGCATCAAAAATGCATCCGGACTGCATTTCTATGGTGTGAACTGGCCCTTCTTGTGTTTATTTTGCACATATACAGGTAAAATAATTTATAGCTCACAGAATTAAATGTTAACCTTTTCAAATTACCATTTTATTGGAGAATCTTACTCTGACGATGAAGGACCAAGATGAGAGGTATTGAAAGACATGGACCCCATACATGACATATAGAGAAGAGACGGGAACAGAGGACTAGGGGATTGTTCTGGTCGGGGCGGTCGAGGCTGAGCAATGCAGAGGAGGGTTTTTTTTCCCCAGGGGATGGGCTTGGGGGAGGGGAGGATGGGAGATAGAATAGTTGTGGATAAGTTAACATAGTAATTTAGGAAGCGGAAGAATATATATTTGTCAGAATGTAATACAAATGTTATATTAATACTATGTAAGATTAACTGGAATTATGTGAAGAAACTTATAAAAAATAAAGAATTTATATAATAAAAAATAATTTCAAAATTACCATTTTATGTTTATAAATGTGTAAGATACCGAACAGCAGCTCAGATTTCTATGTTTTGTATTTTAATTCATCTATACACAGCAAATTGTGTGTACAGGCCTATTGAAAACAATGGGTTGCATTTAGATCAGTAAAAAAAAAACATATGCCTAAAAATATGGATAGAGACCCTCAAGGTAGAAATGATGAACCTCTTCACCGTGTCTGAAGCCACGGGTGCTGGCAATGCATGTAGTAATGCAAGAATGAAGGGGGGTGTCTGGACAGCCATACTCCCCAAAAAATATTACTTTATTGTAAAAATAAAATCACAGGATACAAACCAACGCGTTTCACACTAAAACTTAGTGCTTAATCATAGCTAAAACACATAAAAATGGATATCTAAAACAGGGCTCAAAATTTCCCCTCGCCTACTCGCATTTTGCGAGTGCAAAATCGTTTCTGGCAAGGAGCTGGGAGTGGGGGGAGAGCGCAGGTACCGCCGGCATGCGGGGATTGATCGGGAGCTGTTCTCCCATCAATCACCAAGGGGAAGAGAAAAGCTGCGGGATTAAATAGCTGATAACCCGCTGTTGCAGCTTACTTTACATTGCAGCTCCCTCCGCTCCGCTCCCGGTTACACACAGCCCCGCCTCCTGACCCCGTATCATATAGACCAGGTCCGGCCCCAGTCACTGTTTAATCCTGCCCGGCTGCATTCCCACCACCTGCCCTCACTGCTGTCATCCTTATGGAGTTGTTATCTGTGGCAGGACAGCTCTGCATGGGCGGCAGGAGGATGACATCAGATGCAGACAGTACAGGGCAGTAGCTGCCAAGCAACCAATCACAAGCTTGTTACCAGAAAAAGTTTGCAGCTCCCGTCCTCCTTCCAGGGCTGTCCGGCCGCCGATGTCCCTCTCCTGCCTCCCGGGGTCCATGCAGACCTGTTCCGGCCGACGATGTCCCCCTTCTGCCTCCCAGGTTCCATGCAGAGCTGTCTGGCCGCCGATGTCTAGCTCCTGCCTCCCGGGGGCCATGCAGAGCTGTCTGGCCGCCGATGTCTACCTCCTGCCTCCCGGGGGCCATGCAGAGCTGTCCTGCTGCGGAAGTCACCCTCCTGCCTCCTGGGGTCCAAGCAGACATGTCCTGCCTCCGATGTCCCCCTCCTGCCACTCTATATCCAGGTGGAGCAGTTCTGCCTCCGATGTCATCTATAGATGTGCCTTCCGCCCTGTGTAGGTAGGACATCAAAGAGAGCTGTCAATACTGTGAAGTATGTGTGTGAAGCCCAGGATGATGTGAAGAGGGGCCAATGCAGGAGTCTGAAGGTGGAGGGGGGGATTTTAAAGTGGGGGGGGGGCGAGGACAGGAATGCAAAGGGGGAGGTAAGGACAGGAATTTAAAAGGGGGGATTAGGGCAGGAATGTAAAGGGGAAGGGATTTATACAAAGTGGTGGGTGGGGTGACGACAGCGATGTGAGGGGGGCTGAGGTCAGTAATTTGAAGGAGTGGGCCGATATAAATGGAGCAGAGAACTGGAATGTGATGGGGAGGTGATATGAGGGGGTTTGAAGACACTGCTGTAAAGGGGGTGATATGAAGGGGGCTGTGATGTAGAGGGGGGTTGTGATGTGCAGAGGGGCTAAGAACACTATTCTGATGTGAAGTATCTGAGGCTAGGTTTATATCACTGCTACCTGTGTTCTGCATGTAGGCTGTTTTACATGCAGAAACACAGAGAAATAAGTCCCCTTACCCATTGTTTTTTTAAATTGCGCTTCACCAAGCTAGTTTGGCGGTCACGAAAATGTGCAGTGTTTGCCCGATGCTTCAAGGTGCCATTAGGAATCAAACATTGAATTCGGACCTCCGCTGGAATAAAATTTTAGTGACTGGACCTCAGTGAATCTTAATTCAATAACCCTGATATAGACAGAACACGTCCCAGCATTGGACTGGCATTCTGTCCATCTGATACAGGCACAGGGTCAGGAGGCGGGGCTGTGTGTAAGCGCGAGCGAAGGGAGCTGCAATATAAAGTCAGCTGTAACAGCGGGTTATCAGCTATGTAATCCCGTGTTTTTTCTCTTCCCCGGGGTGATCGCTGCATGATTGGATCTCTGATCCAATCCCCTGCCCCCACTCCCAGCTCCTCTTCCCCTGGGGCTATCCTCTGCACAGGTGAGCAGAGGCTGCAATGGTGGGCACAGTGGGCAGAGGCTGCAATGGTGGGCACAGTGGGCAGAGGCTGCAATGGTGGGCACAGTGGGCAGAGGCTGCAATGGTGGGCACAGGTTTGGCTGCACTGAAAGTTTGTAACTTAATTTGGCATAAAACAAGTGTCATTTCATGAGATAATTTGAGGGCGTGTTTAGAGGCAGAATTAGGGGTGGTGCAGGGTAGGGATTGGTTGGGTCAACTGGTGGCGAGTAACCCTTAAGGCCTGGCTAGTAGCACTGTGTAAAACATGTGTGATACTGTAAAGTACCGTATTTATCGGCGTATATCGCGCACTTTTTTTTCCCCTTAAAAAAAATCGTGGGGAAAATCGTGGGTGCGCGATATACGCCGATCCCCGCTGTCTCCGACATTGTCCCCAGTGCCCACCCCAGGCCGACAGGTGGCAACAGTGGGGTCAAGCACGAGGCTGGTGTTTCAGGAGAGGCCTGTCTATTCATCGGAGGACACTTTGGGTCCGAGAGGCTGGACGTGGGCCGCCTATCAGTTGCTGATTAAGCCAAAAGCTATGTGAAGGAGAACCGGGTGCTAAATCCAGTCAAGAAGAATTTTGGACCGCAATTGTCTCTAATCTTTAGGAGGGTCTGTGGCAGGGACTTAATCCTATCCATCCGAGTGACACTCTGGCTGCCAGGCTGGTGAGAGAGGCCTGTCCAGATGCACTATACCCGCTCCGGCTGGAGTGGCGAAGTAGAGTTGTTGTGGGAAGCAGGACTGTTTCCATATCCAGTTACACCTGAATCTGCTGTTTTCTATTTTGCTATCCTTTAACCTTCCTACTGTTTTATCGTTTTTACTCGGCTGGGTAATAAAAGCACAGAAAAGACACCTTTGGGGGTAGTGCTACATTATTTTTATATATATAAAAATACCTGGAAACTGGATGATAGTGTGTGTGTATGTATATGTGTGTGTGTGTGTATTATATATATATATATATCTCTTCATTGATAAATCGCAGTTTAAATCCACCTTGAGACCTTTCTCATACCTGAAGAATTGAAGTTGTTTGGTTAACAACTTTGCAGCATTCATAGATTTGGCTACATTACCTTGTTTTGCTGGTTTCAATCGTTTTGATGTGTTACAAACTCAGTAACAAAGGAAGCTTTTACTGAGGCTTCTTGGAATACAATCTGGATGATTTACCACTCTAATTTGTCCAAGAATTGATGATTTAGCATACTGTTGATTTGCAACTCTACAGGAGTCCTAGTGATGTAGGATCAACCCTTTCACTCACAGAGCCTTTTAAGGAACTGCTGCTATTCACAAAGTACAAGTAGGATATATTTGTACATTTTAAGGATTATTTTGGGAGAATCTTGGGTTTTAGTGTAAGGGTTCTGAACCTCAAAGGGGTTCAAATGGAAATGTAAAGTGTAGATTTGCGTGCACGCATGGGAGTAACTCACTGATACATCTGTTCAGTTCAACCACTTCCTTATCTATATTTTATTACCGGCAGTACCAAGCTCTTTTTACACACAGCACGATACGTCTCTATTATGTTAATGTGAGTCTAAAAAGCACATCTGATTGGCTTTAATACAAGAAGAGTACAAAAACTTGATGGTCAAAGCTTGATTGTCCTCTGTCTCTCTTCACTTCCGCATATTTCAGGATGCGTGGGTACAAGGGGCAAGCGCCATCTTTATCTTCAGTCATCCTTGACTCGGTGGGAGGGGGTGTTATTAGAGGCTCTCTTGAGTAAGGAAAAGTTAAAGCAGTTGTGTACATACAAAAGCAATGTAGACTTTATAGTATAGAAAAGATGCATAGAAAAGTAGGCATTTTCTGGTTATCATTATGCTCATCACATTCCTTCACGGTCCCCCCCTAAAATAGCCATTTTCTATCTGTCCCTCAAACTAAAGGTCCTACTCGCCTGGCCCATTCTTCTCAGCAACTTTTAGGCTGTGTATAGAAAAGGGCAGCAACTAGTTCACTACCCCCCTCGACACAGCTTAGAGAAGGGCAGTCAGGTGCTACCTATCCCTATAACCCTATAGGACTGTGGGATTATGGAAAGGGTGTGACTTTAGAGGGGTGAAGGGTCAAACGGACAAGGTACTATGTCACAGTAATCAAAGGTAAAGGTGGCCACATGTGTGCTTGAAGAGTTATACCAAAATGTAATTGTGTTATCTTTTTTTGTGATGGCCACCTTCTGCCCCCCCCCCCCCCCCCAGACCAAACAGAAAAAGGATATGCGGCATGGTCATCATGAACTCAAAAAAGTATAAGAATCCGCGCTTAGGATGTAATAGTGCTGCTGCCTCCCTAAAGGGTCTCAAAGGAGAGACCAATAATGAGAGAATATAAATAATGGGATAGTGGCGCTGCTAGGTTGACTATAATAACATATGGTGAAGGTAGCTCAAGTTGTCAAACTTGTTTCGGGTAACCTGAATAAGGGATAGATCCAATATCGTGGACCCCCTTTTCTACAACACACAAAGGGGGATGTGGGAGTCTACAGGTTACCCCGTTAATAATGCCAACAGAAACTTGCTGCCAAGTAAGTGGCTATTGAAGGTCTGCCCCAGTATATGGATATCCGTTTACCAGGTGGTATAGTATCAAAGTAAATAAATAATCAAAAAAGTGTAGTGAATTATATATAAAAAGAAAAATATATAAATATAGAAAAAGAAGGGTCAGGACCCTGTGCGGGCCAGTAGTGTCACAGTGCTCTTTGATCAACAGGTGTGTGCAATGTGTGTCTGAAATCCTATTTGAATAGGGAATACCAGCTGGAATTGGCACAAATTGAAATAAAAAAATTCTCTATATATTATTAAGTGAAGCTTATAATATAGTGCCCGGAACAGCCGGCATAAGTCCCAGCGACCTAAGGTGACTTCTGAATTAGTGATATGTAAGTCTAAATGCTTTCATATATATAAATATAAAATATAGGAGTCTAGTGACCAGAGTGGGGTCAGGATACTGTGCAGGTCAGCAGATAAAAAAGTGGTTGTGACAACAACCCTATTGATTATCCAAACCTGCCAGTGTAATTAAGCCATCAAATATTGCAAAATGATTAAATAACTCCTAGTTCATGGAAAGGTCCATATAAATGCAGAAATGTTTTCTTAGAAATAAGCTTTGCAGGTTCCACTGTTCTCACTGGGAACACTGTATCAAAGTTCAAATTTCTTATACAGCCCCTGAGTGCAGGATAGGCAGAATGCAAATGGTGACTTGGTGTGCCGATCTCTTACAATCCAATTACAGTGACTGTTGTGCTCCCCCACTTGGGTCCCCACTCACCAGATGTCGGCACCCCCAGGGGGCAAAAAGCGGTTGGTGGTGGTACGTTGGTATCTCCTGATGCACAGTGCCCTGTGTTGGATCCATGGCAGTGCAGTTTCTCAAGGGTAAGAAATTTCTAAAGATGTATCCCGGGCAGCAATGGTGGTGTCACTCAAAAAATAAAAATAAAAAAGGGAATCCACATAGCGTAATATGTTTTTGGAAGGTCCAAAAACTATTTTATTTAAAATGGGGTTAAAAAGTTATGGAGAAATCTCCACGGCAGGTCCCAGAACAACTGAGTGCCTCCCACAAAACAAAATTAAGTACATATCACTAATTCAGAAGTCACCTTAGGTCGCTGGGACTTATGCCGGCTGTTCCGGGCACTATATTATAAGCTTCACTTAATAATATATAGAGATTTTTTTTATTTCAATTTGTGCCAATTAGCACGATTCCAGCTCATATTCCCTATTCAAATAGGATTTCAGACACACCTTGCACACACCTGTTGATCAAAGAGCACTGTGACACTTTTGACCCGCACAGGGTCCTGACCCTTCTTTTCTATATTTATATCTTTTTCTTTTTATATATAATTCACTACACTTTTTTGATTATTTATTTACTTTAATACTATACCTCCTGGTACACGGATATCCATATACTGGGGCAGACCTTCAATAGCCACTTACTTGGCAGCAAGTTTCTGTTGGCATTATTAACGGGGTAACCTGTAGACTCCCACATCCCCCTTTGTGTGTTGTAGAAAAGGGGGTCCACGATATTGGATCTATCCCTTATTCAGGTTACCCATCACAAGTTTGACAACTTGAGCTACCTTCACCATATGTTATTATAGTCAACCTAGCAGCGCCACTATCCCATTATTTATATTCTCTCATGCTCATCATGAAGTGGGCGGGATCTTGTCCTCAGGGGTTGGAGCTTTCTTGCAGTGGAAAGCGTGTATCCAGGTGTTCTTCCCAGCCAATTTGACTGAGGTGGCTGTGGTCAGCAAAACTTGGGTTAGACCATCATAACTTGGCTCAAGGGATCCTCACAAACTTCTTTACTAGCACCCAATCTCCAGGCAGTAGTTAGTGTTTTCCTGTATCTAATTCAGGATCTGGAATGGAAGAAAACACTCGAACGGATATTAGTAGGAGACGATCGCCTTCTGCTTCCAGATTCAGCTCCACCGCGCAAGGCCGACCACCGCTGAACAGCCCCTCTGCCTCGTAGAGCCCGCCGGGATCAGTGTCCTGATCCCCGCTGAATCTACCCTTATCACCTAGTCGTGACCCAGAAGTTCTACCTCTGTGGAAGTTTTCTGTTAGGAGCACAATACTCACCGACAATCCCGGATTCCAGTTGCCTTACATCCTGGATATAATACATCCCCATCGACTATGGTTCCTAGGTACGATCTATGCTCCTATGGAGACCATTTCTCCCCCCCTCGCTGCCTTCACCAGATTTTCACGGATGCAGTACTCTACAATTTGGGGACTTTGCGTCGCAGACCAGTTTGACTCCCACGACCGCTTTACCCGAACGATTTCATCTATAGGTCGCAAGGAACATTTACTAGATACTGTCACCTTCCCCCGGACAACCTCTACCCTCCGTACCCTGACATGCTGAAATGTGACTTGGGGGACCCAATCTACATGCCCCTTCAGATGGGATACAGAATCGGCACCCATGACACTTGTACTGACTCCTGCTGCTCGCCTTTCGAACACCACTGGAAGAATGAGTTGTCTGACTCATCACTCATCATTGTCGGGTCAGCTCTGCGGACTCTTTCTTTAGGTCGACATCGCCTTGAGTCTTTCAGGTATCAATGTATTATCTTGTCCCTGTGTGAATAGATGTTCAAAGTTGTTATTGCTACTGAAGGTACCTAAAGTAAAGTAGTCATGGGAGATTTATGTCCCTAGGGTACCATTGTTTCTCTTAAACCTGCATGTCTGTAGTTGTATTGACCGTGTATATCACTTTTTATGTACACATGTCCTACGCTGCCACCTGGTGGCGTTTTATTTCCAAGACATCTGTGCACAGACTGCTCAATTCTCTGTTGTGTTCCTACTTTATCGCATAGCTAAATTTAGGTAATAATCCCCCGCCTATAGAGAGGTGCAGATATCCTCACTTTACCTGCCCTTACTAGCAAAGGCCATCCGGGTCCTCCCCAAACTCCCCCACGAGTCTCTGCTGTCGAGTTGACGATTTTTGGCACTCGTATTCTGGTTGTAGCTCCCCGCCACAGAGTGCATTGTCTACCTGGGTGACACCCTTGAAAATGTTTCATGTTCAGACAAAGTTTTGGTTATGTTCAGCTCTCCTTCTTACTTTAAACTTTACACTGGGTACAGACTCACCATTGTGATCCTCAAGTTGCACAGTTAGTTATAGATTTCTTCTCTAGTGCATTCACGTGGATAGACTAGGGCGTCGCTCTCTTACGAGGGCACCCTGAGATTAGACGTTTCTTAGATGGTTACTACCACTTAAGTACCCAAAATACTTTTCCCTGCATGCACATATACCCTACCCGCTTACTAATCCTTCACGATTAGGCCTTAGAAGAGATGAACGGTACTACCGTATACTTTTAATTTCTTTCAATCTTCTCGACAGTCGAATAGAGTTACTGACCAATCCCTTCACATTTTGGACCACTGGCCATTTCCGGTACCCCCCCTCCTCCTGTAGTACCCGCTCACTTGGACTAGTGGGTGGGACTTCTTTCGTAGCTGCAATAACTTTCCCTTGTATCCTTACCCAGACCTTCGTGTTACTTCGGACTCTACTTTCTCACTACACCCCTCCCTGCCACAGCTCTTGATATATTTTTTCCTTGATACTTTGAAGACCACACAGCTTTGCATACACAATGGATACTCTGAAGCTCGACACTGACATACCCTCGGTTAAGATCATATCATAGGGTGATTGGTTCAATCGTATACAAAGAACTATGGAAATGGAAGAATTAATCCATCAGGCGAATGACACCCCATCCAAGTTTACTAAAACTTGGTCATGCTGGTTACACTTTGTCTCGACTGACAATTGCAAAAATATCCGGACCTGAAAATTAATAAACTTAATATATTAAGAAGTAATACACGAAAGAGCTGTGGCAGGCTTCTCTCTCCTATCCATTACCTTCCCCTCTCATTCCTACTTAGACACATATCCTATAAGCCACCTCTTTACTCCCTACAGCTAATATTGCCTGATGTCATCACTTGTATGTATTAGTAGTGAACTAGTGATGAGATTTTGATATCCTGATGGATGGAAATTACCGTATGATAAAGCATTCTGCATAACAATATTATACTTTGAATTTTCTAACCTTTTATGTATAATATAATTGTTGCATTGTTACAATCTTGATAGCGGCTGCGTCCGCACTTTTCCAGTTGTGCTTGTTATTACTGCTGTAATGTGTTATCTTTTAATAAAAACTTTTACAACTAAGTCTGAATCCAGCCTGATGGTCAAATCTTGATTGTCCTCTGGTCTCTCTTCACTTCTGCATATTTCAGGATGCGTGGGTACAAGGGGCAAGCACCATCTTTATCTTCAGTCATCCTTGACTCGTGGGAGGGGGTGTTTTAGAGGCTCTCTCGAGTAAGGAAAAGTTAAAGCAGTTGTGTACATACAAAAGCAATATAGACTTTATAGTATAGAAAAGATGCATAGAAAGTATGCATTTTCTGGTTATCATTATGCTCATCACATTCCTTCACATTAGTAGGTGAAGCTTTGTTTTAACTTGTGTCTGTTTTGTCTTTATACTTTTGTAATGAAATGTATTTGTTATACAGTTGCAAAAGTTAGATATTTTCTATAAATATATATATCAGAATTCCCATTAAAAGCACTATAGAAGTAGATAGTTTTACAGAAGTTGTGTCTTGGGAATCATTTTTTTTTCTTTTTTCGATGGGCCCTCTGGCTGATTAATACAAGATGATCTATCTCAGTATCTGTTCTTGTTTAGTATGTATAGATGCTGCACAGGGCCACTTATCTTGCTTTGTAGACGAGGTGTAAGTCTCAGTATATGTTCTTCTTCTGTATATATCAATGTGGCACAGTACTGCTTCTCTACCCAACCCATTGCTGTCCATGGCACACATTTCTCTGCTCGGTGATCATGAACTATAATGAGCCCCCTGCAGATTGAAGAGAACATATTGATCTGAGAGTTGGTTGAAGTAAATCACTTATTTTGTTTTGGGTGAAGTCTCAGACAGGGGCACTCGCTGCTGGAATAGTAAATGTGTCACGTCTGTCTGGAAATGGCGCTTTCGCCTCCGAGCTCTGGAGATCAGAGGAATCGTCTGCAGAAAATCATTCCATTTTTATAAAAACGCCAGAAAAGTTGTGATTTATTTTTAATCTGTTTGAAATACTTGTTTCTTCAATATCTTATCATATGTGACATGTGGAAACCAAATTACACTGGGTGTGGAAGGCAGAGCTGCAGCTCAACTAATGAACATGAACAGTGTTTGGAAGTTCTTGCCTAATTGTGACTCAATGCACAGAAATTTTATAGGAACAGCTGAGAATTACAAAATGTGTGTCTAACTCTGTAAATTTTAAAGCTGACCTTTTTAGTGAAGTTTTAAATCGTTTGTCTGGACCAAGGTAGTACAAATTTGTGTCTTCACTACTAGATGTGCCCATTGTGTGCACTGTATAAACTGTAGCCTCAGCTACATACAGTGTATAGCACTATGTATCGCCATTGGGCTTTGGGACTTCCTGTCCCACTCCCAAAACATAACTGAGTCAGACTGAGCACTGCTCAACCATTCACGTGTGCTTTGTATTCTATGAATGAATACCAAGCTTCTTCTGAATGGCAAAGTTGGAGATTATAATGTTATCGGTCCATCTCTCTGCCTCAAAAAACTTGAGGAAGCTTTATATTCATTCATAGAATACAAAGCTTCCTGTGAATGGCTGAGCAGCGCTCAGTCTGACTTAATTTTGTTCCAGAAGCGGCATGGGAAGTTCCAGTCCCCATATTGAAACCTAATGCTGTATACTGTATGAGGCCACATACATTTTTTACAGAGAGCACATTTAGTAACCAAGTAAAGGGTTCATTTGGACCAGCTTGGCCCAAATAAATTGGTTGAACTTTACTAAAAGATGGAGATCAGCTTTAAGCTTCACGAACTCATGAATGTGTGGGAAAACGTTCAGACACATATCGGGGGCTGAAAAAATATTCTCTGCAGCTTCCTTATAAAAAAAAAAAAATTGAACGTTGCGTTCAAAATTGCGGCTCTATACGGCGCCTGCGCACCGACGTTCGGGTTCTGTCGGCAACCTGTGACGCGCAGTATGCGCCGTTCAGAAGCCTGTCAATCACAGGCAGTGCTTGGGAACGCCCAGTCCCGCGGGATTGCCGTGAAGTGAAAATCGTGATAACGAGGTATGTGCTGAGAAAAAAAAAAACACCGGCATTCTGTCGGTAGGATGGCTCGACTCCATGTGATGTCAGAAATTTTTTTGAGGGTGAACCTCCACTTTAAATTATTCAAATCATCAAATAAAGTTACGCAAAGATAACCTGAGTATATACAAAATGCTATTTTTAAATGATTTTATTTAGGGGAAAAAAGCTGTCCAAATCTGCCCAGCCTATGTGAAAAAGTAAATTTCACTTGCCACACCCAGGCCTGATTATTGCCAGACCTGTTAAATCAAGAAATCACTTAAATACAAGTGGTCTGACAAAGTGTAGCATGCTAAAACATCTCAAAAACACATCATGCCGCGGTCCAAAGAAATTCAAAAACAGATGAGAAACAAAGCAATTGACATGTATCAGTCTGGAAAGGATTACAAAGCCATTTCTAAGGCTTTGGGACTCCAGCTAAGCATTTTGAGAGCCGTTGTCCACTAATGGAGAAAACTTGTGCCTACCAAAAATTACTCCACAACGACTTATCCAGGAGGTGATAAAAGAACAACCTCCTAAAGAATTGCAGGACTTACTAGCCTCAGTTAAAGCGGTTGTAAAGTCTTTTTTTAATTTATTTTTTTGTGCAAGGGTTTTTAGGCCCGATACTCCTCTTCTGAGATCCCATCGCTGCGCTCCTGGCTCCTCCTCTTCTTGAGTGCCCTGACTGAAAAGTGCTTTCCCTGGGGGCACTCGTGCAGGTGCGCTCTCGTTTCCTGCTGCGGCATCCATTATCCAGCAGCGGGAGCCAATGGCAGAGACCTCCCCTTCCCCAAAGCACCCCCTCACCCATGTTGAGGGCATGTGGCTTGGTATGGATTTTGGGGGGGGGACCCCATGCAGGCATCATAACCACTTCAATCTGAGGATAGTCCAAAAGGTGCACTTAAGCTGGCCACAGATATGTAGAATTTTGACTGCAAATTCTTGGGAAAAGAAAACCTTTAAAGCGGGGGTTCACCCTATAAAAAAAAAAAAAAAAATTTCTTCTAGCATAAAATTCGGCATAGTAGCGCGAGCTACAGTATGCCTGTCTTAATTTTTTTTATCCCCGTACTCACTGTGTAATCGTACATAGAAGATTCCGACTGCCCATGGGGAATGGGCGTTCCAATCCAGACGGAAGGTGATTGACGGCCGGCTCTGGCGCGTCACGCTTCTCTGGAAATAGCCCAAATAGGCTTGGCTCTTCACGGCGCCTGCGCATAGTCTGTGCGCAGGCGCCGTGAAGAGCCGAGACCTACTCCGGCTGTCTTCGGGGAGCGTGACGTGCCAGAGCCGGCCGTCAATCACCCTCCCTCATGAAAGGAACGCCCATTCCCCGCGGGCAGTCGGAATCTTCTATGTACGATTACACAGTGAGTACGGGGATAAAAAAATTAAGACAGGCATACTGTAGCTCGCGCTACTATGCCGAATTTTATGCTAAAAAGTTGTTCTGCAGGGTGAAACGCCGCTTTAAGAACATTTGTTTTTCTAATCATTAGGGGGTCAAATCTGCTTTAATTTTTGACAGCAGTCATGAGAAATTTAAATGAGAAGGATGGGAAAAAAAAATCTTGAACAAACAAAAGTCTAACAATGTGGTTTCCATTCAGTAAAGTCCATTTTATTCCAAAATCCAATATTAAAAGCAAACCAAATCTTTCACAAGACATTTCAATGAATTTTCATACAAATGTTCCTAAGAATTGTCATTCATATCTATGGGAAGGCCTGAAAAAAAAGTGGGCGGTTTCCTCTTCCTTCCCCCCCCCTTCTTTTTCTTTTTTTTTTTTTTAGTAACACTGTACTTAAAGCGGTGGTTCCCTTAAAAATAAAATGTTGACATCGCATTTAGCAAATAAATTACAGTTAGAATCGGCTTGTTTTATTTAAAAAATACCTCCGTACGTATCGTTTCCATTATTCGGTCCCACCGCCACTTCCGGGTACGATGCAGGCGGTGGGCGTTCCTAATTGATTGACAGGCATCCGAACGACGCATCCATCGCGTCACGAGATGCCGAAAAAAGCCGAACGTCGGTGCGCATGCGCCGTATAGAGCCGCACCGACGTTCGGCTTTTTTCGGCATCTCGTGACGCGATGGATGCGTCGTTCGGATGCCTGTCAATCAATTAGGAACGCCCACCGCCTGCATCGTACCCGGAAGTGGCGGTGGGACCGAATAATGGAAACGATACGTACGGAGGTATTTTTTAAATAAAACAAGCCGATTCTAACTGTAATTTATTTGCTAAATGTGATGTCAACATTTTATTTTTAGGGGAACCACCGCTTTAATGCTGTTCTCTAACAAGAAAAATATGCATTTTTGCCACTAGGGGGCACTGCAGGGGAAAGGCTCCAGTTTAGTTTGCTTGTGGGCTCCATCTTGTTCCCCAGTGGTGGTCTTCAACCCTGTCCTCAGGGCCCACTAACAGGCCAGGTTTGCAAGATAACTGAAATACATCACAAGTGATATCATTTGCTGCTCAGCGATTGCAATATTTTGGTCTGCATCTCCCCAAGGTAATACATAAAACCTGGCCTGTTGGTGGGCCCTGAGGACAGGCTTGATGACCACTGTTGTACCTCCTACAGTTGGGAGATTTTTGGGATACGGTAGATAATAGTTTCTGTCCTCTCGGGCCTAAATTGAGAGGTAAGAGGGTAAATTTAATTGACAAATTTGTTTCTTATTAACCTTTAAATTAGGGCTGTTACTGATCAAAATTTTTGTGTTTGATTAATCGACTAATTTCGATTAATTATAACGCACATACAGATCCAACTACTTTTAGCTGATCTCCTCCTTGCAGGCTGATTCCCAGTGCAGCTACCAACCACGGGAAAAATGGATAGCAGGATACAAAAAACACACAAAGGCAGCGCTCGATGGGAATAGCATTAAAACTTTTATAATCTTCAAGTAGGTAACCAAATAAATATTGCACTGGAGATAAAATCGATGTAGCTACATAAACTGTAAAAATGGTGCGAGTAATACCAAACGGTAGCAAAAGCAGTCATAAAAACATGTAGCTAAGTATGATACTGGTATAAAAATGTGTACAACGATACCACTGCTGAATCCAGATGAGGAGAGGTTAACATCAGTCCGTCGGCATGTAGATGTCCCAAGGGAACTATAACAACTCCCAGTGGATGGTTGTAGAATTCCAGGTTGATAGAGGGAAGTGATAGAGGGAAGTGTAACAGCCCTTGCGTGTGGCAGATAGTAAGGTCCCGCCACCATGAAGATATTAGATATAAAGGCACAGCAAAGGAGCCCTTCAGATGGACACGACAAGCCCTGCCGGTGTCCGTGACGATACCGGATCTCCGACGGAACTAACTGAAGGCCCAGAAGCCGGCGGAGAGGTGAGTACCAATCAAAAGAATTTTAATCGATCAAAAAAATGAAAGATTAATTGATGAATTAAAAGTTAGTTTCCACAGCCCTACTTTAAATGTTTCCTATTGTTCTCCGCAATCGCAGCATAATGTTTACCTATAGTCTGGTCAGTATTTTTTTTTTTTTCCGCCTCTCATTAAGATCAACATTTAGAGTTTGAAAACGTTTCCATTGTGCAATTTCTGCTAAGAGCAAAGCTGCAATTTGCAGATCCTGTGAGAAGAAATATTTTCCAAATGCTACAAGGATGACAAAACACATCCTTGCATGCCAGAGGTGCCCAAAAGACATTAAAAATAATTTATGGAATGAAATGAGGACCAGGATGAAAGTTCAAGTAGCTTTTTCCTCAAGTTATCCTCATTCCAGAAATACTTCCTGCAGCTTCTGGATCATCACAAATAGGTAGATTCAGGTAGATTGGATTAAATTTAGGGCGGCGTAGCCTAGTGTTTTTAGGCTACGCCGCCGTAAATTAGCTAGGCTAGTAGTGATTTTCAATCAACTTACCTGCTAATCTATGGCGGCGTAGCCTAAAACGAGCGGGCGTAAGGGCGCCTAATTCAAATGACTTGGAGGGGGGCGTGTTGTATGGAAATGAGGCTTGACCTCACGTTTTTTGACGTTTTTTGCTACTGCGCATGCGCCGGGCGACTACATTTCGTAGTGCGCATTGCGGCTAAGTACGCCGTACGGGCCTATTGATTTCGACGTGGACGTAAACGACGTAACTCCCGATTCGCGGACGACTTACGCAAACGACGTAAAAAATTCGAACCTCGCGGCGGGAACGGCGGCCATACTTTAACATTGTTATTCCACCTCATAGGCCGCCTAAGGCCTTACGGAAACAACGTAATTCGACTGCGGCGGGCTCGCGTACGTTCGGGAATCGGCGTAAAAGCTCATTTACATAATCTACGCCGGCCGCAATGGAAGCGCCATCTAGCGGCCAGCAGAAAAATTGCAAGCTAAGATAGAACGGCGCAAGCCGTCCTATCTTAGCTTTGTTTAAGCGTATCTCTGTTTTGAGCATACGCTTAAACGCCGGCGTAGATTCAGAGTTAGGTCGGCTTATCTACTGATAAGCCGGCCTAACTCTTGGTGAATCTACCTAAAAGTGTTTCTTCACCAGCAGCATCTGAGGCCCCATACAGACAACCGAACATGTCTGCTGAAACTGGTCCGCGGACCAGTTTCAGCAGACATGTTCGGTCGTCTGTACAGCCGAGCGGACAGGATTCCACCGTACATTTGCCCGCCGGGCCTTTTTCGAGCGGGCAAATATTTCTAAACATGTTTAGAAACAGCCCGCTGGAATCCTGTCCGTCGGACATGTTCGGTCGTCGTATCGAGTACGCGCGGATTTCTGTATGATGGTGAGTACAGCCATCATACAGAAATCTCCGGGCAGACATGTACGCTGAAAACGGTCCGGCGGACCGGTTTCATCGTACATGTTTGCTCGTCTGTACGGGGCCTTAAAGGAAATGTTACAAACCACGTCCTCCCAAAAATACACGATACATTCATTTACAGAATAAATTACACCTGAAAATCAGGAGACAATTTTTTAAGCTCTTGATTGTCAATAACTGAAAATGCATATTGACAGAAAGTTTTTAATTATGAGGGAAAGGGGGGGTGGTTACCTGTTCTTGCGTATAGTTGAAATGTTCTTATAGCAGTAGTATACTCCACTGTGCACTGTTTTGTAGATATTTGCTTGTATTGGCAGCAAGTGACAGTCTATTGTCTATTGCTGTGGCCGTGATGTCATCGCGGCTTGGCCATTCACGCAGCCCGTGAACCTGGAAGGAAGACCAGGTGAAGATAGAAGCCCTGTCAATGGTGATAGTGCGCTGCTGGAGGGCGTTGTTTCAAGGTAAGTCTTCCATAATGTTCTAGTATGAAATGCATGATATTACCTTGCAGGAGCAAAAACATTTATTTTTTTCTTTTCTAAACTTTACTACCGCTTCAAAATTTACAGTCCTTGTTTACAGTCATTTGTAATAAACACAATTTTAAAACGCAAGTTTTTAAAGTGGTTGTAAACCCTTTTTGTTGACTTTTACCTATAGGTGCACAGTTTAGGAGATATTTCACTTGTAGTGCGCCGATAATGTAAACGGCGCATGCGCTGGGAAGAAATGAAACTCCATATCATTTCTTCCCTAGTGTGTGCCGTTACTGGCGGCTCCCGTGCACATTCGTGGTAGTGACGTCATCGTGGCTCCATCCAATCACAGCGCCGGAGCCGCGATACCCAGAAGTAACCTCTGGCAGAAATGTCTGCAGCCGGAGGGGGAGACGAGGACGGCTTCGGGGGCTTTCATATAAGGTAAGTAATTCATAATGAGCTAGTATGCTAGTCATACTAGCTCATTATGCCTTTACCTTGCAGGTTTTTTTTGTTTTTTTTTACAGGCTTTACTTCCTCTTTAATTTTATTTACTAAATAAGTTGTACTTTTATTTTAGGCATAATACTTTTTATATAGCTGTATTTCATGTTCCCAGTCTAACAAAATGACTTTCAATTTTTAAAACTACTTTCCAGAATAAAACGGGGGTGGGGGCGGGAATCATATATGTATTAATTGTATATCCCTATAATTAGCTAGTCTATCAGAGTATGCTAGACCTAATGATTTAATGTTGGCTATGAAGACAGACACATCTGCTTAGTAAACAATATCTTATTATTTCCCAAGAAAATAGGAATATCACACACTAAATGGCAGATATCTATAGAGCCTATAACAACAATAAAACATTACAGATACTTAACACATCCTCTAGGTAGACTCCTCGTTGGCTGATCTCAGATGTTAAAGAGAGCTCTGGGCAGCATGGTTGAGGCCCGAGCCAGCATTCAGAACAAGGCTTCAAGATGGCAGAGAGAGCCAACAGGCTCCAGCAAAGGCCTGCAGCGAAAAAGACTGAAATCTTTTCTTTGTATACTTTTTACTCAAAACATTCACACCCACTCGTAACCACCCCCACCTGCCTCCTGTCCAATGAGATATTGCCAAGCAATTGCCCTTGTAATATATTATATTGGCCACTAGGGGCAGCATCGTAAGCTTGTCAGCAACAGCCTTTTAGCCATGGAACTGCAAGTATCATCATGGCTGATCTTTGGAAATGGGAAACGGATATGTAGAAACTCCAGACATATGACATTAACTCATGTTGCCTTCCAACAGTTAGGCATATAGGCAGGAGGGAATGCTTAGCTGAGACAGTCCTTCTCCCCTCCTCCAGATGAAAGAAAATGCCCATGAAAACTCCTGGATGTATGACATAAATTTGGCACTGGCCAGAAACCAGCAAGCAACTGAACAATTGTAAAAAAAAAAAAAAAGTTTGAAACGAGTAAATATTTTATTTAGCTTCCTTTTATATTTACCAAGGCTAGCAGTGTAAGGATTAAAAGTAGTTTAATGTTTTTTGAAAGCGTGTGATGTTCTTCCTTAAAAACCAATAATCATGCTTTAAAATAAGCCTTTACTGACCCCCTGTGTGTTTAGACACTCTGGATCAATTCATTTTCAAATTTCTCAATCGAATCCGCAAAGTTACTCAAGATGGGTTTCTGCACTTTGCTTTCCCCTTCTTGCTGTTGCACCTGTTTTACATGAGAGATTATAAGGCTGGCAGGCTAAGTCGCTGTTGGCTTGGAGCTGCTGAGCTACATAAAGAGAGAAAGTAAAACTGAGAAACTTTTGCTGCAAACCCTGACTTTTGCCAAACTCACTACTACCATCCTCCAATAATGGTTATTTCTTGCTGCCCGGAACCAGTGGTGTCGCAGCCAATCTGCTGTTAAGCACAGTCTTAAAAGGCCAGTGTCTGTATTGCCTAATGTTTGACTGCACACTTAACACCCCAGTGGATTTTTCCAGTGATCCACTGTGTTCCTCAGTGCCACCATTTTCTCCAGTGTCCTCCTGCCTCTGTTATCTCCAGTATTTCTCTACCAACAACCTTCAGTGTCTTCCTGTGTCTTTTGTCTTACAACCAAAACTCCCAGACCCTGTGTTGCCTTCTGAGCACTCCAGCATATCTGTGACTTCCTTGACTATGCTATCAGAACCATCAGCAGTGAAACTTATCCCCCCTTGCCGGTTGAAGACCAGGCAGCGTCTTATCCTGTGTACCTCTGTTTAGGCTCACCCTACCATGAACAAGCAAACATGTTGAGCTCTTTCAGCGGGTTTTGTGCCTCTCCACTACTGATGCCTCTCCAAGTTTCCCCAAAGCTCTGTCTCCTTCGTGGCTTACTGCCAGTCTTGGCTACCATAACCTAATCCAGTCTTCCACCTGTAGGGGACAGAGTCTTGTGCATTATTTTTTCTTTCTTAAGCCTCGTACACACGATCCAATTGTAGGCCAACTGAGCGTCAGATTTTTGTCTTAAATCGGAAGAGCGCTGAAAAAAAAAAATGAAAAGCCAGCAGCTACAAATACTGCAGCTGCTGACTTTTAATATTAGGACACTTGTCTGTCCTGGAGTCACTCTGCTGTCCCCCCGCCATCCTCGGTGAGGGAACCAGGGAGTGAAGCGCTCCGACTTCACTGCCCGGTTCCCTACGGCGCATGCTCGAGTCGCGCTACGCCTGCCGATTGGCTCCCGCTGTGTACTGGGAGCCGAGTGTTCCCAGCACACAACAGGGGACGGGAGGTGACGTCATGCCTGCAGTCTGCCCGGGACTGTTGTGGCCGGAAGTGGGTGCAAATGCCTGTCTTTAGACAGGTATCTGCACCCCCCTCCCCCTGAAAGGTGTCAAATGTGACACCGGAGGGGGGGAGGGTTCCGATCAGCCTGAGTTCCACTTTAGGGTGGAGCTCCACTTTAAGAGCGTGTGCCTGGATCTTGTCTTGCATACAGTACACAATTTTTTGTGCAGCAAACACGAATTTAGTGACGTACTGCGAGGAATTCCAGCTCTTGAGCACCACCCTTTGGGCCCCTTCTGCTAATTTTGTGTTTGGTGAACCTTGATTCCAAGCATGCATGTTTGTACTTTCAACTTTTGTGTGACAGACTTGTGTACTGACCATCAGAAAATCTGACAACCAGCCATTGTCCGCTAAAAATTTACTAGCCTGTCATCGAACATTTCTTGACTGAAAGTTTGGACAACAATTGTCAAAAGGAGCATACGAACGGTCAGCTTTTAGGACAACCCCCTGCCAACAATTGGATCGTGTGTACGAGGCTTTAGCCTTGATGTACAACACAATATATTTTAAATCTGTTCCTCAAAAATATATCCGCAATGGGGATACAAAAATGTTCCTTCCTATTGTTTTTGAATTCTACTGGCTTTCTTGTGTTTGGAAATGTTGTATTGTTACACTTATCTAAACTCAATAAAGTCTTTGTGGAATTAAACAACTGCTAAACAGCTTGCTTACAGTGGCAATCAACACTCCCATTAGGATCTGTGTTCCACATTTAAAAACTGGAGTACATTTTACTTTTAAAAGCTTCAATAAAGCTTGCTGAAAGCTCTGTAAATGCTTTGTCAAAGCTTGCTGTTCACACTGCTCTTATACAAGCTGAAGCCTGTAAGAAACTGGCCTAAATCTTGGTGATCACTAGTTAAAAAGTGTCCCCGAGTGCAATCTGCGCATACACCCATAAGACTGAGTGGGTGCAGTGGCGGAACTTTCAGGGTCGCAGCAGTCGCACTTGCGACTGGGCCCTGCCGTTCTGCCGATGGGGGGCCCCAAGACCCGGCATCTACCCCCTTCACCTCTGGCTTTCAGTTTGGGATGCAGTGGGGGGAGTGGGAGGCGGCGATCGGCAGCTCTATGGTGCTCGTGGGATCTCCCTGTGGCTAGTATTTCTCCTTCAGAGTGTATACAGTGGAGAGGGGAGGGGCCTCTGACCGGGCAGCTACAAGTTTCACTGTTCAGTGTACAAGTAAGTTGCTCCCCTCCCCTCTCTACTGTACAGACTCAGGAAGAGAATTACTAGCCCCAGGGAAATCCCCCTGCCCATGGACATCATAGAGCTGCCGATTGCCGTCTCCCACCTCCACCTGTGCTGGGGGATGGAGGTGCACAGCCAGCCAAGTACAGGGGAACCTCTGGGGGGGGTATTTAAGTCTGGGAACCATAATGTATGTGGGGGGCTCTCTGGGGACCCTGATGTATAGGGGAGGGCTCTCTGGGGACCTTGATGTAAGGGGAGGCTCTCTGGGGACCCTAATGTATGGGGGACTCTCTGTGGACCCTGATGTAAGAGGGGGGCTCTCTGTGGACCCTGATGTAAGAGGGGGGCTCTCTGTGGGCCCTGATGTAAGAGAGGGGCTCTCTGTGGACCCTGATGTAAGAGGGGGGCTCTCTGTGGACGATGTTTGTGGGGTCTCTCTGTGGACCCTGATGTTTGGGGGGTCTCTCTGGGGACCCTGATGTTTGGAGGGGCTTTCTGGGGACCCTGATGTTTGGAGGGGCTTTCTGGGGACCCTGATGTTTGGAGGGGCTTTCTGGGGACCCTGATGTATAGGGGAGGGCTCTCTGGGGACCCTGATGTAGGTGGGGGCTCTCTGGGGACCCTGATGTAAGTGGGGGAGGCTCTCTGGGGACCCGTGATGTAAGTGGGGGAGGCTCTCTGGGGACCCTGATGTAAGGGGGGGCTCTCTGGGGACCCTGATGTAAGTGGAGGATGTAACGAGGGGGGCTCTGTGGACCCTGATGTAAGGAGGATCCGCACTCAAGATATGTAACAAATTATATATATAAAAAAAAAATATATATATATATAATATATATATTGTGTGTGTGTGTGTGTGTGTGTGTGTGTGTGTGTGTGTGTGTA
Organism: Rana temporaria; assembly: GCF_905171775.1. Taxonomy (NCBI): domain Eukaryota; kingdom Metazoa; phylum Chordata; class Amphibia; order Anura; family Ranidae; genus Rana; species Rana temporaria. The sequence continues at coordinate 103,449,654 of NC_053497.1, forward strand.
TTGTACACATGTGTATGCCTGCCCAAACATATGACTTTCTTTACTTGCTGCACTGCTATGGGCTCTAGCCCGAGATCTTTTGTAGACCTAGCAATGCCTGTGGGGGGGGGGGGGGGGGGCTTTATGGTTTCTTGCACTGGGGGCCCTGAAGATTCTAGTTACGCCTATTACTCCTACTAATAGGGGCTTGACTCCTTATCCTACTGATCACAAACTATGAGGCCATATTTATTCTCACCAATGCTGGGCCCGGGGCATTTTCTACCCCGCTGGCCACAATCCGGCCCTCCTAAAGGCTGAAGACCAATAAACTGGCCCTTTTGTTTGAAAAGTTTGGAGACCCCTGGCCTAGACTGTCGTGACTGGAAGTCAAGGGGAAGACTATTGGAAAAAAAGGTACTTGCTTTTAGAAATTTCAAGATATAACCATCCAAACATTACAGAACTAATGGGTGGACATTACAATAAGGCTAATTTTTTAAAGCGGTTGTAAACCGCATAAACTTTTTTTTTTTTTCCCCCAAACCTGCAATGCAAAAGGCATAATAGGCTAGTATGCACCGCATACTAGCCTATTATGAAATACTTACCTCGGAACGAGGTGTGTACCACTTACCTGGTCCACGCCGAGCAGGATGTCATCTTGCTCCGGCGTGTCTTCCGGGTATCGCCGCTCCAGCGCTGTGATTGGCTGGAGCGGCGATGACGTCACTCCCGCGCGTGCGCGCGGGAGATTTAAAATCGTCAGGGTCCGGCGATGCCGGTCCTTCAGCCGTGGATTCCCCCCTGCGCATGCGCCGCCCGCATTGCGGGGGTAATATCTCCTAAACCGTGCAGGTTTAGGAGATATTATCCTTACCTACAGGTAAGCCATGTTGTAGGCTTACCTGTAGGTAAAAGTCCAAATAGTGGGTTTACAACCACTTTAAAATGAGTGGAAAGTATTTTTTTTTTTTTTTGTGTCTGTATAGGTGCTATAAAGCAATAGTTTTGGATGGACAGTTGGCACTGTGGAGCTATTTCTTAGGCTGCATTTGGCCTATAATAAGTTCTGGATGGGCAGTTGGATAGAAGGTTTTACATCTATGCTTTGTTTAGGCTACAAACCAATGACCCTGTATAGAAAGTTTCTGTTCTCATAAAGTCACTAATATGATTATTAAATAGATGAAGTGTCCTGGGCAATTAGTGGTCATCATAGCATTCTGATCACTCAAGCCAATGTTTAAGGATCTTTCCCCTGAAGCATGTGCTTTAGGAAAACCTAAAATGTTCTCAATCTTTTCGTAAAAGGTTGGTCTCTATGCCTGTATAAAATGTATAACGTACATTAGAGCTGCACGATTAATCGTCAAGAATCGTTATCGCAATCTTTTTCCCGTTGCAATTCTTGACACAGGGTTTCACGATCTTTGACATGAAAAAAAAATTCTCTCTGCACTTTGGTATGCAAAGAATTTCCTCTCTACTCTCAGCCAAACGTCAAAGTCTGGGCAGCCTGCCAAGTTTTGAAAACATTCTTTATCAGTGGAATGTTAAGTCTAAACATTGTATCACATCAAAGGAATAAACTTCTGTATGTAAATTAGGAACGTTTAACCACTTAAACACCAAACGTTTTTCTGACAGCTCCTTTCAAGTTAAAATCAATATTTTTTTGGCTAGAAAATTACTTAGAACCCCCAAACATTATATTTTTTTTAGTAGAGACCCTAGAGAATAAAATGGTGGTTGTTGCAATATTTTATGTTTCACTGTATTTGCGCAGCAGTCTTTTTAAATGATTTTTTTTTGGAAAAAATTACTTTAATGAATTAAAAAAAAACTAGCCAGTAAAGTTGGCCCATTTTTTTTTGTATAAATGTAAAAGATTTTACGCCGTGAGAATCGTGATCTTCATTCTAAGCAAAAAAATCGTGATACTCATTTTGGCCAGAATCGTGCAGCTCTAGTATACGTCATCTCGCCATTCAGCCAATAGGGGCGCGCTCTGCCAGAGGCACGCCCCCCCCTGATGCCGACGCGCGTGATCACCGCCGGGCACCCGCGATCGCTTGTTACAGAGCGAGAATCGGGAGCTGTGTGTGTGTGTAAACACACACAGCTCCCGGTCCTGTCAGGGGGAGAAATGACGAATCGTCTGTTCATACAATGTATGAACAGCGATCAGTCATTTCCCCAAGTCAGCCCACCCCCCCCCCCCTTTCAGTTAGAACACACCTAGGGAACATAATTAACCCCTTCCCTGCCAGTGGCATTTTTATAGTAATCAATGCATTTTTATAGCACTGATCGCTATAAAAATGCCAATGGTCCCATAAATGTGTCAAAAGTGTCCACCATAATGTGGCAGTACCGATAAAAATCGCTGATCGCCGCCATTACTAGTAAAAAAAAATATTAATAAAAATGCCATAAAACTATCCCCTATTTTGTAAACGCTATAACTTTTGCACAAACCAGTCAATAAACGCTTTTTGCGATTTTTTTTTTTTTTATTTTTTTTAAGAAAAATATGTAGAAGAATACGTATCGGCCTAAACTGAGGAAAAAAATGTTTTTTTATATATTTTTGGGGATATTTATTATAGCAAAAAGTAAAAAATATTATTTTTTTTCGAAATTGTCGCTCTATTTTTGTTTATAGCGCAAAAACTAAAAACTGCAGAGATGATCAAATACCACCAAAATAAAGCTCTATTTGTGGGAAAAAAGGACCCCAATTTTGTTTGGGAGCCACGTCGCACGATGGCGCAATTGTCAGTTAAAGCGACGCAGTGCCGAATCGCAAAAAGTGGCCCGGTCATTGACCAGCAATATGGTCCGGGGCTGAAGTGGTTAAAAACTTTTTTTTTTTTTTTTGGTTTAAAAATCCAAAACATTTGACTTTTTTTTCAAACACCCTAGAGAATAAAATGGCGGTCATTGCAATACTTTGTCACACCGTATTTACACAGCGGTCTTACAAGCGCACTTTTTTTAAGGAAAATAAATAAATCACTTTTTTGGATTAAAAAATAAGACAACAATAAAGTTAGCCCAATTTTTTTATATTGTGAAAGAGAAGGTTACATTGAGTAAATTGATACCCAACATGTCACACTTCAAAATTGCGCCCACTCGTGGAATGGCGTCAAACTTTTACCCTTAAAAATCTCCATAGGCGATTTGCTTCAACGATACCTCACATGTGTGGTTTGAACACTGTTTTCATATGCAGGCGCTGCTCACGTGTGCATGAGCTCAGCAGGACGGGGCGCGTTTAAAAATAATTTTCTTATTTTTCCTTTTATTTACATAGGTAAACATCCATTGTAATAAATAAAAAAAAAAGCATGACAGCACCTCTTAAATGTGAGATCTGGGGTCAAAAATACCTCAGATTTCATATTTACAGAACTATGGGCAGAAGTGACGTTTTGATGTCGCTTCCACCCTGCTATGGTATGGAGACAGGTGGCCATCTTCCCCTCACTCGTCTCCATACCCAGCACAGAAGAGGACCTGATCACCTCTGCCAACTGCTCCGATAAGCGGCGGAGGGCACGGGAGAGTGGCGCCCTCTCCCACCACCGATAAAAGTGATATTGCAGAGAATTCACCGCAGAGACCACCATTATCGGAAACCGGACCATCCGCTGAAGAGGATACCTGGGTTATGGTAGCTAGATATCCCTCTTCAAACAGGCGACTTATATCGGCTTGTGGCGGTCCACTTTTTTTGGGTCTCCCGTTGGCGCTTCTGGCTCCTCCTCTCTGGCGATTGCCAGAGAGGAGGAGCCGCTTTCTATGGGTGCACTTGTGCAGGCTCTATAGAGACAGACATCGTGACTCTGCCTCACCCCCGGCTCCCTCGTCACTGGCTTTGATTGAGAGCACAGAGCCAATGGCTCCCGCTGCCTCAGCAAAGTGAGCGAGACCAGAAAGTGAGGGGAGAGAGGCGCTGAAGACGGGCACAGCTCTGGAGGGAGGGTGGGGAGGAGCAATGCCTAAACATTTTTTTTTTTACCTTAAAGGAACACTAAAAAAGGAAAAAAAAAAATTGGGGTAAAATAACAAACATGTTATACTTGCCTCCACTGTGCAGCTTGTTTTGCACAGGGTGTCCCCGAGCCCGGTCTTCTGGGGTCCTTTGGCGGCTGTCTCGGCTCCTCCTCGCAAGAGCTTTCCACCTTCATGCGAGCTCCCTCGCATGGTGGAAAGCTCTTGCGAGCGCACTCCTGTGATACAGCGGTGGCCATAGCCGCTCACTGTATCATTTGGGCCCCACCCCCCGGCGCATTGCGTCATTGGATGTGATTGACAGCAGCGCCAGCCAATGGCTGTGCTGCTATCAATCCATCCAACCTAGCCAATCAACGGCCACAGACTGAGAACCGAGGAGGATGACGGGGGCGAGCGCGGGAATTTCAAGGGTCAGGTAAGTAAATGGGGGGCGGTACCGTCGGATGTTTTTTCACCATAATGCATAGGATGTGTTAAGGTGAAAAAACATTTACCTTTACAACCCCTTTAATGCTAGAGCTGCACAATTAATCGTTATAAAAACCGTGATCTCGATTCAACCCCCCTGACGATCTCCAATGCAGAGTTTGCAGATTCTTTCATATAACAAGTTGAGAGACTTATTCTGAAACTTGTTTCTTAAAAGCGGAGGTGCACCCAAAAGTGAACCTCCGCTTTTCGGAACCCTCCCCCTCTCCGGTGTCACATTTGGCACCTTTCAGGGGGGAGGGAGTGCAGATACCTGTATAATACAGGTATTTGCACCACTTCCGGGTATAGACTCCTGCGGGAGTCCCGCTCCTTTGCGTCACCCACACCCCCCTCCTCCGTTGTGTTCTGGGAAACACACGGCTCCTAGAACACAGCGGGGACCAGTGAGGACGGCACAGCGCGACTCGCGCAGTAGGGAACCGGGCAGTGAAGCCGCAGCGCTTCACTTCCCTCACCGAGGATGGCGGCGGGGAAGCCGAGAGCCGAGCGGTTGCTCACCCTCGGCTGCCGGCGTCGCGGGCGACCTGGACAAGTAAGTATCCAATTTTTAAAAGTCAGCAGCTGCAGTATTTTTTAGCTGCTGGCTTTTTAACCACTTAAGACCCGGACCATTATGCAGGTTAAGGACCTGGCCCCTTTTTGCGATTCGGCACGGCGTGGCTTTAACTGACAATTGCTCGGTCGTGCGATGTCGCTCCCAAACAAAATTGGCGTCCTTTCCCCCCCCCCCCCCACAAATAGAGCTTTCTTTTGGTGGTATTTGATCACCTCTGCGTTTTTTTTTTTGTTTTTTTTTTGTGTGAGCTATAAACAAAAAATAGAGCAACAATTCTGAAAAAAATTCAATATTTTTAACTTTTTGCTGAAATAAATATGCCCAAAAAATATAATTTTTTTTTCCCTCAGTTAAGGCCGATACGTATTCTTCTACATATTTTTGGTAAAAAAAATATATAACAATAAGCGTTTGATTGGTTTGCGCAAAATTTATAGCGTTTACAAAATAGGGGATAGTTTTATGGCATTTTGATTATTTGTTTACTAGTAATGGCGGCGATCAGCGATTTTTTTCGTGACTGCGAAATTATGGCGGACACTTGAAACATTTTTGGGACCATTGTCATTTTCACAGCGAAAAGTGCTAAAAAATGGAACTGATTACTGTGAAAAGGACAATGGCAGTGAAGAGGTTAACTACTAGGGGACGCTAAAGGGTTATGTGTGCCCTAAGAGAGTGATTCTTACTGTAGGGGACGTGACTGGACGTGTGACGTCACTGATCGTCGTTTCCTGTGACAGGGAACAGACGATCAGTGACAAGCCAGAGAAGAACGGGGAAGGTTTGTTTACACTCACCTCTCCCCATTCTTCAGCTCCTGTGACCCGATCGCGGGACACCGACGGCTGAGCACTTAAAGGTGACGTACAGGTACGTGCCTGTGCCCAGCCGTGCCATTCTGCCGACGTATATCGGCATTAGGCAGTCCTTAAGTGGTTAAAAAAAAAATTCACTATTTTTTGCTAGAAAATTACTTGGAACCCCCAAACATTATATATATTTTAGCAGAGACCCTAGAGAATAAAATGGCAATTGCTGCATTATTTTATGTCACATTGTATTTGCCCAACGATCTTTCAAATGCAATTTTTGGGGAAAAAATACACTTGAATGAATAGAAAAAGAAAAAAGAAACGGTAAAGTTAGCCCAATTTGTTTGTTTTAATGTGAAAGATGATGTTACGCCGCCAAAATCGTCATATATTTTCGAGGAAAAATAAAAATAAAAATCGTGATTCTCATTTTAGCCAGAATCGTGCAGCTCTAACGTACATGTATGCAACTTTTTATTGTAAGTACTCTGGTCCTTGGTCCGGGCCCTGGTAGGAAGACAGATGGAAGGAAGATGACTGATCATTTGTAAGAAGCAAATTTCAGACAATGAAAATCAAAGAGATAACACGCAAAACAGCTGCGCCATTTGTTTTTGGCACCTTCTGCAGTTTCTCCTCATGCTCATGATGGGCCGCAATGTATTAATTACATGACGGCTCCCACCAATCTGATAGAGGAAGACAGTGATGAGTGTGGTTCCATACTGCAGATGGGGAGAGGAGGATGATGTGGCTGTATAATACACAGCCCTATCTGTCATTAACAGACTACAGGTCAGTTTAGAATATTTCTGTAGATTGTTGCTGTACAGTATTGTGTTTTAATGTACACTCACCAGCCACTTCATTAGGTACACCTTGCTAGTACCAGGTTGGTCCCACTTTTGCCTTCAGAACTGCCTTAATTCTTTGTGGCCTAGATTCAACAAGGTGTTCGAAACATTCCTCAGATATTCTGGTCCATATGGACATGATGGCAGTTTGAGATGATTTGAGCTTTGTGACATGGTGCATTATCCTGCTGGAAGTAGCCATCAGAAGATGGGTACACTGTAGTCATAAATGGATGTATATGGTCAGCAACAATACGTAGGTAGGCCGTGGCGTTTAAACGCTGCTCAATTGGTCCTAGTGTGCCAAGAAAATGGCAAAAGGCAGGATGGATCCAAATGTTTGTTGTTCACGCCAAATTATGACCCTACCAACTGAATGTTGCAGCTGAAATCGAGACTTATCAGACCAAGTAACGTTTTTTCCAGTCTTCTATTGTCCAGTTTTGGTGAGCCTGTGCGAATTTTAGCCACAGTTTCCTCTTCTTATGTAGCAAGGTCTCTGGCCTCCTTAAGCCTGATGAGGACCTCCAGAGCCAGAGATAGCTGACATCCTTCTGTATGTGGTGGGTTGTAAGGAATATTGGGTGTAATGCAAGGTAGATTCATTGGACACCAAACACTTCTTGAATGCAAAGAGATTTTATGTCTCTTAACAGAACTTTGGGAGAGAGGGTTAGGGCCAGGACACCCTTAGATAGTTGAAATGTTAATTGGCAGACTCTGAGACTCCAACAGGATGACAGCCATGCAGGGAAAGGCCTCCAGCAAGACGCCACATGTGCATGTATAGGAATGCTGTCTCCTATGGCAACAGTCTTTAACAGTTTCTAACACAAAGTGTAACAGTTCCTTTACTTTTTGTAGTTCAGCCCAATGCTGTATCTTAGCCTAGGCCAACAAGGCCCAGGCCTAGGGCAGCACTTTGCAGGGGGGCAGCACCAAAAGAGTCCCTGTGGCTAGCGCCACACTTTTAGTGTAGCTTTTAGTGTAGCGCCACTCTTGGGGCGGAAAGGGGCCAGGAGGCAAATCAGTCTAGTGCCCCCATAAAATGGGGGCACTATACTGCTGGTATAATAATACTGGCAGGGCCACCATCAGGGGTGAGGAACAGCCCATACACATGGAGTAGGCTAGGGTGGCAGACCCCAACCAATGGGTTGGTGTGTGCATGTGTGTGTGTGTGTGGGGGGGGGGGGGGGGGCTTTGCATTGCTTCTAGTTTTGACTGTCCTTTCATAACAGTGGATCTCCCACCTGAGTTCTCGGCTAGAGAAAGACAGATGCCATGTCGGGAGGCTAAAAACTGTCAAAAAGTCAGCTGAAAGGCTCCATAGCAAAACAGGAAGTCAGAGTAAATCCCTGCAAATTAAAGGATCACTAAAGGAAAAAAAAATTTGCTGAAATTACTGTTTACAGGGTATAGAGACATAATGGTTAACTGATTCCTTTTAAAAACGATTAAAAATAGATAAAAATCAATCAAATAATGTGCCTCTTGGATGCAAAAACAAAACTGAAAGTAGTTTAGTCTTTGCATGTTATTTTATGCCTCTGTGCTGGACAGTGCCATAGAGAGTCATGGCTAGGAAAACGAAACTAAACTCTCCCATGACTTTTTTCATACGGAGCCAGACAACCAGGAAGTGTCCAGAACAGAGCAGTTTTACAGCAACATCAGAGCAAAAACGAGCAATGAGGACATGAAACCAGGACTGCAGTAAGGTAAAGGAAGCTATTTAGCTAAAAAAAAAATCCTTTAGTGACCCTTTAAGGGAATCTACTGCCCCCCCAAGGCCCTCAGAACTAGTGTCCCCAATGGAAAATGTCAGGGTGGGTCTTAAATGGGGGTGTGGCCTTGACAGGAAGGGGTAGGTCATATTTAAATTAGGGGGTGCACGAGTTTAGTCAGGCCTAGGGCAGCACAAAACCTACATACACCACTGGTTCAGCCCACTGAGCTCCCAGTCTCTTTTACTAGACAGTTCACTGCCACTGAATCCAATGAGCTTCTCCAATCTTCACTGTAGTATCTTCCTCAAGAGTCACCCCAGCTTCTCAGGTGGGTCCCTATCTTGAGTGCCAAGCTACTTCTCAAGCTTCACCCCACTGGCCTGCTCGGTCCCTGGCTTGACACACAAGGCTGCTCTGCAGGCGTCACCTTCGCTGGCTGGGTCCCTGGCTTGATGCCCACCAAAGTTTCCTAAAATTCTTCACTGTCCCCGGTTGGTGGGAATTCTGCTCCGGTAAATGCTTCAGGTACTCGCTTTGTTCCCTGGTAATAAGGTGGTTGGTCCCTTAGGTGACAGCTTCCCCTCTACCTCCAACCACGACAGGTTCTCCGGCCGGCAGAACAGTCACTTCTGGTTGGACTGCAAGCCGCATTCTCAACTCCGCTGCCCTTGCTTCTGGATAAGCCCTCAGACAGCCTAGAAGCCAGATGTGCCCGGGATAGGCCCAAACTCCAGCCTACAGCCTGGGCAATACAACAGACATTCACCCTGACAGCCGTCCAGGTGCCACAGAACACTGATCACCTGACTACACCCAAATATATAGGTTTTCCTAGCAGGCCAATGGATTCAAGAAAACCCCTGCCCATTGGCTGAGATACCCCATATACTCGTAATCTGTCCTTGCTTTGCCCAGGTACCTGGCTACCTAGCAGCAGAAGAGAGAAGCGCAGGAATTCTAAACTTAGGGTAAAATCAATTGATCCCTAACAATGAGCCAAGGTAACTACACCTGGCAGGTAAATTTGGGAGCAACCCTGCCTAAACACCAGGGTGCTACAATTGGTTGACAGGAGTGGCAACCGGTGTGGTCTTCTGCTGCTGTAGCCCATCTGCATCAAGGTTCAAAGTGTTGTGCATTCAGAGATGGTATTCTGCTTACCTTGGTTGTAACGAGGGGCTATTTGAGTTACTGTTGCCTTTCCATCATCTCAAACCATTCTGCCCATGTTTCTCTGACATCAACAGGGCATTTTTGTCCATACAATTGCCGCTCACTGGATATTTTCTCTTTTTTTCATACCATTCTCTGTAAACCCTAGAGATGGTTGTGCCTTAAAATCCAATTAGATCAGCAAATTTTTAAATACTCAGACCAGCTCATCTGGCACCAACAACCATTTCACGTTCAGAGTCTCTTAAATCCCCTTTCTGATGCTCGGTTTGAACTTCTAGTCGTCTTCACCAAATCTAGATGCCTAAATGTATTGAGTTGCTGCCATGTGGTTGGCTGATTAGCAAATTGTGTTTCCAAGCAATTGAACATAGTTATTTGTGCATTGGGGAGGTCTGTATTCCTGCCGAACAGCTTCTATGATTAGAAGATGTCATACAGAGATCATACAGTTCTTAATTAGACTGAGCAGAACGATTAGTACGGAGGAGGAGAAATTGTAAAGTACAATCACTGTGTGGAATTATTAAACAAAGCTTGATAGGTCTCCCCCATGTACACGTGTAATTACACACTTAGTGCATAGTTGGATCTGATGGATTTTTTTTTCATTCTGATCACATTTAAGGTTTGTCTGCAAACTCCTATAGAAAGGCGGTAAATTATCTCTAATTACTTAGTCATTTCCGTGTAGAACCCTGCTCCTGATGAACAGGCGCTGCCTCAAATTGAATGGGTGTCTGAGCCGTTATTTGGCTCAGACCAGAGTGATTAAAGGCAATTTAGCCTCTGTTCTAGCCATGGCTGTGCTGGGAGTGATCCACCATTGATCGCCTGGGGGTGTTATTACCACCACAGGCCAAGGTTGGCAGCAGTCAGGTCATGGTACATCGAGTGTCCCCCTCAGCAATGAATTGGTGGGAGTGGTTACCCCGCTGTGCATGCTGGGGAGGGGTACTTAAGGGACAGAAGCCATTGGTGCGGGGTCCGTTTGCGCCTCGTGGCCCGCCTGGCCGAAGGTGCATGTTGTGAATCCTAGCTCCAGGGCCACGGCTTCGTCTGGTGGGCCCAGTTGTCTGACTGGGGCCCGTACCGCAGAGGTGATCCTGTGCGGTCCATCCTGCGGGAGGAAGCCACTTGATGAAGGACACCAGGGGAGGACCTATCCTGGTAAGGACTATGCAAGATGCTGGTTCAAGGATGCACCATACACTGAGAGGCCTGACGGTGTCGCCTGTCGGGTCTAAAGGTTCTAGTGAGAAAAGCTAAAGAGATCCGGGTGCTGAATCCTGTGGCAGAGGATTCCAGACCAAAATATCTCACAAGAAAGGAAGGTCTGTGGCAGAGACTGTACTTTATTTTGTGCGTCATCCCGGCTGCTAGGCCAGTGAGAGGGACCTATCCGGGTGAGCAATACCCACTCTGGCTAAAGTGGCAATGAGAACTGTTTGCTGGAAACAGGAGTGTTTCCTTACTTTGTGACTGTGCACCTGAACCTACCTACCCTTCCACCCCTCACTCCTCTTTTTTACTAAAGTTCTCCAAAATAAACCCAAAGAGAAAAGAGGTACATTGTGTGTGGACATTGAAATTCTTCGGAATCTCCTTTCACCCTGGACAGCGAGAATAGAGGTAACGTGACACCCAATATATACAACAGCAGCTCTTTTGTGGTTAGTGCTACATCCGTCACACCTATATGGAATTGCTCAGTTTCCTTGTGCCATAAATCAACAATCGCATTTTAAAAATGTAAATGCTGAAAAGCTGTTACAAACAATATATGTTCTATCTGGATCAAGGAGGTGCATTATTGGGAATTGTAAAATCTCATTTAGATTGTTTTACTCCCCAACCTTATCATGGTGGTATCTCTTTATAGTACACCACGGGACACAGAGCCATATTCATTACATAATGGGTTGTATGATCACCAGAGGTGATTGAACACTGGCAAATCAGAGACAGTTCCCCTCTATAAAGGCCCTCCCATCAGGGGAGTACCTTAGTTTTTCCACCAGTGTCTAATGATTGGACGCGTAGAGATGTGCTAAGGGAAGCTTGACTAAAGAGCCCTCTGGGGGCTAAAGGAGCTAGACCGTCGGGTGCATCCAGGACGCTAGAGTATTATGCCGAAAATGGATGAGATCCGGGCCTCACGCATGAGACATCGCCTGTAATGTCTCTCTTCGGAGGACTGGGCTCTGAGGTTCAAGCACTTTCGCTATTGCAGCTTAAAGGCCTGATCAGAGTCTTTTACAAGGCCCAGGGAAGAGGTCTCCTTTAAATAGGAACCCATACCCCTGAAGGTTGGCACACAAACCCTGCCGAGATGGGGGAAGATTGGTACTGTCTGTAAAATCGACAGTTAAACCTGCGGAGGGGACCGGGAGCTGTGTGTGTAAACACAGCCCCCGGTCCTGTCAGGGAGAGAAATGCTGATCTTCTGTTCATACAATGTATGAACAGAAGATCGGTCATTTCCCCTAGTGAGGCCACCCCCCTACAGTTTAGAACACACCCAGGGAACATACTTAACCCCTTCCCCGCCCCCTAGTGTTAACCCCTTCACTGCCAGTGGCATTTTTATAGTAATCCAATGCATTTTTATAGCACTGATCGCTATAAAAATGCCAATGGTCCCAAAAATGTGTCAAAAGTGTCCGAAGTGTCTGCCATAATGTCGCAGTACCGAAAAAAAAAATCGCTGATCGCCGCCATTACTAGTAAAAAAAAAAATATTAATAAAAATGCCATTAAAATACCCCCTATTTTGTAAACACTATAACTTTTGCGCAAACCAATCAATAAACGCTTATTGCGATTTTTTTTTTTTTTTTTTTTACGAAAAATATGTAGAAGAATACGTATCGGCCTAAACTGAGGAAAAAAATGTTGTTTTATATATTTTTGGGGGATATTTATTGTTTATAGCGCAAAAACTAAAAACCGCAGAGGTGATCAAAAACCACCAAAAGAAAGCTCTATTTGTGGGAAAAAGGGATGCCAATTTTGTTTGGGAGCCACGTCGCACGACCGCGCAATTGTCAGTTAAAGCGACGCAGTGCCGAATCGCAAAAAGTGCTCTGGTCTTTGACCAGCAATATGGTCCGGGGGTTAAGTGGTTAATTGCTAAGTCCTCACAAAAGGACAAAAAGCAAAGCAGATCTCCCTTGTTGGCTTTAGATTTTTTTAGAAAGATCTGAGGAGGAGAAGGAGGAGGATGAAGCAATATCTGCAGAGGACAGGGATGAGGAGTCGGATGGCTCAGGGGTATCAGAAGAACCCTTTTCTGCGTCACAGATGCTAAGATCGCAGGTGCAATGTTATGCTAAGGCGGTGCGAACTGCATTCAGGTTTCCCTCCTCTGAATTATCTGAATCGCCTGTCTCCTCCCTGTGCTCATTAAAATCTCTGCAGAGTTCTTGCTCTTTCCCACTTCATCCGTTGTTAAAGAAGCTAATTTATGCAGATTGGTTACATCCAGACCCGTGTTTTCTCTCCTCCAAAGAAATTTGAAATTCTTTTTTCCCATGGAGGAGGAATTCACCAAGAAGTGGAGTTTACTTGCAGTAGACACAGCTATATCTTGCGTGAACAAAAACCTGACTTGTCCAGTAGATGACGTACAGGTGTGTTTAAGGACCCTTCAGAAAAGAGACTGGAATCCTTATTAAAATCTTCCTTCCTGCTGGCAGGTGCAGTTACACAACCCGCTGTAGCTGCAGTGGATATCTGTCGGGTCCTCAAGGACCAGGTAAAAGAGGGACTTAAAAGGGTTGTAAAGGTAAAATAAATTTTCCCTAAATAGCTTCCTTTACCTTAGTGCAGTCCTCCTTCACTTACCTCATCCTTCAATTTTGCTTTTAAATGTCCTTATTTCTTCTGAGAAATCCTCACTTCCTGTTCTTCTGTCTGTAACTACACACAGTCATGCGAGGCTTTCTCCCTGGTGTGGAGAAAGCCTCTTGAGGGGGGAGGGAGCGAGCAGGAGTGTCAGGACTAACACACAGCTCCTTTCTCCATCTGCAAAGTAGAGGGTGTCCTGACACTCCTGCTTGCCCCCTCCCCCCTCAAGAGGCTTTCTCCACACCAGGAAGAAAGTCTCACATTACTGTGTGTAGTTACAGACAGAAGAACAGCAAGTGAGGATTTCTCAGAAGAAATACAGTACCTGTCGCCGAGAATGTGTTTCCAGCACGACGGCATCTCGCTGATTCTCGGCGACATGGTGCCAACATCTCGCACTCGCTGGAATAGGAAAAGCACATTCCAGCGAGCGCGTCATAGAATCGACGGGGATCCGGCTTGGATTCCCGTCAATTCTAGCCGCATGCGTTTGGTATGAATCATGAGGGGGAACTCCACGCCAAATTTTAAATAAAAAAACGGCATGGGTCCCCCCCCCCCCAGGGGCATACCGAGCCTTTAGGTCTGGTATGGATTGTAAGGAGAACCCCTACGCCGAAAAAACGGTGTGGGGGTTCCCCCAGAATCCATACCAGACCCGTATCCAAGCACACCACCCGGTCAGGAAAGGAGTGGGGACGAGCGAGTGCCCCCCCTCCTGAGCCGTACCAGGCCGCATGCCCTCAACATGGGGGGGGTTGGGTTCTCTGGGGCAGGGGGGGCGCCCTGCGGCCCCCCCACCCCAAAGTACACTGTCCCCATGTTGATAAGTAGGGTTGTCCCGATACCGATACTAGTATCGGTATCGGGACCGATACCAAGCATTTGCCCGAGTACGTGTACTCGGGCAAATGCTCCGATGCTTCACCCGATACTTGGACAGTCAGGGTGATCAGTGCAGTGGGGAGTTACAAGCACCGATCACCGCTGACTGTCCTTGTGTCCTCCTCAATTCCCCCTCCGTGCTGTGTCCCCCCTCCTTGCTGCCGCTGTCATACCTCTGTCCTGCCCATTGCTGCCGCCGTGTCCCCACTCCGTGCTGCCGCCGTCATGCCCACCTCCGTGCTGCCGCCGTCATGCCCACATCCGTGCTGCCGCCGTCATGCCCACCTCCGTGCTGCCGCCGTTATTCGGAGAAAAGCAACAAGCAACAAGTTTGATTTCATCCCCCACCTCTCTCCAGCATATGCCCATCTTTCCTTGTTCGCTGTCATTTTAGTGCCAGGAGCTGAAGGAAATGCCTAGTACATCTGGATATGGAGAAACATGTGGCCAATCAGTGTTGTCGCCGTTATGCCCCCCTCCGTGCTGCCGCCGTTATGCCCCCCTCCGTGCTGCCGCCGTTATGCCCCCCTCCGTGCTGCCGATCTGTCAGGATGGAGAGCGGCGGTAGGAGCCGGTAAACCCGGCTCCTACCTTTTGCGAATGTACAGAGTCAGTGATCACTGACTCTGTCCATTCACAGAACTGAAACATTGTAACCTCCTGTGATTACGATGTTTCAGTTTATGAATGAAGAGAAGCCGCTGGCTTCTCTTCTTTCATTTTCAGCGCAGCTGAGTTTGTAGAGAAAGGGACTGGGGAATTTGTGTCCCTAGTCCCTTTCCCTGTCTCAGAGGGGAGATGTCAGAGGTCTGTTAAGACCCCTGATATCTCACCAAAGACCCCCCCCCCCCCCAACAGGGCTGATAAAAAAAAAAAAATGAATTGTAATAAAAAAATGAATTGTAAAAAATAAAAATGTATATAAAAACACACTGACACTGTACATTTCCCCCCCACCCTCCTTAAAAAAAATAATAATAAAGCATTGTAAAAAAATAAATAAAAAAAAATAAAAAATAAATGTAAAAAAAAATGTAAAAAAAATAAAATACTGACACATGAGATTTAAAAAAAGTATCGGTATTCGGTATCGGCGAGTACTTGATAAAAAGTATCGGTACTTGTACTCGGTCCTAAAAAAGTGGTATCGGGACAACCCTATTGATAAGGACAGGGTCTCTTCCCGACAACCCTGGCCGTTGGTTGTCGGGGGTCTGCGGGCGGGGGGCTTATCGGAATCTGGGAGCCCCCTTTAATAAGGGGGCCCCCACCCTAGGTGAATGAATATGAGGTACATTGTACCCCTACCCATTCACCTGGAAGCAAAGTGTTAATAAAATAAACACACAACACAGGGTTTTAAAAAAAATTATTAGTCAGCTCCAGGGGTCTTCTCCGCTCTCTGGGGGGTCTTCTCCACTCTCCGGGTGGGTCTTGTTCCATCCTCTCCGCTGTCGTCTCGGCGCTCCCTGTTCTTCACCCGCTCGCTCTCCGGTGCCTTCTTCTGGGCTGGCCGCAGCTATCTTCTTTGTAGCTCTCTTACTATCAGCGGCGCAGCCCGCTCTTCTATGCTGTCTTCTGCCTTCTTCTTTTCTTCCTATGTTGACGCGACGCTTTCTCCCACTGTAATGCCGGGTGCGCGGCTCGCACCGATTTATATAGGCCTCTTATGACGTCACAGTCCCATCATGCTCCGGATACGGGTCTGGTATGGATTGTGGGGGAACCCCCACGCCGTTTTTTCGGCGTAGGGGGTTCTCCTTACAATCCATACCAGACCTAAGGGCCTGGTATGCCCCTGGGGGGGAACCCATCCCGTTTTTTTATTTAAAATTTGGCGTGGAGTTCCCCCTCATGATTCATACCAAACTTGGATCACTTGCGGTCCCAAGGGGTGATCACAGAAGTACCCTTAAGGGAGCAAGGTTGAGGTTTTTATTCAAACCTCTTTGTGATCCCAAAACCAAACGGAGACGTCAAACCCATTCTGCATCTGAGATCACTAAATCAGTTTCTAAACATTCGCCATTTCCGAATGGAAACTATTCGTTCAGTAGTCGCCACCCTACTAGGCGGAGAATTCATGGCGTCAATAGACATCAGGGATGCCTATTTTCATGTGCCTATCCATCCCGCTCACCAAAAGTTCTTAAGGTTTGCGGTGGAACATTGCAACTTCCAATTTGTGGCTCTGCCCTTCGGGGTAGCCACTGCATCCCGAGTATTTACAAAAGTACTAGCTCCTCTGCTAGCAAATCTCAGCACAGGGCATAGTGATAACAGCCTATCTGGACGATCTACTTGTGATAGATCAATCAGTGGCAGGGTTAGCTCACGCTGTATCCACTACGATAGGATACCTGGAGAAGTTAGGATGGATGGTAAACCTACAAAAATCCTCACTACAAGCCCAAAGAAGGGTAGAGTATCTGGGCATCATCATAGATACAGCTCAAAGCCGAGTATTTCTACCAGAATCAAAGAACAAATCACTAAGGGATCTAATCCACAAGGTCAAAGCAAAAAAGAGACCATCCATTCACCTTTGCATGAGGCTATTGGGGAAGATAGTAGTCCCCTTCGAGGCTGTCCCTTAAGCCCAGTTTCATTCGAGACTACTTCAAGGCAATATTTTAGCTGCCTGGAACAGGAAGATCCAAGCTCTGAATTTACCCATGCACCTGTCTTCACAGATGCGCCAAGACTTCAGTTGGTGGTTAAGGACCAAAAACTTACAGAAGGGAAGATCCTTTCTCCCAATCACCTGGAAGGTGGTGTCTACAGATGCCAGCCTAACAGGCTGGGGAGCCGTATTGGAAAAGGCTTCAGCCCAGGGAACCTTTACCAAAGCCAAGAGAGACCTACCCATCAACCTACTGGAGTTACGGGCAGTATACTTGGCCCTCAGAACCTGGACAAGCAGGTTACAGGGCCACCCAGTTCGGATTCAGTCCGACAATGCTACAGCAGTGGCTTACATCAGTCACTAAGGAGGCACCCGCAGCCAGGGCGCCCAGAAGGAGGTGAATCGCATTTTGAGATGGGCAGAAGAACATATTCCTTGCCTTTCTGAAATTTTCATTCCAGGGGTAGAGAACTGGCAAACAGACTTGAGTCGCCAGCAACTATCACCAGGAGAGTGGTCTCTCCAACCCGAAATCTTTCAGGCCATTTGCCAGAAATGTGGGACCCCCGGATGTAGATATATTAGCTTCCAGGTTCAACAGGAAGTTGGACAATTTTGTGTCCAGGATAAGAGATGCTCTGGCCTACGCGTCAGATGCACTGGTAGTGCCGTGGAATCAGTTTTCACTAATTTATGCCTTTCCACCTATCTCCCTTCTACAGAGACTGATTTGCAGGATTCTATATTCTAGAGTCAAGTCTCCCTTGTGCCCATGGGATCTGAATCTAGTACTGTCAGGGTTGCAGAAGCAACCCTTTGAACCTGTTCACCACATTCCGCTGGTTCTTTTAAGCAGGAAGTTGGCCTTCTTGATTGCTATCTCTTCGGCTAGAAGAGTATCTGAATTAGCAACTCTTTCCTGTAAAGAGCCTTATTTAGTTTGTCATAAAGGCAAAATTGTACTACGACCCCATCCTGCCTTTTTACCTAAGGTGGTATCGGCTTTTCATTTAAATCAGGACATTGTCCTGCCTTGTTTTTTTTCCGAATGCGCAGACAGCGGAGGAAAAATTATTACACTCTCTAGATCTAGTGAGAGCTGTAAAGGTGAATCTCCAGGCAACTGCTCAGATACGCAAAACAGATATTTTGTTTATTTTGCCAGATGGTCCTAAAAAGGGACAAGCGGCATCAAAATCCACTATTACTCAAGCCTATGGTTTAAGGAACAAAACCAGGGCTGTGGAGTCGGTAGATAAATGTTCCGACTCCGACTCCTCAGTTTTATGTACTTCCGACTCCGACTCCGACTCCTCTGTATTAATATGCGAATGTATTTTATACATTCCTTGAGGGAAAGAAACGCAACCTACCACAGGACTACTGGCTGGGAAGCCAACAGTCTACTGTATTGCACAGTTTAAGCAAAAGACAAACACAATGAAAACAAAGTTTTTTTATTCTAAAACATGATTTTCCTAGGAGAATCCCATAGTCATGTTTAAAGTTTAAGCCAACAATCAGAGTTTACAAGTTTTTATAGCCTTAGCTAAATGACAGCAGTTTTTCCAATGGTTTACAGCAGGGCTCAAAATTTCAAGTCCTGAGCTACTAGCCAGGCCTCAAGAGTTACTCGCCACCAGTTGCCCCACCTAATTCATACACTGCCCTGCGCCTAATTGCACCTGTAAACACGCCCTCATAGATTATCTCATGGAATGACAATGTTTTATGCAGAATCAAGTTACAAAATTAAATATTACCAACAACAACTTTAACAAAATGGGACAGGGCACTGGGGGCAGACCAGAGGGACAGGGCACTGGGGGCAGACCAGAGGGACAGGGCACTGGGGGCAGACCAGAGGGACAGGGCATTAGAACTGGGTCTCTTCCCCATTCTCTTGCTGTCTCCTCTGCAACTCCCATCCATCCTCTCTCTCTCTCTCCCATTCATCTCATCATCAGGGGCCTGTGTGTGCGGCTCCACGGTTGCATGTCCCCACTTCCCCCCATTTATTCAGGCTGGCAGAGAGGAGAGGAGCTGCAGCACAGCGGGAGGGAGTACAATCCAGCGCTGAGATCCACACAACTGCACAGCCATTGACACCATAGCACAGCGCACACTGACAGCGCACAGCACACATTGAGACCAGTCTGCTCACAGTGCTCAGGCTAAACTGTTGGACACTTACATAGAGCACAAGGAGAAGAAAACTGCACAAACTAGAAGGCTGCCGCTCTCATGTCAGGGCAATTAACTTTCAGTGAGCGCTGCACCGGAGTGGTAATTTTTGCAATCCTCCACCTCACTCATTACTTTCTGCTCTCCAGCTACATTGGTCGGGGCCCGGGGGAGGGGGGCAGGCTCAGAGAGGTCATACTGTTAGGTCCCATGGCTTAATGAGAATTGTAAGGAGAGCACCTGTGTACTGCTCTGCCTGGCTCACCAGACTACTTTTCCCGAGCATGCACCTTTCCTCTTCGGCCGCCAATCTCATCGGGACTCTAAGTGTAGGCACAGATTGGAGGAAGATTGGTCATGTAGCCCTGTCATCACTCGCCCCCAGCTTAAATCCACTCGCCAAATGCTAGTAGGCGAGTGGAAATTTTGAGGGCTGGTTTACAGCTTCAGTCTTGAACTATTGGCCCTCCATTCCCTTCACTTATACAAGTGTCTCACTCTCTAGTCCTGCAAAAAACATATTTATTTAATCCCTTATCAGTGAGAGGCTAGGTTACACATGGACGCTGCGTTCCCTGTAAAAGCAGAACACAACACTATGGAAAGTATAAGTATTGCAGCTCCTAATTGTGCGTTGCGTGCCATATAGTGAAGCACATGAAAAGCATGCTTCTTCACGGTCACTTAACGTGTTCGTTTTGCGGTTACGTGAGGCACTGCATGCATTGGTCTTTATTCTTACAGTAGAGAAGTCATTAATTATAACTTTTTGTGAATTGGGACATTTAAACTTGCTTTTTTTTTTTTTTTTAATTCCAATCTAAATTTAGTAGGAGTCGGAGTCGGTGCATTGTTTGCCGACTCCGACTCCAGGTACCCAAAATTTCCCCCGACTCCGACTCCTCGACTCCGACTCCACAGCCCTGAACAAAACTCCTCCTTTTTCTGTTAGGGCGCACTCTACCAGGGCGATAAGTGCTTCATGGGCAGTGCACCACCAGGCTTCGGTGACTCAGATCTGTAAGGATGCAACTTGGTCTTCAGTCCACACATTTTCTAAATTTTATCAGATAGATGTGAGGGGACATGAGGATGCCGCCTTTGGGCGAAGTGTGCTGCAGGCGGCAGTGTAGAGCTTCTTGTACTGCAAGGTGTTTTTTCACCTTAATGCATAGGATGCATTAAGGTGAAAAAACACGAGGGTTAAAACCGCTTTAATGGAACTAAGGGGCCAAGCCCAACCCCTGAAAAACTCCTCCACACCATTATCCCCCCTTTACCAAATGATTTGGAGGGGTGGCCCAAAACTTTTGACAATATAGTGTGGATGAGCGAGTTTGGGGTGGAGGAACTTGACTGACCTGCACAGAGTCATGACCTCAACCCAATAGAACACCTTTGGGATGAATTAGAGCAGAGACTGCGAGCCATACCTTCTCATCCACATCAGTGCCTGACCTCACACATGTGCTTTTTGAAGAATGGTCAAACATTCCCATAGAGACACTCCTAAACCTTGTGGCTAGGCTTCCCAGAAGAGTTGAAGCTGTTATGGCTGCAAAGGTTGTGCCAACTCAGTATTGAACCCTACGGACTAAGACTGGGCTGCCATTAAAGCGGAGTTCCACACGCATGTGTGAGATGGGGGGGTGCATGCTGGATAGCCCACAATGAAGAAGGAAGCAGTCAGGATGACGAAATCTGAGGTAAGTATATTCTAAAAAACATGTATGGGGATTTATTTGGAGACATGAGTTTGTGTAAACTATGTAGAAAAGAAGAGGAGATGCAGGAAAAAAATTATAAAAATGTGGTCGGAACTCCGCTTTAATGTTTGTGTGCGTGTAAAGACAGGTGCCCCAATACTTTTGGCAATATAGTGTATCTATTATCTTCTTTCTTCCATACTTGTACAGGCTGACATATCTGATGAGCCCAGAAATAAAAGATGGGGTTTTGCTATTCACCACTGTCTAAGCGCAGTGAACAAATCTTGTTATGAGGGTGAAGCCGTCTCACTTTCCTCTGGGCCAGCTTGCTTGGCTGAATTAATAACATTAATTCTTTTTTTCATGCTGAATATTTTCTTTTTCTTCTCAATAATGGAATAATTCTGGAAAGGTCAGGATAATTATAAAACCTGCAAAACATCTCAAGTGACTATAAAACGTGAAAAGTTCACAGTTCAGTGCCTCGGATAAAAGGGCCGTTTCATCTGCTTAAATGTGCTGGCATTAAAAAAATAAAATAAAAAAAAATTCAATGCTCCCAGCCTTCTTTCCAGAAGCATCCAGAACGTGAATACCACTATTTACCAACAATTGCTGTACCTGAATCGCAGACCAAGAACTGCAACCATCCAAAGGGTTAACTTCATTACAACTGGTGTCTTTCTGCATTCAGATCCAGATTAGAAATCATTAATTTGTTTTTATACACTTAGGCTAGATGGACAACTATACAGTTTTCTTTGATGTTTTTTCTATTGAAATGCATGTAAACGCATTGATGTGTGTTATTATAAACAATGATATTTAATTCAAAGTGCACTTCAAGAAGCCACAATGCACGTCAATTGGTTTCCTTCACGTGTCCAGTTCAGAAGCTGGGTGTCGGGTATGTTTTTTTTTTTCCCCCTTTTTAAAGCAGTGTTTTTCAACCTTACCTTTTTCCAGGCAAGGCGTCCTTGAAAAGGGTTTTCAGTCTTGAGGCACTCCAGTCTAAGGCTTGGGTCACATTTACTGCGTGTGAATGTGCGCATTGATGAGCTGCTCTTTAGCAGAGACGTGCAGGGGTGTCATTAATTCTTAATGGTACCCCATGCATTGGCAACAGCAGTGTGTTTTTGCTGAGCCACAATTTAGAAAAACTTATTTGCAGGTAGAGCAGCCAATTGAATGGAATGGGCTGCCCTACACACAGACACACAGATGTAAATCAAGAGCTTGTTCACATGTGGGGGCAATAAAAACATGCGGCTGAGCTATTTTTTTACTACCCGCAACTTGCTCCCCCTTTAGCTGCAGATCTATGATCCACATGCTGCTACCCCGTATTCATGCATCCAGCCCCTTTTAGGATGCCCGGGCGCATTAATTAAAGCAGCAGGGGTGCATTTTAAAGTACCTGATTGGAGCCAGAGACTCTAAATAGGGTGGGCTTGTGGCGCAGAGCATTGCGCCTTAAGCCCACCCAGGTGTTACAAGAGCGAATGAATATTCGCTCTTGCAACACCTATCCTCCCGGCCAAGCGGGTATGATACCCGTCACCCGATTGGCTGAAAGCACAGGCAATCCTATTTGACGCTTGGAAGAAAGGGAGGAGAGGCATGGTGGAAACTATGAAGAAGATGCAAGAGCCGCTGCCAGATGCCCCGCCGCAGGCTGATGTCCGCCGATGCCCGATGTGCCCCGCCGCTGCACGATCTGCTCATTCGGGACACACCATCAAAGTTTTTTTTTCTGTGTCAAACATCTATGTAGTGAGACAACCGATTTTACTAAAGAAGCAAATTATATGGCTTATAGATTTAGGAATAGAGGGTATCTGGAAAAACTTATCAATAGAGCCTTCCATGCAGCTAATGAAATCCCTAGAAATACACTATTATCAGATGGAAACCCAGGGGCTTGCACCGACAGGAGACATCCTCACTTTGTGGAAAATGTTCCAGTTTTCTCTACACCATACATTACTGAATTTTAATACAGTTACCAAGTATTTACCTATTCTTTTTATTGAAAGATGCAGTAAAATTCTGTTGAAAGGTATCAGGTCAGTATCCCGTAGAGCCCCCTACTCTAGGAGAATCTCTATCGCCTAGTTCAGCCCTCAAAATTTCCACTCGCCTACTAGCATTTGGCGAGTGGATTTAAGCTGGGGGCGAGTGATGACAGGGCTGCATGACCAATCTCCCTTTAATCTGTGCCTACACTTAGAGTCCAGATGTAGCTGGAGAGCAGAAAGTAATGAGTGAGGTGGAGGATTGCAAAAATGACCACTCCGGTGCAGCGCTCACTGAAAGTTGCCCTGACATGAGAGTGGCAGCCTTCTAGTTTGTGCAGTTTTCTTCTCCTTGTGCTCTATGTAAGTGTCCAACAGTTTAGCCTGAGCACTGTGAACAGACTGGTCTCAATGTGTGCTGTGCGCTGTCAGTGTGCGCTGTGCTATGGTGTCAATGGCTGTGCAGTTGTGTGGATCTCAGCACTGGATTGTACTTCCTCCCGCTGTGCTGCAGCTCCTCTCCTCTCTGCCAGCCTGAATACAAGGGGGAAGTGGGGACATGCAAGCATGGAGCAGCACACACAGGCTCCTGATGATGAGATGAATGGGAGAGAGAGAGAGAGGATGAATGGGAGTTGCAGAGGAGACAGCAAGAGAATGGGGAAGAGACACAGTTCTAGTGCCCTGTCCCTCTGGTCTGCCCCCAGTGCCCTGTCCCTCTGGTCTGCCCCCAGTGCCCTGTCCCTCTGGTCTGCCCCCAGTGCCCTGTCCCTCTGGTCTGCCCCCAGTGCCCTGTCCCTCTGGTCTGCCCCCAGTGCCCTGTCCCTCTGGTCTGCCCCCAGTGCCCTGTCCCATTTTGTTAAAGTTGTTGTTGGTAATATTTAATTTTGTAACTTGATTCTGCATAAAACATTGTCATTCCATGAGATAATCTACGAGGGCGTGTTTACGGGTGCAATTAGGCACAGGGCAGTGTATGAATTAGGTGGGGCAACTGGTGGCGAGTAACTCTTGAGGTCTGGCTAGTAGCTCAGGACTTGAAATTTTGAGCCCTGGCCTAGTTTATTCACCAGTGAAAAATCCGGCTCCAATTGGTTGCATTTTAGAGGTAACTTTAAATGCGGCATGATGGGATGCGATTATTTTCACCACTTAAAAAAAGGTCAGTGGGGTGGATTCAGGTAGGGGCGTGCACTACTACGGAGGCGCAGCGTACCATTTTTACGCTGCACTTCCGTAAATTACCTGCGCTACGCTTCATTCACGAAGTAGTAGCTCCGTAATTTGCGTGGGCGCTCCGTAAAAATGGCCGGCGCAAGCGCGCGTAATTTAAATGATCCCGTAGGGGGCGTGGATCATTTAAATTAGGCGTGTTCCCGCGCCAAACGTAGTGCGCATGCTCCGTCGGGAAACTTTCCCGACGTGCATTGCGGCAAATGACGTCGCAAGGACGTCATTTGCTTTAACGTGAACGTAAATGGCATCCAGCGCCATTCACGATTCACTTACGCAAACAACGTAATTTTCAAACATCGCGACGCGGGAACGACGGGTATACTTAGCATTGGCTGCCCCTGCTAATAGCAGGAGCAGCCTTACGCGGAACCCGACGAATGCAAACGACGTAAAATGCGTACGGCGGGCGCGCGTAGGGTTGTGAATCGGCGTGAGTATGCAATTTGCATACTCTGCGCTGACCACTACGGGAACGCCACCTAGCGGCCATCGTAAGAATGCAGCCTACGATACGACGGCATAAGAGCCTTATGCCAGTCATATCTTAGGCTGCAGTCTGCGTAACAAGCTTTCTGAATACAGAAAAGTCGTTACGCCGGCGCAACTAAGCAATTGTGCTGCGTATCTATGGATACGCAGACGCAATTGCTTACTGAATCCACCCCAGTGTGTCTGTTCAAATGTCACTGGTAGAAGTTTCGAGATTTCATCATTTATCAACTGCAATACTAAGTTTTTGCTCTATGTCATCACAGGTGAACTATGCGGCATCCAATATATGTAGGTCGCACTACACACAGGCTGAAAGTTCAGCTTTACGATCACTTGTATGACATTGACAAAAATTATGTAGCCAAACACTGGAACTTGGTTCATGATAAAAATGTTGCTAGCCTGTCAATACAAGGCATTGAGAAAATGGCGGCTCCCAAAAGGGAGAGGGGCGATAGATTCAGAACACTTTGCAAGCACGAAGTGTTCTGGATATTCACTTTACATACCAGAATCCCGGCAGGGTTAAACTTTGATTGGGATGTTTCCCACTATTACGATTCAATGAACGGTTACTAATATCTTTCTGACTGATGCTTTCACCCTTGTATGTAGTATAATTACACCATCTACCAGTCTTATGCAATATATCTACCATGGTAATTCTTATCTTTGACATAGATATAGGTATATGCTTTAAAGTATGGTTTTTGATCACCAAACATATCGGCCGAGCCCATTAACCGATCTATCATACTGTTCCCAATACCTTGATCGATCTTATTGATCAACTCATTTAATGTTTTTAACGCAGGACACAGATCATGGTTATCTGTGTCAGCATATGTTAGATCGGCATGATCGTTGTATAGTAGCGGTTGTCAATATGAGGTTTGAGATAAAACATATTTCTATATTTTTATATATTCTTTCCTCTGATGTTTATTCCGTTCCTCTTTGAAGATTCAAATCCATTTTCTGTGTTTTACCTGATCTGTTCTATATTCACATTCATTTACATATATATTAACATAGAGATTAATCTTGAGATAGAGATGGATATAGATATATTTATATCTATTAATAGAACTGTTTTCTGGTTTATAATTTTGTGTGGTTCCTTCCTTCCTTTTTCCAAATTTTGAGGCTTTTACTTTTTCCTTGCCCATTCATTTCCCATATGAATAACTATATTATTATTATTATTATTATTATTATTAAATCATTTAAATTATTAATTTACTTCATATACAGTATATAATTGTTTTCCATATATGTTGCATTATAGATATTTACTGCCACATTGTATATTTATCATATACAATTGTTTCTCTTTTCATACACTAATGCTATATATATATATATATATATATATATATATATATATATATATATATATATATATATATATATATATATATATATATATATATATATATATATATATATATATATTGCATTAGTGTATGAAAAGAGAAACAATTGTATATGATGAATACACAGTGTGGCAGTAAATATCTATAATGCAACATATATGGAAAACAAATATTATATACTGTATATGAAGTAAATTAATAATTTAAATGAATTTTTATTTTATTTTTATACATGCACATTTATCCAGGGGGTATGGTCATATAATCTGCACCTTTTTTTGGGTCTACTCTAATTTCATGAGAATGAAGGGGGGAAAATAATTGGGACTTTAAATGAGATGCAAGGGCCGTTTGCACCTCCATCTCTGTGCTGAAAGCAACATATAAAGGGGGGGGGGGGGGGTTGGGACTTTAAATGAGGTGCAAGTGTGATGAGACCAAACATATCATGGAGGTAAAAACTTGTCATGTCAACGTGATGCTAGGGGGGGATCCCGTGGCGATGCTGGGCCCGGATCTGCGGTCTCCATTGGTTCACAGTCCTTATTCCCAACACAATTGTGCAATTTCCTCCTGGAGTTCTAGAGCTTTCCTTCCTTTTCACCTCTTTTTCTAACAAGGTAATTATATTAACAAGCACTTTTTTTTTTCACTTGAGCTCTTTTTTGGAGCCTTCCTATGTTTACAATTGTTTCCATCTCTATATTCTTCTCATGTTCCCTTTTCACTTGACCTTTGGATTCTGGTTCTGCCTTGGATATCTACGGACTGTGCACATTTTTTCTATTTCTACCTTTCAATAATGTTTATGGGCTTAATTCTTGCAACAAATATATATATTGATATGGTTATTTATACCATACTACATTACCCTTTTATTTCACATATTGTAGAATTCCCATCAACTATTCCATGATGTACTTTCTTGTGTACCTATTTCAATACATCAAATACAGTATGTCTGGAAGGCAAACAAGGGTAGGCAGACACTCACAGGCCAATAAAAGAGCAGGCTCTGTGTCTAGAGGCAACAGTGCTGGTCGTGGACACTGTGCATCCTCATCAGCACGTGGCCGTGGGGCACGCTTGTCTTTTTTTCCGGCAGCTGGCCGTGTTGAGCCACAACATGCAGAAGACTTGGTAGAGTGGATGACCAAGCCGTCCTCATCCTCTTCATCTTCTGTCACCCAGGCTACCTTGGCTGCCAATGCAGGTGCCAAAGCGGCCTATTCCATCGGCTCAAGGTCATCAGTTACTCTTTCCCTAGCCCCACCATCATGCACGGAGGAGTCCCCCGCACTGTTCGACCACAGTGTTGGGTACATGCTGCAGGAGGATACACAGCGTTTTGTAGGCTCCGATGATGGTACCCAGCTTGAGGAAGGCAGTAATGTGAGCCCAGACGGGGGGGTGCCTAAGAAGGACAACAAACTGGCAGTCGTGTTCCCCCAGCTGCAGCATACTACCAGGTTTGCTCCAGTGACGAGAAGGGAGAGGATGATAAGGTCACTGACGCTTGACCAGACATATGTCGACCTGCTATACAGTCCGTTGGCAAGCGTACATAAAAGACTCGCACCAAAGAACAAAGCGCACCTCTCCTTGCTCCTCATCAGCTGGGATCTCCAACCCCACTATACCTTCAGTCCTCTCAGAAACCTGCACTGAGAGGCATGAAGGTGTAGAATTAGGTGTGCCACTGCCAAGTACTTGCGGGCAATCTGCTATCGGTACACAAACGTCCGATTGTACCAGGCAAATTTCCCTGCCCCAGTTGCTACACCGGCGAAAGAACTTCGCTCCCAGCCATCCACATGCCCAGCGATTGAATGCTAGCTTGGCTAAATTGCTAGCACTTCAACTGCTGCCTTTTCAGTTGGTAGACTCTGCCCCTTCTGTGAGTTTGTGGAATGTGCGGTACCTCAGTGGCAGGTTCCCAAACGGAAGGCGATTCCGGCTCTCTACCGGCATGTGGAAGGCAATGTCTTGGCCTTGCTGGTCAGGGCGGTCAGCGGTAAGGTGCATATTCCCGCTGACTCATGGTCCAGCAGGCATGGACAGGGATGTTGCCTATGTTTCACGGCGCACTGGGTGACTCTGCTGGCAGCTGGGAAGGATGCAGGACAGGGTGCAGTAGTGTTGGAGGTTGTTCCGCCACCACGCCTCCAAAATGCTACTAGTGGTGATTCTGACACACCTCTCTCCTCTACCCCCTCCTCTTCTTCTTCCTCCATGGCCTCTTCCTCTGCTGATTTGTCCTCGGAACCGGCGGTGCTCCGTAGGTGTTCAAGGGGCTACGCAAGTACTCAGGCAAAAAGATGCCATGCGGTGCTTGAGCTGATGTGCTTGGGGGACAGGAGCGACACTGGGGCAGAGATTCTGTCAGCTCTGCAGGGTAGGCTCAGAGGTGGTTGATGCCATGCCAGCTTAAGCCAGGAATGGTGGTTTGCGACAATGGCACCAACCTCCTCTCCGCCCTCGGACAGGGACAGCTGACCCATGTGCCCTGTTTGGCTCGCGTCCATAACTTGGTGGTGCAGCGGTTCTTGGGCAGGTACCCGGGCTTACAGGATGTCCTGAGGCAGGCCAGAAAAGTCTGTGTGCATTTTCACCAGTCATATAATGCCAGTGCTTGGCTGGCTGACCTGCAAAGGGAATTTAACCTGCCCAAGAACCGCCTAATCTGTGACATGCCCATTAGGTGGAACTCAACGTTGGCCATGCTGCAGCGGCTGCACACGCAGCATAGGGCCATCAATGAGTACCTGTGCGACTATGGCACCAGGACAGGGTCAGGGGAGCTTGTTTTTTTTTTGCCATGCCAGTGGGTCATGATCAGGGATGCATGCACTGTCCTGTCACCATTTGAGGAGGCCACGAGGATGGTGAGCAGTGACAGTGAATGCATTAGTGATACTGTCCCTCTTGTCCACCTGTTGGAGCACACGCTGCGTGGAATAATGGACAGGGCACTTGAGGCAGAACAGAGGGAGGAAGAGGAGGACTTCCTTACCTCTCCATGCCCCCTTTATCAAGACAGTGTTTCTGTGGGCCCACCGATCGCACAGGAAGAGGACTAGGAGGAGGAGGATTGTGTCAGCATGAAGGTGGAGCCTAGCATTTAGCATCAGCAGCAGTCTTCAAGGGATCATTTACAGTCCCCAGAAACCCATGGACTTGTACGTGGCTGGGAGGAGGTGGCTGCAGATGATGTCGTCCTTAGTGACCCAGAGAACTCCGGACCGAATGCTTCAGCTTACCTATGCTGCATGGCCTCCCTGATTCTGCAAAAGGATCCTCGTATTTGTGGTATCAAGGAGAGGGATCATTACTGGCTGGCAACCCTCCTTGATCCATGTTACAAGGGTCGTCACAGAGGGAGCAGAGGATGAAAAATCTTCGGGAGGCCTTGCAGAAATGTTTGTGCAATGCGTTTCCAGAGCCTGGGAGGTTACAAATTCCTGGTCCTGGACAACGTATTGCTGAGGCTTCGGTCAGTCACAGAAGGAGCAGTGGAGAAGGTGGCCATCTGACCGATGCGTTCAGACAATTTTTTAGTCCGCAGCCCCAAGGTATTATCGGCTCCAGCAAACATCGCCGGCGTCTGATTCACATGGTGCAGGAATACCTATGGGCAAGATCAGACTTGGACACCTTTCCCACCGAAAATCCTCTGGGTTACTAGGTCTTGAGAATGGATCAATGGCCAGAGCTTGCACAGTATGCAATTGAGCTACTGGCCTGTCCTGCATCCAGCATTCTTTCGGAACGCACATTCAGTGCTGCTGGAGGCTTTGTAACCGATCACAGGGTGCGCCTGTCCACCGACTCGGTCAATTGGCTAACCTTCATAAAAATGAATCAGTCTTGGATCACCAGTTACCAAGCACCTGGTGCTGATGTAACCGAATATGTTTTTTTTTTTTAATGTGAGATTCTTTCAAGACTGCCTATGCTGATGCTGAGTGACTATCCTCTTCTTCCTCAATGTTCATGTTGATGGCTTGTAAGAACATTTTTGATTCTGAGCCATATCGCACATATAGTATGAAACATTTTACTACCTGTGCTACTCGGTATATAGTTTAATTGTTGACTTGCCCCTGCAAAAAACAATATGTGGGATGTACTATTCGAATCTTTTCAGTGCGGGTCAACGAACACCTGTGCAGCATTAAAAAAAAGGCTGCATAAATAGTGCCCCTCATCATTATTTAAATCTAAAGATCCTTCTGGAACTTTTTTCCAGATTATTGATAATTTTTTCCCCCATTGGAGGGGTGACTAGTCTCAGAGGGGTGTCCCATGCTAGAAACGTTCTGGATTTATGAATTAAAATCTTATTCACCTTATGGAATAAATGTCTATTGGCACATTAATGCCTTTATCAATCAACCTTTACATTTAAATTTACCACTTCATATTTTATTTATTGTACAGGAAGCCAGGGTTGGGTCCTGGACGGGCGCTATGTTGCACCAATATTTGGAGTGTGGTCCCTGTAAGGCAATGGTATAGTGTTCAGGTGGTCACCCAGAGGGGATGAGAAATTCTGGGCAATAAAAGTTGATCCAGAGAGGACGGGCTTACAGTCCTCTGTCCTTGTTAGAGTGTGTCATTTGGGGCCCGGAATTTCGGAGGCTTTAAAGTGACGTTCGGGAGGGAAAGCGCCTCCTCTCCTGACCACTGGCAGTCAAGTACAGTAAGAACTTCCAGGAAAACAGCTTAAAAGACAGGAAGTGCTGATAGAGGGTGTGGAGGAGTATGGGAGTGCACCTGTCTGAAGAAGCTGTGTACCTCCTGAGAAGCTGATAAAAGGTCAGCAAGGACTGGAAGTTCTGGGGGTGAAGACCTGCCTAAAACCGTATGTGCCTTTGCTTTATATTCATTGCTGTGCTGAAGAAAAATATACTTTTTTTGTTTATGCTGGAGACAAGCGGACTTTTACTTTAATATTTTTCCCTGTGTGCTGAATAAAGCGTTGTTTTTGGTTTGGTCACAAATAACAACCCTTTTTGGTTCAACTTTAACGGTTCACGCACTTAATCCCGCAGAGCTAAACAACCC
Organism: Rana temporaria; assembly: GCF_905171775.1. Taxonomy (NCBI): domain Eukaryota; kingdom Metazoa; phylum Chordata; class Amphibia; order Anura; family Ranidae; genus Rana; species Rana temporaria. Next base: position 103,480,718 of record NC_053497.1, read on the forward strand.
CCAAAGTTCACAACTGGTGGAGAATGCGGGCAAAGTGCATTTGCAAGCTCAAAAAACTTTTAAAACTAAAAACTGACATTTAAAGAGACAGTGTGCTTATGGCATGTCTTGGGTGAAGTCAGCCCAGACATTGCAAGCAGCAGGCAAAGGCATGGAGGAGGTCATCAAGGCTTTGGCACAAGCCACCGTGACCCAGCAGCAAGTTCAGCAGAGGCAAACCGTCGCCATGAGGATGCGATGGCTCAGCAGCAGCAGGCCCTGGCACAGGCTATAGCTGCACAGCAGGAAAACACATGGCTGCTGGCCGCCCAGTTTACGGCTCAGCAGGAGTCCACTCAAGCACAGGTGGCTGCCTTGCAGGAGGCAGTACAGCGGCTGGCTCAGGGACAAGAGCAAGCGGTCGTTGCCGCTAGCAACCCAGTGTCCGTGAGAGCCAGCCATTTCTTACAAAGACTAACGCCCAACGATGACGTAGAAGCCTTTCTCACCACCTTTGAAAGGTTAGCAGAGAGAGAGAGGGGTGGCCCCGGGACCAATGGGCTGGCATTGTCTCCCCTTTTCTCACCGGTGACCCGCAAAAGGCCTATTTTGACCTCTCAGCTGAGCATGTCAGTGACTATGAATGTCTAAAGGCAGAGATCGTGGCCCGCCTGGGAGTGACCACAGCCGTCCGGGCTCAGAGGGTGCATTGTTGGCGGTACAAACCTGACAAAACACCCAGGTCCCAAATGCATGAACTAATACAGTTACAGTACCTGTTTCCGAGAATGTGTTTCCAGCACGACAGCATCGCGCTGATTCTCGGCGACAGGGTGCCGACATCTCGCATTCGCTGGAATAGACAAGGTGGTTTCGGTCTCTTCAGGAGTTCAACTTCATTGTAGAGCACAGACCCTGGAGACAGCATCAGAATGTCCACTGTATGATGTCGAGTGGTGCCTCCAACACCTCCGCGTTGAGGCAGAGGGGGGTGATATATGTACAGGACGCCAGGGTTGGGTCCTGGACGGGCGCTATGTTGCACCAATATTTGAAGTGTGGTCCCTTTTTTAAGACAATGGTATAGTGTTCAGGAGGTCACCCAGCGGGGGTGAGAAATTCCGGGCAATAAAAGTTGATCCAGAGAGGATGGGCCTGCTGTCCTCTCTGTCCTTGTTGGAGTGTCATTTGGGGCCTGGAATTTCGGAGGCTCTAAAGTGACGTTCGGGAGGGAAAGCGCCTCCTCTCCTGACCACTGGCTGTCAAGCACACAGGGGGTTAAGAACTTCCAGGAAAACAGCTTAAAAGACAGGAAGTACTGATAGAGGGTGTGGAGGAGTATGGGAGTGCACCTGTCTGAAGAAGCTGTGTACCTCTGAGAAGCTGATAAAAGGTCAGCAAGGACTGGAAGTTCTGAGGGTTTATGCTGGAGACAAGCAGACTTTTACTTTAATATTTTTCCCTGTGTGCTGAATAAAGTTTTTTTTTTTGTTTGGTCATAAATAAAAACCCTTTTTGGTTCAACGTTAATGGTTTACGCACTTAATCCCACAGAGCTAAACAACCCCCAATGTTCACAATGTATATTGTCAGAACCATTGATGTATCGCGGCATAATGCCTCCAACATATCCTATAATCAATCCAATTCTAAGACTTTAAAGTCAATGTTATGAGATATGACAAAATATATCTCGCCCTAGTTTTAGAAGTAAAGCCAATTCATACGGCAGTTAGAATTCACCTCGCTCCAAAACTGATCTAACAATAGATTAGATTAGTCAAGCATATGTTCAGCCACACTTCAATTCCCTAAATGGTAATAATAAAATAATACGTTACCAGTAATTATGAGTTCTGTCTGTTTGAGAAACAAAGTCCCAAGAGGGACCTCTTTCACAATTGCTACATGTTTGCGTTCAATCTCTCCCTTCCAGCTTCCTTCAGAGATCCTCTCAGAGAGAGAGAGTTCCCCAGACATCTTTTCAGAGTCAGCTTCCTTCCAGAGATAGAGCCCTCCGGGGACAGAGAGATCGCTTCCATCGTGTCTTCTACAACACCCTTTTAACACACCCAAGAAGTGGGTGTGTATGTCCCATTACAACGTCATCGACAACGTCAAATGATGCTATGTTAGGTAGGCTGCCATAGCAGCCAAGGATGTGGCCATTTTGAGTAATGCCAATTTTAACCTGTAGGGGCGGTGGTGTGGTATAATTTCTAATTTTGGGGTCATCGAGGCCTAATAATAATTTATGACCCCTTTTGACCTAAGCCTTGAAAAACACAATTGTCAAAATCTGTCAAACAATGTCAAGTTTCAACAGACAACCCGGTTATTTCTCAATTTATGGTTGGGATAAGGTTTATGATCAACACTAATGCCGCGTACACACGATAATTTCTCTTCCATTCATGGACGGACACAGCAGCCTTTGACCTTAGGGTATTATATCCTTCCTTCCAGGAGAATTTCTCCTGGAAGGAAGGATATAATACCCTAAGGTCAAAGGCTGCTGTGTCCATTCATGAACTCAGAGAAATGGATTTTACGGTGAGTACAAAAATCCTATTTTTTCAGCATGAAAAAAAATGTTTTTCGGCATGTAGAAAAAACGTCATCATTAAAACTACGTTGCCCACACACGATCGTTTTAAAAAAATGCTCTAGCCAAGCGCGGTGACGTACAACACTTACGACGGCACTATAAAGGGGAAGTTCTATGCGGATGACGCCACCCTTGGGGCTGCTTTAGCTGATTTCCTGTTAGTAAAAGACGATTCGTGCTTTTCTGTCTGCTACAGCCTGATGAATGTGCTTACTCCATTACGAATGGAAGTTTTACCAGAACGAGCGCTCCCGTCTCATAACTTGCTTCTAAGCCTGCGCAGGTTTTTAATGTCGTTTTAGCACACACACGATCATTTTTTACAACCCGAAAAACGACATCGTTTAAAACGTAGTTAAAAAAATGCAGCATGTTTGAAAATCTTTTTTTGTTTTTTTAGAACCTGCACACGATCATTTTAAATGACATTTTTTTAAAACGTAATTTTTTTCGTGCCAAAAAATGATCGTGTGTAAGCGGCATAATGGTTTTGGAAGTTCCTTTGAACTAATACTGGAATTTAAGTTAGGCCGTTTCTAATACTTTTAAGCTATTATAGGATCTTATACTTGGGACCCTTTTTACGATAATGTCTATGTATTAACCACTTCAGTACCGTGGGTGTTTTTCAAATTTGGTGTTTACAAGACTAAAACTGTTTTTTTTTGCTAGAAAATTACTTAAAAACCCCCAAACATTATATATATATATATATATATATATATATATATATATATATATATATATATATATATATATATATATATATATATATATATATATATATATATATATATATATATAAGAATAAAATGGCGATCATTGAAATACTCTTTGTCACACCATATTTGTGCAGTGGTCTTACAAGCGCACTTTTTTTGGAAAAAAATTGGGGGAAATTTTGTCATTTAAAAAAATGACAACCAAAAAATGTCTCTTTAAGACGCATGGGCGGGACTGACGTTTTGACGTCACTTCCGCCCAGCAATGCTATGGGGACCATCTTGCCCTTACTCGCATCCCCACACAGCAGGCTGAAGGACCCGATCGCCTCCGCTGCTACCAACAGCTCTCCCGCCGCTGATAACGGTGATCTTGCAGCGAATCCACCGCGGAGACCACCGTTATCTTTTACAGGACCGCTCACACTAAAGATGGATATCTTGATTGTGGCAGCACTTGCTGCCGTTACCGAGATATCCATCTTTAAAGTGCCTCTGTATATAGTCGTAACCCGGTCGGGAAGTGGTTAAATGGGTTTATATATGGATATATAGTTGATACATAGATATACCGTGAAGATATATTTAAAAAGATTTTAAAATGGACAATACCACAGGAATTGAATCAGCCCCATGGCATCATTATGCAAAGACAATACCATGTTTTGTGTTAGTCTGTACCAGTCCTTTTATCTTACTTTTCTATGGCCCCACATCTGAAGCAGGACCCAGAATGGTGCGGTACGGTTCGGTTTTATGGCACACTTTCATAATGGAAACACCCAAAATAGCGTACCGAACCGATCCGCTCAGTGGAAACAAGGTACGTCAGAAGTTCTCCCCCCTCCTCCTTTCCCATCACTGGGCCATCCAGAAAGCGCAGGTGGCTTCACTGCCGGTTTCCCTTACTGGCTATGGTGGCAGAAGCACCCCAAGAGTCGGTGGAAACATCAGCTGGGGTGCCAACATCGCTGGATTCCAGGACAGGTAAGTGTCTTAATATTAAAAGTCAGCAGCTACAGTATGTGTAGTTGCTGACTTTTTTTTAGTGTGGGGGTGGGGGGGGCTTGAGCACTGCTTTTTGAAGTTTTACTTTAGGAGATCTATACTTTCCTTTCAATGCTACATTGCAATGTAGGCAGAGGAAACATGGTTTCTTTGTTAGTGTCACACTAAGATAAGATGAAGTCTTTTTCATGTTTGCCATTGCTAAAAATGTGAATGACATTCACTTATGTGGGCATTTGATGCTTACACAGGGGACCCAAAAGTCATACAGATCATCCAGTCTGGGAAGGGATTTTTTTTATTCATTTTTAGGAGCTGTGATCATAATATCATTGTGAAATAGTGCAGATTTTTCTGTTTCTCTCTTACTAGGTCTTGTTAACTCTACAAATATAGGCCCGGATTCACAGACAACTTACGCCGACGTATCTGTTGATATGCGGCGTAAGTTCAAGGATGCGCCCTCGTATCTATGCGCTGTATTCAGGAAACAAGATACACCTGAATTTTGCCAAGATACGACCGACGTAAGTCTCCTACGGCGTCGTACCTTGGGTGCATATTTACGCTGGCCACAAGGGGCGTTTCCGTTGATTTACGCGTTGAATATGTAAATGAGCTAGATACACCGATTGCGTAAGGCGTACGTCCGGCGTAACTTTACCCCTCATAAAGCAGGGGTAGGTCATGTTAAGGTATGGACGTCGGAACAGCCGTCGTATTTTACGTTGTTTACGTAAATCGTACGTGAATAGGGCTGGGCGTAGGTTGTGTTCACGTCGTATGAATGGAGCCAGCGTATCTTAGGGAGTAAATTCAACGTGATTCTGAGCATGCGCGCGCATGCGCCGTTCGGCCATGCATTTACATGGGGTCACGCTTCATTATAATACTACACGCCCACTGCCTTGCTACTTTGAATTAGGCTGGCTTACGCCGGCCATTTTTCGTTACACCGGCGCAAGAAAGGGAGCAGTACGAGCCTCTCCATGTTACGTCGGCGTAACGCATATCAGATGCGCTACACCTATCTAAAGATGCGCTAATCTCTCTGAATCTGGCCCATAGTATTTATGGATGTGACGGTAAAGTTCTGGGTCTCATTACTGCTAATTATTTTGTTTCAGACATTTTGCAGTGCTGTTTGGTGTAATATAAGTGTTTTGTTTTTTTTCTTTTCGTGGAATTGGTGCAGCAATAAAAGATAACCAGTTACAATCTAGAGGAATATGTGACTTCTGAGCACAGCTGTACTAGCAGTGGGGTGTTCTGAAAACAGTGTTCATTTTACAATGCTAGGGTTATTGAGTAATAGTAACACATTATGTCACATAATTATTGTGATGATCCTTTTTATTATTATTATAAATATTATTACTTCCGTGTTTCCCCCGAAAATAAGACACCGTCTTATATTTATTTTTCCTCCAGAAATCACACTATGGCTTATTTTCGGGGGATGTCTTATTTTTTTTTACCGGCAAGTATGGTACAACAGTATGGTACAAAAATCTACATTTATTCAACTATCCCCTGGTGTTTGTGTGGGGTGAGGGACTGTTGCTGGTCAGTGCTGGGGAGAAGATTTAGTACAGAGCGTCCTTCTCCTCACTTCACTGAGGAGACTTTTTACTTTTACTTTCACTTTCACCTGACAGGGGGAGCTGACCTTACCGTATTTATGGGGCTGCCGACACCTCTCCGGTCACTTAGAGATACCGTGGAGCAGATAAAAAGGGCTGCACGACTTCTTTACAGCTCCTGAGCTCCGCACCAGTACAGTACCAACGGCGGATCCAGGGGGGGGCAACAGGGAAATTGCCCCCCCTCCCCCGAGGCAATCATGTCACATTGGCTTTAAAAAAAAAAAAAAAAAAAAATATTTTTTTTTTTTTTTTTTTTACAATTTTTTTTAAACTGCTTTGTGGCAACGGCGGATCCAGGGGGGGGGGCAACATGGCAATTGCTCCCCCCCGAGGCAATCATGTCACATTGGCTTTTAAACTGCTTTGCGGTGCCTGCAGCTCCCGCTGCCGAGTCTCTAACTCTCTCTCCCTCTCTCATCACCAGGGCTGGTAGGCTGCCTGTCCTGAGGCTGCTTTGAGCTGTAGCTGACTGCAGCACTCCCCTCTCTCCTGCGTGTATGACATCGGGCATCTCTGGCTGTGTGTGAGAGCTGGATCTGTGTTCTTGCTCACTCCAATATGTTGGACGCACGAAGCGCCCAATGTGGAAGCGCATCAGAGAACATGTCCAAAATATCCAAAAAGCCTTCCCCAAACACAATGTGTCTCGGCACTTTGATCTATGCCACCACAACAATCCCAAGGAAATGAAATTTTGGGCCATTGCCAAATACACTCCACACTGGAGGGGCAGTCATAAAGTAAGGGAATTAAGTAAAACTGAGTCTCGCTGGATACATGAGATGCAGACTCTATCTCCCAATGGCCTTAATATCGAATTTGATTTAAATTGCTTCATTTCCAATTCGTAAACATACTCTTGGTTTTGTATTAATAATTAATTTTATTAATATATATTGATTATTCATTATGATGGTTTTTATTACTGTTATTATAGTAATAATCTTTTAACTTTTTAGTACAATTTTTATTACATATTTTTGATGTTTTATTGATAATATTGAATAGTGTTGATGCATCTATTTAATTGTATTTTTAAATGTTCATCTACTTATTCTATGCTTGTTGTATATCTGGCCACAAGAGGGCAGTAGATTGCATATGCAAATGCAAATGCACCATCCACATAGCAAACAACATAGAATGTTTTTAAAGTTTTATATCAATTACATTTTTTTAAATTTGTTTATTAAAATTATGTGTGTCTATGCATCGACATTTGATCTCACTAGAATTCAGCTATGTGAGTAAAGTTTTGCCGCAATGATGTTTGTCTTTCCCTTTGGTTGCTCACACTAATGTAAACGCTGTCAATGAGAAGGCTATCTAAACCCCAAGCCATTCTCATAACGTATGAACCCATGAGTAAGTCGCGTGCCTGTGACGTAACGCGTAGGGAGGAGCCTGCGATCGAATCCGAGTGCATCGGATCGAGCTGAGGAAACAACATACTGAGTGGCGTTTTCATGCTTTACTGAAAGCCGGGATTCGTGAGTGCATATGTCAATGCTCTGATTACATTTTTTGATCTGTCATCGAATATTGCGCAATGAGATTTTTTCTCTTTTCTTTCATGCAATCCCTGTCTGTGAGTGCCTGTATCATCTGATCACAGCGGTGGAGGGCTGGATTAGCATTCAGATTGAAGAGAGTGATTTTTTCCCTGCATGGAATCCTGCTAATCACTGTGCACTAATTAAGGACATATTAGTAATTCACAGTTTATGGAGTATTCTCCCTGATTAGTTTTTCTTTGTACGTTTTATCACTTTTTAAGTTAATATTAGCGCATCTATATTTTATATGTTTCACTGTTTGGATTTGGTATCACTCAAGATAGCAGCTATATTATTTGTTTTTTTATTTAGGTGCACGTGGAATTGATTATTTAATTAGCGCTGTAGTATATTTTTCACATTACTGTGTTCGGCTGTGCTGCCTGTGCTAGACCTGCTTGTGTGATAGTAGATGGAGATGGAACACTGATTGAATCAGTGTTTTGTCTATCACACAAGCCCGTCTAGGGTGGGACTTTGCTAGAGCCGAACACAGACCTACAGCTCCTGTTTTTTCCATGACACACGTCGGGAGAGGAGATACCTGCTGTGTGTGATCGAGGCAATGCCATGGTGAGTGCCATGCACAGTGTGGCTGCATTAATAGACAAAAGTGGGGCTGCATTAATAGACAAAAGTGGGGCTGCATTCATATACAAAAGTGGGACTGCATTCATATACAAAAGTGGGACTGCATTCATATACAAAAGTGGGACTGCATTCATATACACAAGTGGGTCTGCATTCATAGACACAAGTGGGGCTGCATTCATAGACAAAAGTGGGACTGCATTCATAGACACAAGTGGGGCTGCATTGATATACAAAAGTGGGTCTGCATTGATATACAAAAGTGGGTCTGCATTGATATACAAAAGTGGGTCTGCATTAATATACAAAAGTGGGACTGAATTTATACACAAAGGTGGGGCTGCGTTCATATGCACAGTGAGGCTGCAATGGTGGGCACTGATGAGGCTGCATTGATCTCTTGTACCATGTGTTCAGTCTCTGACCATCCCTTGTACCATGCCTGCAGTCTCTGACCATCTCTTATACCACGTCTGCAGTCTCTGACCATCCCTTGTACCATGCCTGCAGTCTCTGACCATCTCTTATACCACGTCTGCAGTCTCTGACCATCCCTTGTACCATGCCTGCAGTCTCTGACCATCTCTTATACCACGTCTGCAGTCTCTGACCATCCCTTGTACCATGCTTGCAGTCTCTGACCATCTCTTATACCACGTCTGCAGTCTCTGACCATCCCTTGTACCACGTCTGCAGTCTCTGACCATCCCTTGTATCACGTCTGCAGTCTCTGACCATCTCCTGTACCACGTCTGCAGTCTCTGACCATCTCTTATACCACTTCTGCAGTCTCTGACCATCTCTTGTACCATGCCTGCAGTCTCTGACCATCCCTTGTACCACGTCTGCAGTCTCTGACCATTTCTTGTACCACGTCTGCAGTCTCTGACCATCCCTTGTACCACGTCTGCAGTCTCTGACCATCCCTTGTACCACTTCTGCAGTCTCTGACCATCCCTTGTACCACGTCTGCAGTCTCTGACCATCTCCTGTACCACATCTGCAGTCTCTGACCATCTCCTGTACCACGTCTGCAGTCTCTGACCATCTCTTGTACCACATCTGCAGTCTCTGACCATCCCTTGTACCACGTCTGCAGTCTCTGACCATCTCCTGTACCACGTCTGCAGTCTCTGACCATCTCCTGTACCACGTCTGCAGTCTCTGACCATCTCCTGTACCACGTCTGCAGTCTCTGACCATCTCCTGTACCACGTCTGCAGTCTCTGACCATTTCTTGTACCACGTCTGCAGTCTTTGACCATCCCTTGTACCACGTCTGCAGTCTCTGACCATCCCTTGTACCACGTCTGCAGTCTCTGACCATCTCCTGTACCATGTCTGCAGTCTCTGACCATCTCTTGTACCATGCCTGCAGTCTCTGACCATCTCTTATACCATGTCTGCAGTCTCTGACCATTCCTTGTACCATGCCTGCAGTCTCTGACCATCTCTTGTACCATGTCTGCAGTCCCTGACAATCGTCTACAAACTATGGGATAGATTTATGGCATTTATATTTAAATATTTACTAGTAATGGCGGCGATCATTGATTTTTTTAGCGGTACTGCAACATTGCAGCGGACACATCGGACACCTAATTGAGTTCTGTAAGCAACACCTTATTTTCTGGCAGTGCCCCTCCCGAGACTAGACTCTGGATCCGCCCTTGTACAGTACGCCTATCACGTCTTGTTTTCCCGCCCGCGCCGCTACGCATACGACACTCCACCACTACGTCTTATTTTCGGGGATTCGACACGCCATCGCTACGTCTTATTTTCGGGGGGATGTCTTATATTACGATCTTGCGTCGAAATCCCGCTACGGCTTATTTTCGGAGTACGTCTTATTTTCGGGGAAACACGGTACAATGATTTTTTTTTTGTCTTTTGCGGTCTGCTTCACCACTTCTTTCAGTACTTGCTCTGGTATGGCCGCAAAGGGGGTAGGAGGACTTTTATGCTAAGACCCTGAGGTCTGAGATGCTGAAAGACTGTACTGTCTATGCTGACAGCTCTCCTACCTGTTCTTGATTGAGATATACATTCACTGGCCACTTTATTAGGTACACCTGTTCAATTTCTTGGTAACACAAATTGCTAATCGGCCAATCACATGACAGCAGCTCAATGCATATACGCATCTAAACGTGGTGAAGATGACTTTCTGAACTTCAAACCAATCATCAGAATGAGGAAGAAAGGGGATTTAGGTGACTTTGAAGATGGCATGGTTGATGGTGCCAGACCGACTGGTCTGAGTATTTCAAAAAATGCTCATCTATTCTGATTTCTACGCACAATCATCTCTAGGGATTACAGAGACTGGTCAAGAAAAAGAGAAAATATCCAGTGAGCAGTAGCTGTGTGGACGAAAATGCCTTGTTGATATCAGAGGGGAATGGGCATGAGATAATAGAAAGGCAGCAGCAACTCAAATAACCACTCATTACAACCAAGGTATGCAGAATACCATCTCTGAACACACAACACATAGAACATTGAACTTGCACAGGCTCACCAAAATTGGACAATAGAAGATTGGAAAAATGTTGCCTGGTCTAATGAGTCTCAATTTCAGCTGCAACATTCAGATGGTAGGGTCATAATTTGGCATAAACAACATGAAAACATGGATCCATTTTACCTTGTATTGATGGTCCAGGCTGGTGGTGGTCTAATGGTGTTGGGGATATTTTCTTTGCACACTTTGGGCCCCTTGGAATCAATTGAGCATAATTTAAACACCACAGTCTGATATAGCCATATTTTTTACTACAGTGTACCCCTCTTCAGATAGCTACTTCCAGCAGGGTAATGCGCCATGTCACAAAGCTCAAATCATCTCAAAATGGTTTCTTCAACATGGCATGGAGTTCTCCAATGGCCTCCACAGTCACCAGATCTCAATCCAATAGAGCGCCTTTGGGATGTGGTGGAACGGGAGATTTGCAACATGGATTTCCAGCCGACAAATCTGAAGCAACTGTGTGATGCTTTCATGTCAATATGAACCAAAATCTCTGGGGAATGTTTCCAACACCTTATTGAATCTATGCCACGAAGAATTAAGGCAGTTCTGAAGGCAAAAGGGGGTCCAACCCAGTACAGTGGAACCTCAGCACATAATTCGTTCCAGGAGAATGCTCGTAATCCAAAGTACTCACATATCAAAGTGAGTATCCCCATTGAAGTCAATGGAAATGAAAAAAATTTGTTCCGCATTGACTTCAATGGCATGCAATACCGCATGCGGCCAGAGATGGGGAGCACCGGGGAGCCTCAGGAACACACGAAAAGGCCCCAAGACAGCTCGGCTGACCTCGGCAAACCTTGTAAAAGCTCGGGAACGGCGTATTTCCAAGTCTTTTTCCAATCCTTTCCGAACGGCGCCGTTCGGCTCCGCTTGGCTCCCGCGCCACCCCACCTCAGGCCAAACGCGGTACTGCACACTGCTTTTGCTTGAATCTTGCTCGTTTTGCAACACAACACTCGCAAACCGAGTTAGGATTTTAAAAAATACAGTGCTCGTATTGCGAAAAGCTCGTTAACCTTGTTATTCGCAATCCGAGGTTCCATTGTACTAGCAAGTTGTCCCTAATAAAGTGTCAGGTAAGTGTACTTTTATGTTGAAGTAGAACTCAAGTCAAAACTTTTTTCTTATGTTAAATAGAGTAAGGGAGTGTTATGACCTCTGAAAGGTTTATTTTGCCTTCCCTAGGCTCAGAATCTTTGTAAAAACTACTGACAATAACGTGCGTTAATGGCATTCAATAAGCTGTTTTGGTAATGGTACAACGCTGGCACATTTCACAGTAGATACAGCCAGGTCAGCTTTCCTGTACAGCACGCAGGGAACCCTAAAATAGCGTGCACTCTAATACAAATGGTGAACATTTCCTGTGATCGTTGGAATTTTCCTACCTCCTTTTGTTCTTCCATAACGTGCTATTGGCTCATCTCTGTGATGGGTAGACTCTCTAATCAATGGCACAGCATGGCTCGGCATGACCCTAGGAGGCAGTCCCAGGATTTTTGATCTCCGAAAGCAAGCAAATCGGTTGTAAACCCACCTGATGGAATCTAATGAAAGTATAAAGGTCAAGGAGACTGGCACATAAAGCCTGTAAATCTAAGGAAGATGGAAAGCAAAGTTTTTTTGTATTCGGCGTGTGTATAAATCATGCAAGAATTTCATATTCTCCATCACAAGTCCTCACCAGGGACACTGTACATCGGCAAGTTTGACTTCCACTCTGAATGATGAGCCTTCTGCATATTAATTGGCCTCCTGAATTCTGTAAGGATTTAATTATTGCAGGATTATGAGGGGCTGATTTATCACAGACACAAATCACCCCCCTAACCAAGATATTTTGTGGCACTCCGGCGGGCCTGGCGGATAATTTGCATTGAATGTTTTCTTGCATTTTTGTCCTCTTGACAAGTTGCTGTCTGCACTGGAAGTCTTTTGGGATCCCCAACTGTGAAACGCGTCAAATTCCAACTGTCAAACACAACCGCTGCTTGTCATGTTCTATCTCCAAGTGGAGTACGGTTCATGTTCTACAAAGCTGTCAGTGGGGGTCTCTTAAAGGTACTCTTTCACAAAGGAAAACACTTGTGTGATTAAGCTTCGAAAGAAGCAGCAGCTTCCTGACTCAGACAATGCCTGAGTAGTGTGTCGTTCAGCAGGTAGAATCGAATTCAACTTCAAATTTAATCTAATTACATTTTGGAGGTGGCTTCTTGCATTGCAGCCTATTCAGAGATTTTTGCGTTTGACGGGTTCCTTTTATAAAGTGGTTCTAAATTTATTTATTTTTTTTATACACTGCATTAAGGTAAAAAATGAAACTTTTGGGGACCAGTGACACTAATACGGTGATCAGTGCTAACAAAATATGCACTGTCACTGTACTAATGACACAAGAAGGGAAAGGTTAACATCAGGGGCGATCAAAGGGTTAACTGTGTGCCTAGCTGGTGCTTTACCAAATTGTGGGGGAGGTGGTTTTACTAGTGGAAGACATAGATCTGTGTTCCTGCTTTACAACGACACAGGATCCATGTCTTCTGTACTGACAAAAACAGTATTTCTCTTATCGTCCATGGGCGGACACAGCTCCTTAAGTCTTGACAAGTGGGTTATGTTCCCTGTTTACAGGAGAGGACTAGGCAGAAACATGTTAAATACATGTTACATTAACAGAGTTGAACAGCCCCGCCCAGGGGGCGGTCCCTCCAGACATAACCCTCCTCACTGCAGCATGCAGCCTCAGTTTCGTTCTGCCTAGCAAGGAGAAAGGACGTATGGCTCCCTTTGGGCCCAGCGCCCTGAGGAGAAATTTAATTTAATTTTATTTTCACTTTTTCTTGAAGGTGTTCTTCAGTGGCCTTTTTTTGCGGCCCGTTCCCTGGTGGGTACCTTTTTGTGCAGGGGGTTAGTCCTACACTTTCCCTTCTGGGCACATCTCTTCCCCCATGAGTTTTGACTCTGGTGCTCTCGGTTCTTCAGGAACCTTTCTTTTTAGAAACGTCAGAGAGATTCTCTTGACAACTATCTCAGAAGGTGGCCCCTTTGGTGGCCTTTACCTCTGTTAGTGGGGTTTTTTGGTTGGCGGCCTTGTCCTGCAAGCCGCCATGCTTGGCCCTCCGTAGGATTAGATGGTGGTGCGCCCGCGACTTTCCCTTCTTCCGAAGGTGGTTTCGAACTTTCGCCGGGATAAGAACATTGTTCTTTCATCCTTCTGTCCTCGACTGGCGCATCCTACGGAGGTTTCCTTTCATACTTTAGGCGCGGTACTCACTTGCGGGTGTACCAGCCTGCTACGGCTCAGTTTCGGAGATCTGACTCTTTTTTTTTTTTTGTGTCAGTGTCTGGTCCACAAAAGGGGCCTGGTGGTCTACTCGACCACCTTTTTTTCGGTGGATCAGGCAGGCTGTCATACAGCCCTATGCTCTTAGGGGGCGGGCCCCCCTTGCCGGTCACGGCACTTTCGACCAGGGCAATGGTGGTTCCTGGTTTTTTTTTCCGACTGCATGCGTCGGTATCACGGGTGTGGCGACTTACTTGTCCGTTCACGCTTTTCCCAGAATTACGTGGTTGCTGTGAGTACATCTTATGATGCTTCCTTCGGCCGCTAGCTTTTGCAGGCGGCTGTTTAAGACTGCGCCTCCTCCGTTGAGGAGCTCTGCTTGTTTTGGGGTGAAGCTAAGATTGGTTTTACTCATATATTTCCCACCCCTTGTTTTGACACTGCTTGGGGACGTCCCACTTGTCAAGACTTAAGGAGCTGTGTCCGTCCATGGACGATAAGAGAAAATAGATTTTTTGTACTCACCGTAAAATCCTTTTCTCTGACGTCCATGGACGGACACAGCTTCCACCTCTCCTTTTTAGGTTTGTACTGCTTCTTACGAACTGAGGCTGCATGCTGGGCGGGGCTGTTCAACTCTGTTAATGTAACATGTATTTAACCATTTAACATGTTTCTGCCTAGTCCTTTTCTGTAAACAGGGAACATAACCCACTTGTCAAGACTTAAGGAGCTGTGTCCGTCCATGGACGTCAGAGAAAAGGATTTTACGGTGAGTACAAAAAATCCTATTTTTGCCTTGTTTACAGACTGGCATTCTGTCAGTGTACCAAACGATCAGCAGGTGTCAGCGGACATCAGGTTTGCAGGACTCGTTGATCAGCTCCTGCTGTGTAAAATCACAGAGGGAGTGAGCCTCACTGGTGGCGCACACTCGCAGCCAAAACCCGGAAGTGCAGAATCGTGTATATATACGTGATTCTGCACAATGTAGCGACCCTGAGCAGTAAATCTGCTACGGGCCATTGGGCAAGGGGTAAGAAAAAAAATATTACTAAATATCACTTTAACCACTACCCGACGGCCGTACGACTTTATACGGCCGCGGAGTGGTTCTGAATCTCTAACTGGCCGTGTTTTTACGGCCTGCGCGCGCGCCGCATCGCTGAGATGCCGATGCGAGTGCCTGGCGGCTGTGATGTTTGCCAGGGACTCGGGATCGGCGGCTACAGGGACAAGACGTGGAGCTCTGTGTGTAAACACAGAGATCCATGTCCTGTCAGGGGAGAGAGGAGACCGATCTGTGTCCCTTGTACATAGGGACATAGATCAGTCACCTCCCCCAGTCACCCCCCTCCACCTACAGTTAGAACACAATTTAGGGTACACATTTAACCCCTTCATCACCCCCTAGTGTTAACCCCTTCAATGCCAGTCACATTTATACAGTAATTAGTGCATATTTATAGCACTTATCGCTATATAAATGTGAATGGCGCCAAAAATGTGTCAAAAGTGTCCAATGTGTCCGCCATAATGTCGCAGTCACGAAAAAAATGCTGATCGCCGCCATTAGTAGTAAAAAATAATAATAAAAAATAATAATTCTGTCCCCTATTTTGTAAGCGCAATAACTTTTGCGCAAACCAGACGCTTCTTGCGTTTTTTTTTTCCCCAAAAATATGTGAAGAATACGGATCGCCTAGACTGAAAAAAAAAATGTTTTTTAAAAAAAAATTGGGCTATTTATTATAGCAACAAGTAAAAAATATTGTTTTTTTTCAAAATTGTCGCTCTATTTTTGTTTATAGCGCAAAAAATAAAAACCGCAGAGGCGATCAAATACCACCAAAAGAAAGCTCTATTTGTGGGGAAAAAAGGACGTAAATTTTGTTTGGGAGCCACGTCGCACGACCGCGCAATTGTCAGTTAAATTGACACAGTGCCACAAGCTGAAATTTCACCTGGTCAGGAAGGGGTATATGTGCCCAGTAAGGAAGTGGTTAAATGTGGTCCCCCTTTTGAGGGGATTGTAAAGAGTTATAAAGGGTTCCTTTTGGGCCTTAAGCTCACCATGCGTTCCAATCTGACCATACAATCTCCTTTAAATCTACCAACAATTATGAAGTGCATGGGCCTGCCTGACTGGATACAAATTGATTGGATAGATTGGGTGCATCTTCATGTTAAATAGTTTTGGTAAATCTATAGTTGATTGGTCAGATTGTGATATGTGTGGTGATTTTTACACTGATTTCTTTATTTCTGGTATGCCTCAAAGCCGCTGTATTTCTGGACCAAAAAAAGCCACACAGAATATAATTTTAATGGGTCGGAGACTCGCATCTCGTGCCATAATCAAGACTCCGAGGCTGTGCAGGGATGGCAGGGGGTTAATAAGAAAAGGCACAATGACATTTGAGTGCTTATAAATAGCTGATTAAATTACAGACTATAAAAGCGGGTCAGAAGGCTGCGATATGTAAATTGCTTCAAAATTTGAAGATCATTTTCAG
Organism: Rana temporaria; assembly: GCF_905171775.1. Taxonomy (NCBI): domain Eukaryota; kingdom Metazoa; phylum Chordata; class Amphibia; order Anura; family Ranidae; genus Rana; species Rana temporaria. The sequence continues at coordinate 103,497,166 of NC_053497.1, forward strand.
TCGTTTTGCTGCACATCGCCGTCACAATGGTGACTAGAGCTCAATGACAAGTCATTCATGTTTCCACATTAAGGGGTTGTAGATGAGGTCTGGACTGGTTGGTCTCTGGGAGAAAGGACTTTCACTCCATAAGCAGCTTGTATGAAGCATCTTCTCTAATAGTAATAAAGATCGGACCATTTACTGTATGTCTTCTAAGAATTGTATAAACTAGTCTTTCACTGGTCTATGTTTAAAACACAGACAAACTCTCTTATGTAGAATGTGACATTGACAACTGTGTACCGCAGTCATAAATTATTCATATTATTATTTTTGCTGACAGCAGATGGAGAAACAAAAACAGAGCAGGAAAGGGTCCCGCTGCATCATGGGAGATGCATATTATTTGTTTCCTGGTTCAGAGATGTTCATCTATGACACAGTGATGAGGAATGGCCAGTCACAGGGACTACGTTTTCCCTTTTCCACATTACTTGGCACAGGAATGGGGTCATAGGTAATGTGAATCCCCTCATCCCGTCATTGGCTTCTTTATGCTGCTAATAAGCGATTTCTACATTTGAATAACTGCCTAATTATAATCAGTGAAGAACCCCCATATTTCCTGCTAATATTTCTATGTTGTAGACCTACATTAATAACATTGCAGTCACTCTTGTTTCTAGGGTGTCTGGCGCTCCCACTACATACCACTGTGAACCGAATCAGTATATATTATTTCCCGCCAGCACACAGTCTTCTTTCCCTCGCAGGATCTAATTATTCTGGAAGTTAATGAGGAGCAGGTGCTAATTCCTGCCTCTGTCTAATCATTACAGTTGCAGTTTGTGTTCCTCTACATACTGATAGATTAAAATCTTAACTGAATAATGTACTGTGGAGTGGCTCCATCTCATCCTGTTCACAGCACAATTAATAATGAATATGAAGAATAACAAGGAAGAGCGTGTGCATATTGTACAGACGTTTCACTCTGCATCACGGTAAATAATAAATGATTCCTCAGTCATGGCACCGGGTTCTAGGGAATGGATAGGCTACAATCCCAGTCATGTCTCTGGTGAATGGATATTCTTCATAATGTCTCTAGTGCCGTGGTGGCCAATTAATTCTCCTAAGGGACCACCTGAGAAAATGGGACTGTTGTGACGGTCTGAACTTAATTATGCTCAATAATAATTTTGAATTTGGGAAGGTCCGTAAGTTCATAAACGTAACACATGATGGTGGGAATAATGTGTGCAAAATAGGTCTCTTTCAGCCAAGAGATTAAAATGGGCAGATTTCCATTATGGGCGTTCGCAGAACGTTTTTTAGGGGGGGGGGGCATCATTTTAGGGTCACCAATGCGCAATGTCTTTATCACGGTCAGAGACTGCAGACGTAGTACAGTCCCTAGGATAAGTAATGGATAATGGTCAATAGGCCCTCTTACCAGACCCAGTGAAACTACAGCAATAATCCCACCGGCTATACGAACGCTCACTCTGGGTTGTCCGGAAGCGACTCTGGTCAGTGTAGCATGTCTGTACCCTGGCAGTGGGAGTCACTGCCAGGGTAAGTCTTTCTCTCTCTGGTAGTGCTGGGCAGCGTGGCTCTCTCTCTGGCTTCCGCCCAGCACACTACTCTTTCTTTGTCCTGTAGCACTCACTCCCTCAGCTTTTTTTCCAGGCTGCAGTCTCTCAATCTCTCTCTTGATCGAGCTGTAGCCTCCTCCCTGTGGAAAATGGAGTCGCCAATCTTTGGGACTAAATGTCCCATGATGCTCTCCTCTCCTATTTTTTCTTTTTATTGGCCCTCAGTTATGGCCAATGGGGAAGGAACGGAGTGAGCAAGAACCTAGTGAGCGCCGCCATCTATTCTCCCTAACAGGAGAAAGGGGGGAGGCGAGCGAGGGAAACCTCTGACAGCTCGCAGCTCGCCTTTTTTCTGTCACAGCGCAGGCGAGTTCTCTGCTGGACTGAGCAGGGAAAAGAGCCTGCAGTCACACTACACTGATGGGGGGGCTTGACAGCACCTTGATAGTGTCATCTGACTGGCGGGTGGCACCCGGGTGCAGGCTGCTCGCACCCCTATAGCAACGCCACTGTGCTGAATTTAACATTGCCTATCCGATCCGTGATTCCAGGGGGGGGCACTTGACCCCCCTTGCCCCTACCTGCGGACACCCATGATTGCCAACCAAAGTGTAAAATAACAGCTGGATGGGGTTGTTCAGATGCGGCCATGGCATTTTTGGCTTGGTGTGCAGAATTTGACGAGCAGCTTGTCAAACTCGCCTATTGAGTTAAATGAGTTCATGCCACAACTGTGTACAATGCATGCAATTGCAGTGTGCTACTGTGGTATTGGGTAAATCAGGCCTATATCAAGTGCCCTCTGAAAATTACTGTGACTAGGAGAGACCCTGAGAGCGGGGATTTCTGCAGATCCTGAAGAACAGGTGCACAGCTCCAGGGGTTTGAAGTCTGCAGGCGCTAACACAGGAAAAAGTTGACCAGGTAGTAGCATCCAGGTGGTAAGGAGGCGATAATAGATTACCTCCTCACTGCCTCTCAACTGCCCTCTGAAAAGCACTGTGACTGGAAGGAGAGATACTGAGATCAGTATAGAAGGGATTTTTGCAGATCCTGACCTGGAGTCGAGAACCGATGCACAGCTCCTGGGGTTTGCTGTGTGCAGGTGCGAACACAGGAAGAACAGAGTGTTGGGAGAGCATCAGGATGTCTCCTAAGCACTGCTCTTCCACCAAACTCGAGCCTTCATGCAGTATCAGCTCCTCAGGCTCTCTCCTTCCAGTTCTTGCAGCTATCCATCTGGACATCTGTCAGCATTCCTCTCTGAGCCTTGGTGAGGAAGCTGAGAGACTTGGAGAGGCATGATGTCAGCCGAGGCATTAAGCGCTGAATAGGGACAGCCAAAGGGCCAGATGTGACTCTGGGGCAGCAATTTGCCCAGCTCTGCTATAGTAAATGGATAGCATACATTCTTAGTGCTGTCTCTAGTGTTCTGTTACCTTTGGTACATAGGATAGGTTACAACTTACTTGCTGTCCTCTATGAATAGACATTTTGCATTCTCAGTGTTTTCCCTTTTCTCAATGTCTTGAATGAATAGGCAGTTTGCGTTCTGTCTCTGGTGAATGGACAAACTATGTTCTTGTTATATCCTGTGAATGAAAAGGTGTATTTTAATTGCAGTCACTGGCGAATGGACAAGCTGAATTTTCTGTGTCGAATACATTTAGTTTGTTGTGGACAAAATATCATAGCAATATCTAATAGTCTTGTACTGTGTTAGTTTTTGATGTTCTTCAATAAAATACACTATGCAGTCAAGGGATCCCAGTGTGTTAACATTGGGGCAGATTCACAAAGCACTGGGGCAGATTCACAAAGCACTTACACCGGCGTATCTCGAGATGCGCGGCGTAAGTGTAAATATGCGCCGGCGTATCTATGCGCTGTATCCCCAAAACGAGATACGCCTGAAAATAGGCTTTTTCCGACTGACGTAATCTTTTTACACCGGCGCATCGTGGGCACAAATATACGCTAGACGCACCATTGTTATGCAAATATGCAAATGAGGGACATACGGCGATCCACAAAAGTACGGTTGACCGGCGCAGGCTACGCGCGGAGCGCATCAGCTGTACGTCCGGTCTAAAGTTACCCCTCATAAAAGCAGCTTTAACTTTGCACCAGACGTGTGCACATCAGCTAAAGCAAAAGCGTTAGTGATGAGCTGAGCACACACACTTGCAGGACAACAATCTGTATGCCAACATGCCAGAGTCATCCATTGTCATAGCTATACTACTGGCTTTAGATGCGCGCAGAAGGAGGAGGGAACGGAGGAGGAGAAGGAGGGCACGGGAGAGGATATACCGACCGCGCATAAACATCTTTGGCATGGGTGATTCGGAGGTGTATCGCATCTTCAGATTCACCCCTACTGCCATCGTGGAATTAACCACAACCCTGAAAGATGACATCACCAGCCCAACACACCGCTCACATGCAGTGGAGCCACTGGTCAAGGTACTGGCAACACTCCATTTCCTTGCCAGTGGCTCTTTTCAGCGTACAAGTGGAGTCGTGTCTCTGGGATGTCACAATCCTCCATTAGCAGATGTGTGCACCAGGTTATCCTCTGCAATCCTCAGACGCATGGCCAACCAAATCATCAGACCCACCCAGGAGGACCTGCGGATGAAGGCAATGTGTGATTTCTACAGAATTGCAGAATTCCCACGCACTGTGGGGGCCATTGATTGCACACATGTGGCACTACGGCCCCCCCGTGACACAAAGCACATATATCGCAATCGGAAGCACTGGCATTCCATCAACGTACAGGTGATAGCCGATGCCCAATACCTCATGGCACGTCCATGCCAAACACCCAGGATCCAGCCACGACAGCTACATATACCGTCAGAGCCCCATCCCAATGGAATTTGAACAGAACATGTATGGGGACAGCTGGCTGGTTGGTGAGTGACATGGGTGTCAGGCATGACTGCCCCCCCCCCCCCTGATGCAGCCATCACGAGGGGCACATGCATGACTAACATCCTCCTGTTTTTTCCCTTCCAGGTGACTCTGCATATGCACTTGGACCCCATCTCATGACTCCATTCCGGAATCCCCAAACCCCAGGAGAGCAAAGATACAATGAAGCACACACACGTACCCGTGGAGTGGTGGAACGCACCTTTGGCCTCCTGAAGTCCCGTTTCCGATGCCTGGATAAGTCTTGGGGGTACCCTGTTGTATTCCCCAAACTTCGTGTGCCAGATCATCGGTGCATGTTGCATTCTGCACAACTTCGCCGTGAGAAGGGGCCTGGAGATCGACATACGTGATGACCTGACCCCCGAACCACGCAATCCTCTCCTAACCGAGGGTACCCCGTCTTCTAAAGGGAGCAGCAGTCAGGAGAAGCCTCACAGAAGGCATCTTTGCACGTTAAACACACACATTAATCATGGCACAATGAGAATGCATGCATGCACACCACTGTGGTCCCTAGCACACACACACCCCACATCCTTTTCAAATTGGATTAGACCAAAGTACACCGCACAGTACTAGGGAGCAGCAACGCCATGCCAAGGCTCCAATTATGTCACACTACATTCATACACCATTCACACGGACCTGGGGATCACTTCTCCCTGGTCCTGGGGAACCCTTCTCCACCACAAATGAGGGTGACACCTCTTTTCCGGCAGGAATGTCACCCCCACAATCATACATCATTCACAAACCTAAAACAAATCGTAAACACATTAAAAACGAACTAATAAACATAAAACACTGACTAAAACAAAAAGACAAACACCTAACGCCGCTGGCGTGACCCCCGCCTGGGGCGGCCACGGCCCCCGGCTCCTCAGGGGAGACTCATGGAGGGGGGAAATCAGGAGCATCCCCTGGTCTCTGCCCACCTGGCGGCCTGCCCTCCAAGGCCACGGCAATGCGCGTGAGCGCCACATTGAGGGTTGCTGTGTTGGCCTGGACAGCCTGGGTCAGGGCACGCACATCCTGACCCACACCTGCTGTGGCAGTATGCAAGTCATTTAAACAGTTAATCACTGCCAGAGAGTTACAACTCATGTCCTGCACGTTTTCTTTGATGGAGGCCAGGCTCTCCTCCATCCGGTCCAAAGTCAGGGTGACCTAACCCAGATGGCGGGTCTGAAGGGCCTGGTCCCTCCGCAGATTTGCCGGCAGAACCTCGGCCACCCCCCTGGTCTTGCGTGTCGCCTTCCTGCCTCCAGATGAGGCTTGTGGCCTGGGAGTAGGGGAGCCCCTTGGGGGGGGGAGCCCTGTTGGGGGAGGAGTGGGAGGGGCTACCCCTGATGGAGGCCTGACTGCTGCCAGCCACAGGGGGAGCCTCCTCCAAATGGAGAAGTACCTCATTGGCACTCAGCACCTCCTCCTCAACCCCCTCATGGGGTGAGCTGCGGCCACTCCCCTGCACAGAGGACTCCGGGCTTGCCTGGGTGTCTTCCTCAGACTGATGTCCGGTGGAGGCTGCGGACTGGCCAGATGGGCCAGCACCCTCCTGCACATCTGTGTATGACAGAAAACACACAGGTTGGAGGATCCACACACTTGTCACATATTCCCTCCCCCCACACATGCTACTCACCAGATTGAAAAAAAAAAAACGTACCTGTCCTCACAGCCTCCTCAATGGAGTCAAAGCCAGGCAGCCCCTCCACATGCTGCCTGTGGAAGCACTGGGCCACTGCACGCTCCTCAGCAGTCAGCCTAATATTGCAAGGTGGTCCCCCTCCAGTGCCCCTGGCATGAGCTGTTAGCTTTGCCATCTTCCCACGGACCACACGCCTCAGATCATTGATCTTCTTTTGGATCCCAGTGACGCTCCTGGTCTCACCCCCCAAGGCATTTACATCATCAGCAATGTCCTGCAGGATCTGCTTCCTCCTGGCAGGGGTGGCGACTCTCAGGGCCATGCAAAAACCGCCCATGTAGAGTAATGGCCCTGGTAATAATCTCCTTCTCCCGCAGAGAGAAGTTCAACTTCCTCTTCTTTGTTGTCATCTTTGCAAAAAACACTCAGCAAAAACAAACAGCAAAAACACTCTCCAATAACACTCTCCAATAACACTCTCCAATAACACTCTCCAATAACACTCTCCAATAACACTCTCCAATAACACTCTCCAACAACACACCGACACAAACCAACAAACACCAACAGACAACGGAACAAAAGCACCTTGCTTCATGAAGGGAAACAAATGGATGTACTTTTGCAATGGAAGGGCGTATGTCTGGGCCTATTTATGCCCTGGGCGTATATCATGAATTATGCCGGGCCTAGTTCATATCTCACTGATTACGCCAGGCCGAGTTCTGAGCATGCGCAGAGAGGCGCTGAACATAGTCAGCGTCATGCGCAGTCCGGCCGGCCCTTCATTTGCATGGGGTCATGGCTCATTTCAATGGAACATGCCCAATTCCTTCCCACTTTCAATTACCCCGCCTTACGCCTCGTAATTTACATTATGCCGGCGCATATTTGGACGCAAATACTCTGTGGATACGGTACTTGCGTCTCTAAATTGAGCCGGCGTAACATAAATGAGAGGCGTTACACCGGTCTAGATATGCGCCGATGTACGTGAATCTGGGCCATTGTGCAGCTTTTAAATATTGTGTGCAGTTTAAATGCCTTACCAGTAGGCCATCCAGTGACATCTTTAAAGCGTGCCCAAAAAACTCCAAACTGTAGAAATCATCCCTGGCCTGCTCATGATATGGGGACAATGAGTACATTGAGTGGACCTGGTGTTCTCTTTGCTATCGTGAGTCATCCATCATGCTAAGATCAATAGAGCTCTCCAAGGCCTTCAGAAAGAAAGCCGTGCCAATGAGTGTGGCAAGGGATTTAAAAAGTCCACCAAATTATTTGAAATCAATCATTCCACAAGGAAAATAATCTGCAAGTGGTATGGATTTCTTACAATTGCTAATTTGTCTAAGACTGACCGACCTGTCAAATTCAACTTAAGAGTTGACCATTTAATGCTAAAATAAGTTTTCAAGAACCCAAAATGTTCATTGTGGGGTGTTTAAGTAACTCTTGCAACAACTGGGTACACCAGTTCGACCTGTATGAGAGGTGTGTCAGGATTAAGCCTTTGCTGTCCAAAAGGAAAATTAGAGCAAGATAACCGTTGGCAATTGAACATACATTTAGAGTGACAAAACTTTTTGATGATATTCCAATTTTATAAGATGCACATGTAAAAGCAAATACCAGGCCTTTTGGAGCAATGTACTTGCTATCTATGCAGGTTGCCGTTTGCATACTCCAGGTGCATGGAAAAAAGGGGGTAAATATTGCGCTAACCGAATAAAATTAAAACTTAAGCAGCTACACTACAATAAGACAAATATTGAACAGTGATGTGGGGAAAAAAATGTAGCGCTGTGATACCATAGAGACAATGATTCCTCTTGGTAGGTGCTAAATCAATAGACACTGTACTGAAACAGTGATGAATACCATAAACAAAGAAATTATGTTGAAGTGAGTGTACAAGCTAGTGCTATAAGGAACACAAACACAAAATGATAATATTAGAAAGTCCATCCAAAAATTGGTGAGATGAATAGATGGTAAAATGACCACGTGGATCCTCAGAGTCAAAATAACACCACCTAAATGGAAGTAGAAATGCGCTTACCAGACGGCGTGGATCTGAAGAAGAAAGACGAAAAACGCAGCCCCAATGGTGCAGGTCAAAAAATATAGGTTTTATCTGAATAAAACCAAGATATACATAAAAAGTGATCACAAAGTATAAAAGGGGGCAATATGGGAAATGGTAAAAACCAAGCCCTACACGTTTCGTCCTAGAGGGACTTCAACTGGGGAATCCCCAGTTGAAGTCCCTCTAGGACGAAACGCGTAGAGCTTGTTTTTTCTTCTCTCCCCCACATGTTGTTTGGAGTCTTCGATTTATGTCATCTTACCCTTTAGGGGTTTACCTCCATCTCTCCACATCCCTTTGAGAGCAGTTTGGACATCATTCCGGGACACCGTGAATCCATGGCCCTCCACTGAAGTTCCATCTTCGTTCCAGTCCGAGGAAGCCGAGTAGATTGTGCCCCGTGAGTGTTCATGCCTTTGTGATCTGCTGTCGCTGACAGGCAGATCCACGCCGTCTGGTAAGCGCATTTCTACTTCCATTTAGAAGGTGCTATTCTGACTCTGAGGATCCACGTGGTCATTTTACCATCTATTCATCATGCCAATTTTTGGATGGACTTTCTAATATTATTTTGTGTTTGTGTTCCTTATAGCACTAGCTTGTACACTCACTTCACCATCATTTGTTTGTTATGGTATTCATCACTGTTTCAGTACAGTGTCTATTGATTTAGCACCTACCAAGAGGAATCATTGTCTCTATGGTATCACAGCACTATATTTTTTTCTCCACATACTCCAGGTGCATGTTGTGTTTTTCAATACACGTTTTTGACTCATTGGAAGTCTAGGGAACCAAAAAACAGAAAAAAGTCTCTGGCCCTTTCCAGAAAATGCACAGATGTGAACCACATCCATAGGAAACCATGTTAAATAGTCTGTAGTGTGTTTCTGCAAAATGAACAAAAAAAAATCCTTAACTGAAAATATGCACCAAGAAATGGCTCAAAAAGCAGGAACAGATGGTTATAAACTGCCCTAGTCAAAGTGATGACAATATGATTACCAGGGGTGGCCTGTCTATTAGGGGCGCCCAAGTGCTGCCTCCACTATCCTCGCCACCCCCTATATGCATAATGGATAGACTCATGCATAGCATGAATCTATCCTCTGCCGCCCCCTATTCATGTGTTTTTTACATGGCGAAGTGGTAAAAAATTGTCAAAACCAGCTTTTGATGCTAAGGATGAACTTACTTTTTCCATTACATCTGTTGATAAATTTGTTATTATTGATTTAATTATTTATTTAAAAGGCAACACTTCTTGTGTTCTTATTCAATCATATCATCTTTATCTGTATGCACTGTTTGAATAAAGATCTAACATTTAACTGTTCATATGTGTAGAAAAGGTCAACCGTTTAAATGGGGTCTACTTAATTTTTCACATCACTGTAAATAGGGGTCTGATCCCTGTATGTAAGTTTTATAACAAATGTGTTTTTACTTTTATTACACAGGTAATGAGAATATCATTTGATATTGTCGCCAAGAAGGTTTGGCCTCTTCGCAGAGATTCATCTTTGTTTTGTAACTTTAATTTACATTACAATTAAGGAGGTAGAATATGAAAAGGCCATTTAATTTGGGTGCAGCCGAGCAGATAATAGGAGGTAATTTGTGCAGGGTCCTGATTTGGTCCTGCACATTTGTCGTTTGACATGCGATTATTCTGGCCTGAAACGCTGTCTGCTTTCATTTATTTGCGATTGTCTGAGATATGCTGCTGGTGTCTACACTACCTGAATCTGTCATTACCAGAGATAACAAGAACATTCTGAAATCTTTCACTTGGTGCAGCAACTTCACTGGAAATCTGACTTTTCCTCTTTACCACCCTGCTAATGGTTGGAATTTCTACTGCAAGTACACTAGGGTAGCTTTAGAGATACAAATAAGGAATTGTAAAGTCATTTGTAAATCTGGAAAGTGGTGATGGCATTCCTGTAAAATGTAACTTATGTAGAGCTTACCCTTCAAAGAGCTACTTGAGGTATGGGTATCTGGATTCCAGTTGACAATGACCCTTCACTGTATGAGGGTTCTGTTCTTCCTAGGCAACTTGAGGGACATCTACAACTACACTCTGGCCTGATTGTCAATTTTATTCTCCGAACCATTAGGCAGCTGTGTTGGGGTCTTTTGTGGCTTTTGGGTGAGTGGTAGCCATTGTTCTTTACTCAGAAAATAGGAAATCACAGAATTAAGCCAGAATTGAGCCCCCACATGTAGAGTATTCATTTCTGACACCTGGACATTTAAAGGATGTTTTCAATGAAACCCATGGCAATGATTTCTTATGAAGCCAGTGATGCCCCTTTTTTCCAGTTCTCTGATCTTTCCAATGGCAGAAACACAGTCCCACTCTAACACTTAAAAATGAAACTGACCGGTTTAAAGAGTTCCATAGCATTGAAAGGAATGTATTCTTCGTTTGCAACGTAGAGGTGTGAAAGCAGCCAAAAATGCAACTGAAACGCAACTGACCAGTGTAAAGAGTTTCATAGTATTTAAAAGGATGCGTTTTTATTCTGCTTTTTTTTTACTGAAAAACTAGTAAGCTGGTTTTAAAATATAACTGCATGGCTGTTCTTGATCAGCTTAGGCTTAAGCCCCATACACATGGGCAGAATGTCGGGAGACATTTGCCGGTACAAAAAATACCGGCCGAAAATCTGCCCATGTGTATGCCGGTCCCTATGCACTGAAATGTGGCGGTGACGCCTGCACAGTGACGATGACCTCACAGCCGAGTGTCTATCTGGTCCCATAGTTCTAGCATTTCTCATATGGCCGTAGCATCTATAAGAGGTTCAACTTGGCACTGCAAACTAAGCGAGAGCAGAGACAAAGATCCAAGCATTATTAGGTTTTTTTTGTAGAAAACCTACTCACTTTGAGTTTTTTTGGATCAAGTGGAAACATCTAAGGGCCAAAACAAACATAGGGATATATGTCAAACAGAATCGCATATCGGTGCAGAGAAATAGCGTGATAAAATAAAGTGAACCATAAAGGTTTGTACAGTCAGAATTGCAGATCAGCAAGCGATTCCCAATTCCATCCTCAAGGGATTATACAGCAACCAAAGCAGACCTAAAAACATTGAAGAATTATTGAAATATCCAAGAATTTAAGAAAAAAATGATTCTATATTTGAAATGCATGTCATTAATGGATCACAATGGCATAGAGGCATATGGCCTGAACAGAATAGTACTAAATGAAAATGTTACCCTGTCTATGAGATATCTATATAGGGCAGATTGTATAAGTGAAAAACACACAACTCAAAAATGTAGTGCTGTATAAACATATTCTGCAAAAAAGGGGTTGGGGGGGCATAAGCCAAGCAGAATAGGACATAAATATGTAAAGATAATCATCTATACATTTGTAAAACCAGACAAAACAAACAAAAACAAAATTGTCAAGTTGCATGTCTTTTTCACATACCCCTGACACAAAACCATCTAAAAAGGGTCTATAACTGAGTTGACTATTTAAACCTGGTGTTCCAGTGGCACCTGGCTCCGTGATCCAGCGAGTTTCTTAGCTGTTTGCATACTTTTGATATGTCTTCCTGCTGTTTAGTGGAATTCTAACTTTGTTTTCCCAACATAAAAGCTTTGACATTGGCACAATAGCATATATACCACCCCTGCAGTTTTGCAGTTTGCAAAGTGCTTGGGTTTGAAAGCCTTTCCATTTGGCAATATAATATCTGATCTAGTGTTCATATATCAGAAAATTAAACAACCCCCACAGGTAAACGTACCCGGACACTTGCATGGATCTTTTCTGTAAAGTCCTTCAAATTCACTTTGAACTAATTTTATCTTTAATGGATATAGCCTTCCGAAAAGCAATATCAGGGTGTGCTGGTATATGGGGACATATTGTTGGATTGATTTGTAAAATCCTTCAATGTTTTTCTAAGATCTCTTGAATGTTTGTTGATGTATTTCGTTATTACTCTAGTGTGTTGGTGTTCAACAATTCTGTCAATTTCGTTTGGGAAAAGCAGTTCATGTCTTGACTTATTCTGAGCTCTCCTGAAGGCCTTCTTAAGACAAGAGTGGGAGTACCCCCGACTCAATAACCTCTGCCTAAGGAGATTGGCCTCAACCTGAAAACTTTCATCCGTAGAGAAGTTCCTTCTCAGTCTCTGGTACTGACTGTATGGAATAGACTGTACCAGAGGATCAGGATGGGCACTGGATGCATATAGGATGGTGTTCCCCCACAGTGGACTTATGAAAAAGCTCATTGGAGAGACCACCATCCACATTTTTCAGAATTTTGACATCTAGAAAAGTGATCATAGTGTCACTATATGACATGGTGAACCACAAATTAAAATCATTCTTGTTGATATAAATGAGTTCAGGCTATCTACTGAGCCCTCTCGGATAATAAAAATGTTGCCAATGTAGTGGTACCATGTGGTAATGTGACTCATTAATGACGATGGATCTTCGTCATCCAATAAGGACCGCTCCCACTCCCCCAGGTACAGGTAAGCGTAGGAGGGGGCACAGCATGTCCCCGTAGCAACCCCCTGTACCTGGAGGTAGTGGGATCTGTCGAAGGTAAAGAGGTTGTGTAAAAGTTTATTCCCCAATGCCAAGGTAATAAAATGATGGATTTTTTTATCATCTCTGTGCGACTGAGAGAGGATATGTTTGATAGTAGCAGTACCTAAATGGTGAACAATAGAACTATAAAGTGCTTCCACATCAATTGCTACCAAAAGGCTATCAGGCTTGAGGAAGATATTTTCAAGGTTTTGGAATAGATGTATTTTTTCTTTTTTTTTATATATGACGGAAGATTTGTCACATGGGGTCTTAAAAAGGCATCTATATATCTGCTCAAATTTTCTGTATTGCTGCTTCTACCAGAAATACTGGGTTTCCCAGGTAGAAAATGGGTTTCCTTGTAGATTTTTGGCAGGCAGTATAGAGTGGGAACTTTGGGGTGTTTCATGCAAACGAAATCCTATATGTCCTTGTGATGGCACAATTGGAGAAGGTGTCATCGACAATCACATAGAATTTGTCGTAAAAAAATTTTCAACCATATTTTTAGTAATCTGTCTTTACCAAGATTAATTTTGAAGAGTTTGTCATAATGACTTTCTCTGGCTCTGTTCACACCTAGGCATTTTTGGGCGTTTTTCTGCTCTAAGCCTCAGCTCTAAAAACGTCCAACAAGACGAATCCCATATAGTCACTGTTCACATCTGAGCATTTTGTCATCTGAAGCAAAACGCTTGAAGCTCAAAGTACAGGAGGTTCTTTTTTTAGCAGATTACAGGTGCTTTCTGCTTTTTTACATTGATGATGGCCTTTTGACCTGTATAAAATCATGGCAAAAATTGCGCAACTTTCTGCCTGAAAGCAAAACGCCTAGGTATGAACAGAGCCTGAGTGTGTGCTCAGCTGACGCTTCTGATCGTCCAGCGTTTGTGCGCTCAAGTCATTACTAAAGATTCCAGTCGATGAATTTATTGAAGGCAGTTCATCAGCTGCTTTCACTGGAGATCGGCTCATCCTAATAGTGCACTTTAATGGCTTTAGCTGTTCCTCTTCTCTCTGTCTATTGTCAGTCTTTCCTCATGGGGAATAGAGCGAATTTCATGACGCTTCCCCTCGCCGCACACAGAACAACATGGGTGTAATTACTCCTGGAGCAAGACTACAATTCACCTGAGATTGTATTTATTTTACGTATATAATGGTCTGTAACAAATATATCTGTTCATGAAATATTTAAGCAATAACCCCGGGCGTTATCATCTATAATTAACATAAGATGTACATTTAGAGACAGCTATTTTCTCATCTACATCACTAAGCATCCCGTTACGGCGCTCGTAAAGCGCCAGCCAGGCGCATAAATCAAGGTTGCTTAGGAAACCTGCATTAGCCATGAAGTCATTTGCTTTAGGATGGTTGAATCGCCCTCTCTACCTGCTTGCTAATTCTGAGATAATTATTCTGCAGTGTAAGCACTTTGCAACCCTCTGGGACCACCTTACCAGCCACAGGGCTGGGGCAGGACAGCTCATTCTTGTCTTGTAGTGCTCACAGATAAAACTTATAGATCACATTGAGTAGTCAATCACGCCTAATGGTGGCAGAAACCTTATTAAGTGCACGCTAAGGAGGCTGCGCGGGTTAGAAAAAACCAACAGATAGTGACTTAGATCAGCTATTCAGTGTTTTTGTACACTTTTCTGGAACTCTTCAGTAATGTAAGGGGCCTCTTGCTTGCCCTGAAAAGGCACTCTATTCTTTCAGGTCCCTAGAACAGGCCTACTATCCTTTTCTTACAAGGGGTCATTTATAAGCTTAACATATATTGCTAGAGCTAGAGATAAGAGATATGATTGTTATATGTGAGCCAGTTATATGGTTGGGGGCACTTTTGGCTCATTACACCAAGTACATTACAACGTTGTAGCCCCTCTTGGTAGATGTTTATTACATAGAGCAGCAGTACGCAACCTTAAAGAGGTGGAGTTCTACGTGAACAACATGGGAGAAGTCAAAGATTACCGGGCAGAGTGCTGTCTCCTCACACCCAATTTCAATCCTTAATTGCTGTACTACCGTGTCGCAATCTCGTGCATTGCACCGCAATCATGGGTTTAATTCAGGTGGTGAGGAGGCAACATATTGCTTCCTTGCCATCTGCCAAACTAACTCGGATTACTTTTCAGAGGAGCAGCAGTGATTGCTGCACTTGTGAATGAGCCCTTAGTTGCATTTGGCAGCAGCACTCTTTTTTTTTTTTTTTTTTTTTTGTTTTGTTTAAATTATTTTTATTGTTTTCACATAGAAAAAACTTTACAAACTTTCTTAAAATTTTTTAAAATCAACAACCATTATAAAGTTCTTTATACATATAACATTGACATATACATATTACATACTACATAAATACAAGGAAAATTTGTGTGGGTACAGAGTTGGGTCCACCCTTATAATGCTACATCTATGATGGTGTTCTTTATACTATGGCACCTTCCCTTCTCTTCTCCCCCCTCTCTCCCCGTTCCATTAACCCCCCCCCCCCCCCGCCCCCCAAAAAAGGGGGGGCAGCACTCTTAAAGGGTCATTAAAGGATTTTTTTTTTTTTTAGCTAAATAGCTTCCTTTACCTTACTGCAGTCCTGGTTTCATGTCCTCATTGTTCATTTTTGCTTTGATGTTGTTGTAATTCCTCTCTGTTCTGGACACTTCCTGGTTGTCTGTTTCCTGATCACCACAGTACTGGGAGATTTCTCACTGTGGTGACTAATCAAGGAGGTGTGATTACTGTGTGTCTATAACCCCTCAGCACCAATCCAGTTTCGTTTTGCAAAACCTTCAATGCCCTCTATTGGCTCTCTGGCTCTGTACATCAGAGAACCAGGAAACAACAGCAAAAACTAAACTAAATCGTAGGTACATTATATGATTGTTTTTTATCTATTTTTAATAATTTTTAAAAGGAATCCGTTAACTATTATGTCGCTATACCCTGTAAACCGTCATTTCAGCGAAAATTTTTTTTTCCTTTAGTGAACCTTTAAGGCTCATTCACACACAAAATCACTACTCCCCTTTAGCTGCTGAGGCAGCAGCCAAAGGTGTACACATGCCACAGCAGCAATTAAACCCCCTGTTGCTTTTGGTGGGTGGTGCTACCACCTGCCAATCACAACCCAAGTAAATCGGGCCACTCTGTAAGCGCCCCGCAACTGCATGCTTCTGTGGGGACCAAAGGGTTAAAGCAGGTGGTGAGAAAGCAACACAACGCTGCCTGCTTTAACCACATGTTTGCTGTACTGCACAAGGTTGCAGGACACTTGCAGAGCGGCCTCATTGGCAGGTGCAACACCCACCAACCATGAAAAGACATATAACTCCTGCTGCAGCTGTGACATGTGTACACTCCTGGCTACTGCAGCTAAAGATAGGGAGGGAATGGTAAAAACATGTCTTAACTATGGGATTTTACTACCCCAAAACTACAAATGTAAATGGACCCTTACTGTTCTGAGCCCCCTATAAGGCTACTTTCACACTAATGTGCTGCGGTTTACCTGCACCACGGGGGCAGCACAGTGCAACTGCGACTTTCCTGGGTTAGCTGTGCTTTGCCATAGACTTCTATTATATCCTGCAGGTGTGGTGCACTTTCTGAAAGCACAAAACTCCTGCATTCAGAAAGTGCACCAAACCTGCAGAATATAATAGAAGTCTATAGCTAAGCTCTGCAAACACACAGGAAAGCTGTAGGTGTATGGCACTGCACCCACAGTGTGAGTAAAACGCAGCGCATCAGTGTAAAAGCAGCAGGCTCTATACTATTATGCCCAGTGTATTGCTTCATACTGACCTGAAGATCTCTTCTTTCCTGCTGCTGCCATCATGCTGGAGACCTCTAACTAGGATAAGAGGTGGAATGCAGTTGGTATCGCATACCCATGAGACCGGAGCCGGCACTACAGAGGAAGCATCAGCTTATGCGGCTCTTGCTCCCTGCAACAGCTTCGACTTTACAAGTAGTCTTTGTGCATTGCACTCTGTTTGATGCTCTGGGATGGCAGGTCGGCAAGCCCAGACCATGATCTACCAGTGACATGGCCATGATCTACGGGTTGCTGACCACTGACATAGAGCAATGATAGACCAAACACTGCAGGCCAGTATAAAGTAGCAAATTGAAATCAAATCAATTCTGCATTACCTATTTCGGCAAGATTTACTTTGTACCTCCAAATCCCCTTATTTTGAACATGAATGAAGTAGTTCTATATATTTGACAAAAAAAATAAATGTTGTCTTACCTTGAACTGTGCATTATTGGCTACAGCGGCACCTAGTCATGGATATATTGGTGTTTAGTAGTCATAGGCGTGCGCAGCCTATTACATTAGGGTGTGCACCCCAAAGCGAAAACACCTGAAGTTGGCTTCTGGGTGGAGGCGCCAGCATCTTCGGTAAGGTTCCCTACTGTGTATGCGTGAGTCGCACTGCGTGTCCTCACTGGTCCCTGCTGTCTTCTGGGACCTGTGTGTCTCCCAGAGGACAGCAGGGGGGACAGAGGAGGGGCCAGACATGGCGTAGATCGCTGGGGAATCTGCAGCGATCTATCGCCGGAAGTGGGAGCAAATACCTCTATTAGACAGGTATCTGCTCCCCCCTGAAAGGTGCCAAATGTGACACCGGAGGGGGGGGGGGGGATCCAAAAAGCGAAAGTTTAATTTTTGGGTTGAGCTCTGCTTTAATAAACACTTATGTAGTTCTACCCCCGAAGGAGCCGCTGATTTGTTGTTGGGATCGGCATATTAAGTTACCTTAATGTGGCGTATGGGTGCAGTTGGAGAACAAAGCAGTGAGCGAAAGTCCAGACAGTGAATAAAGAGTTTTCCAATGCTTTATTCCAGGCCAAACACGGCCAACATCAACATTAAGTGGGAAGAGCAGGTTGATGAAGAAAAGGGAGAACCTTGCAGTGTCAGGCCCGGATATTAATTGAGCAGTACTTGCTCAATAGAGTACCAAACTGTTATTCGTCGCCACTCTAGTTGGAGTGGGTAAAGTGCCCCAGGACAGACCCCTCTCACAAGCCTGGCAGCCGAAGTGTCACTTAGGATTTGCTGGGAGGAACAGATCTCTCTCATAGACCTGGCTCTAGGGCAGTGATGGCGAACCTTTTTGAGCCCAAGTGCCCAAACCGCGACACAAAACCAATTTATTTTTTTCAAAGTGCCAACATGGAATAAATATACCAGCGGCTTTGTACAGAGGATAGGACTGATCATCCCTCTAAATGAGCCCTAAGGGACCAAAAACCTTACCATTGTGTCCAGATAAAAAACATTTGTGCTTTTTCAAAGGAGTGCATTGTGCTCAAAATACAGGGATGGGATGGATCAGAGATGGGATTCTCAGAATACAGGGATGGGATGGATCAGAGATGGGATTCTCAGAATACAGGGATGGGATGGATCAGAGATGGGATTCTCAGAATACAGGGATGGGATGGATCAGAGATGGGATTCTCAGAATACAGGGATGGGATGGATCAGGCATGGGTTTCTCAGAATACAGGGATGGGATGGGACGCTCAGAACACAGGGCCCTTCCCAACAAAGCAGTGTCCTCTGCCCCCTTCACATCCCCCCCACATACACAGCAGTGTCCTCTGCGAGCCCCCACCTCTCCCTCCCTCACCCATAGCACTGTCCTACCTGTGTATGTGTTCAGCCAATGTCCTCCATATTGCCATGCTTCAGTGCTGGAAGCCCGGCCTGCACAGGAAGCCGCTCTCCTATTGGCTGCCCAAGTCCAGGAAGGGAGGATCATTCTTCTCTTCCAGGCTATTCAGAGGCATTGCGCGCTGCTTACAGCAGACACTCCCTCTGTGTTTTTTCCATTGCGCTGCTTTATTGTATGCAGGGAGGGCTTTACACACATCTGCTGTCCCACTGCCCGATCGCATTAATGATAGAAAGGGAGCCGGCTACTCCGCGCCTGCACGAGTGAAAATAACTGCATTGCTGGGGGATTCCCTCTCCTATCCCGGGAGCCCGCTGAGTGCCCACAGAGAGGGCTTGGCGTGCCACAGGTTCGCCATCACTGCTCTAGGGCCTCTGCCACAGGCCAATTACTTTAGGTGAGCTAGATGGATAAATGGAGCGAATCCTCCCAGTAGGTTTTTAGCATAGGTCACCGGATGACAGCAAAACGTACCTGTCAACATTCCGGTCACCAAGCCCTGTTGGACAACCTGCCTCTGGGTTCTCCTCAAGCCGACTCTCCAACCGAACGGCACCCAGCCTGGGATCCTTTCAATAGAACTGGGGATCCAGTAAATCACTGGAGTCCCTTTTTACCTCCGGATGAGGGTTTATGTAGACTGCAATTCTGGCCTGGTGGGCCTCGCTGGTGGGGTCCATGGATGCGCGTACCCTGAAGGTGGATGCCGCACCTGGAACTGGGACCCCTCGAAACTTGCTTAGCACATGACACCTGTCACAGATATACCCCTCCCCAGCATGCCTTGCGAGGGAGAAACTTCTCTGATTGGCTGCTGGGGAAAGTTGCTCTGCCAGAACCCCTCTGGTGCCAACTGCTGGCCAGGGATGGTATTGCATCCCTGGAGCACAAACTGACCCAGTGGACGTTTTTGGAGTGACAGAAGTCCCAATTTTAGCAAATTTTGAATGGGAGCAAAGTAACTCTCCCATTCCCCACTAACTTTAGAGTAGTGCCCAAGCTGAAAGCAAGGGGGCGCTACATATATCAAAGTAAAAAAATATATATATATATTATTTAAATGTATTAAAACAATTAATTGTTCACACTAGTGGTTGAGGTGCAGTAAAACCCTGCTGTTGAGCTGTCACGGCTGCAATTATACCCTCTGTCACTTTCAGCAGGTGTAGCACCCACTGACAGTGACCCATTCAAGTGAAAGACGGCATTTTGCAAGCAGCCCACAACTGCTTGCAGCATGGAGTTCAAGGGGTTAAAGCAGGTTGGGTGGAGCCGATACGTCTTCTCACCACCTCTCAAATGCTCTCTGCATGAGTGACGTCATTGTGCTCCAGCCACTCATACAGCCAGAGCCCGCAAACCCGGAAGGAATACCAGGTGAGGAGGAAAGCCCTGTTAGAGTGCCTCCTTCTAAGGCAAGCATTTCATAATATGCTAGTATGCGATGCATACTAGGACATTGTGCAATTGTCTTCCAGGGGAATTTTTTTTTTAACTGCTGTGGTTTACAACCGCTTTTAAGTTTTTATTCAGTTTGCTAGCTGACAGGTTCTTGCATCTACACAAGCGATGTGGATGCAAAGACTGACAGCGGAGACTCTCCACCGTCAGTATACACTGATTAGTGCTACAACTGATTTAGCTGCTGATTGAACAATGTTTCAAAGCCCCTTTCACACTGAGGCGGTTTTGAGGCATTTTAGCACTAGAAATAGCATCTATAAAGTGCCTGAAAGCCGCCTCTCATTCATTTCAGTGTGACTTTTCACACTGGGCCGGTGCTCTTGTGGGACGTTAGGAAAAGTCCTGCAAGCAGCATCTTAGAGGCTGTTTGGGAGTGCTGCTGTATACACCGCTCCCAAAACGCCCTGCCCATTGAAATGAATGGGCAGCGCTTCCAAAGCACCTGAAAAATGCTTCCGAAGCATTTTTTAATAAGCATTTTTCAGGCGCTTTCAGGCTGCCCATTTATTTTCAATGGGCAGGGCGTTTTGGGAGCGGTCTATACAGCAGCACTCCCAAACAGCCTCTAAGATGCTTTTCCTAACACAGGGGCTTTTTTCTCTTTCTTAGGCCACTAGCGGGGGGTGTTGTTTGCCCCCCCCCCCAAAAAAAAAACACCAGCTGCAATTGTTGGGCTGTATTATAAAATCACATTCCTTGTGGTTCATGCTAACATTTTTTGATAGGTTAGGAATTACTTGGACTTCTGGAGGTGCTACATAGAGATGTATTCCATATACTGTATATACACTATATCTTATTAAAAAAAATATATATATTTTAATAAGATATAATGTGTATGTTGAATATATCTATGTGTGACTTTGTGACAAAAGTCCTGGTAATTCTCATCCTATTCAAGAAAGTTACTTTCACTTTCTGTAAATGGTCCCTGCAAGGTGCAGAGCAGGTGTACAGCACAGCATTGTATAGAAGGCAGAGAAGGTCGGGACTCGCATTTGGAGAAGATTCAGGCTGCTATCATTCCTCTGAGATCTACACTCTGCCCCAGTGAGAGCTGTGCTGGGCAGGAAGCAGTGGACGGAGCTGAACTGTGATGATCTCTTCCTGCTCCACCCACCTGTACTGCAGGTGTAAAAGCCCCGACTTGTCCAGAAAAAAACATTCCTGAGGAGAGACAATCTTCAATTTTCAAGCTTTTTGTAGTAACACACAGCATAGGATGGTGGGTTCTGGTAACCACTCGCTCCTGTGAAGACTGCAGCCACCAGCAGTGGAGTAAGCAGGCAGGAGTTATCTGATGCCTCTGTATGTCCTGGCTACTGCATCTCTGATAGCAGGGGGCGGAGTGATATTCGGCTGTCAGTGATTCTGTAACCAGAACTACAGAGACAGTTTCGGAAAATGCGGCTTCCTGACTGCTTACTCCGCAGCCAGTGTCTGCAGTTCTCCCAGGAATTTGGCATCCATCTGAAAGATAGTCCCACTGGCACCACTGCAAGTTAATAGGGGTGCCCAAAAGGGAGTTATCACAAACACATTCTGACCCTGGGGTGTGCCTGGGCATTAGGGTGTGCCCAGGCACACGCGGCACACCCCGTGCGCACGCCTAGGTTAGTAGTGGTGAGTTAAGAAAAGCTGTTTGACAGCTGTTTAGGGTATATATAGAACCAGTGCCGCGACAAGGTCATCTAGAGCCCATGGCAAACTGTGCCCCCCCCCCCCCCCCATAGATGTATGAGCATCATGTGTCAGAAAAAATTCCCCTAAAAAATCACTGAGCACTAATCTGCATGCTTATCCCCTAAGCATAAATCCCCTCCTCCCAGTACAGATCTTCCCCCATGCTGAATCCCCCCCCACCATCACACATCTTTGTCCCCCCCCATCCACCAAAAATACCCCCAGCTTAAATGCCTCCCCCCACCCAAAAAAAATGCATCCCTCCTAGCACAAATCTTTTACCCCTCAAATGCCCCCTCATAGTACACCTCTTCTGTCCCCCACTTCAAATCAGCCCCTCAGAACATATTGCCCCCAAATCCCCCCTCCAAACACAAATCTTTTTCCCCCATCCCCCCTTCCAACACAATCCCCCTAAATCACTACTCTTGGCTAATTTCCTTACTAAACTGGCTTTCCCAATGCTTACAGCAAACCTAAAAACATCCCAAGGTAAATAAATGTAGAGCCTTTATATGATCCTTTTTGATCACCAAAAAATCATTCAACAAGTGGTCATTATAAAAATATAAGTAAGGAAGGGTTATAACCCCTTTCAATTTTTCTCATTTCTGTCTCATTGGAGAGATTTTCCTTCACTTCCCGTCTCATAGCCACAACAGGAATTGAGAGGAAAACTCTAAAAAAAGTGGGGGAATCCTTGGTGGTCTCCAGGGTCACCAGAATTGGTGCCCCCCATTGGAAGGTCTTGCCTCTTTTTCTGTTTTAGTGATAAACCAAAATGTGCAATTTGTCTTTCACTTTCATTTGTAAATATAACGGGCGCCAGGGGCGTACCAATAGGGGGGCGGGGGGGCGCTCCACCCCAGTTACCACACATTGGGGGGGTGTCAGTGGCCGAGTGACTTCACTATATGGGGTGCGCACCGCACCCGAGTCGTATGACACCGTCCGATCATCCCAAGGGCATCCCTGCTGGCTCTGGCTGCTCGCTTTCCCTTTAGGTGTTTTTTTTTAGAACACCCCCAGCCCCGAGGCTGCAATAGACTGGTCCAGACTGTTCAGTGACTGAATTCCCTCCTGCTAGCTCCACCTCCACCCACCACTGCGGCCTCAGCCTGTGTCTGTCATCTCTCTCCGCTGAGGCGGCTCAGCTGCTGCTACCACACACAGACAGTCAGGATCAGGAATCGAATCCGGACCTCCCAAGTTCCTCCCTAGCTGAGACTGAGTATAAAAGCCAGGGGACAGTGGTGAGCGAGGGGGGGGGGGGGATCTGGTGGGTGTTGTAAGAAGAAGAGCCTGGAGGAGTGTGTGTGTGTGTTTGTCTGTCTGCCACCATGTGCTGACCTGATTTGGGGGGGGGGTGATTGCTGTGTCCACCACCCACTGCCATGTGTACTAGCACTGTATGAAGCTGACCTGATTTGGGGGGGGGGGTGATTGCTGTGTCCACCACCCCCTGCCATGTGTATTAGGACTGCAAGTAGCTGACCTGATTGGGGGGGGGGGTTGCAGAATGCAGACATGTGCTATATAAAGGTTGCAGAATGCAGACATTTGCGATTTAGAGGGTGCATAATGTAGACATGTGCGATTTAGAGGGTGCATAATGTAGACATGTGCGATTTACAGGGTGCATAATGTAGACATGTGCAATTTACAGGGTGCATAATGTAGACATGTGCGATTTACAGGGTGCAGAATGTAGACATGTGCGATTTACAGGGTGCAGAATGTAGACATGTGCGATTTACAGGGTGCAGAATGTAGACATGTGCGATTTACAGGGTGCAGAATGTAGACATGTGCAGAATGTAGACATGTGCGATATACAGCGTGCAGAATGTAGACATGTGCGATATACAGGGTGCAGAATGTAGACATGTGCGATATACAGGGTGCAGAATGTAGACTTGTGCGATTTACAGGGTGCAGAATGTAGACTTGTGCGATTTACAGGGTGCAGAATGTAGACTTGTGCGATTTACAGGGTGCAGAATGTAGACACGTGCTATGTACAGGGTGCAGAATGTAGACACGTGCTATGTACAGGGTGCGGAATGTAGACACGTTCTATGTACAGGGTGCGGAATGTAGACACGTGCTATGTACAGGGTGCAGAATGTAGACACGTGCTATGTACAGGGTGCAGAATGTAGACACGTGCTATGTACAGGGTGCAGAATGTAGACACGTGCTATGTACAGGGTGCAGAATGTAGACACGTGCTATGTACAGGGTGCAGAATGTAGACACGTGCTATGTACAGGGTGCAGAATGTAGACACGTGCTATGTACAGGGTGCAGAATGTAGACACGTGCTATGTACAGGGTGCAGAATGTAGACACGTGCTATGTACAGGGTGCAGAATGTAGACACGTGCTATGTACAGGGTGCAGAATGTAGACACGTGCTATGTACAGGGTGCAGAATGTAGACACGTGCTATGTACAGGGTGCAGAATGTAGACACGTGCTGTGTACAGGGTGCAGAATGTAGACACGTGCTATGTACAGGGTGCAGAATGTAGACACGTGCTATGTACAGGGTGCAGAATGTAGACACGTGCTATGTACAGGGTGCAGAATGTAGACACGTGCTATGTACAGGGTGCAGAATGTAGACACGTGCTGTGTACAGGGTGCAGAATGTAGACACGTGCTATGTACAGGGTGCAGAATGTAGACACGTGCGATGTACAGGGTGCAGAATGTAGACATGTGCTGTGTACAGGGTGCAGAATGTAGACATGTGCTGTGTACAGGGTTCAGAATGTAGACATGTGTGATATACAGGGTGCAGAATGTAGACATGTGCGATATACAGGGTGCAGAATGTAGACTTGTGAGCTTACCTGAAAAGGGGGGGGGGTGTTGCTGTGTTCACAACCCAGGTATAGTAGATGAGCTGGTCTGATAAGGGGAGGGGATGTCTGCATCCCAGGTGTAAATAGACATTGACCTACACCCACATCTTGTAGTCATCAGATCGGTCCAGCAAGTCACAGCAGCATCTTCCCTGCGGCTATCAGATCCCGTCCGTGGTCCAGCAAACAATACGCCTTGTCAGCAGGTCAGTTCCAAAATCCGAATCAAATCATCAATGCCAATGATGCCTTTAATCTGGTGTGCCGGCCGGCACACAAATTCGAGACACCCATCCTGCTGGGGGATCGTATTCAAGCTGGAGGTTACGACAGCGCAGTGGGGCGGATCGGTGCGCTGTCGTTACCTCCAGCTTGAATACGATCCCCCAGCAGGATGGGTGTCTGGAATTTGTGTAATGGCCGGCACACCAGATTAAAGGCATTACTTTTTTGCTATGTTGAAAGTGCAATACAACTTTTCTAATACATGTTTTATACTTTTAATGCGCTATGTGGAGCTGTTATTATCTTTTCCATGTTGGGTACTTATACTGGTGATTTGCAATCTTACGCTGGATGAGATCCACTGATCTAAAGATTGAGTCTGCCTGAGCTACACTGTGGGAGTGAGACTTCTAATTACATGCGCTTAACGATCCCCTGTCATAAGGGATCAGGGCAAGTCGTTAAGGAGCCATCATTATTCACTGGTGGAGGATTCATCACTTTTTGTTTGGACACGGTTTCCTATCAGATTTTGGATCTTGGCACAGAGCATGGGTGTACAGCATTCATTGATATAGCATTTATGGGCTATATTTATTAATACAGTATCCATACATACTGATTTTATGTCAAATTTGTTTTTTGCAACATATTACTTTTGGCACATGTTCACTGTTTTGCATGTGAGCAACTGATGTTCTCTATTATCATTTATTCATTAATAGTGATACACGTGACACTTGATATCATAAGCCATTGGTTACATATTTATACATCACTGATGTTGTTTCTTTGGCATTCTTAATTTGGCGATTTCTTTTCTAGTTCTCACTTGGTTAAGGGGTAGCGCAATGTTTTCTTTTCTTATAATATACATGCTTGTCTTTTAATGAATACTACTTTCTTTCTTTACTATTAACAGATAAGTCTTGTTCAATGTATGTTTAGTAATGTGATGAATACAATATAGTGCTTTATGAACATGAATACTGTGAACTTGTACTCAAAGTAAGGCCCCTTTCACACCTGCGGACCGTATGTCGGATTTTTCATCCATCCGTGTACGGATGAAAAAGGGACATACATTGGTCCCTATAAGATCGCGGGTTACAGCGGATGACCATCCGCTGACACCCGATCTCGCCCGCTTCCGCATTCCTACGATTCTGCAGACAGAAGAAAACCCTATTTTTCCTTCCGTCATCGGATCGGATGAACACGGACAAGCTGTCTGTGTTCATCTGATTCCCCCGTAGGGGAGAGTGGAGAAAAGACAGGGCGGTCCCTGCACAGTGTGCGGGGACCGCCCTGTTATCCGCTGGCTCAGCAGGTATCAACAGAAAAAAGCTGAGCAAGCGGAGGTTCACGGGGCGGATCAATATTGATCCGCCCTGTGTGAAAGGGCTCTAAGACGTGAAAAAACATGTGATAAATAATCAACTCATTTAAAAGAGAAGTATGGGTTTACTTTTTTTTTTTTATTCATACTTACCTCGGTGGATGGAGCATCAGGCTGATGCTCTATCTGTCCCCCGCCGTCTCTGCACTGAGAACCGAGCCACCGAACATCACCGATGGCTCGGTTCGCACAGATCCCTGAAAGGAAAGCTGCTGTCAGTCAGCGTCTTTCTTCTCTGCTTCTCCACGCTCATTGGAGCGCTGAGCCGCGAAGGGGCAGGGAGATGCTGTCTCAGGGGCAGGGAGAGGCACGCTGAGACTGACATCAATCAGGGCAGCTGGCGGATCCCAACTGATGGCAGTGATGTCAGCGGAGAGCGGACTTCAGACCACTCTCCGCTGAAAACGGGTCACAGGAGAAGCCCAGCCTAAACAGCTCAGGCCAGACTTCTCCTTTATAACGTGGTAATTATTCAACGACAAACCGTAAATGTAATTCAAAATCCATCCAATGTGTCCTTTATACCTAAGTAAATTAACCAGAAATAAATGTCTCTAAAAATTCAATGCTTGTTTATCCAAATCTCAATACAGTATGTGCTCCAGTAAATCATGCGTGGTGGACTTCAAAGGGCAATGTTTAAAAGTTGGGGGTGGGTGCCAGATGTTGGACCCGCCCCGGGTGCCAAATGCTCTAGGTACGCCCCTAACGGGGGCACAGACAATCTGACAGGCATTATAATCCCTCTCCACTTCATCTAAAACCATTTCAAAACAAAAAAATTAAATGTGCCTTTTTGTTCTACTTTTATGCATTCAGCCAACTAACATTTACTGAGTTTATTAACCACTTAAGACCCGGACAAATATGCAGGTAAAGGACCAGGCCCATTTTTGCGATTCGGCACTGGGTAGCTTTAAATGACAATTGCGCGGTCGTGTGACGTGGCTTCCAAACAAAATTGGCGTCCTTTTTTTTCCCCCACAAATAGAGCTTTCTTTTGGTGGTATTTGATCACCTCTGCGGTTTTTATTTTTTGCGCTATAAACAAAAATAATGCGACAATTTTGAAAAAAATTCAATATTTTTTACTTTTTGCTATAATAAATATCCCCCAAAAATATTTAATAATAAAAAAAAAAAATGTTCCCCTCAGTTTAGGCCGATACGTATTCTTCTACCTATTTTTGGTTAAAAAAATAGCAATAAGCGTTTATCGATTGGTTTGCGCAAAATTTATAGCGTTTACAAAATAGGGGATAGTTTTATTGCATTTTTATTAATAATTGTTTTTTTACTACTAATGGCGGCGATCGGCGATTTTTTTCGCGACTGCGACATTATGGTGGACACATCGGACAATTTTGACACATATCATTTTCACAGCAAAAAGTGTTATAAAAATGCATTGTTTACTGTGAAAATGACAATTGCAGTTTAGGAGTTAACCACTAGGGGCACTGTAGGGGTTAAGTGTGACCTCCTATGTTTTTCTAACTGTAGGGGGGCAGGGCTGGACGTGTGACGTCATTGATCGTCGTTCCCTATATCAGGGAACAGACGATCAATGACACTGCCACAACAAAGAACAGGGAAGGTGTGTTTACACACACCTCTCCCCGTTCTTCAGCTCCGGTGACCGATCGTGGGACACCGGCGGCGATCGGGTCCCACGGGCGCAGTCATGGAGCTTCGGACCGGGTCGCTCGCGACCCCACGGCTGGGCTTAAGGAATCACGTACGGGTACGCGATTGTGCCCAGCCGTGCCATTCTGCCGACGTATATCGGTGTGAAGTGGTTAAAGGAGAAATGTGGAATAGCAAAAAAATAAACCTACTTACTCACCTGTACAGTGCCTTAAAGTATTGATACCCCTTGAAATTTTGCACATTTTGTTATGTTACAATCAAAAACGTAATTGTATTTTATTGGAATTTTATGTGATAGGCCAACACAAGGTGGCACATAATTGTGAAGTGGAAAGAAAATGATAAATGGTTTTCAACATTTTTTTACAAATCAATATCTGAAAGTGTGACGTGCATTTGTATTCAGCCCCTTTACTCTGATACCCCTAACTAAAATATAGTGGAAGTAATTGCCTTAAGAAGTCGCCTAATTATTAAATAGAATCCACCAGTGTGTAATGTCATGTCAGTATAAATACAGCTGTTCTAGGAAGAACTGAGAGGTTTGTTGGAGAACCTTAGTGAACAAACAGCATCATTAAGCCAAGGAACACAGGGGGTGGGGAAGATCTGGCGGCTGTAAAGGACCCTGAAGATTTTACAACCAGGAGAAGTGACCTGCCTGAGGGCCTCGGTAAAGCTTACCTGGTCTCAGCCAGGCCCATTTCTTGTCCTTGAACCTGACCCGGCTGGACACTCAGAAGGGGTGGAAGTGATACCTGAGGTTATCCCATTGAAGGTGTTGGAGAGAAATCATGGAAGAGTGTCCGTCAACACCAGGAATACCACTACCGGGCCTGTGGAAGTGCCAGCCAGAGTGCTACTGGGCCGGGAGCATCAAGTCACCCCAGTCGGCCCCTCTGATCTAGAAGAGGACAAGAAGATAGAAGACTTGAAGAAGGGCCATCAACCTGACGGTGCTGAACTCCCACCAGAATGGAGGGAGAGGGTGAAGGCTCAACTTGACAGGTGGCAGAAGATATTTTCGAAAACTGAGTTTGATGTCAGATGTGCAAAGAGTGCCACCCACAGGATTCGATTAAAGGAGGATAAACCTTTCAGGGAGCGAGTCCGAAGAGTCACTCTGACGGATTTGGAAGACCTCAGGGAGCAGCTAGCAGAATTGAAGAGGACCAGGACCATCCAAGAGTCCAGGAGTCCTTATGCTTCTCCTATAGTAGTGGTGAGAAAAAAAATGGTTCGTTGAGGTTATGCATTGACTACAGAACCCTCAACAAGCGGACCATACCTGATCAATATACTACACCTCGGATTGAAGATGCACTACAGAGTCTGTCAGGAGCTAAATGGTTCAGTGTAATGGATTTAAAGAGTGGTTATTTTCAGATCCCCATGCACCCGGAAGACCGAGAAAAGACGGCTTTCATCACCCCAGTGGATTTCTTTGAGTTCAACCGCATGCCCCAAGGATTGTCAGGCGCCCCAGCCACTTTCCAGAGATTGATGGAGAAGACAGTGGGGGACATGAACCTGATCGAAGTGTTGGTGTACTTGGATGACATTATTGTGTTCGGAAGGACTCTGGAAGAACACGAACAGAGATTAGAGAAAGTGTTAAAACGGCTTCATGACGAAGGCCTTAAGCTTTCCAGAGAAAAATTTCAGTTTTACCAACCGTCTGTTCACTACCTTGGCCACATTGTCTCTGAAGAAGGGATATCTACAGATCCGTAGAAATAGGAAGCAGTTACCTCTTGGCCTAGACCAACCAATGTGACGGAGTTACGGTCATTCCTGGGATTACAGGAGGTTTGTGGAAGGATTTGCAAAGATCGCAAGACCTTTAAACGAATTGTTAAAGACAGAAGATGAAGATGATGCTTCTGAATCGGAAAGGTCGGTGAAGATCAATATGGGGCCTCGGAAGTCTAAAGAGTCCATTCAAGACCAATGGAACCCCAAATGTGAAGAGGCGTTTGTTTAACTCAAAAAGAACTTAACCGCTGCTCCTGTTCTGGCCTACGCTGATACCTCAAAACCCTATGAGTTGCACGTGGACGCCAGTAGAGAGGGACTAGGGGGAGTTCTATACCATAAACACAGTGGTTATCTACGCCCAGTAGCCTATGTGAGCAGGAGTCTAACCTCATCCGAAAAAGAACTATCCCACTCACAAACTTGAATTCTTGGCGCTGAAATGGGCTGTCGTAGATAAGCTTAAAGATTACTTATACGGGGCCGAGTTTGTGGTGAGAACTGACAACAACCCACTCACTTACCTGCTTACCACAGCCAAGTTGGATGCAACAGGACACCGGTGGCTAGCAGCCCTTTCAGGATTCAATTTCAGCCAGAAGTACCGACCAGGGGTGGGAAATAGAGATGCAGATGCCCTCTCCAGGAGGCCCCATGGGTCAGTTGTCCTTGAGAAAGAGTGGACTCAACCTCTGAAGGGGTGCGGGCTCTGTGCAAAGGAACAGAGTTACAGATGAAAGGGGGACCCAGAGCCGAAGAAATAGGAGTTTTGGCAGTGGGAGTACCCAAGTTCTACTGTAATGTGACTCAAATGAGAAGCGAAGACCTACCCAAACTGTCGAAGATAGATCTAAGACAAGATCAAGAAGAAGATCCCCTTGGAAAGTTGGTCCTAGCGGCTTTGGAAGACCAAGACCCAGGTGTGCTCCTTACCAGTTCCTCAAGGGAAGCACGGCTGGTGCATAAAGAGTGGGACAGGTTTCAGCTACATCAAGGGGTGGTCTACCGAAGGGGCCCCTCTGATGCTCCCAAAGAGAAATGGCAGATGTTCCTGCCCAGTAAACACAGAGAGACCGTCCTAGTTGCACTTCATGACCAGCATGGCCACTTAGGCCCCGAAAGGACCTTCCAGTTAGTTAGAGACAGGTTTTACTGGCCTGGCATGAGGGCTGAAGTTGAAGGATATTGCCATTCTTGCATCCGGTGTATCCAAAGAAAGACTTTACCCCGTCAAGCTGCCCCAATGGGCCATCTTCAAAGTCAGGGTCCATTGGAGCTGGTGTGCATAGATTTTCTCTGCCTGGAGCCTGACTTGGGTGGAGTAGGAAATGTCTTAGTAGTGACCGACCATTTCACTAGGTATGCTCAAGCATATCCAACTAAAGATCAGAAGGCCTCGACAGTAGCCAAAGTACTGGTAGAAAAGTTCTTTGTGCATTATGGATTACCACAACGCATCCATTCTGACCAGGGGAGAGACTTCGAAAGTAGGCTAATAAATAAGCTATTGGATTTGCTGAACATAGACAAAACCAGAACTACTCCCTATCATCCTCAAGGGGATGCCCAGCCTGAACGATTTAACAGGACTCTTCTGAATATGCTGGGCACATTGAGCTCAGAAAAGAAGCAACACTGGAGCAAACATGTGGCTGCCATTGTGCATGCATACAATTGCACTATGAACGATGCAACTGGATACTCACCCTACCGTTTAATGTTTGGACGGGAAGCCCGATTACCAGTTGACTTAGCTTTTGGAGTATCTCTGGATCATACATCCGTAACTTCCCATAAGGGTTATGTGGACCAACTGAGGAGGAGTCTGAAGACTGCTTATGAGAAGGCCCATGCTAGTTCAGACAAACGGGAGCAGAGAAATAAAAGGAACTTTGACTTGGGAGTCAGGATTCAAGACTTACAGCCAGGAGACCGAGTTTTATTGAGGAATCTGGGAATCCCAGGAAAGCACAAATTGGCTGACCGCTGGAAGTCTCAGCCATATATTGTATGTAAACAGTTGCCTGGTCTTCCCATATACCAGATCAGACCGGAAGGAAGTGTGGGTCCTTTAAAAACTTGGCACAGGAACCACCTGTTGCCCCTCACTGAAGCTGTTCGAATACCTCCTACATCTGCTCCTCTGGGACTACATTAAACTTCCAGATGATCTGGGCCGGTTACTAGATCCCAAACGGCACATCCAGATTTAGAAGATGAAGAGTCTACAGATGAATGGATAGGGTCAGAGTGGTTATGGTCCTCTCAACAACCAGAGCCTAATACTTCGTTCCTGCCCTCATCTGAAGTGACAAATAGTAGGACACTTCGGCCAGAAGCTCCTGAACTTGTACCTCAAAATGTGCTTGCTGAAGAGTCGGAGGAGGATGCTGACTTATATTCCGCAGAAGGTTTTATAGAGGCCTCAAGCCTGCCTGATAGAGACTTAAATGATTCAGGTTCAGGAGGTGTGCAATCTATCGTGCCCTATACAGAGGACAATGCTGATCCTATGAACAGTGAGATTGATCCTGCCCTTCCTGAGCCTGCTATGTCTAAAGAACAAAGGGAAAGAAGGATCATTCACCCACCAAAGAGACTAACCTATGACCAATTGGGGGAATGCTCTGAAGAAGCCATCATTACTTCTAAACGGTCTAATACCTTGCCTAGTCCTCCCACCACAAATTTGGTGGAGGACAGCCCCAGCTCACCCCCTGGCACCTCTGAGAAAAACACCTCAGCGTTAGTAAACAGTGGACGGAGTAGCTTGCCCTTACCCGACAATTGGTGGGAGGTTCCTCGTCTACTCTGTCAGAAGGTGAGTTGTCTAGCTTTGAGAAATGTTAGGAATAATGCACAGTGTTTATTGCCTTGCATAATCTAACAAACTTTTCTCTGCTTGTATTTGCAAAGCATGTATCCAGATACATACTGTTGCCCTCTTTGGGGACCATAAACTTTGAGTGGGGGGAGTGTGTAGCGGGGTCATCCTATCGGGGACTATTGATAGACTGAATCCCCATCGGAGCTCCAGCCACGTCTGTATATAAAAGTTGATATGCCTTTAAAAGTTATGCATTGTGGGATGAGAAGTACCGGGAGATATGGAATCCATTGACACTTAGTAGGAATAGACTACACTTCCCACAATGCCCAGTATTATTGGAGCACATGACACCTCCGCACAGACTTATGGGGGAGGTTATTTAAAGACAGGGAGGAGCTGACTTCTCTCTCTCGGGACCTGCATCTTCTCCTCTGCGGAGCTGTGGAGAGCATCACAGCCGAGCTGCTAGGCCTGAAGCCTGGGCCTGGATCCACCAAGAGACCCACCATCCGGAGGGAAGAAAGACCAAAGGTGCTCAACTTGGGTTCGAGGAGACCGGAGAAACTCGCTAGCTGGCGATTGAAACAGTGGAGAACCTTAACACCGGAGATCGTGTATTACGAAGCAGTGACTGATTGGCACGTCTTGGTGAAGGACTCAGGCGGATCGGCCTGTTCGGGGGAGAAGGCACATGCCTAAACTTCAAACCCCACTTCAGCTGACAGTTTTTAGTGTTACTCCATAAACCGTAGTCATATGTTTGATATCTGACTGAATCGGAGAGGCCGCCTAACAAGTCGAGAGTTATACCCGCAGAGTTAACTGACGCTGACTAGAAATCAGTTCCTCCTCATTGGTGTTCATCACACCCAGTTTGACTGAGTTTATTCCTTCTTATACCCCTTTGGATTACAGCTTAAAAGTGCACCAACGGCTGCAACGTAAACTCTGTTCGTAGTAGACATTTGGAGCTGTTAGAGCCAGGCCTGGCAAAGAGTTCTACATTAACTGTTCTGCAGGACTGCCCGCTAGGGGGAGTTCACGAGCAAAGACTGTCTATAGCTACGTACACTTAATGACATTACCTTTTTAGTTTAGATTGTTTCTTTCTTTTGATTCTCGCAAGGGCCCTTGAAGAGTCATGGGGGCAGATCCACATACAATTAGATGGGCGCAGCGTATGTGAGATAAGCTACACCGCTGTAACTTTTGGCAGCTTTGAATCCACAAAGAATTTGCGCCGTAAGTTACGGCGGCGTAGTGTATCTCTCGCGGCGTAACGGCGCCTAATTTAAATCGGCGAGTAGGGGGGCGTGTTTCATTTAAATGAAGCGCGTCCCCAGGCCGAACGAACTGCGCATGCGCCGTCCCTAACTTTCCCACCGTGCATTGCGCTAAATGACGTCATTTTTTGTGACGTGGACGTAAATTACGTCCAGCCCGATTCAGGGACGACTTGCGCAAACAAAAAAAAATGTTTTAAATTATACGCGGGAACGACGGCCATACTTAACATTGAGAACGCCACGAAATAGCAGCTTTAACTATATACCGAAAAAGTCGACTAGAGACGACGTAAAAAAATGCGACGCCCGCTCGTACGTTCGTGGATCGTCGGAAATAGCTAATTTGCATACTTGACGCGGAAAATGACAGGAACGCCACCCAGCGGACGCCGAAGAATTACATCTTAAATCAGAAGGCGTACGAAGACGTACGCCTGTCGGATCTAACCCAGATGCCGTCATTTCTTGTTTTGAGGATTCAAAACAATGATACGACGCGGGAAATTTGAAAGTACGCCGGCGTATCAGTATATACGCCGGCGTACTCTCTCTGTGGATCTGCCCCATGGTGTGTTAATACCTGTTTATCATTAATGTGTTATTCAAACCCATTTTATCCTCTTTACCATATGCAAAGTAAAGTTACTCTTCTGGTTTGAATATATCAACTGTGTGGTGTGTGTGTTTACTTCCGAGAGGCGCCAACAGGAAAAGGTAACAATATTATTGTATTACCATTGCATGTTTATGTGTGCTATTGTGGCCTCAGTCAAGTAGGGGTCACAATACCTTTGCATTCATCTGGTGTGCCAAGGGAGGGTTTGAGCCAGTTAAAGGGGGTGAACAGTTAAAGAGAGTAGAGCCCACATCTAACCAGCGGCTCCTTCGGGGGTAGCGCTACACATGACAAATGGTATGAATACTTTTTAAAGGCACTGTATGACTGCAGAACTGGTGCAATGCTGCTGCTGTCCCTCCAACTCTAAAGCCCCATACACACTATCAGTTTTCCTGCAGGTTTTTCTCTTCAGGTTTACCAAAACCATCTAATATGAGGTCAAACCTTAAGAGTTTCAATTTGTATGCAATCAGGCAGGCCCTTGCACTACATGGTTTTGTTAAACCTGAAGAGAAAAACCTGCAGGAAAACTGATAGTGTGTATAGGGGTTTAGACGGAGAACTGAAAAATCACATGATCACTGATTGCTTAGTTCTAGGTCTTCACTGAGCAGACTGCAGTGACTGTTAAGGCTAGTACACATGGTCTGAGTATCGGCTGGATCAACAGAACCTGGCCAACATTCCGACAGTGTTTACAGCAGCCTGTCTGACGTAAGTCAGTTTAACGACCTGGCTTCTATCAAACGAGCATGCTGGAAAACCAGCATCCGATCAGTGCTCACAGCCAATGACTGTGAGCGCTGATCAGTGTGTTCTGGCAGGGGGGCAGCCCACTGTCGGACCACAATAGCTCAGCAGGGAGATTGCCACACTAACATTGCTTTGTTAGTATGGCGACCTAGCCTGCTGGGTTTAATGGGGGAAAAAAAAAAAACTTCCCACGTGTACCTAGTATCAGTCATAGTTCTCTGGTTGTCTGTCCCTCCAGTGCTCACTGGAGCACCAGGCTGTGGAGGGGGCAGGAGCAGCTTGCTCAGGCTCTCGTTACCTTGCTGAGAGACTAAAACTGCTACAGGTCAGGCTTTTGGCTTCTGGTCGGATCCCGACATTAGTGTTGGAAAGTAGAAAAAAGCACCAACTTCGTGAACCAACGGCCTCCATATTGAGGATTGATATCAATACCCAATACCTTATAGTGCCGCCCATTCATCCATCCGGACGGCTGACATAGCATACGTCTCCCTTGTCCCACTGTCATGACTGGCAGGTCGTTTGGAGGCATGTAGCGCAAGCCGCTCCTTACTATTACCACTGCTTAGTATAAGCAAGCAGGATTATACCCCAGTGGAAGTCCCATAGGACGAAATGCATTGGGTCTCTATGCTTGCTACAGCCCAATGCACTGCGCTAAATTTTTGTTACATGTGATCACTTTTTATTCGTACACATCTGATGGTGTTTGTACTCTTTTTATTTATTTAATTAATTTTTTTTTTTTTTTTACATTTTTGATCTACACCATGTGGAGGCTTCTCTTTTTGTTTCCTTTATCCCACCACTTTCCTTGTCCATTGTGTGTGGCTCTGTCCCCTTAATGGGTGAAAAATTCCTTTTGGATATCATTCGTTACGAAGTTTTGTACGTGCCACTGGTTCCTTTTCTGGTTACCATCGATGGGAAGTTTGGAGTCTATTCCCTGTGATCGTGTGAGGAGAGCGCAACCAGGCTACAGGCATCTACAACTTTGTTGTTACGACTCACCACTTGCTGGTGGATGAGTCCACATCTCATCGTAAGAGTGCCTACCCCTTTCCCAGGTGGTGGAATCATAGTCCCTTGTTGGTGACAGCACAGTTGAATACCAGGAATATCTCTTCTTACAGACTTCTTTGAAAAAACAGATTCCTGCTTATATACCGCAGTACCTCTGGAGGACTGTATTATACACTGTTATGAGTTAATATCCCTTATTATTTTGGGGATGTTTCTTGATTTATGATCTTTTACTACAGCACACTTGCACTTTATTTAGGTTGTACTTTTGCTTATATGTGTATTGTTCCATGTTATTGTTTGGGCTCGTCAATGACCCATTTAAATGCTTAATTCACTTGAGTTTATATTTATGCACAGCCGTTGACCACACTGGTATTGTTTATTTCACTTTTAGTGTCATAACAAAACTCCAATTATGAATTCACGTTTTGTTTATATGTTTGACCTCATATACATATGTTGTAACGTGCATAACTAGTGGGAACATTGGTGCTGTTCACAACAGGAAGTTTTTTCTTCCCTTTCAATATCCCTGCACATTTAATTCCCTTAGCGCTGCACATGTTTTCTAAATTTTTATATACAAATGACAAATAGTCTTTTGTGTCAGCAGCTTTGTCACCCCGAATCTGGCAGCACAGTAATTTCCCCCATTTTAAATTAATGCTGGAATCCCTGCAGAGCCTGGACCTGCACTATGACGTGAGCAGGTGGTAGGCTTTAGCCCACTATCAGCTGAATCTGGAAACTTGGCCATATTTCTCTTTAAGTGGCAAATTTTGCAAGATTGACTTGTAAGGGGGGGGGGGGGGTAGGTGGGTGTTAACCTCCTCCATGATCCCCTCCAATGCTCTCTCCACCTGTCCAATGTGTCACCACTACCTTACTCCCAGTAATGGTATGGAGTCCCACCATGCACCTAGCGCTGACTTCACACACTTCACTTCCTTAACTCTTCCATACTTGTGCACAGGCTGATGACTTGTGCTGCACTGATCTGCTCACAGAGCAACTTCTCTTGCAAGAGGCTATCCCACCTGCCACATGTACACGCTTATGACACGCTCCTAGAGAAACCTCCAAACCTTACCCTTGGTAACCACTTATGTCTTCAAACCCCAATGTGCTTAGCTGACCCAAGCTGCAGACTGTGTGTTGGTTACTTACATTACACTCCTTGACTAACTTCAGACGGGCAAAGGCAAGATTTCAAAAGCTTT
This sequence comes from Rana temporaria, assembly GCF_905171775.1. Lineage (NCBI taxonomy): Eukaryota > Metazoa > Chordata > Amphibia > Anura > Ranidae > Rana > Rana temporaria. The sequence continues at coordinate 103,534,482 of NC_053497.1, forward strand.
ACTTAAATAACATGGCGTGACAGTCAATGGCAACAGTCTTTCCTTACACTTAGGGATGAGCCCGATGTTTCAGTCGAACGTAAGTTAGTCGAACTTCGGGTGTTCGCCTGTTCGCTGAATAGTGAACATTTTGCGGTTTTCGCAGTAAATTCGAAAGCTGCAGAACACTGTATAAGTCTGAGAGCAGGAGTCTAGTAATGGCGCTGGAATTGCGCTGGAGCACATTGACGAGATACCAGGTCTCCAACCCCGCTCTGGGAGAATGAATGACTGAGATTGACCACCCCTGTCCCGCAGTACACCAACCCGCTCCCCCCCCCCCGATGGACCGGGCTCGCTGTGGAGATCAACGAATGGTCCGCTCCGCAGGGAAATAGCCAGCCAGCTCTCCGAATCCGGTGACACCGAGAGGTTCCCCAGCGGTGGATGATTCCGGGAGAGGCGTTTCTCGCTTCCCGTGAAAGACGCAGCCGAGCCGGGTAAGGACGGAGTATAGAGTCACCACAGAGAGTTCGGGTAGAGCCAATTTGAACTCGATTGGAGCCCAGAAATAGCCGAAGATAGCGGGCAGCGGATGGAATGACCTGGACAGATCTGCAGCTCAGAGTCCACTCCAGTAAGAAAGACACTGTACTATAGCACAGGAGAAAATAACGGGAGCCCCCTTTGCTTCCTATTCTTTTGAGCCCTCTCCAAATCCTCTCCATCTGCTGACGCTGACTCCCCTCCTTCTCCTTCAAACGTGTAAGTGGTGAGTACTGTAAAGTACTGAATGTAAATAACACTTGCCTTTACCTTCCTTGGGACGTTATGAATTGGAACTGTGGGTCAGCTGTGACCAGTATAAGAGCCTGAAGCTATTCTATTGCTGCCAGTTTTTGTTCTCCACAGATGAACTGAATGGGGAGCGTGGGCTAGCTGTAAGCACTATAGGTACAGCAAAACTATTTAAAATTTGACGTTCCCTTTTTTTGCCTGGACCTGCCTTTCACATGCGGAATGGGTTTCGGACATCAGCAGGGAATGTTATAAAAACATTGAACAAGCTGTTACTTTTGATTGCTTTTACTTTTTCGTTCTGAATTGATCCGGAATCGGTGTGTTGGGGTGATGCATAGTGTGAAATACGGTCCCACCAGGCTGTGAGAGACATTGTGACGAGCAGCCGGGAGGACTATAGCGGAGGCTGAAAGCCGTAAAAAATAGACTCCAAAAGAAGCACTAGTAGCAAACCAAAACCCCTCCCCTCCAAGGACAATGGGGAGATTCCCTAAGAAATTGGGAATGTGTTTGGGACTGTTGGGCAACCCGTGGAGGGGATGTAGCACAGAGGGGAACAATAGATACTTCTACTCACATATACCCTATAATCTTAAACAAAACTACGTAGGTAACAGACAAGCGAGATACTTACTACTTAATCTGTACAATTAACAGAGCTTTGGAGTACAGCACCCCCAAAAAAAACTTCAGGAGGAGGGGAAATGAGAGGTGAATAGAGCAGAACAGAGCTCGTTAAAAACATGAGCACAAGGGGAAAAGGAACAAGAGGGGGACCCCCAAAATCTCCCCGCCTGAGTCTGTCCCCCAGTCCAGGCCCAATGAATAAATACGTAACCCACGGAGGAAGTGGAGACAAGCAGGCGGTGGAAAAACAACAAGGAGTTAAAAGCAGACCGATAATAAAGAGAAGAAGAAAGAAAAGAAAAAAGCCCAGACTAAACTACCTACTGATACCGATACAATATCAGAATCTAGAATAGAACAAGAGACAGAAACAGAGCCCGAGCAGAGAAAAGAGGAGGAACAAGATAAGGCCCTACTACCAACAAAAATCGCTAAAATTGCAAATGGAGATAATACAAAAAAGACTGCAATGCAACGATCATAAAAAAATTAGAGGGAGAAATAAAACTCATAAAAAGAGAACAGGAAGAAGCATATAAAATAGAAGATCAAGAAAATGGAGATAGAAGGAAGAACATTAGAATCCGCGGGGTGCCTGAATCATCCCAGCCCGAAAACCTGTCAGAAATAATAATGAAAATCTGCAATCCTTTGTTGGGCAGAGAAACATCATCTCCATTAAGAATTGAAAGAGCCCACAGAGTAAAGCCCCATACACACGATCAGTTTTCTTGCAGGTTTTTCTCTTCAGGTTTACCAAAACCATGTAGTGCAAGCGCCTGCCTGATTGCATACAAATTGAAACTCTTAAGGTTTGACCTCATATTAGATGGTTTTGGAAAACCCGAAGAGAGAACCTGCAGGAAAACTGATAGTGTGTATGGGGCTTTAGAAGACCGAAAGAAATGGCACAGGAGAACCCTAGAGACATCATTGTGCGATTTGAAAGTTGGGAGGAGAAAAATCAACTATGGAGAAACTTGAGGGGAAAGTCACCAATAAAACTGTAAGAAAATATTATTCAAATCTACCTGGACCCGTCTCAAGAAATGCTGAAAAGAAGAAGAAATTTAAAACCTTTATTGAAAGTCCTGTAGGAACATGAGATCCAGTATAATTGGGGCTTCCCAGCATGTCTGATCGAGAGAAAAAAATGATACCTCAGCAAGACTGAGATTCATAGAAGAGATACCGGAATTCTGTCAAAAACCAGACATTCCAATACCAAATAGCTAAAGAATTAAAGTTTTAGCATAGGAAAACGCATTAAAGGACAGTGGGGGAAGGGAGAGAGGGGACAGAGCAAGAGAGGGATGGGTTTCTGTCCCCTTTATTTTTTTTATTTATTTTTTATCGCTCCCTCCTCTGATCGGGCACACAGGAGTGGGGAAGAGGGTAAGGGGTGGGTTAGTAAAGTAAACGAATACATAAAAATATTGAGTGGGATATGGGGACCTGGACTTGTTGACTGTTCTGGCACCACCTCCCTAGCAATAGGGGAGAGGGGACTGACCGTGCCAAACAAAACTCCACCTCAGGCCTAGGAGTGCAGAGTGCCAAAGGTGGCCCCAAGGGAGAATATCCTGCACTAAGACCATGAGGTCAAATTACCAACAGGGGAGGGGATGGGGGGGAGGGGGGATAGAGAAGTGAAATTACTTTTTTTCCTTTTTAGAAATTTAATTTTGCTGCGGGACTGTTCTAAACACTGTAAAAACTTTACAGGCATACTATAGACACCCCCAGGCACGATATTTAAAGGAATATTTCATTTTTATTGTTTCACTGTAAGCATTATTAAAATCACTGCTCCTGAAAAAACTTCAGTTTTTAAAACATTTTTGCATTGATACATGTCCCCTGGGGCAGGACCCGGGTCCTCATACACTTTTTATGGCAATATCTTGCATATATAAGCCTTTAAAATTAGCACTTTTGATTTTTCATGTTCGTGTCCCATAGACTTTAACGGTGTTCGTGTGTTCGAACACATTTTTGGCCTGTTCGCAAGTGGGGGCGGGGGGGGGGGGGTTGTTAAGATCATCCTTACTTACACTAATCCCAAACTCATGCTTGAGGTTGCCCCAGAGTACCTGCACAGGAAAAAGTCTGGCTGGCTAAGTCCATGATGGTAGCAGCCATGATTGGAATCTGCAGGGAAAAAAGGCTGGTCCCAGCAATCTGTCTAGGCCAGGGGGTCTTCAAACTATGGCCCTCCAGTTGTTCAGGAACTGCAATTCCCATCATGCCTAGTCATGTCTGTGAATGTCAGAGTTTTACAATGCCTCATGGGGAAGGATGTGTAGTTCAACAACAGCTGGAGGACCGTAGTTTGAGGATCCTTGGTCTAGGCCAGCCGTCACTAAATGGTGGCCCGCGGTCCGAGTTCCGGCCCAAGTGCCGCTTCTGCCCGGACCGCCACTATAACAGCAACAGCAAGCCTTGGTTTTCTGGGGTTTCCCCAGCAACCAGTGACGCTGCGTGCGTGCGCCTGCCCCCTGCTTCTCGCCGCAGGTCCAGATTAGGGGTGACTCACGGGCAGTGATTAGGGGTTTGACTTCACGCACGCGCCCCGCCCCCCTGCTTTTTGCGGTTCCCGGGTCCACTCCTGGCTCTCCTTGCAAGTAGGGGCGTGACATCACGTGCGCTCCGCCCCCTGCTACTCGCAGTTCCCAGGTCCTGGCTCCTTATCTCTCAGCTTCCACCCCCTTAGGTATTTCAGTGTCCTCCTTCATTAAGGTATGTGGGCCATTAGTGATCACTAAAGGGCATATTTTTATTGTGCACACTGCTGGGCATATGTTGTTAATGTTAAGGGGCACTCTGAATGAATGAATTAATAACTTGTATAGCGCGGCACATGCGAACTAAATCGCCTCTGGGCGCTTGTTGTTCCTGTCTCTTTTGGTATCAGAAGAGATGAGTTTTGATCTTTCTCCTGAATGCTAAGTGGTTTTCCTCCAACCGAATGCTGGTTGGTAAAGCGTTCCATAGTCTGGGACCTTGGACAGCGAATCTTCTTTCTCCTTTGGACTTGTAATTGGCTTTTGGGATTTGGAGCAGGTTTTGGTTGGTGGATCGCAGAACGCGATTGGGATTATGAGCTTTTATTTTTTCACATAGATATTGCGGGGCCTTCCCATGGATACATCTATGCGTTAGACAGAGTGCTTTAAAAACAATTCTGTCTTTTATTGGCAACCAGTGAAGGGATCTCAGTGAAGGTGAGATTGATTCCCAGGGTTTTTTCCCAGTCACTAGTCTGGCGGCCGTATTTTGCACGACTTGCAGACGAGCGATTTGGTACTTTGGGAGACCGAGGTAGAGGGCGTTTGCATAATCCAATCTTACAATTGCTCCCACCACGGTCGCTATGTCTTCTTTTGGAATAAAAGGAGTGAGTTTGCGTAGTAGGCGCAGCAGATGGTGAGATCCGCTGACCACTGACCCTATTTGTGCGTCCATTGTCATGTAGGAGTCGAAGATGACCCCAAGACTTTTGACTTTGGCGCTAGGGGTGATGATTTTGCCCAGAATGGGCGGGGGCAACCAAGTTGTTGCAGGTTGATTCATATGCTTGGCGTGAAACAGGAGAAGTTCTGTTTTCGCTCCGTTGAGTTTAAGATAACTCTTTGTCATCCAGTTTTTGATGGACCAATTTTATTTTAAAGGGCACGCTGATGGGTATATTTTTTAATGTGCGCAGTGATGGGCATATTTTGTTAAGGGGCACACTGATGGACAAATTTTTGTTGTGCCCATCAGAGTGCCCCTTAACATAAAATGTGCCTATCAGCGTGCACATTAAAAATATACCCATCAGCGTGCACCTTAAAATTAAATGTGCCCATCAGACTGCCCCTTAAAATAAAAGGTGGCCATCAGCATGACCCTTATTTTATGTTAAGGGGCACTCTGATGGGCATATTTTATGTTAAGTGGCACGCTGATGGGCATATTTTATGTTAAGGGGCACGCTGATGGGCATATTTTATGGTAAGGGGCACGCTGATGGACACATTTTATGGTAAGGGGCACGCTGATGGACACATTTAATTTCAAGGGGTACGCTGATGGGTATATTTTTAATGTGCACAGTGATGGGCATATTTTGTTAAGGGGCACACTGATGGACACATTTTCTTGTGCCCATCAGAGCGCCCCTTAACATAAAATGTTAATTGTGCACATTAAAAATATACCCATCAGAGTGCCCCTTAACATAAAATTTGCCCATCAACGTGACCCTTATTTTATGTTAAGGAGGACTCTGATGGGGACATCTGATGTAAGGAGGCACTCTGGCAGGAATGCCTGATGTAAAGGGGCGCTGTGATGGGGACACCTGATGTAAAGGGGCGCTGTGATGGGGACACCTAATGTAAAGGGGCGCTGTGATGGGGACACCTGATGTAAAGGGGCACTGTGATGGGGCCACCTGATGTAAAGGGGCGCTGTGATTGGGGACACCTGATGTAAAGGGGCGTTGTGATGGGGACACCTGATGTAAAGGGGCGCTGTGATTGGGGACACCTGATGTAAAGGGTGCTGTGATTGGGGACACCTGATGTAAAGGGGCGTTGTGATGGGGACACCTGATGTAAAGGGGCGCTGTGATGGGGACACCTGTGACTACAATCTTTCTGAGTCATAGCACAGACTTGAGATTCGGACCTCGGCCCAAAGAACATTTTGGCAACCGGACCTCCTTGAATTTTAGTTCAGTACCGCTGGTCTAGGCTATAAAAGGATCTTAAGGCCAGATGTTCCTTGGTTGCCACTTCGGTCTTGGCACATCAGCAGACTAGCAGGACGAACTCTTTGCACCATTGTTAACTCTAGCTCTCCCTCTGGGCCTCTCTGGTCCGAACCAGTGGGACCCAGAAAAGCTCACCAGAAAGAACTGGGAATACAATTGCCACTAACTTTCCCGAATACGGCAGCATATAATTTTTGTGCTTTTTCTATGGAGTCTGCTTTTTGTGCACATTTGGTGCACCTTCCCTTAAATTTATCTTGTTCTTCATTTATGTCCTCTTCTGAGCCATTTACCTTCAATTTTCACAGATGCAGCAAATGTTTCCACTTCATACAGGTAAATCCAGGTTGGCTAACCTTTGTAAACTACTTACAACCACAAGGTGAAGCCCTGGATCCTGCATCTCCCCTTAGTGCACTACAAGGACATAATTAAGGAGAGTCGAAGATGTGGTTCTCTCTGCTTCCAATAACAATCAGGAGAACACCAATTATATTTTTAGAAGAAAGCAGTTAAGATGTTAATTTTCTGTGAAAATAATGTTTAAGGATGTAAAATGATATTGCCTATGTATGTAATCAAATATTTATAGCCATCTTTAATGTGCAAATCGCATTGTATTTATCCATTATTAAAATGAAGAGTGTTTTGCATTCTGTAAGATCATTAAAATTTTACGGCTTTTTTCCATCAACGCTGTAGCCCTCGTTACATTTGTTCTTGAAGTGTAAAATTACACAAGGCGAAAGATGTGATTTGGCCCTGTGACTTTGCAGCGCATTAGACAGTTGATGCAAATCAGATGATTCAAACAAGTTTACGGGAAAGGTGTTTAGATTCATCCAACCGAAACCTGGTGCTGCGAAGACTGCACAGAAATAATATTGTTTGTTATCAGCCAAACTAGGGTTGTCTTAAAGAGGAAAGTTACTCTTTACCTTCATGAAAATGAACACCTCATCTTAATTGTTGTTCTTCACTTTTTTCCAGTTTTGTTATGTTGCCTAATACAGTTGTTTAAATTCATTTTGTTTCTCATTTATCTACACTCCGTACCCCATAATGACATATTGAAAACAGAATTTTAGAAATGTTTGCAAATGTATTACAACTGAAAAACTAAAATATCACATTGGCATAAGTATTCAGACACTTTGCGACAACACTTGAAACGTAGCTCAGGTACCTCCCATTTTTCTTGATCATTGTTAATGTTTCTACACCTTGATTGGAGTGCACCTGTGGTAAATTTATGTAATTTGATTGGACATGATTTGGATAGACACACACCGCTCTATAAAGGCCTCAGATGACAATGCATACTGTATCAGAGCAAAGGCAATGAGGTCCAAGCTCAGAGACAGTATTATTGTAAGGCACAGATCAGGGGAAGGCTACAAAAAATTCTGGTAAGAGAGGTGACAAAGAACTGATGGTCACTCTAACTGAGCTCCAGAGATTCTGTGTGGAGATGGGACAAAGCTTCAGAAGCACAACCATCGACCTTGACTTTATGGCACATTGGCTAGACAGAAGCCTTTCTTCTATGCAAAACACATTAAAGTTCACTTGGAGTTTGCAAAAAAAGCACCTGAAGGACCTTTTAGACTGTGATGAACAAGATTCTCTGGTCTGATGAAACCAAGATTGAAAAGTTTTGTCTGGAGGAAACCAGGCAGTGCTCATCACCTGCCCAATACAATCCCAACAGTGAATCATGGTGGTGGCAGTTTCATGGTATGGGGGTGTTTTTCAACAGCAGGGACTGGGAGACTGGTCAGGGATGAGGGAAAGTTGAATGGAACAAAGTACAGAGATATTTTCAGCGCTCAGAAACTCAGACTGGCAACTAGCTTAAGTTTGCAATTATTGGGTACATGGACCCTTGCCATATTTATGCAAAAACAACACACAGTTCAATCTCCTGCGCTGTTAAGGGGACCTTGTTGTGATCTTCTGGTACACTTTAAATGTATACATCATTTACACTAAACACCAGCTAGGCTGGTTAGTGTTGTAATATTATTAGGATGGGTCTGGGCCGAGATATTGCATGTGCTAGATGTAATAAGATTGCTGTTGACTTCTTTCACATGTTCTGGACTTTCAACCTTCTAGAAGGATTTTTTTGCTTTTTTCGATCACAAACTGCACCTACCGATACCTCATACTCCGGAATATGGACTTTTAGGAATTCCTAATGACCGTGTTCCTCGCACTCATGCCAAGACTCTGTTACGTATATTGTTATGCACGTAAAACAATTTTACTACTGGAATGACTTGGGGGGGCCCCCCTTTCGGTCCATGCTTTTTTCCGCATTGTACATGAGATCCTCCCCAAATTCAAATTGTTATATAAGAGCAGGGCATGCCCTAAGAAATTCACCAAAATATGGCAAACATGGCTAGATGTCTCATGTTTGATGTAACCCTTTTATATATATTTTGCCTCTATCGGTGAAAACGTCCCTTCTGAATGGCGCGAACAGCGCAGAACACCTCAGGTACAAGAATACACCGCAGCCATGCCTGTTAGGAGGCATATGGGGAGAGCGGACAGTGGCGCTGGCAGCACCTGGATCAGAGCGGTGAGTCCCCTGGGGTCCCTAACTCTGAGCAGCTGGGGGTGGATTTTGTTTTTGCTGCCTTGCCTGGTCCCTATGGGTGTCAGGCAAGTGCGGGTTGCAATGGCGTCAGAAGCTGGCATTTTCTTTCCCTGACATCCCTGTGGTGGCAACTGGTGACCTGTACTGATTCAGACTTGGGCCTGGCTGTGGCAGATGTCCCCTGCTCTGACCTGTCAGAGGATGCAACCCAGGACCTTCGGACTTGCTTCCGTGTCCGAGTCAGCGCTAGAAGGCGCTTGTTGGAGCACTTATCACCGTGTGCCGGCTCCCCAATAAAATGGAAGTTACGGCGAGTGCATCTATTATGGTGTTGGTCCCTTCTGGGTCCTAAAAAATGGCCCGCACAAGCTTATTGGATACGTTTTACAAGCTATGCTAAAAATGGGAATGACCGCAGCGTTTCAAAAAATTGCATGGTTGTCCCTTTTGCGGAATGTTTCCTGATAAGGGACATCACCCCTGATGGGGTCCCCTGGTATCCAGGGCCCGGCCCTTGTTTAGGGTATGGGGGTCAGAATGACAACCACTGTTGGCCACGACCCTGGGGTCACTTATACGTCCTTAATGGACAAGATTTGCTGCACCGTTAGCAAATGGCTTCCCCGGTCTGCATGATAGCGGACCAGGAGGTGCATGGCATTACATATGTCTGCAATGTGGCCTTAGATACAGCTTCCTGGCTGTCAAGTACCATCAGTATCTGCGGTGGGGCTACGCCGCATAATTTGACTGGGATGCGGTTGGAGGAGAACCACTTGACGTTCAGGAGAAAGATCAAGACTCATCTCTTTTGATACCAAAGGAGACAGGAACAACAAGCGCCCAGAGGCGATTAAGTTCGCATGTGCTGCGCTATATAAGTTTTCATTCATTCATGCTGTTCTGCGGACCAGATGTCCAGGTTGGATCTGCTGGGGTTAGAGGTTTTTGGAGCCTTGCTTGATGACATTAGAAAATGTTGTTTGGGGTGAGAGCACTGTGAGTGAGTGAGTGAGTGAATAACTTGTATAGCGCTATAAATGCGAACTGAATCGCCTTAAGGCGCTTGGCATCCATTTTCCTTCTATTTATCCTTCAGAATAGGTGGGTCTTGAGTTTTTTTCTGAAGGTCTGGTGATCAATTTCCATTCAGATGTCAGTCGGTAATGCGTTCCACAGTCGAGGTGGACTGCAAATCTTCCCTCTCCTTTTGGTCTTGTGACGGGTTTTGGAGTAGTTTTTGGTTAGTTGATCGAAGAACGTGATTGGGGTTTTGGTATTTTATTTTCTCTACCAAATGTTCGGGGGCACTTCCGTGTACACATTTGTGCGTCAGGTATAGGGCCTTAAATGTGACTCAGTCCTTTACAGCCATCCAATGGGGGGATCTCAGGGATGGAGTGATCGGTTCCCAGGGTTTTTTCCCTGTTACCAGTCGTGCCGCCATGTTCTGGATGACTTGAAGACGGGCAATCTGGTATTTTGGGAGTCCGAGGTAGAGTGAATTTGCATAATCTAACCTGGAGTTAATAATTGTCCCTACCACTACTGCTGTATCCTCTTTCGGGATGAAGGGAACGAGTCTTCATAGCTGACAATGCTGTATCCTGGCCTAGGCCAACAAGGCCCAGGCCGAGGGCAGCACTTTGCAGGGGGGCAGCACAGACAGTGTCCCCCCGGCTTGCACTACACTGTTAGGCAAATTAGTTTAGCGCCCCCATAAATCGGCCGCACTGCTTCCAGTATGTGGGCGGTTGTCATTCTGCAACTGTGGGGGGGGGGGGGCGTCGCTTCAAATTTTTTACCATCCCTGCCCCATTGCAGAGATTTCCCTTCACTTCCTGTCCCATAGCCAAACAGGAAGTGAGAGGAAATCTATGCAAATTAAGGGAATTCATTGCCCCCCCCAGGCCATCAGAACTAGTGTCCCCACTTGAAAATGTCAGGGTAGGTCTTAAACCGCAAGGGGTGTGGCCTTGACAGGAAGGGGTGGGTCATATTTAACTTAGGGGGTGCACGAGTTTAGTCAGGCCTAGTGCAGCACAAAACCTAAATACACCCCTGGTAGAAGATGGTGAGATCCGCTAACTACTGATCCTATTTGTGCATCCATTGTCATGTCAGAGTCAAAAATGACTCAGAAACTTTTGACTTTGGTGCTTGGGGTGATGGTTTGTCCCAAAATGGATGGTGGTGTCCAGGTAGTCCTGGCCAGTCTCTTTCGGTTTGCATGGAGTAGAAGGAGTTCTGTTTTTGCTCCATTGAGTTTGAGGTGACTCTCTGTCATCCAGTTGTCTATCTGGGTGAGGCATTGTTCTAATACGGTGTATTGATCCTTTTTGCTGCTGATTCGAAAATAAAGTTGCGTGTCGTTCGCGTAGGAGTGATAGAGTAGATCTTGGTTACTAATAATTTTTAGGAGTGGGCTGAGGTAAATGTTGAATAGTACGGGCGATAGGGGTGATCCTTGGGGGACTCCGCATGACACAATACGTGTTTCAGATGTGAAAGGTCCTAGTTTTACTGGCTGGGATCGTTTTTCCAGGAATGATGAAAACCATGGCAGATCTGAATCTGCAACTCTAGCTACTTCTGTGAGGCGACAGTTTGTGGTCTACTGTGTCAAAGGCAGCACTAAGGTTTGCTTTCACAGACTCAGAAAAGGTAAGGAGCCACGCCGTAGGCCAGGGCCCTCCTTTTTTCCCCGCTCACAAGCGTTTTTTTTCCTTCCGCCGGGTAACAACTGGCCCCCCCAGTAATAAAAGATCCTCCACCAGCAAAGATAGATCCCCTCCAGCAACAATAGACGCATCAGTAGACCTGTCATCACACCCCAGTACCCTTTGCCATTGAATACATTCAGTACTGGGGGTGCCGGAACTGCATTCCCCTGTGTTCCCGTTGAAAAAAAGCCCCGAGCATAGTGCTGTGAACATTTACTTACAGTATCTCACAAAAGTGAGTACGCCCCTCACATTTTTGTAAATATTTTATTGGCTCTTTTCATGTGACAACACTGAAGAAATTACACTTTGCTACAATGTAAAGTAGTGAGTGTACAGCTTGTATAACAGTGTACATTTGCTGTCCCCTCAAAATAACTTGACACACAGCCATTAATGTCTAAACTGCTGACAACAAAACTGAGTACACCCCTAAATGAAAATGTCCAAATTGGGCCCGATTAGCCATTTTCCCTCCTCTGTGTCATGTGACTCAGTGTTACAAGGTCTCAGGTGTGAATTGGAAGCAGATGTATTAAATTTGCTTCAGAGGTTGAAGGGGTGGTGGTGGTGGTGGGGGGTATAGGGCCTTAGTCCTAGGTTATCCATAGTAACTATGTTACTCCTTGTGTTTGCCTTGCCTTGTAGTAGTGGTTTTACTTCATACCTCATATATGGTTTACTGACCCAAGTTCTTTTGATATATCAGGAACCATCATACACCCCTTTAAATAACTTAAGATCAGGCTTAGAACAGTTGATGCAACTTCACTTAAGTCTTTCAACATTGCAGTCCATGATGAATATTAGCTTTGGACAGACCCTATCTACCCCTAGCAGGCTGCCCAGACATATCTCCGAAAGATAGTAGTCCATTTAGGCGTCCTCCAGTGTCGGCTGATTTCCAGATTCCCGGTGCCTCGGACAGACTGCAAAGTGCAGCAGTCCTCCTCCAGGGAGGTCACAGCATGTCCTGCTTAATGCAACCTGAAAAAAGTACCCCAAACCAAGTCTTTCCCCTTATTTCTATCTCTGATGGGTAGGCTGGATCCAAAAAGCCTGGGAACAGCAGCACACAAGTTATTGTGTTTCCCCAGCCTGGGCCAGCCACTAACTAATACCTGCCTACATAGGCACAGGTAGTTCTTATGGGAACTACCACCAGAGAACTGTCTTAAGGGCCATTTTGAATTCCTGTGTGTTTATTAATCTATAGATACCTCTTCACTAATTTACCAGCTGCATGTGTAACACCATCACGTGCAACCACCTACATCTTAAGCTGGTCAGAATCACCTATGTGGAAATGTCTGTTGCTTCTAGTTATGTTTTCCTTTGAAAAATCTAAGGATATTGGCAGCTTCCACTCCTCCCTACTGTGTTGTGCATGTATGTTGAAATGGTCAATCACAAAATGTTATGGAGAAGAGCTCTGTAAGACTGGTTGTCAAGGGACTAATTGAAGCTAATGCCAGACACAAATTGACCATTACTGGCAAGACAAAGCTGTTTGGAAAACCCTCTAAAATCCCCTGTATCTTTTGAATATGTAGGCTTCCAGGTTGATGGTCCCTGTGCCCATAAGACATTTAGAGGCAATTGTCCTGATACTGGAATACCTCCATCCTCCAGCATCAATTAAACAGTGGAGTTTTGAGCAATTACACCAGATTATATGCCATTACATTTGTGTGTCCTCACATCAGTGATTGTCCTGCTGGGCTAGCGTAAAATGCTTGCTTACTCCCAATTACTTTTTATTTCTACAACACAAAATAATTATAATGGGGTACTATAAACAGGTCTGTTTTTAGATGAAGATTATAAGGATTTGTGTGCTGTAAATATTAAAGCCGTACTAAAGGCAAAATTAAAAATGAAGTATATGATGCAGTCTTTATTTTTTTGCACCTGTTGATTCTATTATTTTTCAACTTTAACAGGCCGATCTGTGCAGTAAAAGTGGAAATTAGAGGGTTGAGAACAGACCTTTAACACTGAGAGGGGTACTTACAATGGTCAGCTTTTATTCATTTACGCCAAAAGGGAAAAAATGTTGATGTAACTGCTTAAAGCAGGCTGGGCAACCTTAAAGTAGTGGAGATCTACCTGAGCAACATGGGAGAAGTCAAAGATCACCAGGCACAGTGTCACCTCCTCACACCTGATTTAAACCTCTAATTGGCGTACTTCCGTGTTGCAATCGCATGCATTGCGCGGCAATCATGGGTTTAAATTAGGTGGGGAGGAAGCAACATTTCGCCTCCTTACCATCTGTCAGGTACATTTGGATCACTTTTCAGAGGAGCAACAGTGCCTGCTGCATACATGTGAATGAGCTCTTAGTTGCATTCAGCAGCGGCACCCTTAGGGCTCGTTCACACATAAAGTTGGGGGGGGGGGGGGGTTGTAAAAGTCTGTGGTTGAGTTGGGGTTTTACTGCACCTTATCCCGACCCCCCCTTTAGTTGCTGAGGCAGCAGCCAAAGGTGTACACATGCCGCAACATAAATTAAACCCCATGTTGCTTTTGGTGGGTGCTGCTGCATACCAATCGCAAACCATTCAAGTAAATGGGGCCACTCTGCAAGCGCCCTGCAACTGCATGGGTCTGTGGTGTCCAAGGTGTTAAAGCAGGTGGCGAAAAAGCAATAAAACTCTGCCTGCTTTAACTCCCTTGTAGAGTGGCCCCATTCACTTGCATGAGTCATACTTGGCAGGTGCTACACCCACCAGCCCATGACAGGGCATATAACTCTTGCTGCAGCTATAGTGGGTGCGGTTGGAACAGGGGTGGTAAAAATGCATCTTAACTATGGGATTTTACCACCCACCCCAAACGAAAAATGTAAATTAATATTTACTGCTCTGAGCCCCATATATGTGCGGTTTATCTGCACCATGGATGCAGTACAGTGTATCTGCGACTTTCCTGGGTTAGCTGCACTTTGCCATAGACTTCCATTATATCTTGCAGGTTTGGTGCTCTTTCTGAAAGCGCACCAAGACATTCAGAAAATGCACCAAACCCACAGGATATAATTAAAGTCTATAGCTATGCACCGCAAGTACGCTGAATTGCACCTGTGGTGTGGTGCCTGTTCTGCCTCTCGTGCCTGCGAACGCTTGTGGCCGGCGGTCTTCGTCACCGCCGATTACAAGCATCGGCACCCCCGCGATGCAGGGCCCCGACGTACAGCTACGACGGTTTGAGGTATCGTGCCGACCTGCCGTACAGTATAACGATGGCGGCTGGTCGGCAAGTGGTTAACTGACTATTGCTCGGTTGTGCAACACTATACCTAAATAAAATTGTTGTCCTTTTTTTTTCCCCCCATAAATAGAGCTTTCTTTTGGTGGTATTTGATCTCCACTGGCGTTTTTTTTGCGTTTTATAGACAAAAAAAGAGCGTCAATTTTGAAAAAAATAAAAATACCTTTTGCTATCAAATACATCCAATAAAAAAAATATAAAAAAATCTAATTTCTTCATCAGTTCAGGCCAATATGTATTCTGCTACATATTTTCGGTAAAAAAAAATCCCAATAAGCATATATTGATTGGTAATTAAGTGTGTCCCTAGGGGGTACTTTCTAACTGTGGGGGATGTGCTTTGACTAAAGGAAAACCGAGATCTGTGTTTCTGCTTCTGCTTATTCTCAAACTAAGAACTGAGATACGCTTAAATGTTGCTAAGATACGACCGGCGTAAGTCTCCTACGGCGTAATTTGGAGCATGCGCACTGTGATACGTCCACGGACGGGGCATGCGCCGTTCGTTAGAAACGTCAAATACATGGGGTCACAAGTATTTAGCATAGAACACGCCCCCAACCAGCCTATTTTGAATTAGGCGGGCTTACGCCGGCCCAGTTACACTGCGCCGCCGTAAGTTAGAGCGCAAATTCTTTGTGAATACAGGACCTGCCGCTCTAACTTACGGCGGCGTAGTGTATCTGAGATACGCTACGCCCGCCTACAGATAGGCAACATCTCTGTGAATCTAGCCCTATATCTTTATTTTTCTCTCTGGCAGAATGGCTTGTTTACATAGGCAGACCATCATTCTGCCTCTCATCAGGATGATCAGCGGGTTATCTGCGTCACTTGCCACGTGACTTAGTCATGGGTAATGTCCCATGACATTATCCATGACTAAGTCACGTGGCAAGTGACGCAACGCGTAGGGGAGGAGCCTACCATGACGAGACCATCGGAGTTCCCGAGTGAGGATCTCATGCGCTGTTACTGAGCGGCTTTAACAAAGAGGGGAATTCGTGAGTGTGTCAGCCTGTAGATAGTGCATTATTGTTTCACCTGGTTGGTACAATATTATGCTATTGTGTGTCTTTCTCGCCCCCTTTTTTCAAATCTCATCGTGATCTGTGTGGAGTGGAGGTGGAGCTGTTGTATCGCACATAATCTAAGGCTGTTGTTTTTGATCTCATACACTCTAAGGCTTTCTGCTACGATCAATTGACTATTAACCCATTAGTGGTATCAAGTATGCTCAGGGATACAAATGTGGAGAGCGTTTCTCTGTGATATTGCTTCTATGTGTACTCAAGTATAATATAAATTTTTATTGTTTTCACTTATTATACGTTGGTGACACACACATTTTTTGTTGATGCTATGTCACTGTCATAGCCCAATTGAATCTGTCCCTGTGGATACATCATTATCATTAATTGATTATTATTGATTGCACCTGATCATTTGTATTGGTATCACATTAGTTGTTTTTAGCGCAATTTTTATTACTTTTTCAATGTTTATTTTGGTTGGGTCACCATTTCACATATTGCAGCTTCTTACATTTGGTTATCAATTGTGTGGTGTGATTTAGATTGTAGTAGCGCTGTAGTACTTTATTTTTTAATTTTGTATCAGTAGATATGTCGGCGTAAGTCTCTGTGAATTCGGGCCTATATGCATCCCAGGTGTTGTGTATATATATTTAAACACGGTATAAATTAGCTAGATCAGCTCTTCCTAATTTACTGGCAGTCAGGTGATTGTGCTAGCTGCAGTATTCTCACGTGGTGTATTGCCTGTGTTCTCTGCAGTGTGCACCAAAAAAGCTACGTGGTGTGTGTTACTGCCTTTGTCCTCTGCAGTTTGCACCTAAAGCTACGTGGTGTGTACTGCCCGTGTCCTCTGCAGTTTGCACCTAAAGCTACGTAGTGTGTGTACTGCCTTTGTCCTCTGCAGTTTGCACCTAAAGCTACTTGGTGTGTACTACCCGTGTCCTACGTGGTGTGTGTACTGTGTCTGTGCTATTTTTCTCAATGATTTTCATCCATATTGCAGGGACCAGACATTAAAGCCGCAAGCAGTTTTAAATTACTTTCTTCTTATAGTAATCTAATTTTGTGCAGGGACAGTTCAAAACATGTGCCACTTCACAGGCATATAGACACCCATCAGGTACGATATTTAAAGGAATTTTTCATTTTTTTCATTTTTTTTTTAATTAAGCATCATTAAAATCACTGCTCCAGAAAAAACGTTTTTAAAACTTTTTTTCCATTGATACATGTTCCCTGGGGCAAGACCCGGGTTCTCAAAGACGTTTTACGACAATAACTTGCATATTAGGCTTTAAAATTGGCACTTTTGAATTCGAACGTTCGAGTCCCATAGACGTCAATGGGGTTATAAATGTTTGCGCGAACGGTCGGTACGTTCGAAGGTTCTGGTGCGAACCGAACGGGGGGGTGTTCGGCTCATCCCTACTGTGTAATGTAAAGGGGTCCAAAGTTCTGTGTAATGTAAGGTGGTGCAGTTGTGGAGAGGGGGTACACAGTAGTGACAAAAAGATTTTGAAGGTATGCAGGGGGCACAGTGGAGTGTTTTTATCATTTTAAGGTTGGGTGCCAGATATAGGATCCGCCCCGGGTGCCAAATGCTCTAGGTACGCCCCTGTCTATCCTGGAACAAAATTCATTCAGAGTGGCTATTTCTTTTCAATGCAATGCAACTCTTTCGTGGCTATCCCATTCGCATATTTAACAGTACATTGTATATTTAAAGGGGTTGTAAACCCTTGTGGTTTTTCACCTTAATGCATTCTATGCATTTGGGTGAAAAAACTTCTGTCATGCTGCAGGCCCCCGTTTTACTTACCTAAACCTTGTGTTTTTGTCCCCGGGGATGAGCACACCAACTATAGCTGGTGTCTCGTGTCCTGATTGGATAGATTGATAGCAGCACAGCCATTGGCTCCCACTGCTGTCAATCAAATCCAATGACACCGGAGCCAGAGACAATATAAGCAGGACTCGGGAGCGTACCCATACGGGTGTTCTGTAGGAGAGTGCTTTTCTGACAGGGCACTCGAGAAGAGGAGGAGCTACTAGCGGACCCCAGAAGAGGAAAATCTGGGCCACTCTGTGCTTAACCAACTGCACAGTCCTGGAGGCAAGTATGATAAAAAAATAAAAAAAAAGATGCTTAAGTAACCTTTTGAGCTGCATTCAAAGCAGCAGAGACCATACTTTTAGATATCCACAGATACTTCATTTGTACTTGGTGTTCTGTGCTTCATCAACAGTTCCATGTTTTTTTCTGGAGTGCAGTATAGCAAACGGGTATTGAAGGGTTTGCATTGCCATTGTGTATGAACCAAGACAGCCTTGAGGCTGAACACCTATAAATCATTAAAGAGATGTCATTTTGGGAGGTCGTGTTCATGACCTAAAGCTGTGAACAAACCATCGGTGTCAGTACAGAAAATTTGGTTTTTAACCTGTGCAAAGAAATCTGTGAAATCATCTTGGCGTCTTTGAAAGGTGGACATGTTTGTGCCTGGTGATATAAAAAAATGTTTTTGCATTCTCAAACCCAGTAGTTTTGCTTTTGATTTTGACAAATCTATGTCCCTGTGTCAGGACCCGGATCTGAACCTGCAAACTTTGCTGTCTGGCAGTATCTGCGCTTCTGGTTGATCTCTTCCTTCAATATCTGCTCCTGGACCCCGGCTTGCTCACCTTCTGGAGAGGCAATCCTGAGAACTGTGACCTGGTATTAACATGCAGCAAAACCCATCTCCACCATCAACAGCTCTGTTGAATAGAGGTTAGTGCTTAGACCCTGTACTTCAGGTGAACTTGCATCATCTGCCAAGGTGACCAGCTTGTATACTTCTTCTGGTTGGTGGGAGACTATCTACTGCTATTGCTACTTATCTTTGAGCCTCTCCCCTGATTGTGACACTCTGATTAGGTTGCTTAATTTTCACTGTTATGAGATAAGCCTCACAAGGCAAATACAGTTCAAAATCATGAACATTGTCACTGTCCATGCCTGGCTGGTGCATTGCAGCATCTGTTTCATCTAAGCTACATTTCTTTGGTGTCTTCAATGCTGGCAGATTGTCATCAAGGGTTAAGTTACTAAACCTGGGGAGTGTAAAATCTGTTTCACTTCTGCATAGAAACCAATCAGCTTCCAGGTTTTATTGCCAAAGTTTAATTGAACAAACTGAGGTTAGAAGCTGATTGGTTTCTCTGCATAATTGAGCCTGATTTTGAACTCTCCAGTTTTAATAAATAAAACCCCTAATGTCTCATGGTTGAAGGCAGTTCGGAGTATTCAATTGATTTCTTATTTTTAGAAGAGAAACCAGTGGCGTCAAGAAGATGTAGCAGTCTGTCACATGATCATTCTGTTCCTGCCTTATCAGGAGAGCAAATGGCATTGACGTCGAAATTTCTCTGAGCCAAGTTCTTAGTTCGACAACAGATGGGAGGAGCTCAGGCCTTGTCTTGATCACCAAAGTACAGTTGATATGCTTAACAAGTCTAGTCATGGTGCGTCTTTAAGACTTAAGCGCATACTTGCTACAAATGTAGCAGAATGTATCATGACTGTTCTGAGTTGGAGTAACATTTCTGCTGTCACCAATTGTCCTCTAGCAAGTGTATAACTAGCTTATGTAGTATGTAAATTACATTGTACATAGACAATGTTATGCCTTGAAACGCATCAAAACGTATGGGAAATCGATATCGACAAAATGAATAGCATCTGAGCATGGAAGCTGATTTAAAATGTCCACTTAGCCGCGTTGACATGCTTTGTTTAGTCGCGTTTAGCGGAAACCGAGTGTCTGAGTGTTTCCTAAGGTCTCAGAGGGTCACCGGTGCCCTGTACCTCTGGCCAGATAAGGTACTGCACACCCCAGTGGCTTGAATCCTGCTCATCGAGTCAGGATTATAAAAATAAAAAAGCTAGTATTGCGAAACGCTCGTAAAACACGTTACTCGCAAGCCAAGGTTTTACTGTATATTAAAGTTCCAAAAAAAATCCCTACAACTTTTATCACATCACATACCTAGAATGAAGTATGTCCCATGTTGTGCAGACAGCTGGATCCTGGAGAAATTTGCACTGCAGGGATGCCTTGTCCTCTTCCTGTCTTTGAAATTCAAGCTCTGCAATGGTTAACAGCTTCAGGTCTTCCAGCAGAACTGCAATACAGATGGTCCAATGGGGATGTGTCCCATTTTTCTCCTTCATTGAGAAAAGTCCTATCATTAATAACTCTGCCTATAACATAATCTGTGAATGGGGGAGAGAATCCTGTGACTTATCAGCCAGTCCCCGAATCACATATTGTGGTACATCTTTCAGGGTTACATTGTTGCCTGTGTTCCCACTGAGTGATAATCATACCAGCAGGAGGTTGGACAACAATAAATAAAAAATTAACACTTCCCTATTCTTATCAAATATTTTGGCTGAAATTGCATTTTATTCCCTATAAACCCCTGCAGCCAGAATTTAGATCACTGGGAATGTACGGTACTTCTCGAGTCTGTGCTGTGTAACCTCCTCTCCTTCTGCTTCTTGTACTGTTACTTTTGACATACACTTACAAGTTGGTTGTGAGAAATGTGCTACTGACAATAGCTTTTTTCTCCTGGCCTTTATTGTAAATGACCTAGAAACGTTCTTTATTTATTTTATTGGAGGATTATTGAAGGCTAACCAGTTCTAATATTTAGTAAATTAGCTGGTCAAATATCTGTATGTTATCCTAAAACAGACACTCACTAAAAGACGTGAAAACAGAACAAAATATGTAAATAAATCTTTATTATTCTAATTTCCGATATACATGAATTTCACATCCACGTCATTCTCAGAACACAATTTGTAAAATGTTAGTACATTAATAACATAGAAAGTAGATCTTTCAAAAATAATATAAAAATAACTACCGACCTATCTACTGAGCAATCTCCCCAAATAAACCGTCAGGATAGACTTTTAAAATAATTGTGTTTTCAGCCAATTCCAGAGTTCTCTTTACTGTGGGTTCTAGTGTCCCTTTTTAAGCTTTTATAAATTTTGACCTTCTCAAATAAAATAAAAAAATCAGTAAGAATAATAGCACGTTAGGAATGCAGGTAACAAATTGGATGAAGTTGCTAAACAAATTGTAAACATTTGTTTTGTATAAAAAGGAACGGAGTAATGTGCACTTTTGTTCATTATGCATTTTTTAGCAGTTGACACTTAAGAAGGCATATGAGAGAGACTTTGCTAATATGACATTTTCTATTTGCAAGAAAAAAAAAATATAAAGTATTGTGGAGGTGGCTGGAGAGCCGAATGATATTTTAAAATGTGATAAGCTTAGTACATTAGAGCAAAAGCATATGGAAATATGTCTGCAAATAAAGACCTTTTAATGAGTTTATAAAAAATCAATTTTTAATTAGATTTGAGTTGCCATACCTTTTTAACATTACAACAAAAATGTTGTGAATTTATAGTATTCTGAAGAGTCAAAGTGCTTGGCAGGTGTTAATATTGCAGCGACATAAGTTATTTAAGATGCAATGCAAAGTAAAAGTCCCAGTATTAAAGAAAACCATTTTTACAATGAAACTGTGAGATATTCACAACTTTTCATTAACCTTTATTTTATCAACATAATCTATACACTTATTTACAAAAAAAATTCTCAGTAGTCGTCATCTGTCACCATTCCTAAACAAGCAGCATCAGTAGAAATTTCTCTGTACACTTCAATGCAAATACTGCAGCAGATTTAAACATCAATATGGACATTTGCCCTGTCAATTCAACATAAAAAAACAAATGCTATCTACTGTTCGAATGAAGCACAATAATTATTATTCCCTTTATTGTACACTTTAATATACCACATTAATGCAGAAAAAAATATATAAGGGTACTTTCATATATATAATGTGATAACCCATATTTACCAGATACTCTGTATAGACTTAATGTATTTTAGGAGGACTTTAATAATTTTTTTAAAAAAAAATCACACGTAACAGATACTGCACCATAAAATGATACATTTGTCAATGAATAAAGCTGCCATATGTTCAGTGATGCCAAAATATCTTTTCAATTTATATAACAAAGAAATTAGTGGCAGTTTTTAATGACGTTTCTTGTCCGCAAACCGATACCCGCTATAACATACTTATTAGTTAGTTCACTGTGAGTTAGGCAATCTTTTTTTTTTTTATATATTCTTTCCATAGGGACATCTCTGGAGCTGCAAGATTAGAATTGTCTTTAAAACTTACTTTACTAGGGCTATTTAGGAAGATTAAAAGCGTGTTGTAAACTTATACAACTTCTGTACCATAGAATTTTTTTTTCAAAGTTTAGTTGTGTGTACTTTACGGAACTTAGAATGCATTGTTATTAAAGGTTTTAGACAACTCTGCAGAGTATGGAAAATCCAAACAAGAGGCCGATTCTTCATTTTAGAGGAAACCTGTTGTAACAGTTATTACCTTTCACAGCTGGTGTTGCATCCAGCACTGGAGGTGGCAGTAGTTCGAAGCCAAAGGACAGCTCAGTAGCTTCATATGCTGGGATATACTGTATCTTTAATGATGGATCTGGGACCTAAGCAATGGTCACCTCTGGAGTTGGATGGAAATCCTAGCTGTCCTGAGATATTACCCTTAAATTAAACCAATTCTAAGAGAGTAATTGTTGACTTAGCTCAAAAACGCTGGTTGCCTGGCTTTCATGTTATCCATTGTCTTCATTTAGCATTTTAGAGGGAGGCTTATGATGGCAACTTATGTATTTCTCCCAGGTTTCCATCGAGAATTTGAAAGTTTTCAGACTGGTGCTCTATTTGTTGCAGTTAAAACAAAAACATTTTACCAGCCAGTAGCTGGAAAGGAGCCTCCTCCCTTTGAAGGTGCTATAAAATTGTGAAATTCGGGAAAAACGGTGAGCAATTTTTGGAGGTTCTGTAGAGCTGCGCGATTAATCATTAGGAATGGAGATTGCGATTCTTTCCCCCTTGCGATCTTAACAAAGCATTTTCCTGATTCTATGCTCAAGCCGATGGCTGTCAAAAAACAAACAAAAAAAAAAACAGGCAGTCCTGCCAAGACCTTCGTTCTGTAAATGAAGGAAGTTTAACCACTTAAAGACTAAACCTTTTTCTGACACTTGCTGGTTTCAAGTTAAAATCATAATTTTTTTTTCTAGAAAATGATTTAGAACCCCCAAACACACACATTATATATATATATATATATATATATATATATATATATATATATATATATATATATATATATATATATATATATATATATATATATATTTTAGCAGAGACCCTAGAGAATAAAATGGTGATTGTTGCAATATTTTATGTCACACTGTATTTGCGCAGCGGTCTTTTAAATGCAATTTGTTTTGGAAAAAAATACACTTTAAACATTTTTATAATGTGAAAGATGTTACGCCGAGAATCTTATTCTAAGTAAAAAATCCTGATTCTCATTTTTCACAGAATCGTGTAGCTCTAACCTTCAGAGTAGTCATACTGTCAGCTTGGAGTTCAGCGATTCTGGAGGATGGCTGCAGTAATTACTGTGTGGTGTGTCCTTCTGCAGGAGATTTAAACCCCATTTTATATGACTGGGAAGAAAAAAAGATTGTTGCATGATATCACTGTGTGTGCAAATATGCTGTGAAATAGAGTACATTCACTGTCATGGAAGATGAAAACTAATTAATATTTCATTCCACTCAAATTGAACCACCTACTCTTAAACTCTGACAAGCATTTATTATAAAGAAAACCTCTAGTTTTACACTCTCTCTTTAATAATTCTCTATTTACATGTAAAATATGATATTCTAATTACTAGCTTGGAATTTCTATTAATTTTACCTTGAACAGCCTCCTAGGTGACCGATCCATTAAATTACAGAAAAATATTATTGGTCAGTTAATTTGTTGGTCTGCATATTGGTAATTAGAGAAACAAAAAATAGAAAGCTATCAAGAAAAAAAAAATTACTTAGTCAAATATAAAACTACATTGTTTCCTTGTAAGCATTTGAAACCTTTTGTAGTGTTGTGCATTTTTATTTCCCAATGACTCAGTATCCAGAATTTATTTTGTGAACTACAGTGAGTCTGTGTGTATATAATGTATTGATTTGATGTTTTACGCTATCTCAAACCTAGACAAACTTTATTTTTTATTTTTTTGGTGTGCAGCAATGTCAACTACATTCACCACATTGTACTGCACCACATAATATTCTGAAGTATGTGAAACTTATATAGGTATGTACACACAAGGACTGTATAGTACATGTGACTCCTTTTTGTACTGTATTGTTTGCCACAAATATTATTCATGCATTTGAAGGAAATCACTGTGTAAGTGCTTAGGGGAGATTTCACATTTGGTCATCTTTTAATCAATATGATTTATTTTTGTAGCAATGAAGTAGGAGCATAATGTACTTCACGGTACTGTGGGTTGTGTGTTACACACTATTTATTGTTCTGTAGACTTGGATATGAGGGAAACCTCTATCTAAGATATAGAAAAAGTACTAGCATCTGTAACAGAAATAAAATTATATTTATTTCAGTTGTGTCATGGACAAGTACAATCTTTAATGGCTGAGTGTTACTCTCCCTCAGCATGACTTCCACTGCAAAAAAAATAATAATATATATATATCAAAAAACAAAATTGGACTAGATGTCTTCATATCATCCTATAAATAACAATAGTTGCGAACAGGAGAACCAAGGTGTTTTTTTTCCTGTTTTTAGTTCAGTTTATATATTTAGGACAATTATTTGAAAGACTACACCCGTTCAGTATTTTTGCTATTGCATATTTTACAAGATACAGAGTTATGTCATGTATAGACTTGGCTCTTTACTTATAGTTTAATTTTAAACACAAACGTCACAATATAATTAAAAAAAAAATTCACGTTAAAAAATAAAAAAATATTGATACTTCCAAGTCTTCCTGTGTAATTTTCTTCAGTTTTATAGTTATCTACAACAGTATACATTCTTTTATTTTCCATAATGGAAGGTAGAGGTAAAAGACCGCAGTTTTGTCCTTTATTCGATTATAATATTAAACTGTACAAAAAGGTCTTTGGAGTTTTAACCCCCGAAAGCAGCATTTTTCTGTTTTTGCTTTTGTGGACTCGGAACTCCAAATGTCAGTGTTTTGGCTCCTTGGAGTGGCCACAGATGAAATTGGTTTTATATTGTCCTAGTTCAGGCAGTAAAAATAAGATTACTACATACAATTATCCAAAAAAGCCACAAAGTTTTCAGGCTGGTCAGTCCCATCTCAGGTTAAGTCCAAACTGTGCAAAGGCTGTTTAAAAGTTTGGGATGGAGCACACAGTGCTAGTGAGCAGCATGGAAGGTGTCATTATTACTATTTTTTAAACAGGAATTTACTGATTAGCAGGCTGCTATCAGTGGGATGAATCTGCATTCTCCAACACAGATAAAAAAAATCCCTCTGCATGGGGACTCGCCAGATAAGGGGAAAATCCGCAGGCAAATCATGGAGCTGGTTCTCTGTATTTTAGATCACTTACATTCTTCCGTGCCTTTATTTTTCCAAGCAGAGACTTTCCCCAAATATTAAGTGGACAGTATTCCAGATTAATGATGATTTTTTTTCTAAGGCATACTGTGAAAAAAAAGAAATATAATTTACCCACCATCGCCTTCTCCTGTATTGTTTTCTATATTAAATCTTTCTTCTTTTATTAGACTTTCTATGGCTGATATGATTTCAAAACCCATACGCTCCCAATTACTGAACTTGCATTGCTTAAAGGAAGAACATTAAAAAAAAAAATTGGTTGAATATGTGAGGAAGCTCCACATTCAATTGCTATGAAAATTAATTCATAAAAGAAATGAGGATGACGATGAAAAAAAAATTTAACATGTAGATGGATTTCAGAATGTTCAGAACAGATTTTCCATGATCAGTGATGTTGTCAGAAACGCAATTGCTACAAACTTTACAAAAACTTTCACATTCAAAGAAAATAAATATAAAGGCATTTGGAAAAAACATTTTGCCAACAATCACGCTTCACAATTTAATCCTGGATAATTACACTTTTAACATAAAAGCTAAACAACATCTAGAGAACAAGCTATAATAACAATCTATATTAAAGTAAAAAATGAAATAACCAATAATATTTTAATATGTTGTGCTAATCACTTGGTGATTACAGTCCACTTCCAGACTTCAATGTGTCCATTAAACAAAATATATATTTTTTTCTCTTTGTGAAAGAAATATCTTAGCCATTGCCACATTTGAAATGGATAATGCTTATAAAATAATCTATTAAAAGTAAAGTAACATAATATATATATATATATATATTAGTGCATTCGGAATGTATTCCCAGCACTTCACTTTTTCCACATTTTATGTTACAGCCTTATTCCTATATGGATTAAATTAATTATTTTCTCAAAATTCTACAAAAAATACCCCATAAATGACAACGTGAAAGAATATTGTAATCTTTGCAAATTTATTAAAAATAAACAAAAATCCCATGGACATAAGTAGACTTTGCTCAATACTTTGTTGAAGCACCTTTGGCACTGATTACAGCCTCCAAGTATTTTTGAGTATGATGCTACAAGCTTGGCACACCTATTTTTGGGCAGTTTCTTCCATTTTTCTTTTGCAGGGCCTCTCAAGCTCCATCAGGTTGGATGGGGAGTGTCGGTGCACAGCCATTTAATAGATCTCTCTAGAGACGTTCAATCGGGTTCAAGTCTGGGCTATGGCTGGGTCACTCAAGGACATTCACAGTTGTCCCGTAGCCAGCCACTCCTTTGTTATCTTGGCTGTGTGCTCAGGGTCATTGTCCTGTTGGAAGACGAACCTTCACCAGAGTCTGAGGTCCAGAGCGCTCTGGAGCAGGTTTTCATCAGGATGTCCCTGTACATTGCTGCGTTCCTCTCTCCCTCGATCCTGACGCTGAAAAACATCCCCACAAAATGATGCTGCCACCACCATGCTTCACTGTATGGATAGTATTGGCCAGATGATGAGTGATGCTTGGTTTCCTCCAGACATGATGCGTGCCATTCAGGCCAAAGAGTTCAATCTTTGTTTCATCAGACCTGAGAATTTTGTTTCTCACTGTCCTTCAGTTGCCTTTTGGCAAACTCCAGCTGTGCTGTCATGTGCCTTTTACTGAGGAGTGGCTTACGTCTGGCCACTCTACCATACTGACCTGATTGGTGGAGTGCTGCAGAGATGGTTGTTCTTCTGGAAGGTTCTCCTCTCTCCAGTGAGAAATGCTGGAGCTCTGTCAGAGTGACCATCAAGTTCTTAGTCACCTCCCTGACTTCTCCCCCAATTGCTCAGTTTGGCCAGGCGGCCCACTCTAAGAAGAGTCCTGGTGGTTCCAATGTTCCATTTACGGATGATGGAGGCCACTGTGCTTATTGTAACCTTCAATGCTGCAGAGAGTTGTGCCTCAATACAATCCTGTCTCGAAGGTCTACAGACCATTCCTTGGACTTAATGGCTTGATTTGTGCTCTGACATGCACTGTTAATATATATATACAGGTTTGTGCCTTTCTAAATCATGTACAATCAACTGAATTTACCACAGGTGGACTCCAATCAAGTTTTAGAGACATCTCAAGGATGATCAGTAGAAACAGGATGCACCTGAACTTAATTTTGAGTGTCATGGCAAAGGCTGTGAATACTTGTGTACATAAGAGCCCTTTCACACTGGAAACACCTATAGCGGAGCGTTAAAATAGCGGTAAAACACTATTTTACAGCGTTTTCAATTCATTTCAATGCAGGGGGCGTTTTTGGAGCGTTTTATGAGCGTTTTAATAGCGCTATTTTTACCGCGAAAACGCGGCAAAAACGCACCAGTGTGAAAGGGCTCTAAAGGGTTTTTTTTGTTGTTCATTTTTAAACAAACTTCTTTCACATTGTCATTATGGGGTATTGTTTGTAGAATGTTTAAGAAAATAATGTATTTAATCCATTTTGGAATAAGGCTGTAACGTAACAAAATGTGGAAAGTGAAGTGTTGTGAATACTTTCCGAATGCACTATGTGTGTGTGTGTGTATGTTTTTATATATATATATATATAATATACACACACACACACAGTATGGTACTAATATTCATTATCAAAGATCTGTAGTGTGTGTATATGTTCTGAGTATTTATATTGAGTTTCTTTGTCTGACATTAAAGATATTAGAAGTTTGGTTAAGAATGTTACTGTCAAATTGAGACAATGACAGAATTGGTTGTTTACTAATAAGTATTAAACAAGCAGTAATGCAGCCTTATATAAACTTCATGGCGCATAAACATGGTTCATTAGTAGAGTGGGAACAAATATGTGAAATTTTCACTGTGCCCAATTCCTCTGCCAGCTATGGCACTTTATGAGGAAATTGAATATCGTATTATTTAATGAAGGCTCCAGAGTGAACATTAAACATGTAAATCTGTTTTGTTTTAAACAATTCCTCAGAATGAAGAAAACTGTTTGGGTTTAAACAGAAATTAGCTGATTTCATTTGAAGAAGTTTCTGTTAATCAGTTTCTTTCTGCAATAAAGTTAAGGGGATATTTACTGCCTACCTGCTGCAGATCATTTTTTTTTTTTTTTTTTTATTTGACAGAAATGTGTGCGCATATGTCAAAACATAGAGCATTAATGTCAGAACAATTTGGCAATAGATATGACAGATCTGTGCTGCAGAGTGCTTAGTCAGGCTTTTCATAAGTGAATTCTGGAAGTGTCTATTCACCACAAATTGGAAGCGTTACGACTGACCTAAAATTGCTTCAGTGTAACAATATAAGAGTTGATTTCTGGGAGCCAGAGAAATATTTTGGTATAAAAGGAATATTATAAAGCTAAATGTGACAGAAGAATGACATGAACTAAGCTCCCTAATAAGAGGATGGGCTGACTCTGCACAAGAAACATTGAGCTGTTTAAAGAACAATGAGAGCAACTAATATATATATATATAGAATTTTTTTTATCAGTATTTGCACAAAACCAAAAATAAGTCTGTTATAAATGTACAGCCCTGAGGAGTCAATGGGAAGACAATGCAGATAAAGAATGTCTGTCAAGAAAGGGTAAGGATAGGAGTACTTTGAGGGGTAGTGCAGACTGTTTAGTGAGTGGGGGTAATTTTTTTATTTTATTTTTGTGGATGATCAGCGATAGGCTTGATTACAAGAGAACCTTACTGCCAACTTGCATGATGCCAGGGGGTCACGTTTATCTGCAATTAGAAAGGAAGGTTGAATCTTTTTGCCATCTATTTACTATGGCCAGTTTATTTGTCGGGCATAAAAGAGCTTAGCAGCGGGTAATTTCCCATATTCACAAACAAGCTTTTGAGTGGGTGAAACCCAGCATGGCACATTTCTGTCACAGGATACCTTAGGAAAAATTAAACCTAATAATTATTGGTCTGTAAACTGGGTTGAAAAAACACAAATAGGGACTGATGTACCTCTAGGTAACATTAATTTTGTAGCTACATACCCATAATTGGCTATATACTGTATGTGAAATAGCCTGCATTGTTTTGTTCAAAGTTTGTGCTGTCAACAAGTAAACATGCACAAAAATATGAGATTGTATACAGCCCCATAAATGTTTTTTGTGCAGAGCATATGTAGATTTCTTAGATTCACTCTTTTGATACAGTGCAGTGTTTCATCAGACAAGATAATATTAGAAGTTTTATA
Organism: Rana temporaria; assembly: GCF_905171775.1. NCBI lineage: Eukaryota > Metazoa > Chordata > Amphibia > Anura > Ranidae > Rana > Rana temporaria. The sequence continues at coordinate 103,564,078 of NC_053497.1, forward strand.
ACACCCAACTGAGTAGATGGTTCACGCTTGGCAGATTCTGCATTACAAGGGAATCTACCTGCATAATTTACAACTTTGTGTAGAGGCAAGAGAAAAAAAAAAAAAAAAAAACTTGTGTTAGTGCCAGGTACAAGAAGGCAATCTATATATCCTCCCTGCTTTCTGGAGTAATGCTAAACTGCCATCTCTACTGTGTGGATATAATGCAGATGTGACTGTGCACTGTTTGATTAGGGGAAGCATTGCATTAAAGCCATATTGAGGTATGTTATAGTTATTGCGGAGATGCAAGCCTTTGGGGTGTTTTGGTTATGAGGGAAATGTATCATAATGTACTCACTTATAGTTCAAATGATCATATTGTTCAGTGGAAATTTTATTTTTGCTGGAGGTGGAGCAGGAAACTAATGGCATCCAATTTTCTTCTACTGTGTTATGTGGAGAGGAGTAGGATTGCATATGAGAAACGATTTATTTCTGAACACATAGAGCACTACAGGGGCATACATCAGTCATGGTTTAACTTGGAACACTGTTTTTGTACGATCAGATAGTGTCGATATTATGACAAAATAATTGGCCTGTTATTGATTCTCCATCTGTAAACTTCTCTATTGAAGTGAATAAAGATGACAAATTCCTGATTCGAAGCTGATGCAGCTGTCTGTCCATTTCACAATTTATGTGGCTGGGACTTGTCTTCCATGGAAATGTCAGCTTAGAAATCTGGGCAATGATGCCCTTTTGTCATCCCTCCAACATGGCATGTCTCATTTGAAATATGCTGCATAAATTTGTTTGAATTTGGAAGACTCTTTCACTGAATGATCTTGTAAAATCGATCTCTTATACCTTTTAATCAAAAAATATATAAAAAGACTATGTGAATATTAGCTTAATCTAAATAGCCGTACGCAATGTGTGTTACTGATATATAACACATACAGTGAATATTTATTTTTTCTCTGTATTTTATGCACACAAAGGTAACCATATTTGTTCTCAGTTGATGCAGGCACATTCTATAGCGGGGCACAGGAAAAGCTTTACTGTTCCTCTCACTGTAAGTCTAGCTGCACTGCATTGTGCAGAGCTGTCTACTAGACTCACTGGAGCTTTTCTATTATCTTTCTGTATTTTTCAGGAAGGCTGACTACATTGCCTTGCACACTGTTCACTAGACTGACTGTAGTCTCCCTATAATATTTCTGTACTCATGGCTGACTGTTGTTATTGGTTACAAACCTGTGTTAAGCTCAGGGACAACTTTCTAAAGGCCATAATCCAGTCTATAACCTTTTCCCCTCACCATTTCTGTTACTTTGACACTTCAAACCAGGGAATATATGGTGGTGAAGTGGAGCAAAGTGTGGGAAACAGAAAAGCAATTGTTTTTGAAGATCCTAATGCTGGTTTAGGCCACATGGGAGGGTTAGGAATCCATGTGGTGAAGAGGCAGCACAACATACAAGGGTTATTCTTACAAAGCATTTTGATACCATAGGTAGATAATCTAGCCATATTTATCAGGAAGACTAACTTTGGCCAAAGGTGTCCCACCGGAGGGCGCCACACTTCTGCCATGACCAGTGTAAATAACAGTGTGACACCATTACTATGGAAAGTGATTATTTCCTCATTGGACACATGCATATCTGGAGGACTTTAGTAGATATAATGCAGGCTGTGGCCGCCTCCCAATTCATTATGGAAGGCTAAATGTAAACCAGTCAAACATATTTTTCAAGGAGAGAAGTGATTTGCTGCTGTTTTTAAAATTTTTATTTTATAGTTAAACGCGAATCCTTCTAGATCCACGGACAAAGTGCAGGTGTCATCAGTGTTCATATCTCCGCCATACAGGACTCTGCAGGCATAATAGGCCACCCATAGTGTTAGAATATTTGCTTACTATATTTTTCTGTCCTGCCCTTGTGGGCATAATTTGGCAAATGTTTTTGGACAAGAAATAAAAAATAGTATCATTTAACATTAAAATAATTCACCAGCAATAACAGGAATCATATACAAATATGTATTGTTATGGCACATTTTTACAACATCTGTGAGTAGTTTTTTCTCCAAGGAAAAAAAAATCGCTATCGTTTGCATTTCTAGGTGTTTCCTAGAATACATCAGTCTAATGTGTTGCCTCCAGCAATGAGTGCATCAGAGCAGGACCATCCATAGTGAGCCAAGTCCGTTATTAGCGGGGGCAACGGTCATGTGTGTCTGCTGTATTCCGACCGTTAACAATTACTGCTGTTTCTGAATTCACCGTTTTCTGTGATCTGCAATTTAGTTGGGTTTGTGGGTGAAATTCCGTTACGTGTTTGCATGCTGTACCTCTCTTTTAGCTGCGTTAGGGCACTCATTAACCTGGCGTTGGCGGCATCTAGTGAGGCAATACGTTTTTCCTGAAATGACAACAAGACAACTTTTTATATTTGCTTGCCGATTACCACACATTCTCATCCCATAAAGTAGAGAGTACGTCTGTACAGAAGTGAAAATAACACTAGTTTAGTTAACTAAAACAATTCAGATGACTAAAATACAACAAACTGCATTTTAGTCAAAAGACTGTCTAAAATTCATTGAAAATTTACACCAAAATCTACTAATCTGCCGAACCTAAAATTGCTTATTTTTTTTTGCTTGATGTTTAATGTTGACAATGTGCAATGGCATTACAGCCAATGTTCAAACCTTAAAAACATAAATAATATGTTATATTTTTACTCCAGGAGTTTATGATGAGTTTGTAAATTAATTCTAGAGAAATGCTTAAATAATGCATTACAATTTAACTAAAACAATTCAGATGACTAAAATACAACTAAAACGGCATTTTAGTCAGGCGACTATGATAAAAACTAAATCGAAATTGGACTTCAAAGGGGTTTTGAAATGCCAAAAAAAAAAGATTCCAAATCTATAAAGCATATGAAAACAAAGAAAGAAGAACCACACAGGAGACACCCTGAACAAAGATCCTAATTGAAGTGGTTCAAAATGCCTTTTACCTTCATGCATTCTACAGACATTCTCAAAGACGGGGCACGGGAACAAACACACATGAGTGCTTGCTAGGGGGCATTCAGGAGGGACAAGGAGCACCGGCGGGAGACCCGAGGAGAGGAGGATCAGGGCTATGCTGTTGAAAACCAATGCACAGAGCAGGGTATGACATGTTATTTAACAAAAACACTTTAAGAAAAGAGAAGTTAATGGTCTCTGGAACAAGATAGCAAGAGCAAATGCTTATTGAGACCCAGGTGTAGGAAGAAGAGGTTCTGCTCCACTGAGATTGTTCCAAAGTGGAAGTCTTGAGTTTCCCACCAACTGCCGTATGCTTTCCATGTATAGTGATGGAACTTGGGAATAGTATTCCAAGCATTGTGGCAATGACCATTTTAGAGACCCCCCCCGTCCCCTCAGAAACTGGTCTTAAGCAGGTAGCCATGCCGTTTAAAGCCAGCAAGACTCCTCAGATCAGAACTATGTGGATCACTAGAATGTCCTCTATATGGATTCTGTGAAACAGACAAAGGTGTTTCAAGGGAGGAAACTAGAACAGGGTACTGCTGCCACAGAGCCCTGTGCCTGGGAACAAACAAGTCCAGTCTGCCAATAAATTGTCCACACCTGTAAATGGCAAACAAGGCTAGAACATGAAGGTCTGATCTATCTATCTTCACCGCCACAGCGTAACTTCTGGTTCCTTACTGAAGTTTGAAGTATGCTACTTTCTGGTGGTGTTGTCTGACAGAATATATGGATCAGTTAACCCTCCAACTGGGCCATCCAAGTCACCTGCATCAATGATATGGCCAGGATTCCTCCTCAGTCTGAAATGCCGGCATTCATTGTGAGGCTATTCCAGAAGTCAGAAAGAACTATCCCCACTACATACCTAGACTCCATAGCCACCAAGCCAAAAACAACTTGGTCTTTGGCGCTGGACAAATATATCTGTCCAGAGACTGGACTTTATTCAAAGCGACAATATGTTTGTGTTGTAGAGGTCTGGAGTAAAACTAAGCAAGAGAGACTGCCTTGAAGGAAAATACTATTTACTCTAGGACTCTCTTGTAAAAGCAAATGAGTTAGGAGACTTATGACCTGGAGAGTTTGGGATTAGAGAGTTAAGAATTTCTCATGGAGAAGAAAATGTTTGATTTGAGCTGCAACTAAGACTAGACCCAAGTACAATAAACGTTGTGTCTGTCCCCTGAACCTCCCCAAGGTTTTGACAGTCAGGCTCCATTTATATCTGTGCATTCTGGGAACACGTGAAAAATACACATCGTGCTTGTGGTGCCATTAATTGTTACTGGCACTCAACCACAGCAAGAAAACCGGGAACAAACATGGTAAAATGTACACACTGGAACGCAGGAAAAAAGCTCCATTAACTTACTTTGCTGCATTGTCAAACCACTGAAATCAATGGACTACCCTTTGCATAATGTGCAAAAAAAGGTGCATTTCAAATACACTAGGTATGGATGGGGCCTCCAGTGGTCTGCTACAACCTGTGCTGACTGTTCCCTTAAGAGGTCATTCAGGTAATCCACACTAGAAATGCTCCAAAAACAGAGCATGGCTAGGGGGGCCAGCACCTAATTGAACACCCAAGTTACAGAAGAGAATCTGAATAGCAGTGCCAAAAACAAAGTGCAGAGGTCCCACTGCAAAACTTAAAAATCGCCAGGATGATTTGAACATGTAGGTACTTTGTCCTGGGTGTCCACAGATGTCAGGAAATCTCAATAGTGAGGGGATCCTGGAATGGTCCACACTGTGGCTAGAAATGGACATGCTACAATAACATGGCAGTGAAGCAACGAAGGGTAAGAGGCAAGGACCGTATACTCACAAAACCCAACCCGCTGGTAGGAGGTGTAGGAACAGATGATCACCAGCCACCAGAGCATCCAACATTTTCTGCTCCCTGACTTAGAAGGTTTTTGTTCTGCCACTTTAGGAGGTAAGAAGAGAGTGCTCTTTCCTGCTGCAATCTTCTCGCTACATACATCCAAGGCTTTGCCAAAAAGGAGTTCACCCACAAAAGCCATTTGTTTAAACTGCACCTTTGGTCGCTCCAGCATAAATCCTTATGGATGTCTGTCAATTGTTCCAGCACTGTGCAGAAGACAGCTGAAAATTCCTCTTTTGATACTTTCTCCTGAGGCTTCTTTCTCAGTGACTCTTGTAAGAAACCAGATGCTGCATCAGAGCCTGAGGCAGAAATGAATTAGTTGAAGGAAGATTGTCCCCAACTGTAATGTGGGAATTAGGTTCTCCAGATTCCTGTTACCCTTCATTCTGAGCTGCCATGCTTCTGAAATGGGCAATATACTCAAAGTACTGATCACGGATAAGAGTAAGACTTCCAGTGTCCAATCACCTGGATGCTTGGGATACCTCAGTCACAATGAGCCTGTGCTACATTGTCTTGAAGCTGCGGTGCATCCTGTGCAGTCAATAGGCCCAGAAAGAAATGAATCCAAGAGAGCACCTGTAGAGGAGCAGTGTGCACTATCCTGGGTCCAAGCACAGACAGGCAGGGCTGCATTTGCACCTGTAACTTATCACCAGTGGCCCTCATGGAATGCCCAGCACTCACGCCCAACAAGGCTACCATAAAGGTGAGGCTCCAAAAGCTTGGCCAATTGCTACCAGAGCACCAGCTGAATGCTCCCTGCAGCTCCTGGTCATGGTAGTAAACAAATGTTACTATGTCCATGTTCCTCCAAGCCCCAAGGGGCAGGATCCAATGCTGGGGTAACTTTCTTGTAATGTTGCATAGTGTTACCTGCTTAATTGTCAATACCCTGCATAACTTTCAGGGATTGTTCTCTGCGGCAAGAGCCAACAGCTACAGACCTATATTTCAGGCTAACCCGCAAACTGCCTGTTGCAGAATCCAGTGCTAGTAGCCACTTACAGGCTTGCTCCGCTAGGAATGCGAATATCCATAGGGACCAATCTGGATAACTGCAGCTGCTCTGGTGCACCGAGGCTCGGCAGCCAAAACACAGTTCAAAATAGCAGTGTATGAGGTTATGCAAGGCTGACGCTTTGCTATTTGCCAGTTTTCAGTCAAATGGAGGTGAAGAATAATCCAATGGTCTAAGAATTAACGCTCCCTTTTCCTGTGATGTGTGATTAGGAAAAATATTTATTTATCGAATCAGCGGTGCTGGTTATCTGTGCTCTACCTGAATGGGCTGAGATAAATTTACAACAGATTAATGGTGGCGGAAATAGGATACTAGTTACAATTTCCTTCTATCTGAGAATTGTGGTGTCAGATAAGTGAGAGTGCTGGAATATGAACAGTAACAATGACAACAAATAATAGGATGTGTATCCCGCCAAAGATTTTTAAGAGGAATGTTGCTTTCTGGTGGGGATGTTCCCTTGTAATAATTACAGATATGAACATTGAGAACATTCTAAGAATTACAAAGCCGCTTAATGAAATTTAAATGCAGCCAGGAAATGATGTGAAGGCAGAGAGCCGACTTCTTTCGGATTACAAATTTTGATTATGAATTGTAATTAACTCAGGACAAGAAACATTGATAAGGCATCTTCATAATTTCATAGTTATTAGTGAAGCTGGCCTCATTCTTGCTGGATGAGATGTGGGATGTGTGAAGGCCTGATGTGCTATCAGTTAAGTGGCTGTTCAGGGAAATATATAAGTGGCACCGTCTGCTCTTTTCCCTGTGAAATTAAATAACAATTTGCTGAATTAATATTTTCCTGCCTAATAAGTATAAAGTGCCATCCGGAGGCAGTGACACTGTGACAGTAACATAGTCAGCAAGCCAAATGCATGCTCTACCTCCTGGAACTGCCCAGGGTCCTATTGTACCAGAACATATCATACCTGTGCATCAATAATCTTCTGTTTGGAGTCTACAGCTGCCTGCATCTCTGCGTGGTCCTTCTTCAACTCCTCCTCCACAGACATCAACCTGTACCAAACAAACCACACAATAATCTTCATTTTCTGCTTTACTACAATGTAAAAAAATGCTGAGGACAGCTAGAAAAAACCTGGTTAATCAGAGAATTTAGAAAAAACTTGCTGTATATATTGGGGAAGTGTTTTCTGAATTGTAATATGTCAGTCATTTCTTCCTACCCCCAGGGTCTCTGGCACCTTCCTTTATTGCAACTAATCCCTGCTTCCACCTCACCCTGTCTACCTGCCCCCCTGTGAAAGTGATATAGCCCATAGGAAGCAATCATAAATCATTTTTTTCAAAAGCATGTGGTTTGGAGACTCTCAAAAATATGAGTTAGGACTGCACTATACAGTTGAGCATTGCCAAGGCACTACTTAAATCGGAGGTTCACCCAAAAATCAACTTTCTGCCATTAGATCCAGCATACTGCTGACATCTGCAGTATGCTGTTTTGTTTTTTTTGTACTTTCGTTTATCAGCCGTTGTTATCCGGCTCCGAGCGGGGATTTCTGTGGGGAATAGGCGTTCCTAAGCCAAGCGGATTTGATTGACGGGCTGCTAAAGCGCGTCACGCCTTCCGAAAATACCCAAAGTCACACTCGGGTGTTTACGGCGCCTGCCGTGTAGAGCTGACTGCGCAGGCGCCGTAAACACTCGAGTGTCACTTCAAGTATTTTCGGAAGGCGTGACGCGCTTTAGCAGCCCGTCAATCAACTCCGCTTGGCTTAGGAATGCCTATACCCGGAAGGAATCCCCGCTCGGAGCCGGACAAGGTGAGTAACTTGTCTGTGGATGCTGCGAAGGTAAGCCGCGCCGCTGCACACTCTGCACAGCTACCCCGAGCGTGACTCGGGGTGTTTTTTTCATGCTGGGATCGGTATCCCCGAGTCACGCTCGGGGTAGCTGTGCAGAGTGTGCAGCGGCGCGGCTTACCTTCGCAGCATCCACAGACAAGTTACTCACCTTGTTCCTGGATCCTGCGATGCATCCCCGCTGTGTGAGCGAGCGGGTCCTCGCTCGATTCACAGGGTCCCAGTGTGCCGCCGATCTCCGTTCCCTGCGACGTTACGACGCACGGGGGTGGAGAACGGCGACAAATTCAAAAAAGTAAACAAACACAATACATACAGTATACTGTAATCTTATAGATTACAGTACTGCATGTAAAAAATACACACCCCCCTTGTCTCTAGTGGTCTGCCCAGTGCCCTACATGTTCTTTTATATAATAAAAACTGTTCTTTCTGCCTGAAAACTGTAGATTGTCCAAAAGTGTCCCCTTATGTCAAAAATGGTTTTAGAGCAGCTAGAAAACAGCGATAATAAATTATAATCACTTGCAGAAATGTGCGATAGCGATTTGTGGGGAAATACGTCATAAAAAAATAAAAGTAATGACAGCGACAATTCTGCAACTGAGCAAATTTCAGTGATTTTGAGTTGATTACATTATTGAATAATTTTTATTATAATTATATTATTATTTGTTATAATTATTTATTATATTATAATTTATAATTTTTTTTTTGTTTAATCATACCCGAAATGCCTACAAGACTCTTGTTTGGTCAGATTTAAGTGAGTTATTCCTAAAAATTATAGGCCTACAGTATAAAACGCCAAATGTCCTTGCAAAATAATTGTACCACTTTTGGTACGTAATTCCAGACAGAATCATACCGCCAGGGAGGTTAAAGGTTAATATGCAGGTTACTGTCATAAAAAGTGTTTGGGGACCTGGGGACATGTATCAATGCAAAAGTGTAGTGATTTTAATAATGCTTAAAGTGAGGCCTTGTACACACGACCGAGAATCTCGTCGTAAAAGAAACGTTGTTTTCCTCGACGAGGTTCTTGTCAGGCTTGACGAGAATCTTGTCAAGCTTTCCTTGCATACACACTGTCAAGACAAAATCTCGTCGTTCTCAAACACGGTGACGTACAACGGCACTATAAAGAGGAAGTTCGATTCCACTGGCGCCACCCTTGGGGCTGCTTTGTGCTAATCTCGTGTTACCGCGTGTTAGTAAAAGTTTGGTGAGAGACGATTCGCTCTTTTCAGTCTGTTACAGCATGACGAATGTGCCATCTCCATTACGAACGCTACTTTTACCGAAGGTGCGCTCCCGTCTCATACTTTATTCTGAGCATGCGCGGGTTTCTAAGCATACACACAAACATGTTTCTCGTCATAAACCAGACCTTTATCCAAGCACACAACCTGACAGGCCGCAGGAAAAGAGGGGGGAGATAAAGCCCCCTTTAACAAACGTGGAAAACGGTTGTGTGTACGAGGCCTGAAACAATAAAAGTAAAATATTCCTTTAAATTTCGTACCTGAGGGGTGTCTATAGTATGCCTGTAAAGTAGCGCATGTTTCTCGTGCTTAGAAAAGGAACCCCAAACCAAAAAAAAAAGCGTGCCCCCCCCAAATTCAGACCCTTCAGGTCTGGTATGGATATTAAGGGGGACCCTGCGCCATTTTTTTTTTCAAAATGGCGTGGTGTTCCCCCAAAAAATCCATACCAGACCCCTTCAGGTCTGGTATGGATTTTAAGGGGACCCCGCACCAAAAAATAAAAAATAAATGGGTGGGGTTCCCCCCAAAAATCCATACCAGACCTTTACCCAAAATCCCATACCAGACCTTTATCCAAGCACACAACCTGACAGGCCGCAGGAAAAGAGGGGGGAGATAAAGCCCCCTTTAACAAAGTGCACCCCCAGATCCCAGCCCACCCATGTGAATAGGTAACGGGGTACATTGTACCCCTACCATTTCACAAAAAAAGTGTCAAAATGTTAAAAAACACAGGTTGCGCAACACGGGTTTCCCGTGACACGTCCGAGGGGGGAGGGGTCACCCGTACACGTCATTGGGTAACCCCGGACTTTCTCCTTGCGTCAGAGAGGGGGCGGGGTCACCCACACATGTGACATGTGGCCCCGCCCTCATCTATAAAAAAGCTGTCAACCCGGCAGAGTGCCATTTGCCCGGTTGCCTCCTATGAGGCGGTATCGTTCTTAGCGTCTGTTTTTTTTTCTTCTTCCGGATCGCTCGAGAGTGGATTACATTTTTTCTTTTTAATAAAGGACTTCTCCCAAACTGTCTCCTGTGTTTTTTTAACATTTTGACATTTTTTTGTGTGAAATGGTAGGGGGTACAATGTATGGGGGGGGTTGGGATCTGGGGGTCCCCTTTGTTAAAGGGGGCTTCCAGATTCCGATAAGCTCCCGGCTCGCAGACCCCCACAACCACCGGGCAAGGGTGGCCATGTTGAGGGCATGTGGCCTGGTACGTTCAGGAGGGGGGGGCGCACTCTCTCATCCCCCCTTTTTTTCTGCGGCCTGCTAGGTTGCGTGCTTGGATAAGAGTCTGGTATGGACTTTTGGGGGGAACCCCATGGCATTTAAAAAAGAAAATGCCAGACCTTTTATTTTGGTTCGTGGTTCCTTTTAATCCCAAAGGGCCTAGTAATGGACTAAGGGGGAACCCATGCTGTTTTTTTTTTTTTCAATTATTTTTATCTGTAATGCTGGGACTCAACTTTTTTTCCTTTAGAAATGTCATTTTGCGCAGGGACTTTTCTAAACACGGGAAACATGCGCTACGTTACAGGCATACTATAGACACCCCCCAGGTACGAAATTTAAAGGAATGTTTCACAAACAGCCATTTTTAAAACTTGTTTTTGCATGGATACATGTCCCCTGGTGCATGACCCAGGTCCCCAAACACTTTTTATGACAATAACTTGTATGTTAGGCTTTAAAATGAGCACTTTTGATTTTTCATGTTCATATCCCATAGACTTTAACTGTGTTCGACCAAATTGTTTGCCTGTTAACATATTCTGCTGTGAACCGAACCGGTGGGTGTTCGGCTCACCCCTAGTGGCTGGGTTGCTATGGGTTTTATGAATTTATAACCCACAGTTGCAGTTCTGCACATCATTTTATCTATGTAAACAATGTGACCTATAAACGAAACGTCAGGTCCGAGACATCATCAGTTCTCTTGCTGTGACAGTTCTAGGACGCTGGGTCATTAATTGCAAGTTGCTCTGCAATCTTTGGCGCCTGACAAGTGCCAATCAATATCTGGCCTATTAAGATGATGCTCGTGTTTTGGTTCAAAAGCTCTGACATCTGCGTGATCTGTTGCATGTCAAGCCCAGTCTGCAGTGCCATGTACTGCATTATTAGTTAAGGGGGTTTATTACAGACTGCTTGGGAGAAAAGAGTCGTTTTGCACTTCACCCCCTTTGTAATATGTCTAGTCCACACTCCTGTGGGCTGACAATGTGATTGAGAGTATGGAGACATCTGGTAAAATATGATGGATTGACCTCCTGGAAATCTAATCAAGTGCCTCTTGAACAGAGAAGCAGAATCACATTGCTGCAAACCACACAAAAAAATAGAGATTAAATAACCTCAGACCACGTTTCATAAATATCCTGGCTGGAGGCTGGAAAAGACTGCCGAAGCAGCCTTTCCCCGCTTTCCAGTAATGTCAAAGCTTATAGCGGGGCTAGCTGAATGGGTCTCTACAGTAAATATATGGGGCAGATTAGCCAGTGTTCTTGGTGTCATTAATTATAAGAATGTTAAACTAGATGGGCTCACATCCTGTAAAGCCAGGCAGTAGTGTAAACTAAAAATGCTTTTTCTAGATGAAAGCTCATTAATTTGGTCTCATTAAAAGATGTGTTCTGGTTATTAGACTGGATCCTGAATTCCGAAGTCTGTGCCAATCTTAACCCTCTAGGTGTAGAGCAGGATAGATCTATTTCTTGCTCTGGATACTCACAGACATTATAGCAGTGCTGAGTGCTTCATCTCTCCGCTGAAAGTTGCAAAAAGTCACACGGACGCTGATCATACTACTTGAAAAAGTCCTGACATACAGTACTATGAGGATAAGAAGAGATGTCTGGACAGCCGCACTCCAAAAAACTTTTGCCTTTATTGGTAAAACAGGATCACAAAATACATGCCACAGCAGACGGAAAAACAGCATAAACATAAATCTAGCTTGAGCGGCGACTCCCTTTCCATACAGTACTTTGAGGAACATCTACACGTTTTTTCTTTATAGTCAAGTCTAGCTTAAATGTTTTTTTTCTTCAGTGTGGTAAGGGTTAAGGGAAAGGTTAAAATTTGCCCAGCCTTTTACTGTTGTTGTGACCCTGTCGTAGACACTTCCCCTTATTTTCTGTCCTGGTGACCCCATGTGTGGCAGGATATGACAATTTTTACCAGAACACAAGGTTAGGGAAAATTTCCCAATGGCAACACAGTAATAACCGCTCCCTAATCCATCCAAAATTTAAAAGAAATAAATGTTTTGAGTTCGATGTTAAATATTGCTTCAAGTTAGAAGCCTTTGTGTGCAGAGTTCTGGGCATAGCAAGTTTTTCATGTCAGAACAAAATATACAAAAGGCAAAAAAATACATTTTACCAGGACAAATGCAGTTACTTTCATCTCCAAAGGCCTACAAACAAGATGTTTGTCCAGTAATATTCTCACAAGGTCTATGCCTTTCAGCAATTCTCCCCACCACATGCATCTACTTGCACCTTTCAAGCTGTCTGCAAATGTGTGATCACCATCCTGTGGTTAACATCAAAATCCGACATATCCTTAAAAGGACTTAGTCCAGCCTGAGCTTTTTAGGCTGGGCTTCTCCTCTCGGTCACGTGAGTGCAATTCGTTTTGCACTCCTGTGACCCGTTTTCAGCGGAGAGCGGTCTGAAGTCCGCTCTCCGCTGACGTCACTGCCATCAGTCGGGGCAGCGCGTCATCACGACTTCCAAGTCTGAATCCGCCAGCTGCCCTGATTGATGGCAGTCTCAGCGAGCCGCTGAGACAGCCTCTCCCCGCTCCTCCACTGCTCAGCGCTCCAATAAGCGTGGGGAAGTAGAGAGGAAAGACGCCGACTGACAACAGCTTTCCTCTTGGGGATCTGTGAGAACCGAGCCATCTGCAATGTTCGGTGGCTCGGTTCTCAGTGCAGAAACGCCAGGGGACAGATGGAGCATCGATCTGATGCTCCACCCACCGCTTTAAATTTGAATCAAAAGTAAAACTAAAACCCATACTTCTCTTTTAATCACTTCCATACTGGGCCTATTCTGGCAATCATCATTTTTTTTGCTAGAAAATTACTCACAACCCTTAACAATATGTTTTTTAGAAGACACCCTAGGGAATAAAACGGCGGTCGTTGCAACTTTTTATCTCGCACGGTATTTGCGCAACAATTTTTCAAATGCCTTTTTTGGGGAAAAAAACGGTTTCATGAATTAAAAAATAACAAAACAGTAAAGTTGGCCCATTTTTTTTTGTACAATGTGAAAGATGATGTTACGCCGAGTAAATGAATACCCAACATGTTATGCTTTTAAATTGCACACACTCATGGAATGGCACCAAACTTCGGTACTTCAAAATCTCCATAGGTGACGCTTTAAATGTTTTTTACAGGTTACCAGTCTAGAGTTACAGAGGAGGTAAAATTGTCGCTCGTACTCCAACGCATGCTGCAATACCTCACTTCATCTTCATTTTTTTTATTTTTACACTCTCTCTTTTACATTTTTTTAAATCACTTTTTTTCCTATTACAAGGAACGTAAACATCTCTTGTAATTAAGAATGGTGTGCGACTCATCCTCTTTATGGAGAGATGCAGGGTCAAAAAGACCCCACATCTCTCCTCCAGGCTGTAAAGCACGAGATAAAAAACAAAAAATCTCGATGGTCGTCATCCGGTGGCGGCCGATTCTTTCTCCGGGTCCCCGAGCCCAGAGAAGTACCAGATGGCGGCGGGATGTCCTCTCCCGTCACCTGTAAAAACGATCAAGTGGTGGAACTGCCGCTATGATCATTCTTATGGTGCACAGAATCGCCAGCTAAAAACGAGGATATCTGAATGCTGCCTGTAGCTGCAGGCATCATTCGGATATTCCCACTGAAAGTCAAAGACATCATATGATGTCCTTGAGCTAGAAGTGGTTACAGAGAGCTTGTTGTAGCACCTTTTTAATGCAGGCAGCCTCATCTCATTCAAAGTTGTGTGCTGTCTCTAGGGCAGTAAAGACAGCTCAGTGTGTCAGGTGGGAAATCTGAAACTAGTATGCAGCTTTTATTACAACAGTAGCTTCCAGAAACTTGCTTGAACAGTATTGGGTATAGCATGTTATTACCAAGATGGACAATCGCTCATACAAGTGGCTGTAGTTAAAGGTAGTCCTGCATGCCACTGGATGTACACTGGTGGCAGTTAGCAGGTTTTTGGAGCCACATTCATCGTTGGACACAAAAGAGGATTCTGATAGTTCTACCTGCTTATAATGCCCTTCATCTGCATCTCCTTGTCGTCCTGCTGTCTGCGCAAGCGCTCTTCACTCTCCTCCAGTCGTGCCTGGTATTCCAGTAGAATCTTCTGTGTCTGCTCATCTTGGCTTTTGCAGCGGTTCTCATATTCCTCCAGTTTCATGTTGGAAAGGCGCAGCTTGTCTTGAAGGACCATGATCTCCTGCTGGTACTGCCGGGAGAAACAGGCATTAATGATTCTCCAAACGTTAACAAAAAAAGTGTATAAATGACTAGTAAATTAGAATGAGGCCTTAAGCTTCATAAGGGAAGGAGAACATTGACAACTGAAACAGAACTATAAACTTTACATACAGATATGGGATTACTGTAAACAAACATGATTCCTCCCTACTTGGAGAATTTTCAGACCTACTAAAGAAGGCCATAGGTACATCGAATCTTGGCCAGTTCAGCAGGGACTGACTGAGTCGATCCTTGTATTGGTAGGCTAAATTGACTGAAGTTGATCCATCCATCAACTTTAGTATAACCAACCTGTCGGATTTTTTTTGCATGTGATTACTGCATGTAGCTAAAGCCGTTGGGTGCAAGTATTGTGTTTTGCCAGCAGGGAAGGCTCCCCTCCGGCAGAACAAAATAGCCCTGTGGGAGAAATTCCCCCATCGGCACGGACTGTTGAAGAGGGAATCAAGCGATTCTTCTTTCCTGCAATCACCCATGCGTGAAAGAAAGAAAATCAAATAATCTATGGCTTGCCTTATTTTCACTTTGGCCAATTTTTGTATAAACAGATATAACCATGAACGGCTCAAATTCGTTTTTTTATATAATGACAGAAATGCAGTGCAGGAAAAATCTGAAAAAACAAGAGCAGTGGCACATAGCAATTGAGTTTTATCAAAGAGATAACAGGAAAATAATCTCGGAGATGATTCCAATAGGTGTTCTTGTAACCTTGTAATTAGAAGTTTACACACAGGTAAAGGCGAGCTCGCTCACTTGGTGTAATTCAGAAGTCTCCATGAGAAAAAGCATATATGAAGAGAAATGGAGTCTTTAGACGGACAGAAGAGCTGATAAAAAAAAAAACAGGTAGCTGTCGCACCTTACTCACAGGATTTCCATTTTCCTAATATAACAACATATGTATGACCAAGCTGCTAGCATGTACCTTAACCATGATGGCGCAGAGCCACCAGGATAACTTTGCACCCAGCTGGCTGTGAAGAAAGGGCATGCTCCCTCATCCACAGTCCTATGCCCTGGTCCCAAAAAACAATAAACAGGTCTGAGCATGGACATGGCTAAGCAAATGGTGATCAATAGACAGTCTTATTTTTGCCTGGCATTATTTTTTATGAGCTTTGGGCAGATCATACAAGAAAAGTATGTACTGACAGCTTTGTGATAATATACATATTTCAACCTCTTCCTGGTACAACAGCTGCACTTTAGGCAGGACATAGGGGGTTTATTTACAAAAGGCAAATCCACTTTGCACTGCAAGTGCACTTGAATCTGCAGTTGCTGTAGATCTGAGGCAGACATGCAAGGAAAAAAAACAGCATTGTTGCTTGCACTTGATTGGATGATAAAAATCAGCTGAGCTTCCCCTAATTTCAGAGCTTTCCCTCAGATCTACAGCGACTGCACTGTAGTGCAGAGAGACTTTACAGGAAAAATATGTGGAAATGCTTGAATTGTTCTCCGATGAGATCTCCTCAGATTGCCATACTAACCTGTGACTTGCGCTCATCACAAGTAAGTTCATTGTGTAAAGACAGCGCTTGGAGCACCAGTGACTTATCCCTTTCCTTGGTTTTATCTGGCTCTTGGGGCACTATTTCTATTACTGACTCCAATGAAGGACACGATTCTTCCCAATAACACCAAAAATGGGGTCACAATTCCTACCAATGATGTTTACGATGGAGCAAAGTTCCTACAACTGACACCACGGATGGGGGATTGTTTACTCCCACTGATGCTGGCCCATTTTTGTATGTACTCACGTGGGCCACAGTCTGGCCCACCTAAAGTCTGAAGGAGGGTAAACTGGCCCTTTGTTTTGAAAGTTTCCCTGCCTTAGGCCTCGTACACACGACAGAGTTTCTCGGCAGAATTCACAGAGAAACTCGGTCAAACCCGGATTCTGCCGAGAAACTCTGTCGTCTGTACACTGTTCTCTATTTTCTCGTTGTTCTATGGGAGAAGGCGGCCCGCCGAGCTCCTCGGCGGCTTCATCCCTGAACTCGACGAGGAACTCGACGTGTTTGGCACGTCGAGTTCCTCGGCCGTGTGTACGGGGCCTCAGACAGCCAGTGACTGGGATACCTGTTCTAGCCTGTAAGATTGCAGCAACCCCTTTACTATGAGCAGACTCAGAATCTCCCACAGTCTCATATGAGATCATCATCCGGAAATGTTATCCCACAGCTCTGATATTCTTAGGGACATTTGTACTTGCATTTTTTTTGCACATTGACATACAGTATCTCACAAAAATGAGTACACCCCCTCACATTTTTGTAAATATTTTATTAGTTCTTTTCATGTGACAACACTGAAGAAATTACACTTTGCTACAATATAAATTAGTGCGTCTACAGCATGTATAACACTGTAAATTTGCAGTCCCCCAAAGTAACTTGAGACACAGCCATTAATGTCTAAAACTTTGGTAACAAAAGTGAGTACACCCCTTAAGTAAAAATGTCCAAATTGGGCCCAATTAGCCATGTTACCTCCCCCGGTGTCATGGGACTGTTAGTGTTAAAAGGTCTCCGGTGTGAATTGGGAGCAGGTGTGTTAAATTTGGTGTAATCACACTCACTCTCTCATACTGGTCACTGGAAGTTCAACATGGCACCTCATGGTAAAGAACTCTCTGAGGATCTGAAAAAAAGAATTGTTGATCTACATGAAGATGGCCTAGGTTATAAGAAGATTGCCAAGACCATGAAACTGAACTGCAGCACGGTGGCCAAGACCATACAGCGGTTTAACAGGACACGTTCCACTCAGAAAAGGCCTCAACATGGTCGACCAAAGAAGTTTTAGTGCACATGCTCAGCGTCCTATCCAGAGGTTGTCTTTGGAAAATAGACGTATCAGTGCTGCCAGCATTGCTGCAGAGGGGTGGAGGATCAGCCTGTCAGTGCTCAGACCATACGCCGCACACTGCATCAAATTGGTCTGCATGGCTGTCGTCACAGAAGAAAGGCTCTTTTACAGATGATGCACAAGAAAGCCCGCAGTTTGCTGAAGACAAGAGGACTAAGTACATATATTACTAGAACCATGTCCCGTGGTCTGATGAGACCAAGATAAACGTATTTGGTTCAGATGGTGTTAAGTGTGTGTGGCGGCAACCAATTGAGGAGTACAAAGACAAGTGTGTCTTGCCTACAGTCAAGCATGGTGGTGGGAGTGTCATGGTCTGGGGCTGCATGAGTGCTGCCGGCACTGGGGAACTACAGTTCATCCAGGGAACCATGAATGCCAACATGTACTGTGACATGCAAAAAGGAGAGAGGGGGAATTTGGGGCTAAATAAAGCCATGTCCTGGTAAGGTTGTGTGCTTCTTATCCCTGTCAATTATAAAGAGAAAAAGGGGGAGTGGGACTTTGTGTGAAGCATGTAGCAGCAACTGAATGAATATGTACTGTGACATACTAATGCAGAGGATGAGCCTGTCCCTTCGGCGACGTGACCACAGGGCAGTATTACAACATGATAAAGACCCCAAACACACCTCTAAGACGACCACTGCCTTGCTAAAGAAGCTGGACTGGCCAAGCATGTCTCCAGACCTAAATCCTATTGAGTATCTGTGTGTCATCCTCAAACGGAAGGTGAAGGAGTGCAAGGTCCCCAACAATGACCAGCTATGTAATGTCGTCATGAACTCCATGCCCAAGAAAGAAGGAAAATCACCGCTCAAGGTGGGTCTGCTATAGGGTCATACACAGGTGTAGGATTCCAAGGGTGCTGGCAGTGCACTAGGCAAGCATTGGCGTAAAATGAAGGATGGATGGCCGCACTCCAAACCAAACAGGTTGTCTTTATTTAAACGAGCAGCAAAAACATACCGGATCACAGCAACAGGAGGATAACCGACGTTTCGCACTGACTTAGTGCTTATCCATGCCCAAGAGGTTTAAGGCAGTGCTGGAAAATAATGGTGGCCACACAAAATATTGACACTTTGGGCCAAATTTGGACATTTTCACTTAGGGGTATACTGACTTTTGTTGCCAGCGCTTTAGACATTAATAGCTGTGTGCTGAGTAATTTTGAGGGGACAGCAAATGTACACTGTTAGACAAGCTGTACAGTCGCTACTTTACATTGTAGCAAATTCAGTGTCATTTCTTCAGTGTTGTCACATGAAAAGATATAATAAAATATTTACACGAATGAGAGGGGTGTACTCACTTTTGTGAGATGGTGTAGATTGCATTAAGCACAGATATTTATTTTAAATGGGCCCTTAAGGCACAGACCAAAAAAACATGCCCGTCTGATTTTTTTTTTTTTTTTTCCAGACCAACACAAGGCAACACAGGTGTATGTGCTAGTGTGTGCTGATTCTAGTGTGTTTGGTCACAAATGCTCTTTAGAGTGATGATAACAATAAATCGGGATGTGCATATACAGCAATAAAACATGTAAAAATCCATGCAAAAATGGGAAGGGGTTCCAAGTGTTACTTGCCGACGATTGGCAGTGACTTTAAACATGAACTTAGGCATTTATTAAGTGTCTTCAGATTGGTAAATGCTTCCCAGCAGCACTGCCACAAACATTCAGCACCCCTGTACTGCAGCTGAAGGCTGCTTTTAGAAAGTTGCTTGGCATTTTGTAAACAGTGAATTGAACTGAATTGGCAGACTCAAGTGCATTTACAGGCTAAGATTAGTAAACGGATATGCAGTCAATCAGAATATAACCTTTATGTAAGTGGAGAATGCTGTACCTTGGATAATTACTACTGCCACACACATACAAAACTGACATCTGGCCTAAACTTCTCATTAAGTGAAAACCCTGCAACCCATTAAAAAATACTTTTCTCCCTGTCTGACAAATAGGACTATGTGGCAATTAATTATAATTGTGGTGTAGATTTGTATTTTCTGCCCTCCTCATCTTGGCCAAAAATGTAATGGACACCACTGAAGTGCCTCCATCTCTGATATGCCATACAAGGGTCGCCTATCAGCGTCACCATCTAGTCTAATAAATTAACATCATTAATTAGCTGATGATTATTTTGAGGTATTGATTGAAGCTTTGAGCGGCAGAGAAGAGACGGATTCTAATAAGTCCCCTTCATGCTGATAATAAGCAAGTACTGCCTCAGAGCCAACAGTTGTCGGTGTCTTTTATGAGAAGAAGGCAAGGAGGCCATTAATGGCAATTATTTCAGTCTGCGCTCTGTGTATTTACATTTTGCTCAGTGGGGAGCTAAGAGTTCTTCATAATCATTGTGTAAGACTGGAAGAAGCTGCTTACTGTGTCTGTGCTTCAGGCAGCAGCATCTCTCAAAGGACTGCTTGCAGAGCACCATCCAGCAGTGTCCTGTAGCCTAAGGATAGCGGTTTTAAGGGACAAGCTCAGTCCTGGAAAGATTTCATTTTTCTAATGAGGTTCTTGTGCAAAGATGTGCCCAGGCGGGGGTCCCTTCAGGATGTGTTACTGTCTGCAGCTTGTGATGAGAGCTGGTGAACCAGCCACACACAGGCAAACCATGTGAGGTTCTTAGCTCCAACCTGCCATCATCACATGACTGTGCAGCCCCTCCCGCCATCACGAACATATGGATTTTGGCTTAATTATGCTGCAATACAGTCAGTTACAGGGCCACAGTATCTGGCAGGAGGAATTTTAGCATTGTGCTGGATGGGTGAATCGTTCCTTCCTGCAGGATGCTTATTAGAGATCACGGTGATGTGAGTCTTAATGCTTTAAACAGCTGTAGTATATCCTACAGAAATCTGGAGACATTATCACCTGTCACCATGTCAGCTATACACCACTTCATTCATCACAGTGCAGGCATTTATGACAGAAACATCTTCACCTGTTACTTACTAGCCTCCATAATGTCTCTCTGGTGTTGTGAACATGAAACTTTGAAAAAAAAAAAAAAAAAAAAGAGTGTCAAAAAGTAAACTGTGGCGGTTAACATTGCTTTCTGTTTCTATCAGGTGTGAACAACTACTATGACACAATCATACAGAATGACAGACGGAATTCTAGATTAAAGGCTCTCTAAATATAGAAAATAAAATGGCAGAAATTGCAGACGTGCTCTCTTACTGAAAAACACCCTTCCATCACAGCAGGCTTATGGTATTGGCCTGCATTATATAATCAAGGTCTGTTCCAACAATAACCCCCAGCACCAAGCAGAGACTGTAACAACAAAAGGTTAGCACTGGACAGCTACTAAAATCATTGGTGTTAATAGTACATGGTAGTCCAAGTCCTCATTTAAAAGAACAACAGAATTGGTGATATTAGTATTGGTTTTATAATCACTCGCTGCATTGAATTGATTTTTTTCCCCTCTACTGGTGGTCAATGAATAATGGCTAAATTAGAATGGAAGGCTGTATTATAATTACACCTATACTAATGCTCTAATGGCACTGAACTGGCAATACATTTTTGGAGGGTTGATTTACTAAAGGCAAATAAGATTGTGTACATTGCATAGTACAGCTGCTCCAGAGCTTAGTAAATAAGGTAAAGCTTCACTTTACAAAGAATACCCAATCACGTGCAAGGAAAAAAAATGAATTTTTGCTTGCACATGATTGGAAGATGGAAGTCAGCAGAGCTTCTGCCCTTTTTACTTGGCTCTGGAGTAACATGTTTACATCCCCCTATATGGTTGATGTAAACAGACTGGTTGCAAGAGATCATGTATCAATCTAAAGAGCCCTGCTGCATAGCTTGTATTCTTTATAATGTAATAATACATGCATAGCTTGTATTCCTCCGTACACCATCTGGCTGGTGTCAGTGATGGTCACATTCGGCCAATAACAGGATGATGTGTTATATGAACCAAAACAACAGATAACCTAATTTTGAGTTGTCTGTTTGTTAGGAGTAAAGGGATAATCAAAGTAACAAAAGGTTGGATGGACTATGTATCACACAAGAGTTAAAAAGTTTTCCAACTGACATTAATATGTGTGATGCCCAAGTCGTGTTTATCTTAAACCTGCGCTGACTGCTTTTAACCTGCTCATGGAATAAAACATCAACCAGCAAAGGTGGAATCTGGGCAGTTCTAGCCCACATATTTGGGCATCCTTGCAGGATTACTTACCAGATACATCCACCTGGGACAAAAGTATGTTTAGACTAAAGAAAAGTAAAGTAATCATTTGCAGGAAAGATCTACTGGATTTTGCCAGACCAGATATACACCTGACTGGGCCCTGCTCCATGGTGTTTTTTCTCTTTGAGCATCTACAATGGAGTTTTCTAAGCCTGGCTGTGACATTACTTCCTCAAGCAGGGTGGCGGGATGAGGGATGGAGAGCTGATAGAGGGAAATTCTGTGGTTCTACCCAGTTGAGGTTACCTTTTCTATTTGGGTCATCTCCTCCTTATTCCTCATATTATCCCTGTGCTTGAAATCTGGCTCAATGCTTTCATCTTCTAACATCATATTCATATTCAAGAGCCATGCGGCTGTGCGGTCCAGAGCATTGGGGTTCACAGGTGAAGGGGCCTAAAACAAAACATACAACCATAACAAAAGAAAGCAATGAAATTGAAAAAACAAAAACATGAGCAGCAAAAGAAAAATGGAAATGATCTCATGTCAAAAGGCATGGATGCACACAGTAAAAACTCTGGGGCCTGAAGGCTCTGCAACAGTTGCAGAACAGGTTTAAGCAGCATGCTAGGAACTGTAGTTCTACAACAGCTTAAAAGCCAAAGTCAACTAAAGACCAGACAAAATACCACAAAAATATTCATCACACCTCCTATTTGCAATACACTAAATATCTCCACCGGAGTCAGACAAGATCAATGGGGTGCATATAATAGCATTGTCCCACAAATGTTACACTTTATTTTCAGAGTAGTGACAATTACCCTTTTGAAGCTCTTGTGGAGATTGAGAAACAATACATGTCCTGGGGCCAATCCTGGTATAAACTGGCCTAGATCTAGCACACAGACAATGGCATACACGATGGCAACATTACCCATCAGGCTATTATGATTTTTTTACTCGGCTTCTCGCTCATCATTGAATATTGTGTGCAACACAAGGGGAACTTGTCAGTATCACAGCAATCAACATTCACCGACTTTGAGGGTCTTTCTCACTGCGCTGTGTAGAGCTGCTATACACAACAATATTTAGGTATTTTACATGAAAGTAAACTGTTTAATAAAGCTCTAGATATGGAATTACCCACTTATTTTCAGTTGCTGTTCCTAGTGATAATGAAGCAAACAATGGCAGCAAAATAACCTTAGGATTCCAAAATAAAAACAGCCAAAAAGTTCAGATTCTTCTCTATAACTACTTGGCTACAGTATTGCTAACATGATCTATAGTTAAACTGCTGTCCAGCGTTGGTCACATGTTGATAACAGGACATCACCACTGACACAGCCTGATGGTTGCTGTGTGGGAAACCTCTCCCATGTTCATCCATTACACTTTATGGTGAACATACACTCTAAGGTGCACGCAGGAGGCACCTCAGCTCTGCAGCATATTTTATATTTTGGACACAGACAAGATACATCTACTTAATTGTGATACAACCAGTAATTCCTGAGCATTAAACTGCAATTGTAAAAACATACATTGTACATGAGGATTACTGTATTGGTTCCTAAAGCTGGGTTAGCCACATTCATTACAAA
Source organism: Rana temporaria (assembly GCF_905171775.1). Taxonomy (NCBI): domain Eukaryota; kingdom Metazoa; phylum Chordata; class Amphibia; order Anura; family Ranidae; genus Rana; species Rana temporaria. Next base: position 103,587,321 of record NC_053497.1, read on the forward strand.
ACATATGAACCTGACCAGCACAATTTAGACAAAATATAAGACAAACCAATAGAGACATTTTGTAAGCAAAAATCAAATGTCTTATAATCAGACACCCACAGTGAAAAGTGTTCAGTTCAAATCCTGCATACTCAGGCGTCCCAATCTAAGCTAATTCTTGGAGAATTTTATCTGCTATTATCATTCTGCTTCTCATTAAAAAGTCTACAGCCAGAGAAGAAGCAATTGTGAAGAAGGGTAAATGGGTGTCATTTCCAAAAAGAGAATCTAAAACACTCAGCATTCCACAACTCATGTCTGGTCTTTCACAAAGACTTTCTAACTATCAGACTGTAATGAATTGATTTTTTTGCACTCACAGTATCACAGCATGTAGGGAGATATATTTAGGAAAAAAGTGGAAGCCTGAAGAGAAGTGATAAGTAAGAAATCATTTATGGTTCCTTCCTCGCAGGATGGAATTGAAGAGGTGATCCGTTTAATGAGGAGACAGACGCCAGACAATCATTTTTCACATATTCTTAAGCTGAAGGTGGACACGTGACCTGGAAGGGGACTGTGAACTTCTAGAGGTGCCAAGTCTCCAGAAATTACACAAGAAATTCATCATCTCAAGTGCAACCCCATGTACATAAAAAGCATAAGCAGAATAAAAACTGCAATGTCAATTATATATTGCAGAATCATGATATCATTGTAAGGGGTCCATGCACCCAGGCTTAAAAATACACTATACTGTAGAAGCATCCTATGTGTCCAGACCCCTGCTCTAAACAAAGAGCTGGTTTACTGTCCTTCAAATTTTAGGGGGGCTGGACTGTGGCCAGTGGGAGTAAACAATGCCCCATCAATGGTATTAGGTGGAGGAATAGTGCCCCATCGTTGGTGCCAATGGGAGGAATAGTGCTTCATCAATGGGAGGAATGGTGCCCCACCATTTGTGTCAGTGGGTAGAATAAGTGCCCCAAGGGCCAAAGTTTGGAGACCACTGGTTTAGAGGCATATTTTAAGCTCAGAATTTAGAAGCAGAAAAAAACCCTTCCATTTTGTGTTTTTGAGAGCATTTTTCTTTTAGGACAAAATATCCTCAATACTCCTAAAAGCTGGCCCAAGGAAATGCTCAAAATTAGCGTTTGTTTTTTTCTGCCAAGGGCACCACTGTTTTTTTAATCCAGTATGCATGGAGCCCCAATATGGATGAACACAAACATTTCAGACCACTGGAAAGCAGACATCGTTTAGTATAGTTAGATATGAACAAACTAAAAGGTGGAGGGGCTTTTGTCAGAAACCGATGCATGAGCAGTTGCCATTTTATATAAGATTTAGCTATTGTAATTCTAGGAATACTTCAACATTACAGAGAAAATCAAAGCAGTAAAGAACAGAAACTTATTAGTTGTGTGCCTTCTTTCTCTTCTCTTTTTTTAAATGTTATGAACTGTGACTTTGACCATATGAGCATAGACCAAGTTGGACTCGGATTCGGGCTTTGGTCCTATATAAAACAGATTGCACTTGGTGTTTTAAAGATTGCTCTTTACTAAAATTTGTATAGGCCCATTACACAGCAGCAAACATGTCATCCCCATATGGTTCTGCCTGCACTTGTTGCCATCACTGAAATCTACCCTGCCTCATATAAGTTATATGAAGTATTTATTTTCTATAGTGCCTGAATTACTCATTGGTTGCACTTCTTCCAGTGTGGATGTGTTTTGCATTTAAATACATTACAGTAAATGCATACTTACAGCTGCATCACTTAAATTAAATCCAGCCCATGCTGGATAAACAGTGAGCATAGCTCCTACAGAGTAGACTGAACTTAATTTATGCAGACAAAACCTACTTCAATGGGGCAGTGTGGACAGCAGTAGGCACAATATAACGGTCAATCAGAAATCAAAATTCACCAATCTACCAATTAGTAGGCTGATCCTGCTATTAGTTACTGTTTCAGGCCAGTACATTGTTACCACATACTACCAATGTTGCCACAACTTGCTGAACTGCAAAGTTTGCTTGTAAACAGTAAAAGCAAATAATGGATATAAAACTTTGACCAAGTGTCAGGAGCATGTAAAGCTGGCCGTACATTATACAATTTTCTTGTTCAATTTCCTTTACATTTACCTTCAACTATATAGTGCAAGGACCTGACAGATTGCATTCAAATTTAAAGTGTTTACGTTTGACCTTACATTGTAAAATTTTCTTGTACAATGTTACTTTAGATTTACCAAAACTATATAATAATATATATGGCCAGCCTCGCTCTCCTGTTCCATGGCAGCTGCTAGTCTTATTCCAGCATCCTGGTTTTGTCTGAGCTTCACTCTCTGTCTGACTGTCCACCTGCAGGGTGATTGGTGTAAATACAGCTTCTGAGTGGAGTCCAAAACAGTTTTAAGCTTGCCAAGCACTTGGGCCGCGTACACACGGTCGGACAAAACCGATGAGAATGGACCGAGGTTCAGTTTCATCGGTCCAAACCGACCGTGCGTATAGCCCATCGGTCTGTTGTCCTTCGGTCCAAAACTTTAAAACATGCTTCAAAATCGAACCGATGGCCCGCTGCCCGATCGGTCCAAACCGATGGTTAGTACAGAAAGCATCGGTTCAAAACCCGCGCATGTATAGAATCAAGTCGACGCATGCTTGGAAGCATTGAACTTCGTTTTATTCAGCACGTCGTGTGTTTGGCGACACCGCGTTCTGACCCGATCGTTTTTGGAACGATGGTGTGTATGCACTTCAGACCATCAGGCCACTTCATCGGTGAACCGATGGAAATGGCCCGTCGGACCATTCTCATCGGTTTGGAACGACCGTGTGTATGCGGCCTTAGTGTCATGCTGGTGCTAGCGTTTGCAACACGTACTTCAAGCTTTCTGTTTACCTGCCTTGACCTTTTCATTTGTTCAATCCCTGCCCTGCCAGCTAATTTGGGTTTCCTTGTTAGTAATCCTCGGACTGAACTCTGGATTACTCTCTGAATTATGCCTGCCTTTTGACCACGGATTTGACCCTGACTACACTCTGAACCTTGACTGCCTTTAGGCCACTCTGTCTGCCAACTGCAAGCACCTGTTTGCTGTGCTAAATTCTGTAATGATATATATATATTTTCTTAACACCATACATACATACATTGATGCTATAGATAAATGTGAGACCCTCCCTTTACCTAAGGAATCCTTAAAAAACGATTATGCGAGCAGGCCTATGTATTTCTGGGAGCACAATTACTCACTGGCTAGGGTGGTCAACCAGCCATGCGTCTCTCTCAAGATTTAAAGTTGTCACACTCAAAAAATATGCTACACTGACTGTGTCAAGCTGCCTACTGACATTTGCAAGACCCTGGGCAGTCGAACCTTTGCAGAGGAACGTGGTGCCTTGACAGTCCCTAGAAAAGTATCAATAAAGCTACTTAACACTAGTTGCATGCAATAAATAAGTCCTTATTTATCACTCAATTGTCTGGGTGTGTGGAAGGGAGTTCCCTATCTTACGTCTCTCTGTCTCTACCTGCCAATACCTACCTAGGCTTCTTAATATCCCGCAAGCTTTGTGGTTCTTTCACGAGCTCCAAGCTCAGTGCTTCTCTCAGTGCTACCACAGCTCTAAAGCAGCTTATCTCGTGGACCCCAAATGGCCATGTCCAACCCCACAAAAATACTAAATACTGAAAACACTGCTAAAATGAGACAATATGTGTTTAAGCAGATTGTGCTGTTCTTCTGAGCAACTGGAAAGGATATATGCACTTAAGCAGCTGCCATCCAGATCTCTTAACCCACTTTGAGTCCATTATAGGAGGGCAACCAAAAAAGGTGTCCTCTACCTACCCCAAATACTTCTGACGCCTGCTTGCCTTATACGAAAGGGGGCTGCTATAGGTGAAGAGCACAGAACCAGCTATAGTGCCTGACCACCTATGCTAAGGGTAGGCGTGACACAAATAAAGGTGTGCAGAGTTTCCTAATATGCAATTCCTTGTGGAATCCCATCAAAAATGGTTATCATCAAGCACATTATACACAGAAGAATCAGAGCGTCATTTCATAAATCAATCTTACTTTTTTCCTGAGCATAAATAAAACAAGCATAATTATTAAGGATTGCTCCATTTGTATGCTGCACTGGTATAAGAGAATATATATCTGAGTGTGTCTCCTGAATCTGTAGCGTCAATTATTCTGAACACGTCTGCACAGGGAAGGAGGGAGAATTGATTTTTATATCAATATTTGCAGAATTATTAATGCAGCTACAAATTCATTACAGATAAAATAGGTTTTTCCATACATAGTGAGAAGGCAGCGCTGACATTGAATGACCCTCACAGACCGGACTAGAGCCAATCTCCACAATTTAGTCATCCCTGCCCAGCTGGGCCACTGTAAAGAGATCTGCACATATTTCTAAAGTCACTTTTGGACTATACCTAATTTTGGACTTTTACAAGGGCAAGTTGGGGGGAGTCAGTCCTTATGGTCATAATGGGTTATGTTCACAGGAGCACCCGTGGGGGACACCACAAGAGGAGGATTAGGGCTGCTAGTAAGTAGGGCATGTTTATTATTTTAATTATAAAATACATTTTACAATTACTTTAAGACTGGTTGGTGCTGCTCTCTCTCCTTGTGCAAGATAACTGGTCTTGTACCTGCCCCCTCCTATAGTTTTCTGCATAAAGTCTGTAGCAGTGGGTGGACCTACTGGGTCCCTGCCACATCTCTACTCTCTGACCAGGCTATGTACTGCACATTGATAATACAAATGCTGACTGGATTTGCAAACACATTTGGGGGAACACAAGTGAATTTATATTCCAAGTGGTTGTTAAGAAATATATTTAAATTAAAGTTCTTGTGGCCAGAGTTTAGCTTTACTCAAAAGCAGCAATTTATTATCAGCAGTATCTGATTTGACCGATCACAGGGAGATCTCTTATCGCTTGTCATGCTTGGTAGTTATGGAGCTGATAGTGTCTGCTGGGGACTTGTGGCATCATATAGATTTCACCATCAGGCACACTGACCCTGAAACTTCAGGATTAGAAGTTGAGCACCCCCTGGCCTTTGGAAGACTCAGACTAGATCACATATGTTCCATTTTAATTCCAGATTTCTCCAATCCATTTACATTACTTGTAAGAGTTATATGAATTTTTCTTTTCAATAAGAAAATAATAAACATTTCACAAGTACTCGGCGCTCAGAAGAAAATTCCCACATGAAAAATTACCCTCGATTTGTTCTTGTGAAAAGGAAAGGTTGTAATTTAAAAAACCCACTTTCCCTTCAAAAAAAGAAGTTGAGGATTAAACATTCAGACAGTACGTGGATATCACAAGTAGCAAGTGCCGACTCTGCCACAGATAATGTTTTAATAAGAGACCAGGGAAGGAAAATTACAGATTCATTTTGCCTGCTAGAACTGCCTTTGATTCTCATTCAATGCATTACCATATAGCTGAAAACACGGCACCAGTCTGTCCTCTAAATTAGTATTGATCACTACAGTACACATGCTGATACATGCTACATCGCCTAATGTCAACACTCGCAGCGTTATTACTCATAAATCAATAGCTGTAAACAAAAAACCTGCAAGTGTGATTGATGGTCAGCAATATAGATGACGTGATGAGCTGGAAAACAAGGCAGAGTAGGTTATGTGTCTCAATCCAGATGGCTCAGATCGGCCATCATAAAAAGATTCTACAATGCCTCAGTGTCCAACATAGCAAATAAATACTGCCAAGCACAACCCTCCTGCGGTTTTATGAGCTAGTTAGTACACTGGCATTAGGGATGAGCACACCATACTGCAATGTACTCAAATTTAAAACAAAACTAAACCACCCCATCCTTTACAGCCAAGTAAGCTGCAATCTTAGAGTCTGTTGCCATGGTGCTCAAGATGTGAGCATCTATGACACTGACCATTTTAAGGCTTGATAGTTCAGTTGAACACAAGCAACTGTAACAGTTATCATTCACGGCATAAGATCAAGAACACAGGGACGTGATCACAAACTGGCAGGAGGAAACTATTCTTAGAAAGTATTGTTACCGAAAGGATGGTTGATGCTTGGAATAGACTTCCAGCAGAGGTAGTGAGTCAGCCAACAGTAAGTGGATTCAAACATGCTTGGGATAAACCTAGATATCTAAAAAAGCATCGGGCAGACTTGATAGACCACTTGGTTTTTGGAACTCTCAGGGGCGGACTGACCATTGGGACTCTCGGGCACTGCCCGAGAGCCCCATGCCACTAGGGGGCCCCATCAGGGTTGCCAGGCTCAATAAAACCAGGGACAGTATGTAAAAATCTGTGTTTTTTTTACATCTGTCACTGATATGTCCGAAATCGACATGCTTTTGATGTGAAATGCCTGAGATTTTAGCTGCCCTGCCTCTGCCTCCTGGGGTGGTGGCCATCTATAAGCCCGGAGGCCCCATAATATTCTATTGCCCGGGGGCCCCATGAGTTGTCTGTCCACCCCTGTGAACTCTTATGGTTTTGATGGCATGGTCAACGAGAAGAACCTCTTTCAAGTTTTTGTTAGCGTTTTGCTTACTGGAAAAATATCTTCTCACATCCTCTTCTTAGAGTCTCCACAGGAAGGGAGTGGAAATCTCTAAACACTGAGGGCAAAAACCATCCTTCATAACTGTCACTGGAACAGGTTTCCCCTGGTAGCTTTTTTTTCATGTTCTGTTCCAGTGACACCTGTTCACGTTTCTCCTTACTGTTTGGCCTAGTGAAAAAAGCCACCACCAGAAAGTTGTTCATAAAATGTTCCACACTCTACCCAAAGAAAACTATTGCATAGTTTTAATTTAACTGATCTCAAAAGCCCATATGCACTAGCTGTATTACAGGTCACACATGAAACAGGCTTAATTGTTTTAGATTGTTGTACAATGCAACATAAACTTGGATAATTAACCTGTGACCAGAAGAATCAGGGCCTTCCCAAGCATCACTAGTCATGGGTGCAAAGATCATTACAGTACATAAACCAGGATTTTTGACTTACAAACAATAGGAAGATCATAAAGAACAGAGGGGATGGACCTATATTCTTTAGGCTTCATGCCCACTGACGTTTTAAAAAACGGGCTGTAAAGCTAGTACAGACGCCAGGAAAAAAGCGGCGTTTTTAACGCGATTTTTCCGCGTTTTGCATTGAATTCAATGCATGTTTTGTCGCGCTATTTTTTAGCCACGTTTTTCTTTCTCTATTAAAAATCAATGGTTCCCTATGGGAGTCCATTGATTTGAATAGAGGTCGCACCAGAATTTGGATCAAGATGATCTGACTTGCGGGGCGACTCATGTGCGGAGAAACTTGAAGGGGAAGCCCCGTTTTAAAAAAAATTGCGTGAGGTTCCCCCCAGGATAATACCAAGCCCTTCCGTCTGGTATGGATCTTAAGGGGAATCCCCCACATCGAAAAAAAAACAGCGTGGGGGTTCCCCCAGGATCCATACCAGACCCTTATCCGAGCACGCAGCCCGGCAGGTCAGGAAGGGGGGCGAGCGAGCGAGCGCCCCCTTCCTACACCGTACCAGGTCACATGCCCTCAACATGGGCGGGGTTGGTGCTTTGGGGCGGGGGGGGGCACTGCGCCCCCCACCCCAAAGCACCTTGCCCCCATGTTGATGGGGACAAGGGCCTCTTCCCGACAACCTTGGCCGTTGGTTGTCGGGGTCTGCGGGCGGGGGGCTTACCGGAATCTGGGAGCCCCCTTTAATAAGGAGGCCCCCAGACCCCGGCCCCCCACCCTATGTCATTTTTATTCCACCAGGTGAATGGGTAGGGGTACGATGTACCCCATACTCATTCACATAGGGTGGGGGGCCGGGACCTGGGGGCCCCCTTATTAAAGGGGGCTCCCAGATTCCAATAAGCCCCCCACCCACAGACAACCAACTGCCAGGGTTGTCGGGAAGAGGCCCTTGTCCCCATCAACATGGGGGCAAGGTGCTTTGGAGTGGGGGGTGCAGTGCCCCCCTGCCCCATCCCCCCCATGTTGAGGGCATGTGGCCTGGTACGGTGTAGGAGGGGGGCGCTCGCTCACCCCCTTCCTGACCTGCCGGGCTGCATGCTCGGATAAAGGTCTGGCATGGATCCTGGGGGAACCCCCATGCCGTGTTTTTTCAGTGGGTGGGTTACCATTTAAGATCCATACCAGCCCGAAGGGCTTGGTATCATTCTGGGGGGAACCCCACGCAATTTTATTTTAAAATTTTCGCGGGGTTCCCCTTCAAGATTCTCCACACAGGAGTCGCCCCGCAAGTCGGATCATCTTGATCCGACTTCTGGTGCGACCTCTATTCAAATCAATGAGCTCCCATAGGGAACCATTGATTTTGAATAGAGAAAGAAATGCCGGACGAGGCTTAACACAGCGTTGAGGATTGAGGATGTCTTCCATAAACTGAGAAAAAGGGTGTTCTCTGCGAACTGGTATTTACATGATTGTTATGAGAAAATTCTGCCCACGGAAGTAGAGAGGACCAATCGCCATGATGAGCGGAGACTAAGGAACGAAGAAAAACCTCTAACTCCTGATTAACCCTCTCCGTCTGCCCATTGGATTGAGGATGGTAAGAGGAAAAATCCAAGGCAATATTGAGGGATTTGCAAAAGGCTCTCCAGAAGCGAGACGTAAATTAAACACCCCTGTCGGAAACAATATGAGAAGGAACCCCAAAGAGGCGGAAAATTTCTCAAACAAAAATGGGGACCGAGGCAGGAGCAGAAGGAAGACCAGGAAGGGGAACAAAATGAGCCATCTTGGAGAACCGATCGACTACCACCCAAATGACCATATTACCGTCAGACAGTGGAAGATCGGTGATAAAATCCATGGCAATATGAGCCCAGGGCTCCTTAGGAATGGGCAAGGGCATGAGGAGACCTGCAGGAGCTTGTGTGGAGGATTTAGACTGAGCACAGACATGACAAGCCTTGACATAGTCTTTGACATCCAAGCGGAGATTAGGCCACCAATAATGACGACTAATGAGTAAGACCGGAGGAAACCAGTGTGGCCCGCCACCTTGGAATCATGTCCCCAACAAAGGATCTTAGCTCAGTGGGGACAAAGGTCTTACCAGGAGGAATTTTTGAGTCCAGGGTGGTAGAATGGGCAACAATGCATGAAGTTGGAATGATCGGCCCAGTTTCAAGAGTTGGCTCCTCGTCCAAAGTGTCCTAGACCTAGAGGACCTAGAGAGCGCATCAGCCCAACTGTTGCAGGAACCAGGTTTGTACGTAATCGTGAAATTAAAACGGGAAAAGAAGAGACTCCACCTGGCCTGTCTGGGATTCAGACATTTAGCATTCTGTAAGTACTGTAGATTCTTGTAATCAGTGAAGATCGTTATGGCGTGAGGGGAACCCTCCAAAAGATGACGCCACTCTTCTAGAGCCAATTTGATTGCGAGAAGTTCCCAGTCGCGGATGGCATAATTTCTCTCTGCCTGGGATTTTTTTTGGAAAAGAACGCACATGGTTGACGTCTCTTCTCAAAGAGTTGAAGAAGAACCGCTCCCACCCCCACTGAAGAAGTGTCCACTTCAATAAAGAATGCCTCCCCAGGATTTGGTCTCCTCAAGAGAGGTCCAGAGACAAAGGCCTGTTTCAGATCGTGAAATGCAGAGACAGCTTCGGGGTCGTCAGTCTTTGGCATTTGCACCATTCTTGGTCAAAGCGATAATAGGCGCGGCAATGGAAGAGTAATTCCTGATGAACTGCCTATAATAATTTGTGAAGCCAAGAAAGTGCTGTGTGGCCTTGAGGCTAGCAGGAAGAGGCCAGTTGGTAATGGCTAAGACCTTCCCAGGATCCATACGAAGACCCAAGCTTGAGACAAAGCATCCTAGAAACAGGACCTCAGAACATTCAAAGGAGCATTTCTCCAGCTTGGCATAGAGATTATTCTCTCTAAGGCGCTGGAGTACAGTGCGGACATGGTTTCTGTGGACACGCAGATTTTCCGAAAAGATAAGAATGTCATCCAGATAGATGACAACAAACTGGTACAGCAGGTCCCTGAAGATTTCATTGACAACGTTTTGAAACACAGCTGGGGCATTACACAACCCAACAGGCATGACCAGGTATTCGTAATGGCCGTCTCGAGTGTTAAACGCAGTCTTCCATTCATCACCTTCTCGTATTCGAATGAGGTTGTACGCCCCTCTGAGATCCAACTTAGTGAAAATTGAGGCACCCCTCAACCTATCGAACAGCTCAGATATTAAGGGTAAGGGGTAACGATTTTTAATAGTAACAGCGTTTAAGCCTCAATAATCAATGCAGGGTCTCAAGGTACCATCCTTCTTGGCAACAAAAAAGAACCCTGCTCCTGCAGGCGATGACGATTTCCGGATGAAATCTCTCTCAAGATTTTCTGCAACATACTCAGACATGGCCTGGGTCTCCGGGATGGAAAAAGGGTATGTATGACCCCTGGGCAGAGTTGCTCCATGAACAAGGTCAATGGCACAGTCAAGACCTGTGGGGAGGAAGCACCTCAGCTGATTTCTTACAGACATCCCGGTAATCGCTGTATGCAGTGGGAAGATTAGAAGATACCGATGTGGTAGCAACCAGAAGTCTCTCCTTGGGAGTCACCTTGGAAAGACATGACGAGAAACATGAAGGACCCCAAGCCAGGATCTGCCCAGAGACCCAGTCCACATGGGGAGAGTGGAGCTGTAGCCAAGGAAGGCCCAATACAATGGGGGTAGAGGCTTTGGGTAGGATGAGAAAGGATATCCACTACTGGTGGAGAATCCCTATCGACATCCTAATAGGTAGTGTCTGGAAGCGAATTGGGCCCCCTGGGAGAACAGTGCCATCAATTGCAGAGACTACCAGTGGCATAGTGAGGGGTGAAAGGGTGAGCTTCATAGAAGAAGCAGTTCTCCAGTCCATAAAGTGGCCGGCAGCCCCGGAATCCAGATATGCAAGGATCGATTGGGGAGAAGTGCTTTCATGAAGGGACACCGGAAGAAGCAGACGTGAAGGTGATGTTTCTGGGTCCAATACTCCACCTTCTAAATGTATTAGACCCGAGCGTTTTCCGGGCGAAGCGAGCAGGAGTCACGAAAGTGGCCCTTGCCGCCACAATAGAGGCACAAGCCCAGAGTTTTGTGCCTAGCACGTTCTTCGGGGGTTAGTCTGGTCCGGCCCAGCTGCATAGGTTCCTCAGCAGGCAGAGGATGCTCCAGGGGACGAAGTGAGGGGAGCTCAGACTGGCTAAGACCTAGGGAGTATTGGCGTCTTTTTTTTCTATGGACCTCTCCTTAAAACGAATATGGATCTGGTTGCATAGGGAGATGACATCGTCCAGACCGACGGGGATGGTTCTTCCCGCTAATTCGTCCTTCACTCGGTCAGAGAGGCCATGTAAAAAGGTAGCGACCAGGGCCTCATTGTTCCAGCTCAATTCAGCTGAGAGAATACGGAACTGAAGAGCATATTGTCCCACTGAACGGGATTCTTGGAGACGTAGAAGAGCACTAGCCGCTGAAGAGGCCCGAGTCGGCTCCTCGAAAATGTTACGGAAGAACTTCAGGAAGTCGGACAGGCTGGAAACTACCGGATCATTCTTCTCCCACATGGGGGCAGCCCAGGCTAAAGCTTCACCGGAAAGGAGGGAAATAATATAGGCTACCTTTGCCCGATCAGACAAGAAGTTTTGAGGCTGAAGTTCAAAATCAATGGTGCACTAGCTAAGAAATCCCCTGCAGGCCTTGGAGTCTCCAGAAAAACGGATTGAAGGTGGTAGCTTCAGTGAATGCGACTCTGCGACTGGTGCGACAGGCGCAGCCGCTGGTTGTACTTGGGGTTGCGGATTCGGGGTTCCCAACGAGGTCTGAAGCTGATCAAAGCGGGAAGCCAGATGCTGAAGGAAACGCATCACCTGAGCCTGATTAGCTTCATGCGTCTCGAGTCTGCGAACAATGCCTCGTAATGGATCGCCTGCGGGGAGCGGCACGCCGGCCGGATTCATGGCTGTTCAAACTGTCAGGTCACCTGTGGCCAGGTGACAAGTGCACCCCGTTGGGGTCAGGGATGCACCACAGGGTAGTGAACCCTATAGCCGACTGCTGCTATCAGAGAGGAAGCGTGAACCCAAAATTCCCCAGGGCGCGGAGTCTAAGACCCAGCTTTGTATTCACCAGAGTCTCTAGTGGTGAGGATGGCCTTCGCCGCAGCTGGATCCAGGTCACGACCCCTGGGATCCCCTAGGTCACGCTCCGCAGGGAGAGAGGGGAAGCAGCAATCAGGACAAGCGGTAGTGATGGGTAAGCCGAGGTCAGGGCAACAGGCAGACAAGGGTAACCGAGGGACAGGGAAAAGGTCAGGATCACAGGCAAACAGGAGAAGTCGGGGACGAGCCAAAAATGGTACACAGGAAGGTAATCGTAGCACACTGCAGACAGGAACTTAAGCTAATAACACGGTTGAACAGCACTGCAGACCTGTAGTGCAACAGTTAATATAGACTTCCTGGGATGGCCTGGGTGGGGCCATACAGGAAGGAGAGGTGATAAAAAGACAACCAGAACAGAGTCAGGCCTCTAATGAACAGATGGAGACAGGTAAGCTGCCAGACTTTATTGCATATCCATGACACGTATATTAAAAGATGTTCCTGTCATCTCCTGTCTGGTTGGAAACCAAATTAAGATTCCAGGTCTTAATTGGAGGTGTCCAATTATACCGTGTGTGTGTATAGAGCTTGACCAGACAATGTGGCACCATTCAGCCAGGGGTCCTGTGAAATGCTAAATGTGGGAAGTAGTTGAGTTAGAGATCAAAAGGAAGTTTGTTGATGTCAATATGCAAGACTCCGGGACATTTCCCTTTTCAAGAGGATGTGAAGCTGTTGTATGCAAGAATGCAAATTAGGGCGGCTGATGACAACAGTTGGTTCCAGGGTGGGGGGGGTCCTTATCTGTCACTCTGAAAAGACACATAAATCAAAAAGCAGCCAATCAGGATCTGGGACAATTTTAATCCAATGAATGTCTAGGCTTGAGATTCAACCAATCGTATCCTAGGGATTTGAATTCTTGGAGGGGGGAAAATGGAGACTGGGGGGTATAAAAACAGTCAAGCTAGCTGCCTTAAAGCTCTCTGTTAATGATGACCTGATCTGAGGAGCATGGTGAAGTACTCTGTAAATATACCTCTTTAATTTCCTTAATCTCTTCTGTAACTTTTTCCCTTTCTTACTGCTTGTCATGACATACTGTTTAGTCCTTTACAGCCATATTCTTATTTGTATCTTGTATGTTATAACGATATTCCTATGTGTATCAGCGGTATCCTCTCTGTTTTAACAAGTGATATCATTTATGTTATGGTTGTAAATATTGGATTAATACAAGTTTCTTTTTCTGTATAATAAACAAATTATTTTCTCTTTTCGCACCGCTATTGTTTGCTTTAACCACTTGCCGCCCGCCAATGACATATTGACGGCGGCAAAGTGGTTGTAGAATCCTGACTGGACGTCATATGACGTCCTCAGGATTCTGAGCCGCTGCGCGCCCCCGGGGGCGCGCATCGCGGCGATCGTTGTTGCAGGGTGTCAGTCTGACACCCCGCAACACCGATCTCGGTAAAGAGTCTCTCACGGAGACTCTTTACCACGTGATCAGCCGTGTCCAACCACGGCTGATCACGATGTAAACAGGAAGAGCCGTTGATGGCTCTTCCTCACTCGCGTCTGACAGACGCGAGTAGAGGAGAGCTGATCGGCGGCTCTCCTGACAGGGGGGGTTCGCGCTGAATGTTTATCAGCGCAGCCCCCCCCTCGGATCGCCACATGGACCACCAGGGAAGCCCACCCTGGACCACCAGGGAAGGGCAAAAAAAAAAAAAGGGGGGGAAGTCTGTAAAAAAAAAAAAAAAGTCTGGAAAAAAAAAGATGCCAATCAGTGCCCACAAATGGGCACTGACTGGCAACATAAGTAAAACAGTGCCGCCCCACAGTGCCCATCTGTGCCACCCCACAGTGCCCATCTGTGCCACCCCACAGTGCCCATCTGTGCCACCCCACAGTGCCCATCTGTGCCCAGTGCCGCCCATGAGTGCCCAGTGCCGCCCATGAGTGCCCATCAGTGCCCATCAGTGCCGCCCATGTGTGCCCATCAGTGCCGCCCATGTGTGCCCATCAGTGCCGCCCATGTGTGCCCATCAGTGCCGCCTATGAGTGCCCATCAGTGCCGCATACCAGCACCGCCAATCAGTGCCATCTCATCTGTGCCCATCAGTGCCGCCATATCAGTGCCCGTAATTGAAAGAGAAAACTTACTTATTTACAAACAAATTTACCGAAAAAAATAAAAACGTTATTTTTTTTCAAAATGTTCAGTCTTTTTTTAGTTGTTGCGCAAAAAAAAAATCGCAGAGGTGATCAAATACCACCAAAAGAAAGCTCTATTTGTGGGGAAAAAAGGACGCCAATTTTGTTTGGGTACAGTGTAGCATGACCGCGCAATTGCTATTCAAAGTTCGACAGTGCTGAAAGCTGAAAATTGGCTTGGGCAGGAAGGTGCGTAAGTGCCCTGTATGGAAGTGGTTAATTTTATATAGACAACAGGTTTTTAACCAATCAATTTTATGTATCATTAATCATTTAAGTGAGATATAAACATTGCCGACACAAGTGCCATCGATCAGTGCTGCCAATCATTGCCTCCTCATCAGTGCCACCTCTCAGTGCCACATATCTGTGCCGCCTCGTCAGTTCCACCTATCTGTGCCATCTCATCAGCGTCCATTTGTGCAGCCTCATCAGCGCTCAGTGAAAGATATTAAGAGAGAGAGAGAGAATGTCCATCTACTAAGGACACTAGAAAAAAAGCCAAGGCTAACTGGGAATGGTAAGGGTTATAGAGTGGATGTTCCTGTAGCCTTTTTGACAGTGTCTGATCATCTGAAGGTAGCTTACTATAACCCATGGTTATGACTAAGGATCCTGTGTGCAATGAAGAAAACACTACACCACCAACATGACAAAGTACATGGACATGATCATAATACAATTCTATTACAGTCGACTCTTTACATAGAAGAGTCAATGCCAACATGGCCAACCACAAGACGCGATTATACTAAAATTCGATTACACTCTACCAGGGGTGCCAAACCAGTGGCCCGGGGGCCACATGTGGCCTGCGGAGCCTTCTGATGTGGCCCACCACCTCCTGCTCTGGAATGGAATAGAATAGAATACTGTTATTAAAAAAATAGAGTAAAGTGGGCTGTGTCCATGTCCAATCTGCATATGCAGAGCAGACACGGACATGCCATTCACCCAGAGCGCTCATTGTGGCCCACAACCGCTACCAAGCCGCATAAGTGTCCCTCGCTCTTCAAAAGGTTGAGCACCCCTGCTCTATACGGTGTACACTACACCTGTAATATGAATGACCACTGGACACGATCATAATACAATTCTATCACACTACCAATACTTTATATGTAAAACAGTACACTTCAACAATAACTGACAACTAGACGAGATCATTATATAATATTGTTGTTTTGCATACATTGTGATAATGTGACCAACCAAACTGGGTAGGATCATAATACAGTTATATTAAATTGAATAAATATAAACTATACCCCCAATGACTGATCACACTAGGATAGGATTTTAATACCATTCTATACATACAGCATTACATTCTCAACATGACTGACCACTGGACACGATAACATAATTCTATTACACTATACCCCCAATGTGACTGACCACTGGAAATGATCATAATACCATTTTATTACATTGCAAGTAAAGCACTACATATCCAACATGACCTACCTCTTGGACATGATCATAATACAATTCTTTCACACCAGGGTTATCCAAACTCCATTTGTGGTGAAACTGCAAATCCCATAATGCCTCTGAGTCATGCCTATGGCTGTTGTGTAACTACGAGTCCCAGGTGCCTCATGGGACTTGTAGTTACACAATAGATGGAGTGCCAATGTTGTCTACCCTATATTACACTGTATACATAGAACACTACTCCCCAAACATAACTGACCAATGTACATGATCATCATACAATTCTATTGGGCTGTATACAGTGAACACTGGTTCAGTACCATGCTCAACCACTGCACAGGATCATAAAACAATTTAGTACACTGTACTACTAACATGACTTCAATGGTTGCCCTTCTGGGGGGGTGATTTGGGGAATAAAGTATATAGAACGTTCAGTTTTTGGTTACATTCAGTTCACTGTTGAATATTTGGGATTGGACTAAGTTGTACAGTAAATACTGATAGAGACTGGTGTGCCAGGTGAGGTACCTCTTTCTCCTTTCTGCATGAATGACCTTGAAATCCAATTGAAGCGACAGAGAAACGGCTGCTTTTCTGACAACAGCTCTCCGTTCTCACCTATATAGTTATCATCTGTACTTTGACAGACTGTAATAGAAATAAAATGGCACTTAAATCCATTAAGAAGCAGATAATGGTCCTCTTATAACAGGCTTTGCAAGATTCATTGGTGATACTTCGCTTCTATCACCTACTCAATTAAAACTGCTGGAACAGTGGAAGGGTAAAAGGTGTTTGGTCAGGGAAGGATTTGTCGCTGTACATAGTCATCATGTCACAACACAATTACAGCAGAAGTAATGACATTGCGGACACCCAGAAGTATCTTGAGCTCTCAAGATTAGTCTACATGTCTGCATTCCCAGAACAATGCTGTCATTTCTGCTCACCTTGAAACATTTTAAGAACAGCTGTCATCCTATGCAAAAAGTAGAAACTGACAAAGTATTTAAAATTCAATAAAGAATTTCAGACAGAAAATCATCAGTAAATGTATATAGCATAAGCTTGCTGCCGAATCCCCATATAGCTTGAGAGTCTTTAGCACCTCCAACCCTAGCTGCCGTACTGATCATCATTTCTGAAATTGATGGGTCTTCTTTGGCTTAAAACACACAATCTGTAAATTGGTAGAATAGTGGATTGCTCAGACCTATCCCTGTCTGGCTAGCGCTCTAGTGATATCACTTCCTGAGTTGGGCCAGAGGATGCCAGCTGAAAATGACAAGACGGCTCTAGAGAACTGCAAATGTGTCATCTGACATTATTTCGCTTTCCCAACTGCGGTGTCCGGTCGGCTGCTATACATTTTGCCCCCCTCAAAATCCAGCAAAAACCTTGACAAGCACAACATCCCCGCTTGTGATGACAGCTGTAAATGGCTAATAATAATTACCCTGCTCCCACTCTCCAATAGTGCAGTCCCAGCAGTAACTCTGTTGTCATATAATATACAAAATATTTATTTCTAATTTTTACCCCAGAAACTAAACAGCATTTAGACACAAATATTTAATTCATTTTTTTATACACATTATGCTACAATTGTTCTGTTTTCTTACCATTCGGTGATCCTAGAAGTTTAATGTTTCTTTTTATTTCTCCAATCTGACCATTATATTATAAGCAATAAGGAAATTAGGTTTTCACCTGCAGTTATTGTACAATTTGAGGTTTTCGGGTATACCCTTCACTCATGTTAAACCATTTTGTTCTCTATATAGTAAGCCTCTTCTTGGTTTATTTTTTATGTGAAGTATATAATGAGGCAATAAGCATCTGCTGAAGGGCTGACAAGTGCAAAATCAGTGCTAAGAACCACAGGCACTGGTTGGAGAAAGCCAATTAAAAAGGATCACTGGATTTAGAAGCTTCTGCAGGTCCCACACTTATTGCTCAAATAGAGTACAACTGAAAATACCTACAAACCTACTCAGAAATATTACTAGACTTAACTCAAGAGACTGGAGGTCCAATCCAGATAAGTATCAAACCAATGGACAACCGTCTGATGACTACCAGAAAACAGGATAAAGATAAAAGTCTCAGCTTCCCTCTGACTGCTGAACAGCTAAGCTACAACGCCTAGAAACCACTGGGAATTTGGCTCCTGAGCTGCTAAGGAAATATAACTCCTATTTAATCAGGCAGGCCCAGAGCTGCTGACAAACTACATTTTCCAGAAGGCTTAAACTTCTAGATATTAGACAGACACAACATGACCAAGCCTGATGGAAACAGTCAATATTTATTGCTGGACAATGACCGGAATCAACAGCATTTCTAAAGCAGAAAAATTGTATCCATCAAATGTTTTATAATTAACATGGATATGAAAGCACCTACCTGTTTGTGCACTGTTCTCTGCTTCATCTCTGGACTATCCCCTTTAGATGATGAGGATTGCTGCCTCATTCGAGCTCCACTGCCAGGCCAATCTGGTGACGAGGACATCATACTGCCACTTGATGGCCTAGGGTAAGGTGCTGTATTGAGCAACGTTGGTGGTGTCCTTCCTCTGGTCATTGGTGGTGGTGGAGGAGGTGGTGGCTGGTCTATTCTCCTCTGAGGACCCGAGCTGTTCTGCCGTGGCATAGTTGGCTGTCCAGCCTTTTCAGTCAAAGATAACTGCCTACGTGACATGTCCCCAGATCGTCTACTGAATTCCTCGCTACTTCCAAGGTTAATAAAGCCATGTTTGCTCCCTGCCAAGTCCTCACTGTTACTGTGGGAGCTAAGAGAACTATGACATTCAGAACCAGAGTCTCCCAAACCCCGTGGTGATACCGGCAAACCTGCTGCCATTTGGTACACAGGGTTCTGGAATGATAGAGGTGCCAGGAGCTGTGGCCTACCCAATGTGGCATCTGCATTTGGAGTGGTTGGTGTTTGCCCTGTTCTTCGGGCTGTTGTCATGGTCATTATATTACCCTGTGGCGTCCGTGCGGTCCATATTGCCTGAAGCTGACTAAAAGATGTCTGACTGTCGTTCAGAGAGTCTCCAATCCCTGATGTGTTGGTACCAACGTCCAGTACCCGATTGTCCTGCAGGTCCACCATAGACAGGCTCTTGCTACCATTCGTGATTTGTACATCAGGTTCATTGGCCTCAGAGTAGCTGGAGCTTCGTGCTGGCGAGGGCTGGACTCCAGCAGACCTTGTGACAAAAAATAAGTCCTTGTTTTCAGGTGTTGGAGAGGGTAACCGGGTGAAATCTATCAGACTATGGGGAGATAGATAAACAGAGGGAGACAAGAGGTCAATGTGACAGCCGATTCCATCATGTCAAACAACAAGGTGCTGCCATAATGGGCCCAACCAAGAACATTTTTTTGAGAGCCTCTCTTTCATGTTCCCAGTGCAGTATGAAGGAACTAATGGTGGAATCTGATTGGCTGCTATAGAAAACAAGAAGTTTTCCTTCAGACAAGTTTATGCATGCCAATAGACAGCCAGACAGAAGGAATACTCCTCATTTTGATCATCACATAAGATCAGTGGTCTCCAAACTCCAGCCCTTTGCTTGCCTTTATCCAGCCCTTGGGACACCATTTCTCACACAGACACCAAAAATATGGTACTATTCCTCCCAATGACACCGATGATAAGACACTATTTTTTCCATTAACACCAAAGATGGGACACAACTCGTGGGCACCATTAATAGCGCTCTTTTTCAACTACTACTGCAGTGTTAATACTACCTGATCAAGGACGGGCAGCTACCTCCTGTCATTATACTCAGGAAGATATATGGCCAGCAACCTCAGGGATTAAGTAAAATTATGTTATGTTTGCTGCCTCACTACCATATCATTAAACTATTCACTAAAAACTCAACTTGTTCAGCCTAATTTCACCCACCAAAGGGTTCATTTTAGGTTACTCTAAAACGTGCAGCTAAAGGTGAAGATGTTTCTCATCAAGTCTATGTGTGGTGCGGCTTAACCCACTGTAAACAAACTACACAGTATTTTGTATATCAGACCTTTTGCTAGTAACATAAGTCAGCCAAACTCCCTACAGCCAGAAAATGTTCTGCAGCTATAACTGAGATTAGAATTGGAAAATGGACCTGAAAAGCAAAATTGCACTGGACCTCACTGCTCTAAACCACTTAAGCCCCGGACCATATTGCTGGTCAAAGACCAGGCCACTTTTTGCGATTCGGGACTGCGTCGCTTTAACTGACAATTGCGCGGTCGTACGACGTGGCTCCCAAACAAAATTGGTGTCCTTTTTTTCCCACAAATAGAGCTTTCTTTTGGTGGTATTTGATCACCTCTGTGTTTTTTATTTTGTGCGCTATAAACAAAAATAGAGCGACAATTTTGAAAAAAAATAATATTTTTTACTTTTTGCTATAATATCCCCCAAAAATATATATATATATAAAAAAAAATTCCTGGCATTTTCCTCAGTTTAGGCCAATACGTATTCTACATATTTTTCGTAAAAAAAAAATCGAAATAAGCGTTTATTGATTGGTTTGTGCAAAAGTTATAGCGTTTACAAAATAGGGGATAGTTTTATGGCATTTTCATTAATATATATTTTTTTACTAGTAAAGGCGGCGATCAGCGATTTTAATTGGTACTGCGACATTATGGCGGACACTTCAGACACTTTTGACACATTTTTGGGACCATTGTCATTTTTATAGCGATCAGTGCTATAAAAATGCATTGATTCTTATAAAAATGCCACTGGCAGGGAAGGGGTTAACACTAGGGGGCGAGGAAGGGGTTAAGTATGTTCCCTGGGTGTGTTCTAACTGAAGGGGGGGGTGGACTGACTTGGGGAAATGACTGATCGCTGTTCATACATTGTATGAACAGAAAATCAGGCATTTCTCCCCCTGACAGGACCTGGAGCTGTGTGTTTACACACACAGCTCCCGATTCTCACTCTGTAACGAGCGATCGCGGGTGCCCGGTGGTGATCGTGCCCGCCGGGCACGCGTGTCGGCATCAGGGGTGAGCGGGGGGCGCTCGCCCCTATTGGCTGCTCGGTGAGATGACGTATAGCTACGTGATCTCGCCCAGCAGAGCCGACCTGCCGCCGTATAATGGCGGCGGCTGGTTGGCAAGCAGTTAAATGCCGGTCTGTGTTGCTTCAGAAACCAATCAGATTCACACATACACTGAATATTTAAATCTGTTTCTATTTCACTCAGATCGATGAGGTACACAATGGGGTTGATTTATTAAAACTGGAGAGTGCAAACTAGGGTGCAGCTGTGCATGGTAGCCAATCAACTTCTAGCTTCAGCTTGTTCAATTTAGGTGGTTGTAAACCCTTTATAATAAGGCTTACCTGTAGGTACCATTAATTGCACAGTTTAGGAGATAATCACTGTATATGCATGTGCCGACGTCATCGGCACATGCACACTGAAGAAATGGCTCATACGTGTCGTTTCTTCAGCTGCTGTGCCATGACTGGCAGCTCCCGTGACGTCATTTCGGCTCCGGTCAATCACAGTGTCAGAGCCCGTGAACCGGGAAGTAACATTCCGGAAACATGTCGCCCATCACAGTGGTGTACGGGGACCGCTGCAACATCATCAATCTAAGGTAAGCATTTCATAATGAGCTAGTATGTGATGCATACTAGCTCATTATGCCTTTGTATTGCAGGTTGTTTTGTTTTTTTTGCCGAGTTTACAACCACTTTGACAAAAAAACCTGGAAGCCGATTGCTTTCCATTTAGAGCTGCACCAGATTTTGCATTCTCCAGTTTTAGTAAATCAATTCCAATGTCTGAAAGAAAAAAAACTGTGGCCCAGATTCTCGTAGATTGGCGTAAAAATGGGCGGGCGTAACGTATCTGATTTACGTTACGCCGCCGCAAGTTTTTCATGCAAGTGCTTTATTCACAAAGCACTTGCGTTTAAAGTTGCGGCGGCGTAACGTAAATCACCCGGCGGAATTCAATTTAAATGAATCTCGTCCCCGCGCTGAACGAACTGCGCATGCGCCGTCTCTAAAATATCCCGGCGTGCATTGCTCTAAATGACGTCGCAAGGACGTCATTGGTTTTGACGTGGACGTAAATTACATCCAGCACCATTCACGGACGACTTACGCAAACAACGTAAATTTATAAATTTTGACGCGGGAACGACGGCCATACTTAACATTGGTTGCGCCTCATATAGCAGGGGCAACTTTACGCCGGGAAAAGCCTAACGTAAACGTTGTAACTTTACTGCGTCGGCCTCGCGTACGTTCGGGAATTCGCGTATCTAGCTAATTTGCATACTCGACGGGGAAATCGACGTAAGCGCCACCTAGCGGGCAAAAAAAAAATTGCAGTTAAGATCCGACGGCGTAAGAGACTTACGCCTGTCGGATCTAATGGATATCTATGCGTAACTGATTCTAAGAATCACTCGCATAGATACGACGGCTCAGATTAGGACTTACGACGGCGTACGTGGCGCTGCGCCGTCGTAAGCCCTTTGAGAATCTGGGCCTTTCTCTTTTTCTACCATGCACGATTGGAGGTATTATTTGTCTTCAGGCTGTTTACAAAACAGAGATAGTTATCTAAGGGTAACATAGACAGTTCTTCTTTCAGGTGGTTGAATGTTTAGAAAGATCAGTATTTGAAGAACTGTAAAATGTAAACAGAGAAGGAGAGTTTATGGAATGCCCTGGACAGATAAAAAGCATCTCTCAGAAAGCAGGCGTGTCTAAGCCTGGCATTCCCAATCTGCCAGCTTTAAGCAGCGTGTAAATTTAAATAGATTTTTAGAGTTTCCCCACATGCTGAGCAGAATTAGGGATAAAAGTGGTAATTACAGAGACAGGCCTAACGCCTCTGTATTCCCTGCTTTCTACTAATTAAATTGCTAAATACAATGTAGCTGGCGGTTAACATTCCACTGCTATCGTTCTTTTGATCAGTATAATTACATTTTATTAGGAAAGGTGGTGACTTCCTGGTGAAGGTGCCTGCGCTGGTCTCAACTAGGTCTGAATTATGGTTTTACCTGTCATAGTCCTGGCTGGGGTTATGTAAGTGGGCAAAGTATACCAACCCATCAGAATCCTTCTCCAAATGTCCTGACTGTTGAGCGGAGATGAAAGGAAAAATGTAATTGACTGATCAGTGCCCACAATCATTCTATGCCTTTTTAGTCCTTACAAAAATGATTTGTGAACTATGTTAAACTATGTAAAATATACATTGTCTATGAAGAGTTTCATTTATCCAAATCATGTTATAGCTTGTAACAGTCACCTTCAAGTGGACTTGCTTTGTAACGTTGAAAACATTGTAAAGTCATTTTGAGATTCATCGAAGTGTAGTCCACCTTAAAGTGTTACTAAACTCACAACAGTAAAATCAGTCTGTATATGCAGCATAGCATGCTTGTTATACTCACTGTGGAACTTAAGGGGTTAATCCTCTGCATTGTGTAAAAAGGCTGTTTTATCCTGTATGCACAGATCCTCCCCTCCTGCACTGCCTATATGGGGAAGGCCAGCTAACACAGGGAGGGTAGCCAACCAGCACATGCTCAGTGTCTTTTATGCTGGAGAGAACATTTACTTGTTCTCAGAGCTAGCCAGGTCACATGATATTGGCATCACACATGTGGACGTGTATACAGGCTGCAGTGGAAATCTCCTCCTACCTAAACTCTCATTACTAGAGAAACTGTGCAGTTTATCACTGACCGTGGTATACAAATCAGCCAAAAAGGTATATAGTGGAAATATTTTGTAAAAAGATGATGTATAAGCTTTGGGCACTATGGGGGGGGGGGCTTAGATGAACTATTTTCATATTACTGGGTTTAGTAACACTTTAACCGTTTGCCGACCAGCTCATGCCAACATACGTCAGCAGAAAGTTACTCCTGGGCTAACTACGTCAGTCCGCAAAAGAAGGATAGTGGGCACGGGCGCCCGCTACGGGAGTGTGCCTGTGGGTCCCGCGGACTCTATGTCCGCCAGCGGCCGCGATCATGGCGAGGAGAGGCAGAACGGGGAACTGCCTATGTAAACATGGCATTTCCCTGTTCTGCCTAGTAACATGAGAGATCTTCTGTTCCCTGTCATCGGGAACATTGATCTCATGCCAGTGGTAGCCCGTCCCCCTACAGTTAGAACAGGCTGAGGGAACACACTTAACCCCTTGATCCCCCCTAGTGTTTAGCCCTTTCCCTGCCAGCGACATTTATACAGTAATCAGTGGCTATTTTTTAGCACCGATTGCTGTATAGGTTTTTATTGGTCCCAAAATAGTGTCTAAAGTGTCTGATCTGTCCGCCGCAATGTCGCAGTCCCGATAAAAATCACAGATTACCGACATTACTAATAATAAAAAAATGTTTATAATGAAAATGCCATAAAACTATCACCTATTTTGTAGAAGCTATAACTTTTGTGCAAAAAATAAAAACTGCAGAGGTGATCAATTACCACCAAAAGAAAGCTCTATTTGTGGGGAAAAAAGGACGTCAATTTTGTTTGGGTACAATGTCACACGACCGCGTAATTTTCAGTTAAAGCAACGCAGTGCCAAATTGTAAAAAGTGCTCTGGTCAGGAAGCGGGTAAAATCTTTGGGTGCTCCAAAACCTGAGAAACCTGTTTACTATGGGAGCACTTGGCAGAAAGGAGGAGCCAGGAGCACCAGCAAAAGACCAGAGAAGAGGAGGATCGGGGCTGCTCTGTGCAAAACCACTGCACAGAGCAGATAAGTAAGACATGTTGTTTATTGTTTTTTTTTTTTTTAAGCCAAGCCTTTATTATTACTTTATTACTTTTATTTACTAGTTTTAATAAGCATCTGGAACAAGCATTTATATTTATAAAGCCAATAAATATATATGTATAAATATAAATCTGTTACTTTTATCTAATGATCATGGCATCATTAGATTTATGTTAAAGCAGATTTTGAGTGTCTTAGAACATGACAGTAGGTATACAGTAGGTAAAAGGCTTGTGAAACCACCCTATTCTATTTCCATAATCTTCTACCTTCATGTTCTTGGACAATCAACATTTGCTATGACACATTACATGCAACCATGCTGATTGGATAAGAGGATTGAGTGTGGTTGTAAATGCTATGGTATGCAAGTCTAGTTGAATGTGACAAACTACTGCTAGCAAAAATGTACAAAACTTTTTTTTTTTTTGCGCAAAGGGAAAAAAACTCTTGTTGGTAGATATTTTACACATTACAGAGAATCCAGCTGGTGAACAGAGAAGTTATGAGAGAAAGATAGCTGAGGGGGAGGAGGGAGATCTTGTCCACTTTAACTGGAGCATATCAGTTTTGTGTGGACTGTCTATAAATCACTGATATATAATGTTGGAGAACAGTAGGGTGATGTTATGTCTGGGAGACTTTGGGTGATACCCATAACCTGCCTGGTCAGGAATTCATCCCTTATCTTCTTACCCAGATAAGTCGTTCTCTATTACCATCTTTTGGAGACCTACAGAGATATTGTTGCTGGCATTTGGCGTGGAGGCAGAGTGATCGCTTGTGACAGAGCTCTGTATGCTGGTTGGATTGCTGAGTGCTGTATTCACATCACGCAGGATACGAGGAAGAGGACCAAGCTTGGTTACTGTGGCCTGCCAGGGAATAAGATGAATATAATCAAGAGATATTTATATTACAAAAAATACTATATCACAGCAACATAGCTAAAGGACATCTATATAGCATGTAAAATTTAAATGTATATATTTTTTTCGCAACTAAATATGGTATATTCTCTAGTGAAGAACGGGTCAGTCTTACCCCTGGGCAACCCTCAAAAGCCGCTTCAAAGCACCCTCTTTAGAACTTTTTTGGTACACCCAACTTCAGCACAGATCATATTGCTGCTCCCAGACAAAGACCCACTCACCTCACTGGCGGCCTTTAAAAAAACTTGTTAGCTACACTCCCTAGCATCCAAACTTATTTCCTTGGTCTATTCCCAAATCAACAGACTGCCCTCTCCCTCCACACATGCTTATGTTGCCAGAGAAGAGGAGGATTTGAAGGGCAAAAAATTTGAAAAAGACTGTCGGGAAGCGTGGTCCACTATCGCGTCCTGCTCTACTAACGTTACTACATCGGAGTCAGCTTACAAAGTACTTAACAGACGGTATCTTGTACCTTCAACATTTGTTTCCTGGACATTCGGGCCTATGCTTCAGAGGATGCCAGGCCACTGGCGATGTCATCCATATATGGTTTACCTTCCCAATGCTAAACCGCTTCTGGTCTAAAGTTTTACCCCTCTTCATACGTTATTTGTGATCTGCCTTTCTAAAGATCCCTGGCTAGCAATATTGCATTTTAGGCTTCTTTCTAAAATGACCATAGCCATTTCCAGTGCTCTTTACTACTATACCAAGCATAGGTAGGGACCGTGAGACACCCTCAGTCACCTGTCCTCTATCTACTCATCAGTATTTTTTATGCCTCTATTGAGGAGACTTTAAAAGTTTAGTTAGGACAGCAGAATGCAGAGAGCCGTGGCGAGGCCTGCAGCTTAACCATGTATTTGCAAATGCGTGCAACCAATCCTCTGCTTTTAACATACACAAGTTAGACAGTTGAATTTGGCCTGCTGTTTGGGTGGTAAGTGTGAGCCTGGTTATCACGTATACAACTTTATTTATACTTACTGTTTGCTTAAAAACGCATCTCATTCAAAGTCCCAAAAACTCCCCTCTCTTATAGCCAGGACACGGAAAAAACAATTAACCCACTTCTCTGAAGTAGCGCTATACAAGTCATTAATTCATTCATTCATTCATAACTTTTCATGAACAAACAGTTATCTAGCATCCTCACTAACAACCATACCAAATTTCACAAAATCTGGGACCCCTGGATGGCATACTGCCATCCAAATATGGCCGACTAATCCAGGCCGCATTGATACAGCCATTTATAATATATGATACTTCCCCCCCCCCCCCCCCACACACACACTCTTTCCCACAGCTCTCTACATCTCCTTTTCTTTTTCACTTCTTCCCTCTACTCCCCCCTCATTATCCTTCCACTCCATCCTCTCCACTCTTACTCCTTTTTTTCCCTCCTTTTCTTTTCTTCCCTTTTTGTTCATTTCTCCTAGCCATTTCTGACTCCATCTTCTAGTCCCATATATCCTTAACTTTGACTGGTCCTACCTGTCAAGCACCAGATTGATGACTTTATATGTTTGAGAATGTTTTGAAATGATGACAGGACACTGTTAATGATGGATATTGTGTCATTCACTGTACTCAGGTGTCATGTACGGCCACATATGTCTAATGTACTGTCCTTAAACCTTGAAAAATTCAATAAACACATTGAAAAAAATATTTCTGTTTATGGATTGTGTCTCTTGTTTATTATATTTTTAAATATGAATTTACCACCATCTATATTTTTAAGAATGCTCCAAAAGTCTTCCTAAATAGGGTTCTGGTATAGCTTATTATCGTATATGGATTACATGTACTATAATTTAAAGGGGTTGTAAAGGAAAATTATTTGTTCCCTAAATAGCTTCCTTTACCTTCACTTACCTCATCCTTCGATTTTGCTTTAAATGTCCTTATTTCTTCTGAGAAATGCTCACTTCCTGTTTTTCTGTCTGTAACTACACACCGTAATGTGAGGCTTTCTCCCTGGTGTGGAAAAAGCTTCTTGAGGGGGGAGGGGGCGAGCAGGCAAGTCAGCACACTCTCTACTTTGCAGATAGAGAAAGGAGCTGTGTGTTAGTGGGCTTCCTGACACTCCTGCTTGCCCCCTCCCCCCTCAAGAGGCTTTCTCCACACCAGGAAGAAAGCCTTGCATTACTGTGTGTAGTTACAGACAGAAGAACAGGAAGTGAGTATTTCTCAGAAGAAACAAGGACATTTAAAAGCAAAATCGATGGATCAAGTAAGTGAAGGAGGACTGCACCAAGGTAAAGGAAGCTATTTAGGGAAAACATTTTTTACCTTTACAAACCCTTTTAATAGTGACATGTGTGGGTGCTACAGTTGGACTCCAAGCTATGGGGTCAGAGAATGTCCTAGCTCTTCCAGGATCGAGGAGCTGTGAGAATGTGATCCCAGGGGAAGCCAAGGTCATCACCGGAGGTGAAGGTGCCAACCCTGCCATGCCTATGGCTCATGTTTTGCTGAACCAGGAATCTGGAAGCCAAGTGAAAGATGTGGGCAGGGCGGATCCCATGAATGTAGGAGGCCGAGTGGGTAGCCTGCAGCTGGTTACCGCAGGTAACAATGCTTCAATCGGACTCAGAGATACAAGATCCACGGATGTCCTAGCTCTTCCAGGATCAAGGAGCCATGAGGATGTGGTCCCAAAGAAAGCCAAAGTTATTACAGGGGTTGGAGGAGTCATCCCTGTATTACATACAGCTTTTGTGACTTTACTGACTGGGGACAGTTGGTAGCCTGCTATGAGCTAAATTCAGCCCCCCTGGAACTTGCATCTACACCTGAAGCCCCGGATTCACATAAAGTACTGCTTGGGTGACTCAATGCAAGTTGGGAACACTGGGGAGGGTCAGGAGGTTAGTGACTGTGTGCCAGGTCCTGGCCCTAATGGGTTTCTGGAGCCAGGGCCCAGAGCGCAACCTAAAGTCACAATGAACTCTGAAATTGATAATGTTTTGCAGTGGCGGCCCGTCCATAGGGGGCGCCCGGGCGCCGCCCCCCCCCCCCCTCCTGTAGGCACAAAAAATTTTTTTTTTCAATGGCCCCTCTAAGAAACAAAAAAAATTTCCTTTACTAAAATAAAATAGGATTGAGCGCCGGCCACCATTGCCCTATGAAGCGCCACGTCAATGCAATCTTTAGATTGCAGACATGGCGCTTCATTTGCGGGCTTTTATCCCACCTTTTGGGCGCATTGCAAAGCGCTGAATAGCTTCCTATGGGCGCCGGGACCATTACTAATAGTACTAATGTTACTTCCGGCCGGGATTCGAAAACCGGAAGTGACGTCACGCGGCAGGCATCTCAGTTCCTTACACTGCCCGAGCGGAGCTGCAGTTCAGAGGTAAGCCGATGGATGCCTCGTTTCATTGAATGATTGCATGGATTGGTATTCAGATCGCCCCCCCCCCCGCCCCAAAGTCATCAGCGGTGCACTGCCTGATCCCCACCCATCCACCTCGGAGCCTGTTATTGTAGTTAGACTGCTGGAGAACTACAAGTCCCAGCAGGTTATACATACAATAAGGCTCTGAGGTGGATGGGTGTCCGGACATCCATCCACCTCAGAGCCTTATATTATAACCTGCTGGGACTTGTAGTTCCCCATCTTCTCCTGGGCTCAGGTGCATGCCATCCACACCCATCCACCTCAGAGCCTTATTGTATGTATAACCTTCTGGGACTTGTAGTTCTCCATCTTCTTCTGGGGCTCAGGTGCATGCAATCCACCATCTATGGAACTACAAGTCCCAGCAGTGAGAAAAACTGGACAAAGATGGTGGATTTCATGCACCTGAGCCCCAGGAGACGATGGAGAACTACAAGTTCCAGCAGGTTATAATATAAGGCTCCGAGGTGGATGGGTGTCTGGACATACATCCACCTCGGAGCCTTATAATATAACCTGCTGGGACTTGTAGTTCCCCCATCTTCTCTTGGGGCTCAGGTGCATGCAATCCACCTTCTATGGGACTACAAGTCCCAGCACTGAGAGAAAAACTGGACAAAGATGGTGGCTAGCATGCACCTGATCCCCAGGAAACAATGGAGAACTATGAGGATGAGTGGTCATGCCTTTTTTTTAATGCTGGAACTTGTAGTAGTGTTGTATTGTAAGAAAAAGAAGAGGCTGGAGCCTGGAGGAGTGTGTCTGTCTGCCCTGCCACCCTGTGTTAGTCTGGGGGGGGGGGTTGATTGCTGTGTCCATCACCCCCCTGCCATGTGTATAGTGTAGCACTGTAGCTGACCTGATTGGGGGGGGGGGGGGGTTGCAGAATGCAGATACGTGCTATTTACAGGGTGCTGATATGTGCTATTTACAGGTTGCAGAATGCAGATCTGTGCTATTTACAGGTTGCAGAATGCAGATCTGTGCTATTTACAGGTTGCAGAATGCAGATCTGTGCTATTTACAGGGTGCACAATGCAGATACGTGCTATTTACAGGTTGCAGAATGCAGATCTGTGCTATTTACAGGGTGCAGAATGCAGATCTGTGCTATTTACAGGGTGCAGAATGCAGATCTGTGCTATTTACAGGGTGCAGAATGCAGATACGTGCTATTTACAGGTTGCAGAATGCAGATCTGTGCTATTTAGAGGGTGCAGAATGCAGATCTGTGCTATTTAGAGGGTGCAGAATGCAGATCTGTGCTATTTTTCAGGGTGCAGAATGCAGATCTGTGCTATTTACAGGGTGCAGAATGCAGATCTGTGCTATTTACAGGGTGCAGAATGCAGATACGTGCTATTTACAGGGTGCTGATATGTGCTATTTACAGGTTGCAGAATGCAGATCTGTGCTATTTACAGGTTGCAGAATGCAGATCTGTGCTATTTACAGGGTGCAGAATGCAGATCTGTGCTATTTACAGGGTGCAGAATGCAGATACGTGCTATTTACAGGTGGGAACCCCTCATTTCTAACAGTGTGATTTTTCAGTTTGTTTGCGCCGATCTGTAAGGCTGCGCTATATACTATGATGCTTGGGCTATATACTCTGTCCTGTGATGCTTGGGATATATACTCTGTCCTGTGATGCTTGGGATATATACTCTGTCCTGTGATGCTTGGGCTATATACTCTGTCCTGTGATGCTGAGCTGTATACTTCTGAAACTATGAGTGAAAGCAAGTGGAATACAGGGGACGGAGTAGGTGGATTATATAAGGGGTGTGGCTTACGAGAAGTGGGAGGGGCCAACGTGGAGGGGCGGGGTCTTGCGCCCCCCCCCCATCCTAAAACTTCACCAGCCGCCACTGATGTTTTGTGTGATGTAAAATGTCATGATATGTGCCCTGCAGACGTTCCCTCTGCTGCAGTGGTGACTATTGGGGCCCACAGGTCTGCCCTGAACTGGTCACTGCCCACTGCTACAGAGGAACTGTCTGTGGAAGGGCCCGATTCAACTGGGTCAACTTGTGAACTTGGCCAAGCAGGCCTGAGGTCCCCTCACACTGTTGTCTTCCTGGCATCTGTAGCAGATCACTCTGAGTCCCCTGAGGCTGTTAAAATTGACATCAGCCTTCAGGAGTTCAGGGGTCTAGCTGACGGACCGCCAGCTAGGGATGCTGAGATGAGGGTGTCCTGGGAACAGGATTGTGGTACTGTAACTGTTTGTGAAGAAAGGGGATGCTCTGAAGTACCTGGTGATAAGGCAAATTGTGTTTCAGTAGCTCCTAGTAAGGACATATGCTTGAATGTGACTGCGGCCTGCAGTACATAGGGAGGACCTCTAGACCCCTTCATGTCCGCCTGGCCGAGCATGTTAATAACATTAAGCAAGGAAAAACCATGCATAATGTATCACGTCACTTTAAAGAATTCCATCACAAAAACCCGAAGGGTCTACGTTTTTGGGGGATAGAGAAAGTTAACCGTCATTGGAGGGGGGGTAACTTTATCCGGCAATTAAGTAAAAAGGAATCGTATTGGATCCATGAGACACGTGTTTTAATTCCAGACGGCCTTAACGTTGATTTTGATATTAATTGTTTTATTTCTGACCGATGATTTTATCAAGTAATTTTTATGTATATATATTTTTATATATATATATTTGTATATGTTGTTATTTTTATATATACAGAGATTTTTATCTTATTTAATGTAATTTAATACAGATATTTATATGTTATTATCTGTATATTGATTGTTATTATGTATTTGTGTGTTCATTACAATGATCGCGGTTGACTTCACGTTTTTATATAATCTATTTGATTTATACATATTCCTATGAGGGGTTTCTAAACCTTAGCAGTTTTTTATAATATCCCCCTTTTATATACTTTTATTGTTCCTCTCATGGTGTTTGGATAGTATGGATACCAGGGATCTTCAGTGTGTATATTATCAGTCTGTGTTGATTCACAGCTGTTTGTTTTTCTGCAGCGCTGTGGCATTGTGCTTTGTCCCTCTTGCCGCACTGTAGCAGACGCTGCGCTCCTCTCCATGGTAACTACCATGTGACTCCTGCGCTCCACGTCAGACGCTGCGCCTCTCTCAATGGTATCTACCATGTGATGCCTGCGCTCCACGTCACACTCCCCTCTCCACGCTGATTGGATCATTACTCGTTTTGCATTTGTTTTTGTTCCTGCTGCCTCACCGTAGCTGTATTCAGCGTCGCGGTTGCCACAGCAACGGACGCATATATAATAGGGTGACTGTTTCTTCTCACCTACATCCGCTGAAGAAGTCCCGCCCCAGGGACGTAACGTTCGGTAGGGAGAGCGTGACGTCACCCGCGATCATAGCTACACACACGCTTGTTATTCTTGGCACTGGATTAAGTGCCTTGCTCTGTAAGTGTGTTTTTTATTTATTAAAATTTACTGCTTTGCCTCCACGGAGAAACACTATGTGCTGTTTTTCTTTCATATCTGGATTTGATGCTTGATTGCTGACCTTCCTTTGGAGACCATTTATATCATTGCTGGATTTCCCCTTTTGGAGATACCCTTATGGGAATGCTGTTTATGACCCTATCTAGCAGAGGGTCATATCTGTGAGGTGAGCGGCCATTACTACCATTGGTGGAGGTGTTTCTACTTATTTCCACGCTACAGCACCTGCATGATCTTCTACTCATCACCAGTCACTTTAGAAAAGATTCTACTTGGACTTTCTATTATTGGACTTTTAAGCGCTGCACTATCTATTTTTTATTTACTCTCAGGAATTTTATTAATTGAATCCCAGTGTTCAGCTGCTTGTTTTTTTCACGTGGTTTATTGCGCTGATTATATTTTCTACTTTTGCCTAGTAAGGACAAGCAAGATATGCTTGCAACCTTATGTGAGGCAAAGTCTTCTGTGGTCTGCTCCTCTGCTATCACAGATACCAGTACTCCCATTGTGGATTCTGGGATGTGCATCACAGAAGATGGACCAAAGGATGAGGGGGCAAATCTGATCCAATCTGACTCTACTCCCTTGGCAGTTGTAGCTGACGGCACTGAGTTCTTAGGGGCTGATACATTTGTTGCCAGCCCAGAGGAACTCAGGTATTGTGCTAACAGGTGCTCTGCTGAGGACGGAGTAGGAGTATGTGATGTGGGTCAGGGGACAACCCCTGATGTATTTCAGTCTTGTGTGACTTTCTCCTCTGTCACCGCAGTTGCGAGGACTGCCATTGCGGATTTGTTGTAAAAGTTCCCAATGAGTCAACCTAGATTGCCACCTTTCTGAAGCCTTCAAAAGGGACTTCTAGCCAGAGTGGCTACACAGATCCACAGGGGGCATTCACCAGGCCCCAGCCGGTCTGCAAACTTTGATTTATATCATCAGATCTGAGGAATCTATTTTATGTCTCGCAAAAACGAAAATATTAGCGGCAGAGAAATGAAAATAATTCCTTTTGATGGTACACATGTTGGGCTACACGTACATGTCAATCTGTATTTGTAGCGTGTGTAAAATCCTACAAAAATACACAACTTATCATCCCCATCACCGGGATTTTATAAGCACTCGTTTTGACAGTTTTTCGGACATATTGATCTGCTTTGAAAATGTAACATTACTTTTGAGAACAGCACTTTAAAACACATTGAATATTTTTTCTAAGAGAATTACAATCCCTCTGTAAAACTTTTTTTTCTTTCAAAAGTTTTATACAGCCATCACAGAAATGTATGTATGACAGCTAAAATGTGTAGCTGTCATGGATAAAACGAGATCTATATTTTTAAAAAGAAACTAGGATTGAGTTTTTACGAATTTCACACTGGGAGGGTGTGGGTTTTCATTAAAGTGGATGTAAACCCCATTTTTTTTTTATATGTCACAATGTAGAGAATAAGATTTCCTATAATCTGTGCCCAGTCTTGCCACACAGAGTTAATCCAGCTCTGAGCAATCCTCTTTTATTGTTCAGTGAAAATGAACAGACTTCCAGATAAAAACCTGTCTAAATACTGTAAAAAGTCCTTTCCGTCCCCTTGCTTCGAGTGACATACATTACCTCTCACAATGAACTGTGGATCACCCCCCATATTATGATAAACATCCAGGAATGTGCATGTGTCCAAGCTAGTGCACGAGATATGTAAAAACCCTGTCACTCGAAGCAAGGTGACGGAAAGGACTTTTTATTTAGACAGGTTTTTATCTGGAAGTCTGTTAATTTTCACTGAACAATAAAAGAGGATTGCTAAGAGCTGGATTAACTCTGTGTGGGAAGACTGGGCACAGATGATAGGAAATCGTATTCTCTACATTGTGACATCAAAAAAATAAAAAATAAATTTGGGTTTACATCCACTTTAATTAACTTCTTCATATAATTAAATATCAGTATGTATCAGATACTCAGTTTAAACTTAGTTGAAGCTGAACTCTGGGAAAAGTAAGTCTTCCCTTGCCACACCTGAACTGCAGTATATATCTGCTCGTTTATGTCTAGGGGGACTGGGTAAAGTACATTTAGGCCGCTTTCACACTGTCCGACCGATCGGGTCGGCCTGTCTGTTTTTCAGGAGGACCCAATCCAATGCACTCTATTGAGTGGTGATCTGATCCTCTCGGCAAAAAACAGACAGATGAAGTCCATTCCCCATCCGTCCGGTGGATTGGATGACAGTTGGATGGAAACGGACAGACACTTTATTTACATCTGACAGCCCATAGAGGACAGCAGGCTGTGTGCTCCTCGATGCTAGATTGGACTATA
The DNA here is from genome assembly GCF_905171775.1 of Rana temporaria. Classification (NCBI taxonomy): domain Eukaryota; kingdom Metazoa; phylum Chordata; class Amphibia; order Anura; family Ranidae; genus Rana; species Rana temporaria. The sequence continues at coordinate 103,622,095 of NC_053497.1, forward strand.
GCCCTGCATTGGACATGAGTACACCCATCCAGAGCACAGGGTAGAGGAGGATCCGATAAGTAAAAGTGCATTTATTGTCACCTAGACCAAATGAGCATCTAACCCTTGCAATGCAGGCACAACCCCCATGCGAGAGATCACTTTTACTTTTGCCAAATTGAGGCTTTTAATGTCATCAAAGGACCTGAAAAGCAGACCTTTTCTGACCTGGGCTACTATCTGATAGATCCATTAACCAAACACAGGTTTAGATCCTGTCTTGTGGATTATCTGTTGAACCAATCAGATCTTCCATTGACTTTTTGCCCTGCACTAGTAAGAATGAAGGGGAAGTGTGGGTTCCCATGAGAAACACTGCCTGAGACTATTCTTTCCATGAAGATGTTGCTAACTGAAGTCTATTGTGGTATGGGGTACTTTTATGTTATTCTGTATTGTGGTCTTTAGGGTTTTGAATGGACAAGCAATGTATTAGTTCAGCTGACAAAATGAATGCTTTTGAGGTGCGAATGCAGGTACTTTTTAAAATATCCTGAAGCAAAATGCTTACAGGAGTAGCAGCCCTTACTAGTCCCTAATGCCATCTTGCATTGACCTTGCATGAACTTTGCAGGTTTATGTTGAACAACCAATGATTTTCTAAATACTCTGGGGCCTTCTAATGCATTTGACTAAATGGAAACCATTTCCATATTGTATGTATTTTTTTTTTTTTTTTTTTACAGATTTGAAATACGGTAATAAACATTGAAAGCCAGAAAAGAAAGTGGATTTTATAGTGCAAACTGTATGATACAGTTGGCACAATCATTTTTTAAACTGCCACAGTGCTGCTCTCTTCTGAATCATCTTGCATTCTCTGCTCTTCTGTGACCTCACAAAGCTACGACCATTATGTGTTCTCACAATGATTTACAAAAAGCACCAGCCATATGGGCTTAATAGGGAAACAGCAGAAAATTCATAAGCTCAGGTACCTGATCAACCGAGATGACCTCCCAGAGCAACGAGTGCAGTGTGGACAATTCCCTGCCCAGGTCAATGTAGCCCTCAAAGCCAGCTGTGTTGGAAATGGTCTCAGGGTTGGAGATCTCCAACAAAAAGCGCTGCATGTTCGTCCACTCGTGTTCCAAGAACTGATTCATAAAAGACATATACTCTTCTTTACTGCCAAACCTGTTGGCAAAAAGAAAAACATTAGATCAACTCTACTTATCACATCATGGCCTGGTTTCCAGCAGAGCAAAATCACAGCAGGTTTCAGTCACTTGAGCTTTGCTATCCTCAGAATTGGGCTGCTATAACGGTAATCTGGTTTCTATAACAGAACAAGAAATTGCCATACATTTTTAACTTTTTATGAGTTTTATACGTTTATGAATCAAAAAAAATTGATACCATTTTGGGAGAGTAATTTTCCTGTGTGCAAGTGACTTCCCTTTCTTTACAGATGCAGAGATATAAACTACCTCTGCTAAGCATCCTGTTGCAACAGAGAGAACAACAGGCTGCACTCCACAAATCATACCTTCTCAGGGTTCTGTTGAGCTATGTAAAAATATTTGTGGATGAAATTAAGGGATATATGTTGCATATAAGGGACCCAGGGGAATCACTAAAACTAGAGCAAAAAAAAAATCTGGAACAGTTGTGCATAGTAATCAATCAGCGTCTAGATTCAGATTGTTCAGTTACAACTTATTTACTTGTTGCTCTGAGTGACAGTCTTCTGTAGCTATATACCGACTATTAAGTGAGGCACGTTGGTGATCTCAAACACCAATGCTTTAGACCAAAGCACTGGTCATCTTCATGTGAAGCTCTACAATAACAATTGCCTCCATGCATAATAGCGTACCGTGCTATATTTCACCTTGGCCAAGCTTAGGTTGTCGCTCTCATGTCATTTACATTATATGATATCTCCAACTAAAAGCAAATAGAAGCATTACAATAAGGTCCCTTTCACTTGGGCACTGTCAGGTGGCAAAACCAGGTGGTTGAGGCACGTTTCAAATGGGAATCGGGCCATGATGCAACCATGTCTAATGTATGTGGTCATGGGACGGTTAAGAGGAATTTCAGTATGAAATTCCACTTCAAACAGTGACAGGACTGCTAGGAAAGAAGAGACAACTCAGCTGTTTCTATGATATGGCTCCATTGCTGACTCAACCAGTGAACTGTCAGGCTGTTGCTGTCTCCTCACTGGTGAAGGAGATTCTGCAGCAGTATGGCCAGTGAGGATGTCAAGCTATACAGAACGCTATTGTGAGATGGCTCTTACTGAAAACATCACATTCAGACGTTAATCGATACTTTGTTCTTCATCTGTCCAATGTGATAGTTTTCCTCTATGCCCCAGCCTTCCCCTTTAAGGTACATCTCTGATTTTGCATGCAGAAATATTTCCGTAAAAATGTAATTATTATTGTTAAGAGGAAACTGTAACCTGTCGCCGTCTCACCAGTGTTAATTTGTGTCACTAAGTGCACCCAGAGAGAGTAACCTCACCGTTTTATATTGCCTGCATTTTATTTTGTGTTTATCCCTTATGTAAACATCAGAAGTGCATTCTGTCCCCGAGCACTTTTAATTAAGTTGCGCTCCAGTGCTCACCTCTTACTGATTCAGTAGAGGAGAGCCATTGACACAGTTGAAGATGAAATTAAAAGTCAATACAAGTAATGGCTATTGATTTTCCTGCCTAATTGGAGGCCTGTGATAAGTGCACCAAAATAGGGAATAGGTCCACCACTCTCTGTCTCCTCTGGGGAGAATCTTACTTGGCAAAGTTGGCGAGGTTCTGGGTGACTTTGGCAATCAACGTCAGGGTGCGGGCGGTCCGGTCATCTGGGTATTCTTGGAGAAGGTTGAACAGTGATGGGGACATAATGGCGGGGCACAAGAAGCGCAGAAACAAGGAGGCACTAATAAGCCTCTCACTGATATCGGGACGACCACGGCTGTTACACTCTTGTCTCCATGATGCAAAGACCTCCTTCAACTCCCGAGGGAAGACGCTGTAGAGAGAACCATGGGAAATAAATTAAGATCAATCGACAGCAGAGAACCAATTATCTCTTTTACACTGCTCATTAAACGAGAGATGATGCCTTAATGACACTTTAATTTTTACTTTATACAGCAATGACCTTGGGAATCAATACGTTCACTAATACAGAAATTAAATTGCCAACAATTTGTGTATTAGCTGCATTGCAGATGTGATTCACACTATACAATGATCGCACCTGTCTATCCATCCTTATGTTAACCTGCCCAGGTGGTAGCATCAGTAACATCTCAAAAAAATGACAAATGTATCAGGCTGTCCAATCCTGCTCCTTTAGCACTGCACAGAGGCACAGGCCAAGGTATGAGACGGAGATAACGATTCTTCTTAGTATACTGAGATAATTTTTTTGGAAATGAACCTTTTCAACATTACAGGTATGTATTATGCTAAACTCTTCCACGACCTGTACAAAGTGAATATATACAGTTTGATAATATTACTATATATATTTTTTACATTGTCATGTGTCCCCAATGTAATTATTTCTCTTCACATCCTGTATCTGTGTCCTTACAGAAAGGGTTTCTCCCCAATGTAGAAAAAGACCATAACAAGCAAATCTATACAGCACCAGACCCCTTTTGTCTCCTTGGTTGGGAGTGCACAGCCAACAGACACCGTAAAAGGACATTTAAAGAGAAAGCCAGCACTCAACAAATAAACCTCAACATTTTAATGAGGTCTTATTTTAAAGAACAATGTACACATACGCAGAATAAACCATAACACACCAGGTACAGTGGCTGTTTACTGTACTGTACGATAAGGAATTTCCAGTTAAGTAAAAATGTCTATTACCTTAATCGCACAGTAAATGTCAGAGGACTTTTATTCATGGACCATGGAACGTACCCAAGCAATAAACTGGGTGGTGTGCAACAACATAGCAAACTGAACTGCCGGCCGGCCTACAAGAAACAAGGGTGAAAAACCTGAACAAAAACACACAAATCTTGCAGCTGAGGCTCGTATTAGCCCGAGGCCTGAATATTTACCTGGTAGAACTTTGAAATTGTATGAACAGAGGACCAAGTGATGAACTTGCAAATCTGGGAAGCAGATGCTTGATGCTGAAAAGCCCAAAAGGCGCCAAAAGCCCTGGTGGAATGACCTCTGATAGGGAAAGGAGAAATAATGTCCCTAATGCCTTGTACACACTACAGTAAAAAGTCAGACGGGAATTTTTTCATTGGATATTTTCCGACCGTGTGTGTGCCCCATCTGAGTTTTTCCATCGGAAATTCAGACGGACTTAGAAAGAGAACATGTTCTCTTTTTTTCCAATGAAAAAAAATGATATCGTAAATTCCGTTAGTCTGTATGGAACTCCAACGGAGAAAAAAAACATGCATGCTCAGAATCAAGTCGACGCATGCTCGGAAGCATTGAACTTAATTTTTCCCATCGTAGTGTTGTACGTCACCGCGTTTTGGATGGTCGGAATTTGGTGTGACAGTGTGTATGCAAGACAGCTTGAACGGAATTCCGTCAGAAAAATCAGTCGGAGTTTATCCCAACGGAAATTCTGATCGTGTGTACGGGGCATAAGGGTCTAAGCCCTGGAAATTAGTTGCTTTATCCACCTAGCAATGGTGGAATGGAAAGCAGGATGCCCTCTACGAAAGCCCATGGGCAGGAGAAAAAGGGAATCAACCTTGCAAATAGAGGCTGTGGCTATCAGGTAGATAACAGCGGTCAGCCTTCTAAGTAAAGTCTTTCAACAAAATATCTCTTAATTGTTTGAGTACAAGGTTGAGATCGCAAGGTGACACATGGTGCCAAATTGAAGGATTTAGATGAGCAACTCCCTGAAGGAAAGACTGGTTCTAAAGCCTAAGCATTTTTACCTTAACTACTTTAGCTCCGGAAGATTTACCCCCTTCATGACCAGGCCATTTTTTGCGTTACTTTAACGAACAATTGCACGGTTGTGCTACACTGTACCCAAATGAAAATGTTGTCCTTTTCCCCCCCACAAATATAGCTTTCTTTTGGTGGTATGTGTTCACCTTATTCTGCTACATATTTTTGGTAAAAAGAATCCCACAAAGAGTATATTAATTGGTTTACGCAAAAGTTATAGGCCCAGATCCACAAAGAAATTACGCCGGCATATCTATTGATACGCCGCGTAGTATCTTTGTTTTGTGTCCACAAAACAAGATACGGCTGAATGTGGGCTCGATCCGACTGGCGTACGTCTTAGTACGCCGTCTGATCTTGTGTGCATATTTACGCTGGCCGCTAGGTGGCGTTTCCGTTGATTTCCGCGTAGAGTATGCAAATGAGCTAGATACGGCGATCCACCAACGTACGTCCGGCGCATTTTTTTACGTCGTTTCCGTAAGGCTTTTTTCGGCGTAACGTTACCCCTGGGTCTATGAGGCTTACGCAATGTTAAGTATGGATGTCGGGCCAGCGTCGAATTTTCCGTCGTTTACGTAAAACGTTCGCGAATAAGGCTTTGCGTAAATTACGTTCACGTCAAAAGCATTGACTATTTGCGGCGTGATTTCGAGCATGCGCACTGGGATACCCCCACGGACGGCGCATTTATGTGGGTTCAATAGGAATTACCATACAACACGCCCACATCTTATCCATTTGAATTGCCTGTGTAATCTGCGGGTGCTGGCGGACATTGAGTCCACGGTACCCACAGCTGGGCTACCACTGTGTGTGATCACAGCGGGAGCCAGTCACTGGCCGCACACCCCAGATCCGGAAACGTTAGATCACGTACTAGGTACATGATCTGATGCAGAGGGGCCCGCCTTCATTAGGATACAAAATGTTTAGGAAACGGTATCAATTACACCCCCCCCCCCATACGTACCGAAGTCCTAACTCGATCCAGCACTGTGCCCATCTCTAGTCGCTCTCTACAACGCTTCCACAGTTTTTGCTCTGGCAGCTATCAGTCAGATCCTGTGATGAGGGAGTAAGGCTAAGCTACGCTGTCAAGCCTTTAGGTGTGCCGTCATAACAAGCGGCTTGCTATGTGGGCACACTAAGAAAGAGGAGGAGCCAAGAGTGCTGAAGGGGGACCCACGAACAGGAGGTTCAGGGCCATTCTGTGTAATACCACTACACAGAGCAGGTAAGTATATTTTATTTTGTTATTTTAATAAAAATGGACTTTACAATCACTTTGAGGGCTTGTGAGGCAGAAGGCTTCTGGGGAAAAAAACTGATAAAGCACAAACCTGCACCTTGAGTTTGATCAAGACAAGACTGAAGAAAGGCCAACATGTGTGTGATATAGGGGCCGAGATCCCCCTCTGACATCAGCCGGGGATGTCAGGTGACCGCTGTGCTGCCCACTCAGCCCCTCCTGCTGTAGCCCTTAGATGTGGGAGGAGAGTGGCCGGGGGTGATGTGACCAGCCAGAAGAGATCTGTGATAAAGGCTTTTTTTTTTATAAAACCATGTACACAACATTGTAGATTTATAAGAGCGAGGGCCTGGCAGTGATATTTATTTTCCTTTATTGCCAGCTACTAATAGAGGCAGGAGGGGGGGCGTAGATGGCTTACACACACATGAGCTTATAGGCAGAGAGGGAGGGGGAGAGAGGAGAGCAGCGGGATGACAGAAGCACGTAAACTAACCACGGTAATCATGGATCAGCAGCCATGTTAAACATGGTCAGTTTACAGAAGGGAGGGCAGCCTGTTTTTTTTTTACAGCTTAGAGAGGGGCAGATTAGGCAGCACAAGCGTTGTACTGTTTAATCTGCTATAAAGGTACAGAATCTCTTTTTTTTTAAGGTGCAATTACTTTAACCACTTTAGCCCTGGAATGATTTACACTGTTCCTGACCAGGCCATCTTTTGCTATATGGCACTGCGTCACTTTAACTGACAATTCCGCGGTCATACAACATTGTACTAAAAAAAAAAATCCTTTTTTTTCACACAAATATAGCTATCTTTTTGTGGTTCTTGATCTCCCCTGTGGTTTAAATTTTTTTGCGCTATAAACAAAAAAAGAGCAACAATTTAGAAAAAACACCAATATTTTTTACCTTTTGCTATAATAAATTTCCAAAAAACTAATTTCTTCATTAGTTTAGGCCAATATGTATTCTACATATTCTTGGTAAAGAAAAAAATCGCAATAAGCGTATCTTGATTGGTTTGCGCAAAAGTTATAGCATCTACAAAAATAGGGGATATATTTATGGCATTTTTTAAAATTATTTTTACACTAGTAATGGCGGTGATCAGCGATTTTTAGTGGGACTGCGACATTGCGGCGGGCAGATCGGACACTTTTGACACTTTTTTCGGACTATTGACATTTATACAGCGATCAGAGCTAAAAATAGCCACTGATTACTGTATAAATGTCACTGGCAAGGAACAGGTTAACACTAGGGGGTGATCAAGGGGTTAAGTGTGTCCTAGGGAGGTGTTTCTAACTGTGGGGGCAGTGTACTGACATGGAGTAGAGAGAGATCACTAGGAACAGCAGATCTCTTTCTATTTCCCCAAAAGAACTGGGATCTGTCCGTTCTGTCTCTCTCTGGAGCGATCGCGGGTTGCCGGCGCATTGACTCCGGCATTGTGGGTGTGCGCACCCTCTATAGGTTTTAAAGCGGCCATTGTACAGTTACGGCAATTCATGCAGGGGAGCCAACCTGCCACCGTATAACAACGGTGGCTGGTCGGCAAGGTGTTAAATCACTTTTACCCTGTGTGTGACAACATTTTATGACTTGCACCGATATGCTAATGTATAAACAGTACTAAAGTATGCGCCATTACCAGAATATTCTATATACTGAACATATCTTCAGTTTTGCGCCAAAATTTTGGCACACACAGAGTAAAGGCACTTAAATCTTGCCCCAAATCCATGCGCAGTAGGAAATAGGCTGTGAAGCTGCAAGGTTTCACTTTTCGTTTCCCTTTCAGAGATAAACACTTGAAAAACACTTTAAAAAGTGGCTCGGGTGGATGAGGACATCGTGGGATCCCTGGACAGGTAAGTGTCCTTATATTAAAAGTAAGCAGCTACAGTAATTTTTTCTGAAGGAGCCTGGAGCTCCTCTTTAAAGTGGAGGTTCACCCGAAAACTTAATTTTTAACATTAGATTGATGCTCATTTTGTCAAGGGGAATCGGGTAGTTTTTTTTAAATCGAAGCAGTACTTACCGTTTTAGAGAGCGATCTTCTCCGCCGCTTCCGGGTATGGGCTGCGAGACTGGGCGTTACTATTTGATTGACAGGCTTCCGACGGTCTCATACATCGCGTCACGATTTTCCGAAAGTAGCCGAACGTCGGTGCGCAGGCGCCGTATAGAGCCGCACCAACGTTCGGCTTCTTTCGGCTACTCGTGACACAATGTATGCGACCGTCGGAAGCCTGTCAATCAAATAGGAACGCCCAGTCCCGAAGACCATACCTGGAAGCGGCGGAGAAGATCGCTCTATAAAACGGTAAGTACTGCTTCAATTTTAAAAAAACTACCCGATTCTCCTTGACAAAATGAGCATCAATCTAATGTTAAAAAAAAAAAAATTTGGGTGAACTCCCGCTTTAAGCAGGTATTTAGAAACGGGCACATTTTTCTGGTGTGTGTCAATCTTTGCTGATCCATCTCAAAGGGGGTAATTAACAAAGAATGATGAAAGCATAATGCTTGTACTGCTCTTCTAAACACACAAAACAGCAGATTCTGCTTCTAACCAACAAAAGGAGGGCAAGCCCCTTTGTTCATTTTGAGTGATCCATTCTCTGTTCTACAGTGTCCATGACCATGATAGCACAGAGAACAGGAGAGCTTGAGCTTTGGAGGATTGTGAACCCTGCAGGCTCTGCTTATGTGGTGTAATCACTGCAAGGGCAGAGAAAGGGATGTAGGCTGTCAGACCTGGTGAAGATCCCTTTTGTTAATTAGGAAAAGACCTTGCACTAGTTTCGATTTTACTCTGAAAGAAACTGGTGTGGGTGGCGCAGATAGACCTGAAAGAGGTCTTTCTGCTTGGTTAATGTGGCACATGCCACTCCTGGCAGTTTCCTGCGCCATTAAAATGCTTCAGAAAGTTTAAAGGGGTTGTAAAGGTAGATGTTTTTTCACCTTAATGCATTCTATGCATTAAGTTGAAAAAACATCCGAGCATTAGCGCCCCCCCCCCCCCCCGTTTACTTACCTGACCCCTCAAAAGTCCCGCGCCGTGAATGCGCAGGTTTCTGGGCCGGCTTTTTCGGCTCATTCATTGGTTGATTGAAAGCAGCCCAGCCATTGCTAGCACTGCTGTCAATCATATTCAATCACGTGGTGCACTGAGGGGCGGGGCCGAGTGATACAGTGAGCGGCTATGGCTGCCGGAGCGTGCCGCAAAGACTTTCTACTGTGCAAGCTCGCTCGCATGAAGGTAGAAAGTTCTTGCGTGGGGAGCCGAGACAGCCGTCGAGGGATCCCAGAAGACCAGGTTTGGGGCCACTGTGTGCAAAACGAGCTGCACAGTGGAGGTAAGTCTAATATGTTTGTTATTTAAAAAAAAAGCTTTAGTGTTCCTTTAATTCCTCGTAAAAAAAAGTGTTTTTACACAGTGGAAGCTGATGACGGTAACTAATGCAGTCAAGGCCATGGTTTCCCATATTTTACTGCAGCTCATTGTTTCCATGGTGATTTGTGTTTTTTAGGACAGTTATAAATAGAGTGGCAGTCAAGTTGTTAACAGTGACCAGTAGTGTGCTTCTAGTTAGAAAGAGTGAGTCGATTTTACACAAGCACTGACAACAATATACAGTCTTTTTTTTTTTTTTTTTAACAGAAACAATATACAGTCTTGAAACATGGATCCGGTAATTACAGGGGGTACCAGGTACCTTTTATCAACTGTCTGTGTTACACACAACAAGCAATCAAATTCTTCCTTTTGTGTTTTTAGTGTAATGTAGAGCTAGAAACTGATTGGTTCCTTCAGATCTAACCAATCTACGACACACTTTAGCAATCCATTGTGCCTCTGCACGAAAAATGCGCTGCAGGTGACAAATTCATGAACAGGAAGTGGAATAGGAGGTCAAGGATGAGCAGGAGGGTGGCAACAATGAAGTCACCTAAGTAAAACAAGAAAAAGCATCATACTAACACTCCATCTTCAATGCAGCTGAGCTCCCTCCCCACCTTTGCAGCTGTCACACAGATAGAGCAGGGGTCTTGGAGTTTTGTAGTTGGGTGGGGTGGGAGAAGCCTGATGGGAATTTAGAGACACTAGTTCCCTTTTAGGTCCACTGCCCTTCTAATTAACAGTATGTACTAGACAGATCCATAGCCAACAGACACCCTGCTACTTGTTATAGAATCTGCTCACTACCTACTGTCAATCACAAAGAGACCCAATAGGAGACTAATGTCTCAGCTTACCAATTGGGCTCTGCCCACTGTCAGTGTCACTGGTTGCTAGGAGCCTGTCGGCTGTGAAACGCACAGTGTCCTTGACAACCAATTACAGTGTCATGGCCTGGGCTTGAACCTGGGACCTCTTCTGTGTCTGGCATTAACTCTTCCTATCTGGGATGCTGGACAGCTCCCTGTCTGATCTACTGGATAAACCTATCTGATCCATTAGACTACTCTGCTTGGTGTCTTGATTGCCTTGAACCTTGACCGCCTTGCTCCTCTCATGAACTTCCTATAAAAGCCTTGTCTCAGCACTTCCTCTTTGCCAGGTTATTGTGCCTTCCCTGCCAGTGCCTTGCTGTTGTCTTTCCTGCTGCCATCTGAACCTGCAACCACCAGTGTTTGACCCTCAGCCTGTTTCTGGACTACTCTCTGCCTGTTCCCAATCTGCAACCACCCGTGTTTGACCCTCGTCCTGTTCCTGGACTACTCTACTGCCTGATCCCAATCTGCAACCACTCGTGATTGATCCCTTGGCTTGTTTACTGACCACGCTGCTGTTTCATCCTTGTCTGTTTATCTGCTATTGGACCCCGGGAAAACCAGCTAGTACTTAGACTCCACACCTCAGGGGAGCCTGTGTCATCTGCTAGAAGTGACTGCCTGTATGCCTGTCCTGCCACTGCTATTGCAATTGGTCAAGCCCGACGCCTGATCGTGACAGAATAACCTGGCCCTAAACATGAAGGCCACTATAGCAGATGCTCTGGCTCCTTTCAAACAGAAAATCTCGGACCTGCATTAAGAAGTTTTGTTACTGAAAGGTGCAGTACGCCCAGCCCCGAAACCACCATGTCCTGAGCCATTTGTTGTGATGTCCGAGAGGTTTGATGGTAGCCGTGCATCTCTTTCATCCTTTAAGATAGATTGCGAGCTGTTGTTTGCTTTTAAGCCTAGGACTTATGCCACAGATTATATAAAGATTTGCGCTACTATCAACCTGCTCACTGGACCAATAAAAACATAGGCTCACCAGGTATTACAGGAAAGGAGTCCAGTCTTGGACAGCTGGGAAGCATTTATGTTAGCCCTGGACTCTCACTGTACAGTTTCCAAGAAAACCAGAGTTCCCAAGTCCGCTCCTAGCTCATGTGGCCTACGGGGACCCAGGGACAGGAATACCCTGTACAGATATGACTCTGAGCCATTCCAGTATGTGCCAAGCCATGAAGCCCTAACACCACAAAGCCGTGACGATCCTGTAGATATACACACAGCTACCCTGGAAGATGTGGAACCTATGGAGATCGGGGTCATCCAGACCACGCTGTCTAAAGCTGAAAGAGAGCGGAGGAGAGGCTGTGGCCTTTGTTTCTATTGTAGAGAAAGAGGGCACTTAATCTCTCTCTGCCCAACGGTTCCTCAAGTAGGTACTATTGGGATCCTTCCTGCTACCCTGGAATCTCTGCCTGCTCTTCAACCTGAAGCTCCTGTGCCTGCTTTCCAGTATAAAGTTCCAGTACCTGCTATCCAGTCTGATGCACCTCCTGTTTATCCTATTGTGCCAGCACCTGCTGTTCTGTTTGATGTACCAGCGCCTGTGCTCTCTGAAGTTCCAGTACCTGCTGCCTGATTTGAAGTTCCCGTACCTGCTATCCAGTCTGATGTCCTGGTGCCAGCTTTCCAGTCTGGTGTCCTGGTACCTGCCTTCCAGTCAGATGTGCCTGCTGATCCTGTTCCCACTGATCCAGTGCCTGAAATTGTTCCAGTCCTCCTCCATGCAGACTGCAGATGTCAATGCCTCCTCCATGTTGCCGCCTGCTGCTGATGTCCATGCCTCCTCCATGTTGCCGCCTGCTGTTCATAGATTGAAGGTTATTTGCAGGGTGCAGATTGCAGTAGGGGACAAAGATTTGTGTCGTTCACTGTGGCAGGATCTAACTGAGGTGGAGCTGTTGAGAAACATTCTGACTGCACATGCCTTAGCTGTCGAAGGCAGATTCACTCTTAATAACGTGCAACCCTTGATTCAGGTCTGTTCTGAGCTACTATTTCAGGTTAACTCTCAGGGCCATGATGTTTTCACTCCCCCATTTACTTTGAACCAGGCTAGATTTTTGCTGAAAAATTGTGCAAGCTTGTTTCTCCAGCAGAGAGACAAACTGACTTTAGTTCAACCTCTATTACAAGCTTGGTCAGAGATCATATCCCCAGTGCTGGATGAGCCAGATAAGTACCCTGCCATCAGTAAGCACACTTCCCTTGTATGCAATCCATCGTCGGTGTCCCCAAGTGAAGTTCCGGTGTCCCCAAGTGAAGGTTCGGTTCCGGTGTCCTCAAATGAAGTTCAGATTCCGGTGTCCCCAAGTAATGGAACCCTTTCTAGAACTCAAAAGACCACAAGGCTCTGCTGTTGGTGCTTTGTTACCCCATAGTTTTGATGAAGACTGTATGTATGCCTCGTATGGCACCCTTCTCCGTAAGCAGGAGCTGGAGATGTTGAAAAAGCCTTGCAAGCGATTAAGATTAACGGTAGTATTTCACCAGAGGTTTCCTCACGGGCCAGGCCCTAGGACATCCGGAGGACATTCTGAGAGGAGGAGAGTACTGTCAGGACCTGGGCTTGAACCTGGGACCTCTTATGTGTCTGGCATTAACTCTTCCCATTGAGCTATCTGGGATGCTGGACAGCTCCCTGTCTGATCTGCTGGATAAACCTATCCGATCCATTAGAAATGCATATAGCAATGGGGGTACAGCGCTCAGGTTTGTCAGCAAGAACAGTCAATAAAGGGTTAAATAATAATGTTCAAATTGAAATTAAAATAAACAAACCACAACGGCGACATGTAGTCTGAAAGTTCATGAGTCCATGTTTTAGGAGGTAATAGGATCAGTCCCAGCAAGAAATCAATAGGAGTTTGTAGAAAGCTGTGGACGATCAGTTCAAATGATGAGCAGTTAACTACTTGCCGTCGCCGCACCGTCATTTTACGTCCACAAGGTGGCTCTCCTAGGCGAGACCACGTAAATGGACGTCCTACCCTTTAGCTGCCACTAGGGGCGCCCCCCGCTCGCCCCCGACTCCCGTGCGTGTGCCCGGCGGGCGCGATCGCCGCCGGGCACACGCGATCGCTCGGTACAGAGCGGGGAACGGGAGCTGTGTGTGTAAACACACAGCTCTCGTTCCTGTCAGCAGGGGAAATGCTGATTTTCTGTTCATACAATGTATGAACAGAAAATCAGTGTTTCCCCAAGTGAGGCCACCCCCCCCCCCACAGTAAGAACACACCCAGGCATACTTAACCCCTTCCCCGCCCCCTAGTGTTAACCCCTTCACTGCCAGTGGCATTTTTATAGTAATCTAATGCATTTTTATAGCACTGATCGCTATAAAAATGCCAATGGTCCCAAAAATGTGTCAAAAATGTCCGAAGTGTCCGCCATAATGTCGCAATACCGAAAAAAAAATCGCCGATCGCCGCCATTACTAGTAAAAAAAATATTAATAAAAATGCCATAAAAATACCCCCTATTTTGTAAACGCTATAACTTTTGCGCAAACCAATCAATAAACGCTTATTGCGATTTTTTTTACGAAAAATATGTAGAAGAATACGTATCGGCCTAAACTGAGGAAAAAAAATGTTTTTTTATATATTTTTGGGGGATATTTATTACAGCAAAAAGTAAAAAATATTCATTTTTTTCAAAATTGTCGTTCTATTTTTGTTTATAGCGCAAAAAAAAAAAAAAACGCAGAGGTGATCAAATACCACCAAAAGAAAGCTCTATTTGTGGGAAAAAAAGGACGCCAATTTTGTTTGGGAGCCACGTCGCACGACCGCGCAATTGTCTGTTAAAGCGACGCAGTCCCGAATCGCAAAAAGTACTCTGGTCTTTGGGCAGCAATATGGTCCGGGGGGTAAGTGGTTAATCAAGGCAGCTGTCCAGGAGCGAAGTCAGCTCAGTATATGCAAGAAAAAAGTGATCACACTTGATAAAGGAGCGCGCAGGTCGGATCCTTTGCGCATGCTCTATAACGCGTTGTGGTCCCTCTCGGCCTCCGTCCAAGCTGACGCCACGTCACACCGGATGTTTTCCATGCTGACAGTGTGATACCAACCACGGACATAGCCGGCTCCCTCCGGTTCTCCTCGGGTCCCAGCAGCCACATCTCATCTGTATACATTTGGTCTACCGTCCGCCAGACTTGTGCCAGCTCCCCTGACTGCAGCATAGTAATTTATGATGTAAGTGCTGGATTATTTATATGTTATATTAAATACACAGTTTACTCAGTGGCACTTCTCTCCTTATTCTTTTTTCATTAGAAATGCATAGGTGTGAATCCAGCCTTAGGCTTGGCTGGCAAGGTTTGCTCTTTCTTAATATCTCATGGCAGTCATTTGTGTTATTTGTTTGTTTCTCCATATGTCTGCTCCTTACCCTTTCCCATTACCCTTGTATGGCATTACCAAGACTGAGGGTCTGGTTCTTGAGAGGTAGAGGCTGAAATCTCCCGGGTGTGCTTCAAAAGTGATTTCAACCTCATTGGCTCAAGAAAGGCGAGCACAAATAAAGTATATGGGAGAACATGGACCAAGTTTGTCGAATTCTAATCCTCTATGGGCAGATCATTCAGAGATCCAGAAATCCAGGATATTCTCAGCTTCCTTCAATCCGGCCTAGATCTGTTGTGATCCATCAGCTCTCTCAAGGTCCAAGTCTAAGGCCCCATACACACGATAGAATTTATCCGCAGATACGGTTCAGCGGACCGTATCCGCGGATAAATCCTCTCTAAGATTTCAGAGGATTTCAATGCGATGGCGTGTACACACCATCGCATTGAAATCCGCGCTGAAATCCTCTGCCGATGACGTGTCGCGCCGTCGCCGCTATTATGACGCGGCGACGGGCGCGACACTGTCATATAAGGAATTCCACGCATGCGTCTATTCATTACGGCGCGTGCGGGGAATCCCTTTGGACGGATGGATCCGGTAAGTCTGTACAGACGAGCGGATCCATCCGTTGGAATGGATTCCAGCAGATAGATATTCTGTGCATGTCGACAAATATTTATCTGCTGGAAATCCATTCCAGGGGAGATTTATCTGCGGATAGATATCCGACGGAGTGTACACACCATAGGATCTATCCGCAGAAACCCATTTGATGGGATTTATCTGCGGATAGATTCTATGGTGTGTATGGGGCCTTAGCCTTGTCGGCCTTCTCCGGAACATCATGGGCTGTTCACCCTCTAATCCGGCAGTTCTTCCGTGGGGCGACAAGACTCAGGCCCCAAAGAAGGTCAAGATTCCCCAAATGGAATCTTCCCCTTGTTCTCGACTCACTCTCTGGACTCAGTACCCCGAGTTCTATCCCGTTTTCTATCAAAAACCTTTCTGCAAAAGTCCCCTTCCTAGTTGCCATCACTTTGGCCAAAAGGGTTTCTGAGATCGGATCCTTGGGTTAAGAGCCATTTTTGACTTTCTTCCCAGACCGGATGGTCCTCATTCCTATGCTCGGCTCAAACCCGAAAGTCACATCTGTGAGAACCAAGAGCTGCATGATTCTGGCCAAAATGAGAATCACGATTATTTTTGCTTAGAATAAAGATCACGATTCTTTCACAACTCTCACGGCGTAAAATCTTTGACATTTATACAAAAAAATTGGGCTAACTTTACTGGTTAGTTTTTTTTTTTATTCATTAAAGTAATTTTTTCCCAAAAAATTTCATTTGAAAGACCGCTGCGCAAATACAGTGCGACATAAAATATTGCAACAACCGCCATTTTATTCTCTATATTATATATTGTGACAGTAGAAGCTACTGTCAAGGTAAAACGGGCAGTTTGCTGGACACAGGGTATGCACATTTGCGAGGTGCAAGACTACAGAGCGTAGATGTGGACTGGAGAAGACTGCTTTTGCAGCTTTCTCCAGGTTTTGGTATTTTGACATGGGGCTCTATAATTTGGAGATTCCACAGTGTCTGGGGTGGGACGGGATCTGCAACCCTGTATCCTGATTTTGTGGATTATCAGCAGGATGAGCACAGCCCTTTATAATGAGAGTGTGGGAAGACCTCATGGCTCCTAGTTGGAGACAGCTCCACACTAAGAGACAGGAGGTCTCCAGAAGTCAGAGAGGCTGTAGGAGACAGCCAGAATGTTGGTGACTGCAAGAGGCAGAGCTGTAGACGCTAAAGGGAAGCTGTCTACTTTGAGGAGTCTGGGTGACCAGGATAAAGTGCAGAAGTACTGCTACAGAGAGCCAGGTGGGCTAGCATTTTCTGTTCTGTGTATTTGATGGAGAAGAACCCCCTGCGTGGGAAACCTTTGTTTGGACTTTTATTTTGTTTCCTTTTAATAAAAATGGGCTACCATGCCCTTAAATATAGTTCCTGACTGGCTTGAATCACTGGAAAAACGCATCTACCACGAGAACTAACAATCCCCATCTTACAAGTGGTGGAGAATGCGGGCACAAGACGGTAGAATCTGGGTCCTTGCTCCACAGTGAGTTCAGGTCAGGAACTGTTTGCTGTGTGTGGAAGTGCAGCCAGGCAAAAGGCATTGCGTGTTGCATACAGGTGGTGCACCTGTGAGATTTCTTTTTCCTTTTTTACTGCTGTGAACTGTGTAACAAGCTGCTGTGCATGCGACTGCAAGGATGAGGCAGTCAAAACACAAGAAGTTCATGTTAAAGCAAGTTAAAGGAGAAGTAGGCTCAGCGTGGCCTGAGAAGATGTCTCCACCTAGGAGGGCCAGTCAAAAGGGGCCAGTGGTGTATGAGACCGTGAATGAGTGGTTCAAGCGGAATCAGAGTAAAGAGTCGGATGCAGTTCAAGGGGCTATGATCTGTGCTTCTGATTACATGCAACCCATGCTACCTACAGAAGAAGTTGGGGACTTCCTGGGAAAACTTGAAAAAGTCGCTGTAAGGAGGAAATGGCCTAGAGACCGGTGGCCAATATTGCTGCAAACCTTTTTACTGATAGTGTACCGGTCGGTTTACCATTTGATGGATGGTGACCACTATGACTACCGCCAGTTTAAACCCTTTCACGCCGAGCATACGCATCACCCCGGTACCGTTGTTTAGAGCCGGTGATTGGCTATCCAGACATAACAACCGATGCAGCTAAAAGCCGCTCGGTTGTTATGCCGGAGGAGCGGGAGGGGACATCCCCCCCTCCCGCCGCCTCTCGCCGCTCTGACCGGGCCTTCCGTCCCACCGGTGTCCAGGCGCAGACTGAAACTAAGCGTGAACAGCTTTGATCCAGTCTCCGCCATGTAAACACGAAAGCGACGTCATGACATCACTTCCGGGTTTCTCGGCTGCCAATGGCGCCCGATTTTAAAAAGTATACAGTATTCAGAATCGCCGTTTTCGGCAATCTGAATACTTTGAAGTGCAAAGGAGGGATCGGGGGTCTTGGAATCCCGATCCCTCAATAAAGAGTACCTGAGTACCTATCACCACCTATTATTGTCACAAGGGATGTTTACATTCCTTGTGACAGCAATAAAAGTCATCAAAATGTAAAAAAAAAAAAAAATTAAATATTATAAAAATAAATAAGATTTTTTTTTTTTTTTAAAGCACCCCCATCCCCGCGAGCTTGCGCAACAAAGAAAACACATACGGAAGTCGCGCCCGCATATGAAAACGGTGTTCAAATCAAACATGTGAGGTATTGCCGCGATCGTTAGAGTGAGAGCAATAATTCTCTGTAACTCTAACCTGGTAACTGTAAAAAAAGTTTAAAGTGTCGCCTATGGAGATTTTTAGGTACCGTAGTTTGTCGCCATTCCACGAGTGCGTGCAATTATAAAGCGTAACATGCTTGTTATCTATTTACTCAGCGTAACATCATCTTTCACATTATGCAAAAAAATTGGGCTAACTTTACTTTTTCATTTTTTTAAAGTTCATGAAAGAAAATTTTTCCCAAAAAGTTGCGTTTGAAACACTGCCGCACAAATACCGTGTGACATAAAATATTGCAACAATCGCCATTTTATTCTCTGCTAAAAAAATATATACAGTAGGTGAACCCGATTTTGTGTCAATCTCGCTCTCTTTCTCGGCGAGATTGAGCACCTACGAGCCCCATCGCGGGAGCCAGCGCCGAGCTGGCTTGCCGCGATGGAGACAGAGCCGTCATAGAAGCGACGGGAGATCCGACTTGGATTCCCGCCAATTCTACACGTGTGCGGCGTTTGTTATGAATCCTGAGGGGGAAGTCCCCGCCGGATTTTAAATAAAAATCCGGCATGGGTCCCCCCCTCAGGAGCATACCGGGCCCTTAGGTCTGTTATGGGTTGTAAGGAGAGCCCCCCTACGCCGAAAAAAACGGCGTAGGGGGTCCCCCTACAATCCATACCAGACCCGTATCCAAAGCACGCTACCCGGCCAGCCAGGAAGGGAGTGGGGACGAGCGAGCGCCCCCCCCCCCTCCTGAGCCGTACCAGGCTGCATGCCCTCAACATGGGGGGGTTGGGTGCTCTGGGGCAGGGGGGCGCACTGCGGCCCCCCACCTCAGAGCACCCTGTCCCCATGTTGATGAGGACAGGGCCCCTTCCCGACAACCCTGGCCGTTGGTTGTCGGGGTATGCGGGCGGGAGGCTTATCGGAATCTGGGAGCCCCCTTTAATAAGGGGGCCCCCAGATACCGGCCCCCCCACCCTAAGTGAATGAGTATGGGGTACATCGTACCCCTACCCATTCACCTGCAAGAAAAGTGGTAAAAACACAAATAAACCACACAGTGTATTAAAATATTTTATTTTTCTGCTCCGGAGGCCGCCCCCTGTCTTCTTTATTAGCTCTTTTACCAGGGGGGGCTTCTTCTTTGACGTCTTCGGGTGGGTGGGGGCCGCCGTCTGGTTCTCTTCCACCGCCGGGGGGGTGGCTTTTAAAAAAGCCCCCACCCCCCCGGCGGGTTTCCTCCGGCGTCTTCGGCGGGGCTCTTCTTCTTCCGCTATCCCGACGGGTCTTCTCCGCTATCCGGGGGGTCTCGCCGCTCTCCGCTGTTGACTCGTCGCACCCCGGTTCTTCGTCTCGCAGTCCGGTCCCTTCTTCCGTGCTGTACGTCTTCTTCCGCGCTGTGACGTCATGTTCTTCACTTCTCTTCTTCTCCCGATGTTGACTCGCCGGTCCTCCTCGCTGAAATGACGGATGCGCGCCTTGCATCGGACCTATATAGGCCTCACAGTCCCATCATGCTCTGTACCTACCCATGTGATACCCATGTGGTAGGTATCACATGGGTAGGTACAGAGCATGATGGGACTGTGAGGCCTATATAGGTCCGATGCAAGGCGCGCATCCGTCATTTCAGCGAGGAGGACCGGCGAGTCAACATCGGGAGAAGAAGAGAAGTGAAGAACATGACGTCACAGCGCGGAAGAAGACGTACAGCACGGAAGAAGGGACCGGACTGCGAGACGAAGAACCGGGGTGCGACGAGTCAACAGCGGAGAGCGGCGAGACCCCCCGGATAGCGGAGAAGACCCGTCGGGATAGCGGAAGAAGAAGAGCCCCGCCGAAGACGCCGGAGGAAACCCGCCGGGGGGGTGGGGGCTTTTTTAAAAGCCACCCCCCCGGCGGTGGAAGAGAACCAGACGGCGGCCCCCACCCACCCGAAGACGTCAAAGAAGAAGCCCCCCCTGGTAAAAGAGCTAATAAAGAAGACAGGGGGCGGCCTCCGGAGCAGAAAAATAAAATATTTTAATACACTGTGTGGTTTATTTGTGTTTTTACCACTTTTCTTGCAGGTGAATGGGTAGGGGTACGATGTACCCCATACTCATTCACTTAGGGTGGGGGGGCCGGTATCTGGGGGCCCCCTTATTAAAGGGGGCTCCCAGATTCCGATAAGCCTCCCGCCCGCATACCCCGACAACCAACGGCCAGGGTTGTCGGGAAGGGGCCCTGTCCTCATCAACATGGGGACAGGGTGCTCTGAGGTGGGGGGCCGCAGTGCGCCCCCCTGCCCCAGAGCACCCAACCCCCCCATGTTGAGGGCATGCAGCCTGGTACGGCTCAGGAGGGGGGGGGGCGCTCGCTCGTCCCCACTCCCTTCCTGGCTGGCCGGGTAGCGTGCTTTGGATACGGGTCTGGTATGGATTGTAGGGGGACCCCCTACGCCGTTTTTTTCGGCGTAGGGGGGCTCTCCTTACAACCCATAACAGACCTAAGGGCCCGGTATGCTCCTGAGGGGGGGACCCATGCCGGATTTTTATTTAAAATCCGGCGGGGACTTCCCCCTCAGGATTCATAACAAACGCCGCACACGTGTAGAATTGGCGGGAATCCAAGTCGGATCTCCCGTCGCTTCTATGACGCGCTTGCTGGGATGTGCTGTCACTATTCCAGTGAGTGTGAGATGTCGGCGAGATCTCGGCACCCTGTCGCCGAGTATCAGCGCGACGCTGTCCTGCTAAAAGCACAATATCACAAACACCTACTGTATATATAATGTTTGGGGGTTCTAAGTAATTTTCTAGCAAAAAATATGGATTTTAACTTGTAAACACCAAATGTCATAAATAGGCTTAAGCATGAAAGGGTTAAAGAGGAAATCCTTCTTAGAGGAGAGTTCCATCACATCATGGGCCGCCAGCAAATGTGCATACCCTGTGCCCAGCAAACTGTCCATTTTACCTTGACAGTAGCTCCTACTGTCACAATATATATAATGTTTGGGGGTTCCAAGTAATTTTCTAGCAAAAAAATGATTTCAACTTGAAAAGAGCCGTCAGAAAAAGGTTTTGGGTTTAAGTGATTAAACATTCCTAATTTACATACAGAAGTCTATTCCTTTGATTTAAAAGTCAAATTGATACAATGTTTAGACTAGAGCTGCACGATTAATCGTCAAGAATCGTTTTGCAATCTTTTTCCCGTTGCGATTCTTGACACAGGGTTTCACGATCTTTGACATGAAAAGAATTTTCTCTCTGCACTTTTGTATGCAAAGAATTTCCTCTCTGCTCTCAGCCAAAAGTCAAAGTCTGGGCAATCTGCCAAGTCTGGGCAGCCTGCCAAGTTTTGAAAACATTCTTTATCAGTGGAAAGTTAAGTCTAAACATTGTATCACATCAAACGAATAAACTTCTGTATGTAAATTAGGAACGTTTAACCACTTAAACACCAAACCTTTTGCTGACAGCTCTTTTCAAGTTAAAATCATTTATTTATTTTTTTGCTAGAAAATTACTTAGAACCCCCAAACATTATATAATTTTTTAGTAGAGACCCTAGAGAATAAAATGGCGGTTGTTGCAATATTTTATGTTGCACTGTATTTGCGCAGCAGTCTTTTTAAATGCAATTTTTTTGAAAAAAACTACTTTAATGAATTAAAAAAAAAACTAGCCAGTAAAGTTAGCTCATTTTTTTTGTATAAATGTAAAAGATTTTACGCCATGAGAATCGTGAGAGAATCGTGATCTTCATTCTAAGCAAAAAAATTGTGATTCTCATTTTGGCCAGAATCGTGCAGCTCTAGTTTAGACTTAACATTCCACTGATAGAATGTTTTAATAACTTGGCAGACTGCCCAGACTTGGCAGATTGCCCAGACTTTGACTTTTGGCTGAGTGCAGGGAGAAAATTCTTTGCATACCAAAGACTGTGAATCCCTGTGTCAAGACCGCAACGGGAAAAGATCGGGAAAAGATCGCAATGACGATTAATTGTGCAGCTCTACTACACACATGACCCAAAGTTCATCATCTGGATGTAGGCGAAATACTGAATGCATACCTGCAAGTTACTTCCTCCTTTAGACACTCCGACTACCTGTTTATCCTGCACTCCGGCAGAAACAGAGGGAAGCGAGCTTTGAACAGAACAATTGCGGCCTGGATCGTCCAATCCATTCAGCAGGCTTATATTGCATGTGCTTCCACTGTGGAGGCTCTCAAAATTTAGCGCCAGGACTGAAGATAATACTGAGGTGCAGTAAAGTGGCTCTGCAGTTTACACATGTATTTGCAAATGTGTGTAAACGAAACCCCTGTTTTTGACACAAACTTTTAGACAGGATTATCCAGTTGGTTGCAGGCTAGTAAGTTGAGCTGGGAATTTTCTTTGGTTTTGTTTGACATGCGCCAGCCTTCCATATGGCTCCTTGCTGCAAATGCCATTTAAAGGTGGAGGCTATTTGTTTGTAAATGCATTTTAGTGTTAATAGATACAGTACCAAACATGTCAACATTTCAAATTTCTCACTTCTGTGAAATGGCGACAAACTACAGTACCTAAAAATCTTCACAGGCAACATTTGAAAAGGCTACCAGTTTAGAGTTAAACCTTAACTCT
Source organism: Rana temporaria (assembly GCF_905171775.1). NCBI lineage: Eukaryota > Metazoa > Chordata > Amphibia > Anura > Ranidae > Rana > Rana temporaria. Next base: position 103,644,879 of record NC_053497.1, read on the forward strand.
AGGGCTCGAAATTGTAGCTCTCACTCTGACATTTACAGCAATAGCTCACGTGTGTTGCAATGACAGTTTGCAAAATTTGTGCATGCACAGTGGGGAGTATAGGGGCGCTTTCATTTTACGATTTATTTTAATTAAAAAAAAATGTTTGTTACACTTTCTTTATTTTTTTTTGTTCGATTGAACCCTATTACTATCACAAGGGATGAACAACATACTTTGTAATAACATGGACAGTGACAGGTACTCTTTATTAAGAGAGCTTGGGGTCTATTAGACCCCTTGATTTCTCCTCTGCCCAACAAGACAGCTGATCGAAACAAGATTGGTTTGGATGGTTGCCTCTCTGGCCAGTACAGGCCATTAAACAAACAACCAAAACCGAATCATTCATCACAGATGAAGAGGAGGAACTGGCCTGACAAGAGTGTAGTAGGCCCGGGCTTCCTGGTGGAATGGAAGAGCCTAGAAACAGTGGGAGGCGGAGGGCTCCCTACCATGCCTTGTAAAAGTGATCATGCAGCTGTAGAGCCACTTGGATCACTTTTACATGAAAGCCTGTTGCCTGCTGCAAATTTTGATACCGGGATCATGGCTGTATCCTGGTATAACTATTTCTTCTTGAGGATGTAGGGGTATATCCTAGAGATGGGAAGTGGTTAAAGTGATTGTTCTTATGTCCATAGACACGAATGCCGGACTTTGCGTCATTGGATTTGATTGACAGCAGCGGAAGCCAATGGCTGCGCAGCTATCAATCTAACCAATCAAGAGTCTGGGTCCCGTGTAGAGAGGGACAGCGCATCCCTGCCGAGGGAAATACGGGGCTCAGGTAAGTAAAACAGGGGGGCGGTCACTGCCAGGTGTTTTTCACTTTACACCCCCTTTAAGTACTACCTCAATCTGCTGCAGGTGTTGCAAAGTTACTGAAACTGATGTCAGGGATTTTTTTAATCTGTGCAGGCCATTTTTAAGGGCCACGCAGCCAGAAAAGTGTTGTTAGTGCTTTTATTTATTTTACTAATCATTTTTTATTTGTTTTTAGACATTTCTATTATAATACGAACAATCAGGAAATAAAATCTCTCAGTTACAATTAAATGTCAATATAATTATAAACCTTCCAGAAATGTAATTATCCAAATAACATCTTAAATCATTCTTATACAAGAAAAAAATCCAATATAAATATACAAAACCTATTGGCCTGGTTCACACTGGCGCGTTTTAACATGCGATTTGGCATGTCAAATCGCATGTCAAAACGGCGGTATTTGCCGCAAATTGCCGGCAAGGCCCCGTCCTAATTAAAGTAGTTCCTGTACTTTTTACATTGACATCTGTGCAGAAACCTGCACAGATGTCTCTATAATCGCGGCCGAAATCGGGACTGCCAGCGGGAGTGAAATCAGGCGAGTTCAGCTGAAATCGCATGGCTTCACTCCCGCAGCCCAGTGTGAACCTGGGCTAAAACAAGACCAAAAAAAATAAAAAATGCATTCAGCGCCTTCTAAATCCTACATATATTTCATACAGCTATAAACAATATAAATAACAGGCTGATCAACATGAATACCCAGGTACCCTCCAAAATAGGACACCAGCCAGTCTTCCCCTGTTTAGGACAATAATATTTTGAGAATTAATGAAGTCGGAAATATAACCTAGGGTAACAAGCTTTTCTTTAAATAAAGTATGATTTATTTGTGTTTTCAATTCGTTCAAGGTGGGGGAATAGGGGGATAACCGTTTTTGAGAAATTAACTTGCGGGCTTGAAATAGCACTCGAGTGTTGGGGACATATATATTTTCTGGTAAAGTAGTCTTATCCACCATGTTTAATAAACATACCCCTGGTGCTTTTATTTAATTCCCGGCATTATCGTTGTTGCCTCTGGAAAGTGGTAGACCCCTTTTGTTCTCAGTTTTGCACCCACAATCTAAGGGCTTCAATTCTGCGCACCATTGTTCCTGTCCACCTACTTTCTTCTCTTCCAATCAGATCTAATAACAGCTTCTAGAAAACACCAATCTGTTTAATTTTGTACATATAGGATGAATTTGTTTTTGCACTCTGCAGCCAAAATTTAAGTTAATAATGAGCAAAGGGGCAATTTCTGCTCCTTGTGACTTTTGTCTTGAAGTTTAATTTCCCCCAGAAAGTATGTCACATAATTTCACTATATTACCAGGTAAATAATCAGCAAAGCTTTGTTCATCATAGACAGTAATCAGAATTTCTGAGTTTTAAGTTTGTCCTAATTTGATGGATAACACCCCAATATCTTCTGTGCACTGAAGACTAATATGAATAATACTACATAGCTTGGGAAGGGGAAATTTCAACTCTGAAAGATATATAGTCTCTCTTCTTTCTCTTTATCTCAAGATAAATTGGTGCATTATGGGGGATATTCTCACCTGAGAGTATTTTCAGATGTTCATAAATGTCGATATTTAGGTAGTTTGTGGCTCCATTTCACCCGCTCCCTCCAGGCATGGAAGGCATCAGATTATGATGTAGCAGGATAGATGAGATAAGGCAAACCATCACTTTTTACATCGTTCCCTGCTAATGGTCTCCGGAGCGCAACGCAGGCTACATGTTCCGGAACATTCCAGATGTCTAAATTGTCCTATAATCACCACCATTCAATTCCCTCTTAAATATATGACTATCAAGGGGTTGGGGAAACAAAACATGGGAGCGTATTTCTGCTGATAGAGCAGCACAATTCTCAGAGCAGAATATGCCACGATTTAGGTTTATGGGCCATTTTTCATTCAGTGTTTTCGGGCTAATTTCTATTGATGAGTTGCAGTTTTCTGTGATTTTAGGAGAACAGAAATAATTGTCAATAAAACTCCTGAGGTGGAGCCAGAATGCCAAATTCAACCAGCACCATTCAGCGCAACAGATGCACTGAAATGATTTGTAATGCCTGACCTCCCTCATCTTGTAGCTGAAACCGTCATTCTGTCAACTGTCACATAGACCTTTTGTTTATCCCATTTTACATTCCATGACTGATGAAACAAATCCCAGAATTAGCGGATATTAACCTGTTCTAACCAGCAATAGTATTACATTATCTGCGTTAAAACAAATTCACAGGTTCAAATTTGGAGCAGATTTTGGAAAATATAACTGTTAAGTGCCAAATAGGGTGGTAATGGAAGACAAGGAATTACTAAAGTTGCCAGTGTTCAATTTTCAAATGTCCCCCACTCCTGGCTGGCAGCGTTTAGAGGATACATGTCATCCAATCCTGGCTGGCTGTACTCAAAGTATAAATGTAAACCATTCCCGATTGGTGACATTTATATCTAGTTGGAAGTCCCGCTGTCAAAATACAACACAGTGGGGAGGATTCTTCCATTATCCATATTTAATGTCTGTAGTGGTCTCCCTGACTTCCAAGGGCCTGATGGTGAGCCCCAGAGCCAGGGAGAACGGACATTCCTCCTCAGGTTACAGGTTACTAGGCATAGTGGGTGTAGTGCAAGGTGAAAAGATTGGTTGTCAGTAATTATTTGTAAAAATTAACAAAGAAAGTTTTATTTCTCTTAACAGGAATGTTTGGGAGAGAGGGTTTAGGGCACAGGACACCCTTAGGCAAATGCAATTAAGGCAAACTCAGCAGACAAAAATAGATCTAGGCAGACAGCAATACAGAATGAGGGCCTTTAAGCTGAATGCAGCAATCTGCATCTTGTAGCAACCGCTGTCTCTCTCATATGGCAACAACTTCTCTCACAGTATCCTACTGTAGATATTCCAGCTTAACTCACAGTATCCCACTGTAGATCCTTAAGCTGAGCTTTCTCTCTCTCGCTAGACTTCTTGGACCCTCAGCCACCTACTGGTTTCCCGAGCTTCACTCACAGTGAACTGCTGTACTTTATCTTCAAGCCTTACTTACAGCTACCCACCGTACTCCTTCAAGCTTTACTCACAGCTTCCCGCTGCCTCCCTGGATGAGTCCCTACTGAAGCTTTCCCACCACTTCACTGTCCCTAGCTAGCAAAGCGTCCGCTCTGGTACTCCCTCAGAACTTCATCCTTTCCAAACCTGCCTCCGGTAACAGCAGTGGTCGTCCCTTTGTGGCAACTGCTTCTCCTTTACCTCCGACAATGATCAGGCTACCTTCAGTCCGTGCCTCTAACGCAGTGTTTCTCAATTCCAGTCCTCAAGGCGCATCAACAGGTCATGTTTTCAGGATCTTCCTCAGATGAAATGGCTGTGGTAATTACTAAGGCAGTGAAACTGATCAAATCAGCTGTGCAAAAATAATGGAGAGCTTGAAAACATGACCCGTTGGTGCACCTTGAGGACTGGAATTGAGAAACACTGCTCTAACACATGCGGTTCTGCCCCAGGTTTCGTGCTTAACTTTGGATGTTGCTCTTTTGCAGACCCCCAAACTGCTGGATAGGTCTTATAATTCAGGCCTAGCAACCAGAAGCTTCTCAACACCCCCCCCCCCCCCAGGCGGGAAGAACCCCAATCACCTGACTCCTCCCAAATAAATATCCCAGCACACACAGCGGTTAAAGAAACTCCTGTTGATTGGCTGAGACAACCTGGTTGCCCATTACCTGAATTTATGGTAATCCATCATTCCAATGTGAAAAGCAACAGTGCCACCTATTGACAGAAGAGAGAGACCACCCCAAACTCAGACTTAGGACAGGGATCAGTGGATCAATTAGCCAGGCTAGTTACCACCTAGCACAACTAAATTTATTAGCAGCCCTGTTTAGGACCAGGGTGCTACATGTGGATGGGGGAATTGGTTGAGTTCAATTTTGTTCAGCTGGCTGGACGAAAAAAAAACGAAGTCATGTAAGGCCAGCTTAAATGTCACCCATTTCTGACTGGCAGCACTCATAGTATAAATGTCTCACATTCCCAGCTGGCATCACTTATAGCATAAATGCCTCATATTCCAAGATGGTGATACTCAAGTAAAGAGGTACCCCATTCCTGGCTGACAACACTGACCAGTAGGAGTTGATGATTTTGCAGAAAGCCAGTTCGCAGCACATCTTCAAGTTGCCCTGATGTTCCAGGAGGTCAGAGGCAGAACACTTGTTGGGGTCAACCTCACAATTCTCATCTGATTCGTATAGTGCTTTGATGAATTCGCCTTAGAAGAAATGCATAAAGGTCATGTTTATGAAATATTAACAAATTAATATACTGTACATCGGTCAGCAATACAAGCACACCAGCCTGGGAGCATCAGACAATGAGAACATTATTTCATGACCGCCCACCATGCAAGTTGGAGCCGCCCTGAAAATAAATGTGCAGCTGAATCTCACATGCAGAATAAAGTGTAGATGTTCTAATCTTTATGGTCACCATATTCATATCAGGAAAATTAGCGACTGATTATATTTTTATTCAGTTATTACTAACACAAGATATGTCAGTAATATCAAGACATATCTGTGATCAGAACATAATATTACTAATGTTTGGAAAATTATTTATTGCAAAAACAGTATAAGATCCAGCCACTACAGCTGTTGTAGTTAAAAAAAGATCACCAGTGTGTGTGGAAGAGATTTGATGGTTGCCAGTGTCTGTAATTACATGATAATGCCTGAGGCTGTGTTCACACTGGTACGACATGACAGCCATCCTACTTTGGATCCGACTTTGCCCTGCGACTTGAAGTCCAACATGCGTCCGACTTCAATGAATAGGGATCCAACTTCTATCCCAGACAACACCAGGCACTGTGTCTGGTATGAATCTTGAGGGGAAACTAAACGCCAAATTTTAAATAATAAAAAAAAGGAGCATACCAGGCTCTTGGGTCTGGTATGGGTTTTAAGGGGAACCCCCTACGTCGAAAAAATGGCGTGGGGGTCCCCCCAAAATCCATACCAGACCCTTATCTGAGCATGCAGCCTGGCCGGTCAGGAAAGGGGGTGGGAATGAGCGAGCGCCCCCCCCCCCCCTCGTGAACTGTACCAGGCCACGTGCCCTCAACATGGGGGTTGGGTGCTTTGGGGCAGGGGGCACCCTGCGGCCCCCCCACCCAAAGCACCTTGTCCCCATATTGATGAGGACAAGGGCCTCTTCCCGACAACCCTGGCTATTGGTTGTTGGGGTCTGCGGGTGGGGGGCTTATCGGAATCTGGGAGCCCCCTTTAATAAGGGGGCTCCCAGATCCCTGCCCCCACCCTATGTGAATGAGTATGGGGTACATCGTACCCCTACCCATTCACCTGGGGAAAAAGTGTCAATAAAAAAACACACTACACAGGCTTTAACCTCTTGGCGCTCGCGCTATAGACAAAAGACATCTACAGCACGGCGCATTCCTGCCGGGTGGATGTCCATGGACGTCCTCCTGTTAACTTCCGCAATGCGTGCCGTCGCGCGATCGCATCGGAGAAAAGCTGTGCCCGCCGTGTTACGCGCGTGCCTGGTGGCCGCGATGTCCGCCAGGTACCACACGATCGGCAGTCACAGAGCCAGGGACGTGGATCTCTGTGTGCAAACACAGAGATCCACGTCCTGTCAGGGAGAGGAGACCGATGGTGTGTCCCTTGTACATAGGGACACCCATCGGTCACCTCCCCCAGTCAGTCCCTCTCCCCCACAATAAGAATCACTCCCAGGGAACACATTTAAACCCTTGATCGCCCCCTAGTGTTAACCCATTCCCTGCCAGTCACATTTATACAGTAATCAGTGCATATGTATAGCACTGTTCGCTGTATAAATCTGAATAGTCCCAAAATATTGTTAAAAGTGTCCGATGTGTCCGCCGCAATATCGCGGTGTCTTAACAAAAATTGCAGATAACCGCCATTACTAGTAAAATAATAAAAATAAAAAAAAGTCATAATTCTATCCCCTATTTTGTAGGCGCTATAACTTTTGCACAAACCAATCACTATACGCTTATTATGATTTTTTTACCAAAAATATGTAGAAGAATACATATCGGCCTAAACTGGGGGGGAAAATTTTTTTTTTTTTTTTTAATTGGGATATTTATTATAGCAAAAAAGTAAAGAATGTTGTGTTTTTTTCAAAATGTTTGGTCTTTTTTTGTTTATAGCGCAAAAAATAAAAACCACAGGAGGTGATCAAATACCACCAAAAGAAAGCGCTATTTGTGGGAAAAAAAGGACGTCAATTTTGTTTGGGAGCCACATCACACGACCGCGCAATTGTCATTCAAAGCATGACAGTGCTGAAAGCTGAATTTTTCGCCTGGGCATGAAGGGGGTATATGTGCCCATTAAGCAAGTGGTTAAAAGTAATTTATTAGGTAGCTCCGGGGGTCTCTTCCGACTTCTCCGCTCTCTCTGGTTCTTCTCCCGCCGGTGTCTTCTGCTCTTTTACCAGCTCTTTTGCTAGCGGGTGCCCGGTCTTCTCCATCGTCTTCTTCCATCCGGTCTTCTTCTGATGTTGACTCAATGTTCTCTCCCGCTGTACCGCTGTGTGTGTGCCCCGGGTGGTGACGTCATAAGGAGGTGGGGGTCACTGGATGACATTACCCGGTGACCACGCCCCATGCCAATATAAGTCGTTGTGCATCATGCACACGGCATTACAGTGGGAGAGAGCGTCGAGTCAACATCGGAAAAAGACGACGGAGAAGACCAGGCACTCGCTAGCAAAAGAGCAGAAGATAGCGGAGGAGCCTGGCAGAAAAGGCCGGAGAGAGCGGAGACGTCGGAAGAGACCCCCAAAGTCAGAATAGACTCCCGGAGCTGCCTAATAAATTACTTTAAAAACCTTTTGTAGTGTGTTTTTTTTATTGAACTTTTTTTCCCCAGGTGAATGGGTAGGGGTACAATGTACCCCATACTCATTTACATACGGTGGGGAGCCGGGATCTGGCGGCCCCCTTATTAAAGGGGGCTCCCAGATTACGATAAGCCCCCTACCCGCAGACCCCGACAACCAACGGCCAGGGTTCTCGGGAAAAGGCCCTTGTTCTCATTAACATAGGGACAAGGTGCTTTGGGGTGGGGGGGCCACAGTGCGCCCCCCTGCCCCAAAGCACCTACTCCCCCATGTTGAGGGCATGCGGTCTGGTACGTTTCAGGAGGGGGGGCGCTCGCTTGTCCTCACCCCCTTTCCTGACCAACCAGGCTGCGTGCTCAGATAAGGGTCTGGTATTGATCTTGGGGGACCCCCAAGCCGTTTTTGGGTGTAGGGGGTCCCCTTAAAACTCAAACCAGACCAAAGGGCCTGGTATGCTCTTGAAGGGGGAACACATGCCGTTTTTTTTATTTAAAATTTGGTGTGGAGTTTCCCCTCAAGAACATCAGAGCACAAGTCGCATGCCAAATTCGGATCATGCAAGACGGCGATCCGACTTCAGTGATGATATTCAATGGGCTAAAGTAGGATCAAAGTCGGACCAAAGTAGTGCAGGGAGCATTTTCAAAGTCGGAACCGACATGTGTCGGACCAGTTAAGATGGCTCTCATAGGGAAACATTGATTTTCACATGTCATGTGACATGAGCTCCCAATGTCGGAGCGTTTGTCGCACCAGTGTGAACCCAGGCCTCATAGCATGTAGGATTGATGGTCTCACTGTTTTCACCTATCTGCAATAATGAAAGTGTGTCCAGAGGGTTTAACAGGGATCAGGACTTCCTTACCAGTTATGGTCATGAAAGACACTCTTTACTATCTCAGATATCGGAGAAGTTTCTGTGCTTTTCGCTTCAGCGAAAGAAACAAAAAAAATTCATATTTCTTTCTTTCCTAAATGTGATAGATTTCTGAAGTCATTTATTTATAAGAAAACTTGATGACATTTTTCTGGACCCTATATCCGTGTTTTCTCAGCTCCAGTTCTCAAGGCTCCCCCAACAGGTCATATATTCAGGATTTGCCCAAGATGAAACAACTGTGGTAATTACTAAGGTACTGAAACTGATCAAATCACCTGGGCAAAATAAGGACTTAAGTTGAGAAACGCAGACTTATATCATTGCTGCTTTATCTATGAGGGCCATAGATGGATCGAAATTTAGCAGGAACCGGACGAATATTGATCAGTCTATGGGCAGGCTGGTTGTACTAAATTTAATCCACTGATTTCATTGATAGTCATAGATTCCAGCATCAAAATTCCTCCAGAGTTTATGAAAACTCATGTTACAATATACCCAATGACAACCTGTAGTGTAGGATATAGTATAATTTGTTTTTGCATTTCGAATGTTGTTAGTTACCATAATCAAAAATAAACTTTGATCGACGGGAAGAACTGAACCGATGTTAAAGGGACCTTTCCAAAAACAAACACTTCTAGGGACAAATGTTTAAAAACAGGGTCTGTTCCTTGAAGTTTGCAACTTTCCTATTTAAGTAATGACACATATTTTGCTTATGTTCCATTTAAGCACCATTAACAGGCAGAATTGGTGGGCAAGAAGCAAAACGAAACAGCAACCTGACTGCCACACAGCAGCGCTGCCTACATCCAAACATGAAGATTTTTTTCCCATAGTATAAACAAGAAAAGGGTTGTAATATTGCTGGTCACCCCTGTTCTGTTATGGTTTGCAATTTTTAACACTAAGGCCCCGTACACACGGTCGGTTTGGTCCGATGAGAATGAACGGAAGTTCATTTTCATTGGACCAAACCGACCGTGTGTATAGGCTATCGGTCTGTTTTCCTTCGGTCCAAAATTTCTAAACATGCTTCAAAACCGAACCGATGGACCGCTGCCCCATCGGACCAAACCGATGGTTAGTACACAAAAGCATCGGTTCAAAACCCGCGCATGCTCAGAATCAAGTCGACGCATGCTTGGAAGCATTGAACTTCGTTTTATTCAGCACGTCGTGTGTTTGACGTCACCGCGTTCTGACCCGATCGGATTTTGAACTGATGGTGTGTACACACATCAGGCCGTACGGCCACTTCAGAGGTGAACCGATGAAAACGGTCCATCGGACCATTCTCATCGGTTTTGTCTGACCGTGTGTACGGGGCCTAAAAGAGTGCAGATTGCCAGCCATTAAAAATACTGATGTAACAATTTTACCTAGAGCATCTTGTAGATATTTCTGTCCCACTAGTTTCAAATACTCCTCGATGGCCTTTGTGGCCAGTGTATTTTCCCGAAATATCAGGTGTTCATTATCTCCACATCGATCCACTTCAGACATCATTAAATCAGTGAGGAAGTCCTGAGGAAAGGAAACAGATAGTCATTAGTGTAGCACAGGTCTACTACCAAAGATATTATTTAAGAAACATATTGTTCTATAAAAAAGCGTTTGGCTCCCTCTAGTGGCCATTAAAACATTATGAGGGTATTTCCTTCTGGTTAAGAAAAACAATTATGCATTGTGGGATATTCAGGACAACGAGGAAGTACTCATGTTGTTAAATCAGGCTGGGAACTACAAACTCACAATGCAAAACTACAAACCCACAATGCCAAGTCACAGCACAGCCTGTTAGGTAAGCAGATAAAAGGACAGGCGTGGCCTGCTTTCTCTCTCTGTGGACGCCATTCAACAACCAGCAAAAGGCCTGTGTGTGTGCCCAGGACTGGGAGAGCCTGCGGCCTATAGCAGAGAGTGGATCGCCTGCCCCAGAAGGATCCTTGTGAGCAGACCTGCTAATCGAGCAAGAGAGCCAGCCAGCACTTCAGAGCTTTTGAAGCCACCTGCCTTCCAGCATACTGGGAGGAGCAGCACGGCTGGGATCCAGAGTTGTGAGAAGGCATTTGCCTATCCATGTTGTGACTGTGCTATTTCTAAGTGATTGCCAGCTATACAGACTGCCGCTGAGACCTGTAGTGCTGTGGATCTATTGCACCTGAGTATTCTATAGCTGGATCCTGGGGTTTTCTGTTTCCTTTTTCCCCATGCTGCAAGGTCAGTACTGTACTGTTCACTCACAGAAGGAATTACAAGTGGGGATAGTTTGCAGCTAAGTAATCAATCTCATCATATTCTACAGTTACTGTTTCCCTTTCTATTTTGGATTACAAATATGTGCACCACCTCACACTGCAGTACAATTAAGCTAGCTGAAGTAAAAAAAAAATGGAACTGGAGGAACTTTCAATACTTTATTCTTTGACAAGGCTTTACTGCTATAAAATTGTGTATCACTTGGAACTGCACTCTAGGAGGAGCCATTTAGCAACATACAGTTGGAACTTGTGGTCTGTGTGCTGAGGCCTCAGTGGGGAGGTGCTTCAATACAGGTATTAAAGTATTGAAAATCTATTCCACTTTGCACCTATTGACATATACCCTTATCAGGTTGCTATTGGATATAGCGGTGTGACGTTATTGCTTTGAACAAATATCTCTGCCAATCAATACTTGTGTTATTCATCTGTTATTCACACCATTTCTTTAAGTTATTCTTTTTTTAAAGGTAACATTTTTATAGATTTTTAGTACAAAACACAACAGACAACAAACACATATATGGAGCGAACATCGCTCGTTCCATTACAAAAATCTGGTAGCTGGTAAACATCAAGTAGATACATAGCAACCCAATAATCGCATGTCAATTTGCCCAATCACGACCGTTCAAGGAGCTTCATTCAGATTTCAAGGAGCAGGTGGTATGGTACTCTCGGAGCTAACCCAGGAGCCCCAAACCTTTAAGAATTTTTTCGGGCACCCTCTGGCTTCATATGTCAGCTTATATAGCGGTATAGCATGATTAATGGTAGTAAGCCAAAAGGCTTTGGTAGGCGAGAATTGAGACTTCCAGTGGAAGGTTATCGATTTCTTAGCATAAAACAATACTATACGCATAAAAGTTTGCACACTCTTAGATATACATCGTCATCATCAATATAGCCCTGTAAACACCTCAAGGGATTACATATCTTTATATTATTATTCACCATTTTTCATCATAGTAAATTTGTACAAGTTTCTCATTGATATCTTGTGTGAGTCTATTTACTGCCACAACTGATGAAGTGACGGAACCCAGGGTCTCGGTCAATATACTATATGCTCTTTCATTATTGTGTCACTTTCTGTTGCTGGGTTCTACACCAACATTGTTAAGCAGGTGTGCCAGAGGGGTTGCGACAGTTCTTGGGGTTGAGCAGCGGCAGAGTGCAGAACCAAACAAATATTAAGCGGCTCTTAAGGGGGTAGCGATACATAAAGAAAATGCTGCTGGGGTGCCAAGCTGAGAACCCAGACTCTTTCAACTTGCAGAAGATATAATGGATTGAGGACTAAAGCCATTATACTGTAAAATGTGCAGCTGATGGCTAATAAGTGACACAGATCATAAAAAAATGTGCTCATTCACTGGACACCTCAATGTCATTCGTCATAACTTACAAATTCTAGAGGCACCATGTTGCAGTTTTTACTGTGCTCAGTCTGAACTGCCACTAGTATAATGGATTTTCCCTGAAACAAGCGACTACCTCTAGTCATGCATTAGCTACCAGAAATGCTACACTACTACTGAGGTCAGGATGAGTTTCTTTCTTGGCTACCTAGGCTATTGGCCAGCTCTGCTTGAAAGCAGGAGATGGCACTTATCTCTGCAATGCACACCATACAACCTAGGCCACTGTTTAGTTCTGTACTACCCACCAGGCAATCTCATCTGGTCTACTTCCAGGCCTTCATAATTTAAAGGGAATCCCATGCTTTTTGTCCAGTCTTTATTCCATTAACCGATCCTTCACTCCACCCAGACCATCCCAGAATACTTCTTAGGCCTCTTTCACACGGGACGGATATGTGATGATCTGCCCCGTGAACCTCCACTTGCTCAGCGGGGATCGCTCCGTTGATCCCCACTGAGCCACCGGATGACAATGTGGTCCCCGCACACTGTGCAGGGACCACCCTGTCAGATCTCCGCTCTCCCCTATGGGGGATCGGATGAACACGGACCGTCTGTCCATGTTCACCCGATCCGCTCTGCAGATGGATGAAAAAATAGGGTTTTCCTCCGTCTGTAGAATCGGAGGATTGCGGAACTGGGTGAGATCAGGTGTCAGCGGAGGTTCATCCGCTGACACCCGCAATCTCATAGGGACCAATGTATGTCCCTTTTTCATCCGTACACGGATGGATGAAAAAGCGGACATACGGTCGGACCGCCCGTGTGAAAGAGCCCTAAGGTTTTCATTTCGCCCTGACCATCCCTTCAGTTGTTCATGCTCACATACACCATCCCAGCTTATTGCTCTGGTGTTCATGCCACAGACCATCTCAGGATACTTCTCAGGTCCTTTTTCCACACTGATGATTTAGGTATAGAGCTCAGTTGTTCACTACCCAAAAAGATATAATTTATTTAACATTAAAGAATTGTGCATGGAATGCATGTACGGTGCATCCGAAAAGTATTCACAGAGCTTTTCTTTGTCCACATTTTGTTATGTTACAGCCTTATTCCAAAATATATATATTTTTTTTAATTCTACAAAATTATACCCCATAATGACAACGTAAAAGAAGTTTGTTTGAAATCTTTGCAAATTTATAAAAAAATAAATGAAAAAAAAAAAAAAGTATTCACAGCCTTTGCCATGACACTCAAAATTGAGCTGAGGTGCATCTGGTTTCCATTGATTTAAACTTGGAGTCCACCTATGGTAAATTCAGTTGATTGTACATGATTTGGAAAGGCACACACCTGTCTATATAAGGTCCCGCAGTTAACAGTGCATGTCAGAGCACAAACCATGTCATGAAGGCCAAGGAATTGTCTGTAGACCTGCAAGATAGGATTGTATGGAGGCACAAATCTGGGGAAGGGTACAGAAAAATGTCTGCAGCATTGAAGGTCCCAATGAGCACAGTGGCCTCCAGCATCTGTAAATGGAAGAAATTTGTTACCACTAGGACTCTTCCTAGAGCGGGCCACCCAGCCAAACTGAGCGATCGGGGAAGAAGGGCCTTAGTCAGGGAGGTGACCAAGATTCCGATGAGCACTCTGACAGAGCTCCAGCGTTTCTCTGTGGAGAGAGGGGAACCTTCCAGAAGAACAACCATCTCTGCAGCACTCCACCAAACAGGCCTGTATGGTAGAGTGGCCAGACGGAAGCTACTCCTTGGTAAATAGAACATGACAGCCCACCTGGAGGACTCTCAGACCATGAAAAAACAAAATTCTCTGGTCTGATGAAACAGATTAAACTCTTTGACCTGAATAGCAAGTGTGCTGTCTGGAGGAAACCAGACACTGCTCATCACCTGGCCAATACAATCTCTACAGTAAAACATGGATGTGGCAGCATCATGCTGTGGGATGTTTTTCAGTGGCAGGAAGTGGGAAACTAGTCAGGATCGAGGAAAAGATGAACGCAGCAATGCTTTGGACCACAGACTGGGGAGAAGGTATGTCTTCCAACAGGACAATGTCCCTAAGCACACAGCCGTGATAACAAAGAAGTCGCTACAGGACAACTCTGTGAATATCCTTGAGTGGCCCAGCCAGAGCCCAGACTTGAACAAGACTGACCATCTGTGGAGAGATCTGAAAATGGCTGTGCACCGACGCTCCCATCCAACCTGATGGAGCTTGAGAGGTCCTGCAAGGGACAATGGGAAAAATGGCCCAACAATAGGTGTTCCAAGCTTGTAGCATCATACTCAGGGCCGTCTTTACCGCAGGGCAAATGGGGCAGGTGCCCTGGGCCCTGTCACTGTTGGGGGCCCAAAGCAACCCCCTTTAAAAAAAAAAAAAAAAAAAAAATTTTTTTTTTTTTTTTTTTTTTTAGGGGCCCGGAGGACCACAGGGCCCCAGATGGCAACCCCCCTTTTTTTTATTTTTTTTTAAATAATAAAAAAAAATTATATATTTTTATTAAAGGGACAATTTTTTAATATATTTTTATTTTATTTTTTATTAAAGGGCCAATCTTTTTTAGAGGTCTTGGGGTCCCCAGGGGCCCATAGTTCCCCAGGGCCCCGGATGACAACCCCCTTTTTTTAATTAAAAAAAAAATCGTTTTATATATATATATATATATATATATATATATATATATATATATATATATATATATATATATATATATATATATATGTTTATTATTATTATTATTATAGGACCCAGAGGTCCCCAGGGCCCCGGATGGCAACCCCCCTTTTTTTTTATAAAAAATATTTTTTTTATATATTTTATTTCTATATATATATATATATATATATATATATATATATATATATATATATATATATATATATATATATATATATATATATATATATATATATATATTTATTTATTTTTTTATTAAAGGGCTCAGAGGTCCCCATGTGGCAAACACCCTTTATCTTTTTTTATAAATGTTTATTTTTTTTATTTTTGTTTATATATTTGTTTTATTTATTTTTAATTTAAGGGCCCTGGATGGCAACCCCCCCCTTTTTTTTTTATAAATGTTTCTTTATATATATTTTTTATTAAAGGGCTCAGAGGTCCCGGATGGCAACCCCCTTTTTTTGTAATTTATTTTTATTAAAAAAAAAATATTAAAGGGCCCAGAGGTCCCCAGATGGCAACCCCCTTTTTAAAATATATTTTATATATATATATTTTATTTCTTTTTATTAAAGGGCCCAGAGGTCCCCAGATGGCTACACCCCTTTTTTATATATATTTTTCTTTATTTCTTTTTTTGTAAAGGGCCCCCCGCTTCTAAATTTGCGGCAGCCCCCCCCCCTGCTTCTCAATTTCAGGCGGCAGCACCCCCCATCCCGGTTCTCTGCTCCAGGGGGCCCATGCCTGAAGCTGTGTAAGTGGCCCCATAATTCCTGATGGCAGCCCTGCCTCCCGTTAAGCCCCTGTGCTGCCCACAAATCAGGCTGAAAATCATCAGCGGCACGCAGCCAGTGACAGTACTGCTTCCCTTCCCAGTGTTTTAAAATGTACAGCACCCCTGATTTCCCTTTAGACGCGCACTTCTCCCTTCCTGCCACTGGGTGCTGCTTGTATATAAAAGTGAATTAGAATGTGATTTTATAACATCCCCAGTTTGCTCTTCCCGAGGCTGACTTCTTCATGTCCTGCTCCTCAAGGTATGTCACTGTTTGCTAATCTATATTGTAAATTGAAGTTTTCTGTAGAGTGTGCCCAAAGTCTTTATAATATTTGATGATTCACTGCAGGTCTGGTCAGTGTTTTAAAAAGTTCCTCTATTTTACACATGGCATGGCATGGGGTCACAGCACCGTCTGTCCATTCTGCTTTAGCACCATGGGACCCCATGCCATGCCATGTGTAAAATAGAGGAACTCTTTAAATCACAGACCAGACCTGCAGTCCAGGCTGAGTAAAGCCTCAGAGTACATGACATTACTGTCTGTATTTAACTGCTTGATGGGCTTATTTTGGGCCTGGCTGGTTCACATGTATGTGTTTTGGCGGCCCACATTTGCGCAGGCACAGCAGCCCATTCATTTGAATGGGCCGCCATGCCTGCGTTTCCTGCAAAGAAAAGCGAATGCCTCATGTAATAGGCTGCGCACACGGCACGCCTATGCCCATCAAGCACTGAAATACAGCACTGTCTGTACATTCTGCTGTCTGCTGTGACTTATCTGCAGTTCCCGCACTGTCAAACTTGCTGCATTTTTAGATGTTTAGGTCACGCTTTTAAAAACACAGTGCGTTTGTGTGTGCAAGAACTGCAGGTAAGTAGCATGGTGCAAAAGCAGAATGGATTTCAAGGCAACTGTATTTTTAAAATGCTGAATGCACCTTTTTTCTGCAGGAAACAAAGGCATGGCAGCCCATTCAAATCAATGGGCTGCTGTACCTGCACAAATAAGGACCGCCAAAACATACATGTGAACCAGCCAGGCCCAAAATAAGCTGGAGGGGGCCCAAAAAAAATGTTTGCCCTGGGCCCAAACCATATTAAAGACGGCCCTGATCATACTAAAAAATAATCAAGGCTGTATTTGGTGCCAAAGGTACTTCAACAAAGTATTTTGCAAACAACAAAAGGAGAACGAAGATTTGCAGTCCAGGGGCCACGGCTGTGGAACGCGCTACCAACAATGAACCGCATGGAAAATAACCACTGTGTCGTCAGGAAAAAACTGAAGACCCACTTCTTCTGAAGAACAAGGACGACTCGGGATACAAGCGCCTTGAGGCGATTTAGTTAGCATTTGTCAGCGCTATACAAATTACTCACTCATTCACTCACTCATTATTGCCACGTATACACGATCGAACAATCCGCCAACAAAACCGTGGATTGGAAACGGAATGTTGCCTCAAACTTGTCTTGCATACAAACATTCACACAAATGTTGTTGGAAATTTCGATCGCCAAGAACGCGGTCGCATACAACACTGACGAGTGTCGAATTGATTCAGAGCATGCGTAGGATTTTTTTGCGTCGGAATTGCATACAGACGATTGGAATTTCCGACAAGAACTTTTGTTGTCGGAAAAATTGAGAACCAGCTCTCAAACATTTGTTGTCGGAAATTCCGACAGCAAATGTCTGATGGAGCATACACACGGACGGATTTTCCGACAACAAGCTCACATCGAACATTTGTTGTTGGAAATTACGACCGGCATTACAGTGGAAATAAAAAGTCTACATACACAGAGGCGCATCTAGTCAAAATGGCACCTATGGCAAGCACTGAAACTGCGCCCCTGTCAAAACATTCTAAAACCATCTTTCAGATAACCTTAACAAAAAAAACAGCTAACAATGCCCTGCAGACACACACTGATACAAAAATCACTGATGATGCCAACACACTGGCACATTCACACTCGTCAAAATACATTAGTGCACACAGTAACTCATACAAAATCAATGACACACTAACACAATCAAGGTACAGGGAGGGACACTGGGGACAGACAGAGAGGGATGCTAGGGACAGAGAGGGACGCAGTGTGTCAAGGACAGAGAGGGACGCTGGGGACAGACAGAGGGACACAGTGTGATGAGGACAGGGAGGGACGCCGGAGTGTGAGATGGATGCAGGGGACAGAGATGGACGCTGGGGACAGACAGAGGGACACAGTGTGATGAGGACAGAGAGGGACGAAGTGCGATAAGTACAGAGAGGAATTCCAGGGACAGGGAGGGACACTGGGGAAAGACAGAGAGAGACACAGTGTGATGAGGACAGAGGGACGCTGGGGACAGACAGAGGGACACAGTGAGATGAGGAGGACAGAGAGGGATGCAGTGAGAACAGGGGGATGCCGGGGGTGGAGAGGACACTGTGTGGGGGTGGGGACAAAGGGGGACACTGTGGGGGGACCAGGAGAGTATCATGGGGCCTCCTGTGGTCCTGTTGGGGCCCAGGCCCTCTACATCTGTACTGTCTGCCGGCGGGGAGCAGTGCGCCATTAGAGGTCTTATTACAGTCGCTGCTCATGCTAGACTGTATGCGTTGCAGTCTTGCAGAGCCTCTTATGGGGCCCCCTAATGGTCCCAGGCCCGATGGGTCAGTCTGCCCCTGCTCATTAAACAGTCCACATTCAGTGAAAGTTCATGTAGTGCAAAGTTTGCACTACATGAACTTTTACTGAATGTGGACTGTTTAATGAGCTTGTTGCACAATCACTTTATTACACTGTATTTATGATATCTATAGCTGCTATGCATGTTTATATAATTCATATTGAGCACTATATTTGATTGGCTGTGTCTGCTTGGCACACACACACAACCGCACATGATGATGACTTTAAGTCGTCATCATCATGTGCGATTATGCATATGTGCCAAGCAGAAGCAAACAGCCAATCAAATATAGTGCTAAATATGGGTTATATAAATATGCATAGCAGCTATAGATATCATAAATACAGTGTAATAAAGTGATTGTGCAACAGGCACAGCAGGTACTACAAATTATTATTATTATTATTATACACAAATCACTGTATTACACTTTATTTACAATATCTATGGCTGCTATGCATATTTATATAATATTTAGCACTTTATTTGACTGGCTGCTTGCCCGGTGCACATGCTCATCGTCGTCTTCAAGAGTACCTGCTAGGCTGAAGAGTTAATCCCTGCTGCGGGTTCCCCTTCTTTTTCTCGTGGTTTGTCTCTTCTCCTCCTCACGTCATGTGACATCAGACACCGCTCCGGGGAGAAGATGATGCAGAGGAGGGAAGGCGGAGCATCAGGCTCCGCCTCTGCTAGTTACCCTGCTCTTTTTCCTGCACCCGGTAAAGACATCGGCCGTCATGGTGCGTGCACCTGTCGCTTCCCTCCACAGGCAAAGAAGCAAGTGCTGGCGCCGCGCTTCAGTCGGCCAGCTGCGGTGCCGGGGGCCATGTTAGTGCGGGGGGGACAACAAACTGAAATCTTTTAAGCCCCTTTCACATGGGCGGACCGTTCAGGTCACCTTTCAGTTTTTTAGGCGAACCTGAACGGACGCTTTGTGCACCTCTATGGAGCCACGGATGTCAGCGGTGACATGCCCGCTGACATCCGACCCGCTTCGATGAAGTGTGACATTAGGTATGGACGTCGGAAACATCGGAACAGCGTCGTATTTTACGTCGTTTGCGTAAGTCATCCGTGAATGGATATGGGTGTAGGTTACGTTCATGTCGACTAAACAGCCGGCGTAAGTTAGGGAGAAAATTTGACGGGATACTGAGCATGCGAGCGCATGCGTCGTTCGTTAGGTGCATCATTTACGTGGGGTCACGATTCATTACCATACAACACGCCCCCCACCAGCCTACTTTGAATTAGGCGGGCTTACGCCGGCCCATATATCCTACGCCGCAACTTTGGGCGCAAGTTCTTTGTGAATACAGTACTCGCCTCTCAAAGTTACGGCGGCGTAGCGTATATGAGATACGCTACGCCCGCACATAGTTACGCCATTGTATCTGAATCTGGCCCTATACAATATATATATACAGGGAGTGCAGAATTATTAGGCAAATTAGTATTTTGACCACATCATCCTCTTTATGCATGTTGTCTTACTCCAAGCTGTATAGGCTCGAAAGCCTACTACCAATTAAGCATATTAGGTGATGTGCATCTCTGTAATGAGAAGGGGTGTGGTCTAATGACATCAACACCCTATATCGGGTGTGCATAATTATTAGGCAACTTCCTTTCCTTTGGCAAAATGGGTCAAAAGAAGGACTTGACAGGCTCAGAAAAGTCAAAAATAGTGAGATATCTTGCAGAGGGATGCAGCACTCTTAAAATTGCAAAGCTTCTGAAGTGTGATCATCGAACAATCAAGCGTTTCATTCAAAATAGTCAACAGGGTCGCAAGAAGCGTGTGGAAAAACCAAGGCGCAAAATAACTGCCCATGAACTGAGAAAAGTCAAGCGTGCAGCTGCCAAGATGCCACTTGCCACCAGTTTGGCTATTTTTCAGAGCTGCAACATCACTGGAGTGCCCAAAAGCACAAGGTGTCCAATACTCAGAGACATGGCCAAGGTAAGAAAGGCTGAAAGACGACCACCACTGAACAAGACACACAAGCTGAAACGTCAAGACTGGGCCAAGAAATATCTCAAGACTGATTTTTCTAAGGTTTTATGGACTGATGAAATGAGAGTGAGTCTTGATGGGCCAGATGGATGGGCCCGTGGCTGGATTGGTAAAGGGCAGAGAGCTCCAGTCCGACTCAGACGCCAGCAAGGTGGAGGTGGAGTACTGGTTTGGGCTGGTATCATCAAAGATGAGCTTGTGGGGCCTTTTCGGGTTGAGGATGGAGTCAAGCTCAACTCCCAGTCCTACTGCCAGTTTCTGGAAGACACCTTCTTCAAGCAGTGGTACAGGAAGAAGTCTGCATCCTTCAAGAAAAACATGATTTTCATGCAGGACAATGCTCCATTACACGCGTCCAAGTACTCCACAGCGTGGCTGGCAAGAAAGGGTATAAAAGAAGAAAAACTAATGACATGGCCTCCTTGTTCACCTGATCTGAACCCCATTAAGAACCTGTGGTCCATCATCAAATGTGAGATTTACAAGGAGGGAAAACAGTACACCTCTCTGAACAGTGTCTGGGAGGCTGCGGTTGCTGCTGCACGCAATGTTGATGGTGAACAGATCAAAACACTGACAGAATCCATGGATGTCAGGCTTTTGAGTGTCCTTGCAAAGAAAGGTGGCTATATTGGTCACTGATTTGTTTTTGTTTTGTTTTTGAATGTCAGAAATGTATATTTGTGAATGTTGAGATGTTATATTGGTTTCACTGGTAAAAATAAATAATTGAAATGGGTATATATTTGTTTTTTGTTAAGTTGCCTAATAATTATGCACAGTAATAGTCACCTGCACACACAGATATCCCCCTAAAATAGCTAAAACTAAAAACAAACTAAAAACTACTTCCAAAAATATTCAGCTTTGATATTAATGAGTTTTTTGGGTTCATTGAGAACATGGTTGTTGTTCAATAATAAAATGAATCCTCAAAAATACAACTTGCCTAATAATTCTGCACTCCCTGTATATTTAAATGGCCAAAAACGCCTATAAGGCCTGATGTACACGGGACGCTGCTAAACGTACGTTCAGAGGCAGTTGGACGTTTTTTTCAACTGCTTTTGAACTCATTCAATGTTATCCTATGTGACCATGTCTCGTTTATTGCCGCTTTTAGGCAGTTGCATTCAACAGCGTTTCTTTGCAATCAGAAGAATTCAGACGCAGATTTCCACAATTCAGACACCAAACACGACTAAACGCGGTAACCCACATTTAGCAGCATTTCATTTATAGGCGTTTTTCGTTTTTGGCCATTTAAAAAAAATATATATATATATATATATTTTAAATGCTTCTAAACGCAAACGCGGCTAAACATGGCATGTAAACGCGGCAAGACTGACGTTTTACTATCTGTCATACATATAGATATGTTTTTTTTTTATTGTTCTAAACGCAAACGCAGCAAAACGCGGTAACACTTGGTAACCCGCGTTTAGCAGCATTTCGCTTATAGGTGTTTTTTTGTTTTTGCAATAAAAAAATATATATATTTAATTTTTTTTTTTAAATGCTTCTGAAACGCAAACGCTGCTAAATGTATTAAAACTGACATTTTAAATGAGGGTGGTTACTATCTGTCAAGTTAGGACGTTTTTACAACTGCTCCTGAACAATTTATGTACATGAAGCCTTAGGCCCCATGCACACGAGACGCTGCTAAACTCGAGTTCAGAGGCATTTGGGCATTTTTTTCAACTGCCCCTGAACACATTTAATGTTATCCTATGTGTCCATGCACACAATCACGTTTTTTGGCGTTTTAAAGCAGTTGGGTTTATGTCCGTTTTTTTCAGACGCAAAATTTTGGGTTCAGAAGCGTTTCATGTTTGCGTTTTAAACTTTGGGAGGGTCTACAATGTGACAGCCGCAATCGCGGCAAAACGCCGCTAATCGTGGCAAAACGCTGCGCAATTCGCGGCAAAAACGGGCGTTTTAAACGCCGGTTTTTGCCTTTGAAAACGTGAGTTTAGAGGTGTTTGTAATTGCTTCTCGTGTGCATGGGGCCTTAGCACTCTGCCAGAATTCCAAACTTTCCAGTCCAGACATGGTTGACATTTGTTCCAAAAAGGGTCATTGTTGAGAAACAAACAAATGGTTTGCTCTGAACAACCAGGAATGAATTAGGTCATGAAAGCTACTCTAAGTGCTCATGTAGACAGGGCAGTTGATAACCTTTTCAGAATGCTGAAATTGACAGCTGGAAACCAATGGTGAAGAACGTCTGTTTTACACATTTTTCATACCTAGTTTATGCAAGTTTAGCAGCGGTTATAAGCATTTGAGGTTAGACCCTCCCAAATGCCCACAATGCATGAAAAACAAGTAAATTATTAACTATTTCAGCCATTCTGTGAGCGAAGAGAGAGAGAGAGCAGCAGCAGCAGATAGCACAGTGTGCTTCTAGATAGCTGTCATAATTTGTGTTTTCACTGTGGATACCATCATGGAGCATGTGTGAGGAAATGCTCCTGATGTTGCTGAGGCTTCGAACATGTAGAAAATTGCGAGAGAACCAGAGTTCATCGCTACTGACTCATCCATTGATGCAGGCAACAGCATGTGGTGAAATTTGTGTCTTTTCAAAAAAATGTTATGTTAAAAAATGATCAGAAATGTTTTCTTCTTTAAAAACGCTAATGCTCATGGTTTAAATTGCCAGTAATCTACAGTCCTGAAACGCAATTTTCCTGCTTTCAAAAAAATGCTTGTAACCTCAACTGCCTCTAAACTACAATAAATGACTGAGTGTACATGTACACATAAGAGGAGTGTTCAGGGGCTGCTGAAATAAAAGCCTAACTGCTCTTAGCAGCTGTAGTGTACATGAGGCCTGACCCTGGAGCAAAAGCTCAGTTTCCTAGAATGGGAACAGAGAATGGTGAAGGAGATATGTCCCTCCTCTGGAAAAGTTGTTGGCCCAGGTTGTAACAATGGTACGGTAGACCATGAGCTCAGGTAAGCAATTGTGGAGACACCAAGGTAAGTTTGAAAAAGGGGTGCTGGTCATTCTTCCATTGTTTTATAGGGTCACGTTGGCACCAGTCTATCTCTCTAGGCTTTTGACAGGCTACTTGACACTGAGAGATGTGCAATAGTCCTATGCCACCATGGTACTAATGTAATTGAAAGACGGATTGTTTAGGCATTGGAAGTTTATGACCCTGTGAGCATTGTAGGAAGGTACTTGTGATTATGGTGAATACTGGGCACACCAAAAACTGTATGAAACAACACGCGGCAGCCATGTTGCTCAAAATTCTTAAGTCAGCCATGATATTCTGTAACAATAGAAGACACATAAGAGCAGTGATTCTCTTTTACATCACATGTGTCAAACACAAGGCCTGTGAGCCAAATGCGGCACACCAGACCTTGTTTATGTGGCCCTTGTATCTCTTCTACAGCTGAGACACCCCCACCTTGTCTCAGCAGTAGCGAGGAGGACAGAACTCCTCCACCAGATGCTGCGCACCTTTGTGCAGCCGTGGAGAGGCTTGTCTCTAATATTGTTAACATTTGATGTTTATGATACAAATATCTGGTGGCAGATTAAAGAGTTAACTGTATCCTTAACGAAACGAAACCCAGCAATAATCACTCACAGGGTTGACACTTAGATTGTGGTCCTGCAAGGTGGAAAAGCTGCTGCATCTCCTGGATTCACATCACTTGAAGGGAAAGTTGCTTCTTAGGTTTTGAGTTTTTGTGGGTGGGAGAGAGACATTTGAAGCTTCAGATTTTTGATAGCCGATTTGAAAATTAAATAGGGACCTGAATTACGGAACTCTGACATCAGATTCAAAAGGGAGCCTGCAAGATTAATGATGAAGAAGAGGAGGTTGTCACAGTGGGCCACAATCTTCCAGAGGCAAAATGTGGCAAGGGCTAGTCTGGATTATGTCTGGGTTTGCGCTGACCTTATCCAGAAAGGATTCCAGCGTGAGCATCAATATAAGAGGACAGAGTGGGCACCCTTAGCATCTGCCATTAGACACTGTAAAAGAAGTTGAGAGATGGCCCTTAACTTTGACCTGGGCAGTGGGATGTGAAAAGATTGCTGCTATCCAGGTCAACATATTTTCTCCAAATTGCAGGTGTTGGAGCTTAGTTTCCATAAATGTCTAGTAAACCCATTTAAATGCCTTCTCAGTACCTGTGGATAATATTTGTAGGTGGACAGACTTAGTCCAGGTGACATGGAATATGTTCAAGACTCTGATGAGGCTGTCTCTTACCTCTCTCAAGTAAACAAATCCTACCGGATCCTGATGCATCCCTTCCAGGATATTTTAGTAAATAGTCTGTGGTCTATGTTTAATAGGGGTATTGGTCTTTAATTGGGGAGCTGGAGGGGGTCTTTGCCCTTTTTGGCAATGAAGTTAATATGAGCTTACAGGGAGCCAGCAAAAACGGGATGCTTGAGTTCACTGCACCGTATGCCTTGATAAATGGGTGAGTTTGGTCAACCAGTATTTTATTATAGGAAAAGGTAAACCTTCCACGTCCTGGGGCCTTTTTTGGGTTGTATCTATTAGATAGCCGTTAAACTCCTCTGAGGTTACTGGCATTTCTAGGGAGACAAGCAATGCTTTTGGAAGATGGGGTGCTTCTGATAATTATTTGCTAATTCTGTCTCTCAATGGGGCCTGTTGCAAACATGGTGGCATCAGACAGTGCAGTGTGCGTGACTCTAGAGATTGACGTCATGCAAGCTGTCATTTACAAACATTTCCCAAAAGGCTAGCCGTTCTGGAGATCTCATTGATTTTGTCAATAACCTTGAAGCCAGATCAAGATTCTGGCATTGCTGGCTCAACTCCAGCAAGTTCTTAGGTATGATTAGAAGAGCTGGGAGGAATTAGGTGTAGAGAAGGGACTTAAAGGAGTTGAGTATTCAGTCTACAGAAGTGGGTGCAGGATAGAAGATGAAGGACACAGAATCATATCTGGCCCCAGGGGTATACCGTTATGCTACCTGTGTGCTCTATAAGAACACAGACAAACACTTACATTGGAGGGGTGCAAAGGAAGTTGAAGCAATGAGGAGGTGTTTAATTTTATTTTATTAGAAATGAACTACCTGGGTGAAACCCAGGGGGTCACAATGTGATAACTATAGGAATCCCCAGCCAAAGAGATTATTTTTTTTGGCCTTTCAATCACTTCTGACAACATGTACCTGAAAGGAATCCACATGTTTTACACTTTTGCTTTATACAGTATCTCACAAAAGTGAGTACACCCCTTACATTTTTGTAAATATATTTTATATTATCTTTTCATGTGATAACACTGAAGAGATGACACTTCGCTACAATGTAAAGTAGTGAGTGTACAGCTTGTATAACAGTGTAAACTTGCTGTCCCCGTCAAAATAACTCAACACACAGCCATTAAAGCGGAGTTCCACCCAAAAATTTTACTTTCGCTTATTGTGTTCCTTTCTCCCTCCGGTGTCACATTTGGCAGCTTTCAGGGGGAGGGGGAAGCAGATACATGTCTAATACAAGCATTTGCTCCCACTTCCAGCGATAGATTGCCACAGAATCTGCAGCGATCTATGCCATCTCCGGCCCCTCCTCTGTCCCACCGCTGTCTTCTGGGAGACACACATGTCCCAGAAGACAGCAGGGACCAGTCAGGATGAGCAGCGCGATTCGTGCATGCGCAGTAAAGAACGAGGGCATGAAGCCGCAAGGCTGCACTTCCCAATTCCCTTAAGCAGGCCATACACGGTTGAATTTCGAACTAATTTTCTTTTCAAAATCAGAAAGTTCGTTTTTTTGTGATCCGATGATGCCACCATTGATTTTCGAAATTTGGCCGACCAAACCTTCATGTTGCCGGGAATATTCGTTTCTCTCCGGGAATATTCTTTTCTTGCACATTTTTTTTTCTATTACATTTCTCGCACGATTTTCCCATCATCGATTCGTTTTTCAAAACATTTCCAACATGTCGGTTTTCTCAAATTTGTTTGCCGCACGAAAATCGGCTGTTGCTGCAGCCCACTAACGGTGCGAAATTCGTACGAAAATTCTTTGATATGATTTTCGAAAGAAAATTCTTTCAAAATTCAAACCGGCGTCTCCTCCCGGAAGCCGAGGGCTGGGTCAGCTTCGGGTGAGGACATTTCAGGTGCCCTGGACAGGTAAGTGTCCATATTTTAAAAATCAGCAGCTGCAGTATTTGTAGCTGCTGACTTTTTTTTCGGTGGAACTCCGCTTTAATGTCTAAACCGCTGGCAACAAAAGTGAGTACACCTCTAAGTGAAAATGGCCAAATTGGGCCAAATTATCTATTTTCCCTCCGCGATGTCATGTGACTTGTTAGTGTTACAAGGTTTCAGGTGTGTATGGGGAGCAGGTTTGTTAAATTTGGTGTGATCGCACTCACTCTCTCATACTGGTCACTGGAAGTTGAACATGGCACCTCATGGCAAAGAACTCTCTGAAAAAAAGAATTGTTGCTCTACATAAAGATGGCCTAGGCTATAAGACGATTGCCAAGACCCTGAAACTGAGCTGCAGCATGGTGGCCATGACCATATAGCAGTTAGGCAGGACAGGTTTCACTCCGTACAGACCTCGCCACGGTCGAACAATATTTCTCTTTAGTATATTGAATAGGGATGGAGATGTGTGTTTCTACATGTTTCATTTAAAGTCCCAACCCCCCCCCCCCCCTCCACCTTAAATTGTAATAAGGAAATGACTGCTACCCCTATACACTTGCAGTTACAGGCGTAACATAAATATGATACATAAATCAATACAGCACGTTGCTCATATTCTATTCATTGTCCATTCTCCGTGCATCACAGGAAATCTGGAGGATAAGGATGACAGAAGTCATCTCCTTCTACCTGAATGCACATATATGCCTTGACCAAAGGCTGTCAAACAAAATGACATGTCCCAATAAAATAACCATCCTTGCAGTGGGTAGCATACTTCATTTCATCTGGTGGCTGAGGGGGAAGCGCTTATTGCATTCTTTATGTATTAGTTTGTGGGATGGGAAATCTCTGGTGAGTATTTGGGCGGAATAGGATTTTAATGAGAATTTCTGTGTGATGCTTTATGTCTCCGCACAGACTAAGCGCTGCTGAATATTACAAAGCGGAGCGTCTTTCATGAGCAATATCGGCTTCCCTAAAGACTAAACATATAAAAGAAAATTTACTATATAAGCCCGAGGAATATATAGATCGTCATCACCTCTGATTACTGAGAAAACAAGACTTTGTTTCCAAAGCGCTCTTATTCCCTGGTCTGCGGACAAGATTAACGTGCATGCTCAGATCAATAGTGAACGGGCCCCTCAAATCAGCAGAAAAATTAGACATACACAGTCAGGTGGAGTAACTCTCTTCTCCAGCTGAAATTGGAATGGGAAAAAAAATTAATTAAACATTACTGAAAGAGCTATGTTGACACACTGGCCAGCCGATATGGCCCCAGTGTTTTTGGGCAGCACTTCCAACAATAATAATAAATATACCCAATCACATCTTCCCTCTCAGAAAATGAATGGTGAAGGATGGCTGTTATAGCCAACACAGTTTATATTTTTCATGTATTTAAATCATTTTGGCTGAAGAAGTGTTTAGTGTCTAGCCATCTCAATAAACACAGAACAAAAAAAACAAAAAAAGGTAAAAAAAACATATTTGTGAAGTTCCTCTTTGCGTCTGTATCTGCAGCCAGTTCAGGGACAGTCACCCCTGATTAAGTCTTCTCTTTGATTTCTGCAGGTGCTGCATTTTATCAGTGTCCTCCATGCTGTATGGCTGCTTTTCTTTGATAAACGAGACTCTTATTCTATAATACTGCAAATAATTGTATACTAAAGCTATGTCAGATTCTTTTAGGAGATATTATATTGTATAGACGAATGTCTGACTGTAAATACAGTATATACCCAGCAGCTACTTTGATAGGTACAACTATCTTGTTAGAGGGATATGAGGTCTCATGTCCTTGATGTGATGATCTTTGAATATTGAGAGGGTTGTATATGTACACCATCCTCAGCACCATTATATCATTGCCACCAAATAGCCGACACTAGAGTGCACCAAATTCAAACAAAATGACACAGTAGGTGCACCAAATTCTGACCCACCATCTGCATTTTGGCAGCAGACTATAAGAAGTAGATCATTTATCCTCTGTTTTTTAAGTTATGGTTGAACAGTTGGATTTCTTGGCCACATCTGCATGCATTGTGCAATGAGATGCAGCCCCATGATTTGTTATTTGCGGTAATAAGCCAATGTAAATATCTACTTATCGGAACTATATAAAGAGTTACCCATTTGCCCAGAGTTTCTCTTCAAATTCTACAGCAGGTCCAGCTTGTAATAGCATGGAGCTAATACTTGATTTTCTGTGGCAGACATCTCTGGCTGACTCTGCCTCATCAGGCTTATCCGTCAGTCTCTCAATCTATAAAAGTAGATTTTTTTGTCGGCGGGACCTGGAATATGATATTACATTTTAGTGAAGACAAATTAAATAAAAGGTGATGAAGAAAAACAGATTATCTTCAGAAAGAAGCATCCATCTCATCCATCAATCTTTCTGCCCGCAGTCAATTATTCTATAGCCTGTGGCGACTTCCGCACACCAAAGGACCCTGCCTCTACCTGCACGGTTTCTGGAGACTCGGGAGATATTAGAAGACAATAACATTATGTAGGAGGATGGAAAGCGAGAGATAATAACGAATGTCACTCAAACCCAAATTCATGTATGTGGAAACATATAGGAACACATAAATTGTGCTTTATGCTTACAGTTCTCACTAATTCCCAGGGGTCAGTCTGCAATTAGCAGTGCGCCCCACATTAATGACAGATGCACATTAACTATAGTTTGGTAGGAAAAAGGGCCATAACCATTGAGCTACACTATCAAAAACACCCCCACCCCAACATCCTCAGATCCCAAACTCCAGCTTATCCAGAGCAATGCAAAATACGTTTTTCAGATCTTTGGAATATAGGAAGATAAATCCCCAGACAGAGATATTTTCACTTAAATGTAAATTTAATCAGAATTAAAAAAAAATTGCGGCCACATTTTGCTGTCCCCCTACAGTGCAGACCAGCCCCAAAATTAAAGCAGTTTAATGAGAAGATTATAACTCGATTATAGACATCCAGGTCCAGAGCTGTATTGGTCAATCAGGACAGGCCTCACAATTTTGGGTTATCAGTCAACAGAAAATAGCAGGGGGGTAGCCACAAAAACACTGCAGGTTATATGCAAGGGCAATGAGATTTACCCACAGACCAATGTGAAGAAAGAGAAGAGATTTGCTCCATATGAATTTCATCATGTGACCACAGCTACCACAAGGCCAATGGTAACACAGAATATAAACCCCAGGGTCAGGAGGAACACAGAAATTAAACACTGAAGCTGTGAGCTTACATCTCATTCTCAGGCCAAATACACAGAAAACAGTGCTTTACACCGGAAGAATCTGTTTGGTCAGGATAGACACAGACAGAATTTTTTTTAGTGTTTAGAGGAGTTGATCATTGAAGGAATGGTGAATTCTATTAATCCCTTCAGGATTTAGGTATTTTCTGTGTATTCTGTTCAGATTTGTAACCATAACTAATTGGCTTTAGTGACCTGAAGCTCTCTGAATCTCGCTTTATATTCTGGCGGCAAATCAGATATGGTATATCCAGCTGTCAGTTTGTGTAAAATTAGATCTAGGTGAGCGTCTGAATCAACTCATCCACTACGAACATGCTGGACTACTCCAGCTAAGCAGAATTCTCTGTCCGCAATCAAAATGCACATTATGTGAGGTCATCAAGCAAGAGAAACCTTTACTCCAAATTTCATACTGGGGCCATCTGTCACAGCCACTGAGAGGTTGTTATTCTTTTTTTTATAAAAATCCAGGGGAAGAGTCGTAGATTGGGTACCATAGACCATCAATCTGACCAATCATTATGAACACTCTGTGATCTGCCTAGTCTTGGCAGTCTCTCTCTCACGTGCCAAACGGGAATCTCTCTCATGGCAGACCTGTGGCAGCTCTGCTGTGCGCCCAGATTGTGTATCACTGGTCATGTACGGCATGTGTTAGCAAGCTCATCAGTACACTCTGTGCACATTTATTAGCTCTGCCAGCACCTCTCACCCTCTTGTAGAGGAATTTTTTTTAATTCTAGTGGTGGAAAACGCCTGGAGAGTCTTCATTGCAGAGAATATGCAGTGGAGGGTCTTCCACAGAGAATTGTGCTGTCTGAACTTCGCTTCTTAATCTTAGCAAACTAAGATTTCCTCTCCGGCTGTGTGCGCCTTATGAAATATGAAAAAGAAATAGTGCATTTTCATAAACATTCTGCTTTTGGAAGGTTATGCATTCACCCATCATTTGCATATCAGTACTTAGAGCTGGTGAAGGTAGCCTGTATATCACATATGATGCATATAGACACCTTCCTATACAGTCCCTGCATACCGAACATACCATTACTGAGCTCTGTTTCCTGCTTGTAATTCTGACCTTCTAGCTTCAGTACTTTGAGATACTGAACCAGAGCAAGTACTGTATGTAGAGAAGAATATCTGACTCATCTTTGTCTTCCCCATCTCTATACTTGTTCCTTGTTTCAGGACGGGTTTAAATCTTTTCAGAATTCAGCATCCCTTCAGTCCAGTGAAGGAGAGGACAGGTAAAGAATGGGATTTTCCAATGTGATAAATCATCCAGATCTGCTCTCATATGTGCGGATACAGAATGAGGAGACACTCACTGTCACTTTCTTGCGTCTCTTCTTCCACTGGTGTATCATGGGAGGAACTGTCATTCTCTGGCTTCAGAGGGGATCCCTAAGTGGAAGTAAAACATTCCTTTCTGTGTTTTCACTTGAAGGGTGTACCAGACAACAGGGCATTACTGTCTTCAGAGTGAATTCACCATATAGAACATGAACATGTCTAATAAGAGAAAAACTGGAGACTGAAACTCTAGCAAAAGGCAGAATATAGAAAGGGAGGGGGTATCTCTGACACAGGGTAGATTACATTTTATATTCTGTGCTGCTGGCCATCTTCCTGCCTCACACAGGGTCTCCTGCAGCAGATGGATGAAGCAGACACACACATGCGGATGACACACAATCGGTCAGGCTAAGCAGCGATGGCGGGTGTGATGTACGATATCCACCTCCTATTATTATGCCCAGAGAAATTTCTATTCATCATCAGTGGAATCTTCTCAGGCAGAAACCTCCAGAGTGCCGTCACTGATGAGATCACACGCAATATTCTCAACCGAGGCCTGAAACAAATCACTAATGATACCGACTGGCCTGCCTCTGGAAATAAAAAATAATGATAGTGACTCCAATCAGAGGACTCCTAATGCTACCTAGGAAATACTGCAGCTGTACTAAAATCAGGGAGTCCACTCAGTTCATTATCCAGTTTATTTTTTTACAATCCACTAAACTCTGATTCAGCATATTTTCTGTGACTGTAATGAGTGGTGCAGCCTCTACAGCTGTGGCCAAAAGTTTTATGAATGACACAAATATTCATTTTCACAAAGTCTGCTGCTTCACTGTTTTTAGATCTTTGTGTCAGATGTTACTTTGGTATGCGGAAGTATTATTACAAGCATTTCATAAGTGTCAAAGTCTTTTATTGACAATTTCATTAAGTTTATGCAAAGAGTCAATATTTGCAGCATTGATCCTTCCTTTTCAAGACCTCTGCAATTCATCCTGGCATGCTGTCAATCAACTTCTGGGCCACATCCTGACTGATAGTCAATTATTGCATAACCAATGCTCATGCCGCGTACACGCGACCGTTATTCCTGTCATGCAAAAAACAACGTTTTTCAACGTGATTCCTCTCAAGCCTGCCTTGCATACACATGCTCATGAAAAAAAACGCTCGATCAAAGCGCGGTGACGTACAACGGCACTATAAAGGGGAAGTTCCATTCGAATGGCGCCACCCTTTGGGACGCTTTTGCAAATTTCTGAGCATGCACGTTTTTTTTTCCCTCGGAAAAACATACACACGAGTGGTTTTCACAATGAGAAAAAGAACGACAGGAAAAACGACGAGAAAAAATAGAGCAGGTTCTAATTTTTTTGCGGGCAGTTTTCTCATCGAGAAAACTGCTATGGAGCATACACATGACCGGTTTTCACGACAAATCAAAAAAATGGCAGTTTTCTCGTCATGAAAAACGGTCGTGTGTACGCAGCACGGACCAGTACGGACCAGTTTCAGGGGACAGATCTGGTCGTGTGTAGGCCCGAGCGGACAATTGTCCGGCGGATCGGACAGTTTCCAGCGGACAAAAATTTCTTAGCATGCTAACAAATCTGTCTGCTGGAAACCTGTCCGTCGGACGTGTTCGGTCATCTGTACAGACTCACCGGACACGTCCGACCGACCGCCATCCCTCGCATGCGTCGTACTGAATCGACGCATGCGTGGAAGCTTTGAACTTCCAGGGCCGCCCACGTCGGCGCGGCCACGCCCCGCATATTGTTTACGCGCGGATTTCTGTCTGATGGTGTGTACAACCATCAGACAGAAATCCGGCAGCCGGACGCAGCGGATCTATCCGCTGAAAACGGTCCGGCGGACCGTTTTCAGCGGACAGATCCGATGGTGTGTACGGGGCCTCAGACAAAATTGTGAGTGAGTTCACTTGGCTGAGAAGCAACCCCACACATGAATGGTCTCAGGTAGCGATGATTCCGACGTTCGGGTCGACCATAAATTCGACTCAAACATCGGGTGTTCGCCCATTCGCCAAATTTAATACACTATGGGGCGTTCGCAGGAAATTCAAATGCCTGCGCAACGCCCCATAATGAACTGCAAGACCGTCAATGCGTGAGATTGCAGTTCATTGAAGGCTGCTGATTGGTCAAAGCATGCACCTGACCTGCATGCTTTGGCCAATCACAGTGCGCTCTGCTGTGGGAGCCTGGTATGGATTTTGGGGGGGACCCCCACGCCATTTTCTTTTAATTTTGGCGTGTGATTTCCCCTTAATATTCATATCAGACCCAAAAGGGGCTGGTAATGGACTGGGGGGGGGGAGACCCACGACGTTTTTTTTTCAATTATTTTTTATCTAGCATATTTATCGGCGTACAACACGCACCCTAACTTTAAGGCCGCGTACACACGGTCGGTCAAAACCGATGAAAACGGACTGGAGGACCTTTTCATCGGTCCAAACCGATCGTGTGTGGGCCCCATCGGTCAGTTAACCTTCGGTCAAAAAATGTAGAACTTGCTTTAAAATTGAACTGATGGACGCCTAACCGATAGGTCAAAACCGATGGTTAGTATGCAAAAAGCATCGGTTAAAAACCCGCGCATGCTCAGAATCAAGTCGACGCATGCTTGGAAGCATTGAACTTCGTTTTTTTCATCACGTCGTTGTGTTTTACGTCACCGCGTTCTGACACGATCGTTTTTTTAACTGATGGTGTGTAGGCACATCAGACAGCTTCAACGGTTAACCGATGACAACGGTCCTTCGGACCGCTCTCATCGGATGGACCGATCGTGTGTACAGGGCTTAAGAGGGAAGTTTCAGGGAAAAAACTTTCCACAGCCCCCTGCGTATAAGACGCAGGCATAGTTTACCCTCTAAGTTTTAGGGTAAAAAAAAAAGTGAGTGTTATACGCCAATAAATACAGTATATTGCCAGGATCCGACAATACAATTTTGCTGTGATGCTGTTATAAACACAGGAAATATGCGCTACTTTACAGGCAGACTAAGGAGACCCTCCCATGCACAATATTTAAAGGAATATTTCATTTTTATTGTTTCACTTTAAGCATTATTACAATCACTGCTCCTGAAAACTGCAGTTTTTAAAACTTTTGTTTGCATTGATACATGCCCTCTGGGGCAAGACCCAGGTCCCCAAACACTTGTTATGGCAATAACTTGCATATAAGCCTTTAAAATTAGAACTTTTGATTTTTCACGTTCGTGTCCTATAGACTTTAACGGTATTCGCACAATTTTTTTGCCTGTTCGCATGTTCCGCAAACTGAACCGGCTCATCCCTAGTCTCAGGATGCTTTACTGTTGGCATGACACAGGACTGATGGTAGCGCTCACTTTTTTCTTCTCTGGACAAGGTTTTTTCCGGATTCCTCAAACAATCGGAAGGGGTATTCATCAGAGAAAATTACTTTTACCTCAGTCCTCAGAAGTCAAATCCCTGTACCCTTTGCAGAATATTAGTCTGACCATGATGTTTTTCTTGGAGAGAAGTGGCTTCTTTGCTGCCCTTCTTGACACCAAGCCATCCTCCAAAAGTTTTTGCCTCAGTGTGCATGCAGATGCCCTCACACCTGTCTGCTACCATTTCTGAGCAAGCTCCTGCAGCTGAATCAACTGTACGAGACTGTCCTGGCGCTCGCAGGACTTTCCTGGGCTCCCTGAAGCATTCTTCACAAATGCAGTCAATTTTTTTTTTGGGGGGGGGATTAAGTTCATTTTTTGGTACACCGGTGGCCACTCTCACTAGATATGATGTAAAATTAATGAAGTACGTATCTACTGAGTATAATAGCTGATAGGACAAAATAGATTACTTATTTTTTGATTAATTATTTGGTTTCTTAACATGGAGGGCCTCAATGAACTTTAAAAAAAAAAATATATAAGTCATTACGAAGCAGGTCTGGTGCTAGAATCATTGCTCCTATTCTGGCGATATGTAACGTGTATCGCAATCAAAGTTTTCACGTGGTGATTTTTTTGGGTAACAAAAGCCTTGTAACATAAGTTCTCCTAGATTGGGCATCTCATGCTCGCATCAGCTTGATCAAATTCCAAGTACCAAGCAGTGGTGCTCTGCCCTGGTACCATGTGATCGATTTGACCAATCGCAGCGATCACACTTTCAGTAGTAAACATGGCTGCTATTCATACAGCCACTGAAAACTACTTTGATCTATGTGATTGGTCACAGTGATCACATGGTACAGGGCCAAACATCGCCTACTTGTACCATGTCATATGTGTAGCTAATCATAGCTATCTCAGTCGTTCTCAATGGCTGCATAAATGCAGTCAAAAACTGCCAGAAATCACAGTGCAAAAAAAAAAATCCCAATCACTTCCCTAGAGTAGTGATGTAATAAACAAAATTGTAAATATATATATTTTTTTTTTACATACGATCACCAGAGCAAATGCAGTGTTACTATGGTAACATCATACCACTGTGGCAGAGATTATTTACAATGGTTTCTCTGTTATCACTGTATGATGTCAGTGCCGCCAGCCATTATCTCTGATCACAGTCACAGCAGTACAATGTCAGCAGACCAGTGCTGCCAGGTTCACTGGAATTTTTTTTTTTTTAAAAGCCAGCAGCTACAAATACTGCAGCTGCTGACTTTAAAAAAAAAGGGACACTTACCTGTCCAGGTCGCCCATGACGTCGGCAGCCGAAGCCGAGCTACCGCACGGCTCTCGGCTTCCCCCGCCGCCATCCTCGGTGATGGAATTGGGAAGTGAAGCACTGTGGCTTCACTGCCCGATTCCCTACTGCGCATGCGCGAGTCGCTCTGCGCCATCCTCACTGGTCCCTGCTGTGTTCTGGGAGCCGTGTGTTTCCCAGAACACAGCGGGGGGTTGACACAAAGGGAGTCTATACCCGGAAGTGGTGCAAATACCTGCTTTATACAGGTATCTGCACCCCCTCCCCCCCGAAAGGTGCCAAATGTGACACCGGAGGGGTGGAGGGTTCCGAAAAGCAGAGGTTCCATTTTGGGTGAACCTCCGCTTTAAGCCAGCAACAGTGTCCCTATGCTGAGAAATACAGGCAGATACTTATTTATCATTCCATACCATCAGGAAGGTGTGTGATTGGCCCCAAATTTATTCTACAGCAGGACAACAACCCCAGACATACAGCCAACTATCTTAAGTGTAAAAAAGAACAAGGAGTCTTAGAATTTGTGGTTTGGCCCTGACAGAACCCTGATCTCAACATCATTGAGTCTGTCTGGGATTACATGAAGAGACAGAAGGATTTGAGGCAGCCTACATCCATAGAAGATCTGTGGTTAGTTCTCCAAGATGTTTGGAACAATCTACCTGCCGAATTCCTTTAAAAACTGTGTGCACAAGCACTGTGTGTATATAGAAGAATTTATGCCATTTGGAAGGCAAAAGGGTGGTCACACCAAATATAGATTGACTTTGGATTTTGCTTCTGTTTATTTTTATCCATTAACACAATAGAAAGTAAATGAACTATTTTTACAGACTCCTACCTAAAATTTTGCACAGTACTGTAAATATATTTATATATATATATATATATATATATACATACATACACACAGAAATATACATCTACACAGACATACATACAGTGGGGACCGAAAGTTTGGGCACCCCAGGTAAAAATTTTAATGTGCATAACGAAGCCAAGGAAAGATGGAAAAATCTCCAAAAGGCATCAAATTACAGATTAGACATTCTTATAATATGTAAAAAAAAGTTAGATTTTATTCCCATCATTTACACTTTCAAAATTACAGAAAACAAAAAAATGGCGTCTGCAAAAGTTTGGGCACCCTGCAGATTTAATATCTTGTACTGCCCCCTTTGGCAAGTATCACAGCTTGTAAACGCTTTTTGTAGCCAGCCAAAAGTCTTTCAATTCTTGTTTGAGGTATCTTTGCCCATTCTTCCTTACAAAAGTCTTCCAATTTTTTTAAATTTTTTGGGCTGTCACGCACTGCTCTTTTGAATGAATGAATGAATGAAAAACGTATATAGCGCGGCACATGCAAACTAAATCGCCTCTGGGCGCTCGTTGTTCCTGTCTCTCTTGTCATCAAAAGAGCAGAGTTTTAATCCGTCTTCTGAAGGTCAGGTGATTCTCCTCCAACCGAATGCTGGTTGGTAAAGCGTTCCATAGTCTGGGACCTTGGAAAA
This sequence comes from Rana temporaria, assembly GCF_905171775.1. Taxonomy (NCBI): domain Eukaryota; kingdom Metazoa; phylum Chordata; class Amphibia; order Anura; family Ranidae; genus Rana; species Rana temporaria. The sequence goes on from NC_053497.1 coordinate 103,682,361, forward strand.
CAAACCTTCTTTCTCCTTTGGACTTGTATCTGGCTATGGGTACCTTGACCAGATTTTGGTTGGTGGATCGCAGAACGTGATTGGAATTGTGGCCTTCTATCTTGTCGCAAAGATATTGCGGAGCCCTCCCATGGATGCACTTAAGATCTATCCATAGATTTTCAATTATGTTGAGGTCAGGAGATTGTGAAGGCCAAACCTTCAGTTTACGCCTCTTGATGTAATCCCCCGTGGATTTTGAGGTGTGTTTAGGATCATTGTCCATTTGTAGAAGCCATCCTCTCTTTAACGCCAGCTTTTTCACAGATGGCATCAAGTTACCATCCAAAATTTGCTGAAATTTTATTGAATCCATTTTTCCTTCTACTCGTGAAATGTTCCCTGTGCCACTGGCTGCAATACAACCCCAAAGCATGATTGATCCACCCCCATGCTTAACAGTTGGACAGAGGTTCTTTTCATTAAATTCTGTGCCCTTTCTTCTCCAAACGTACCTTTGCTCATTCCAGCCAAAAAGTTATATTTTAACCTCATCGGTCCACAGAACTTGTTTACAAAATGCATCAGGCTTGTCTATATGTTCATTTGCAAAGTTCAAACGCTGATTTTTGTGGTGAGGACATAGAAGAGGTTTTCTTCTGATGACTCTTCCATGAAGACCATATTTGTACAAGTATCTCTTTATAGTGGAATAGTGTACCACAACTCCAGTGTCTGCCAGATCTTTCTGAAGGGATCGTGCAGTCAAACGTGGGTTTTGAATTGCTTTTCTCACAATCCTGCGAGCTGTTCTGTCTGATATTTTTCTTGGTCTTCCAGATCTTGCTTTAACCACTACCCCACCGCGCCATAGCGAAAATACTGCTACAGCGCGGTGGAGTTATTCCGGGACGACGTCCCTGGGACGTCCTCCCAGAATCCTTCACTCGCGCGGCCGCTGGGGCGCGCTCCCGGAATCATCTGTGAGCGCCGGGTCTAGAAGACCCGGCGCATCACAGATCGCGGTAAATCGCCGCTGATAGCGGCGGTTTACCACGTGATCGCTCCGTCAAATGACGGAGCAATCACTTGTAAACAAACCGGCGTCATGACATGACGCCGGTTCCTCCCTCTCCTCTCTGTACCGATCGGTACAGTGTGAGAGGAGAGGGGGGAGAGCGGCAGCAGCAGCAGCTGCTGTGGGATGGATCTGTGACACATGCAGTCACAGATCCATCCCTCCCTCCCTGTGCAATACTCTGCAATTAACCCCTCATACTCTGCAATACCCCCATACCCCCCATACTCTGCAATTAACCCCCCATACTCTGAAAATAACCCCCCATACTCTGCATTTAACCCCCCATACTCTGCATTTAACCCCCCATACTCTGCATTTAACCCCCCATACTCTGCATTTAACCCCCCATACTCTGCAATTAACCCCCCATACTCTGCAATAACCCCCCCCATACTCTGCAATAACCCCCCCCCCCCCCATACTCTGCAATTAACCCCCCATACTCTGCAATTAACCCCCCATACTCTGCAATAACCCCCCCCCCCATACTCTGCAATAACCCCCCCCCCCATACTCCGCAATACCACCCAATACTCCGCAATACCTGCTAATATGACAGAAACAAGATATTTTTATTTATTTTTTACAAAATTTTAAGTGTTTTTTCTTTTATAGCGCAAAAAATAAAAATCGCAGAGGTGATCAAATACCACCAAAAGAAAGCTCTATTTGTGGGAAAAAAGGACAAAAATTTCAGATGGGCACAATGTTGTATGACTGAGTAATTGTCATTCAAATTGTGAGAGCGCCCAAAGCTGAAAATTGGTCTGGTGAGGAAGGGGGTTTAAGTGCCCAGTGGTCAAGAGGTTAACTTCCACTGTTCCTGATGACTGCCATTTCTTAATTACATTCCGAACAGAGGATATTGACATCTGAAAACGCTTTGCTATCTTCTTATAGACTTCTCCAGCTTTGTGAGCGTCAACTATTTTCAGTTTCAGTTTTCTAGACAACTGCTTAGAAGAACCCATAGTGCCGATTGTTGGGGCAAGGTCAGATGAGTCTGGGCATTTAAAACCTTTGAGATTGACATCACCTGATCTTCCCAGACGATGATTAAGAACAATCCATGACACTGGCAGGTCTCAGCTTTGAAAAGGGCATGCTATGAATTCTGCAGACGCCATTTTTTTGTTTTCTGTAATTTTGAAAGTGTAAATGATGTAAACAAAATCTTACCTTTTTTGACATATTATAAGAATGTCTAATCTGTAATTTGATGCCTTTTGGAGATTTTTCCATCTTTCCTTGGCTTCGTTATGCACATTAATACAAATTTTTACCTGGGGTGCCCAAACTTTTGATTCCCACTGTATGTATATCGCAGAAGAGATCTATGTATAATCTGGAAATATGAGGTACATCTACTGTATCAACGTGGTGAGGTGCACACACTGCAGTTTCAGCTCCTTCATCATACTGGCAGAAGTAGGTGATGAGATCCAGGTAATTTGCATCTTTTTCCTGTAGCTGAAACACTACTGAATGCCTCACCGGTGCAGCTGTAGATGAATAATCTTGACATTTAGTATAATTAGAATTTTGGACATCAACGCCATAAAATATCATAAATTAGAGAAACAATGGCCTATAAAAAGTTTATATAGCCACTAAATTATCTACATAATTCTGCAATGTCATAACAGAGGGGATGGTGAAGGAACCAAACTGGCAAACCATGGGGGTCACCATCCTGTATCATGAAAATCTGCTGGATCTGCAAATGTTCTATGATGCTATGTACACAGTGAAAATGCAGACAACCAATCTCAGAACTGCCCCCTGCCCCAAAGCACCCACCCCCCCATGTTGAGGGCATGCGGCCTGGTGCGGTTCAGGAGGGGGGGGGGGTGCTCTCTCGTCCCCACCCTCTTTCCTGACCGGCCGGGCTGCGTGCTCGGATAAGGGTCTGGTATGGATTTGGGGGGGACCCCCACGCTTTTTTTTCGGCGTAGGGGTTCCCCTTGCAATCCATACCAGACCTAAGGGCCTGGTATGCCTTTGGAGGGGGAACCCATGCCGGTTTTTTATTTAAAATTTGGCATGAAGTTCTCCCTCCTGGAGGCAACTTCAAGTCACATTGTAAGTTGCGCTGAAGTCGCCCCCAAGTCGCGCTGTGATTCATACTTAAGTCGTGTCCAAGTTGCCTCCCAAAGTTGCGCTGGAAGTTGTGTTGCCCCTGTGGGAATGGGATCTAAATGCGTTTGTTTATACTATTACTGAATGTTTCAACATTTATTTATTCCACCCCAAAATAAGGCATATTCATTATTATTATAACCTTATGCAGGCTATCCACCCTCCAGTCTATTAGGAATGCTGCTGCTAGACTAATACACCTCACTACCTGATCCATGACTGCTGCTCTCTGCCAATCCCTTCACTGGCTTCCCCTATCCCACTGTATACAATTAAAAATTCTACCAACAACCTACAAAGCCATCGACAATCATCCCCTCCGCTCCTCCCAGGACCTTCTGCTTTCTTGTTGGCTCCTCCCATGCTTGCCTTCGGGACTTCTCCAGAGCCTTTCCCATCCTCTGGAACTCCCTGCCCCGATATGACCGATCAGCCCCTACCCTGTCCACCTTTAGGAGATCCCTGAAAACTAATTTATTCAGGGAAGCCTATACCACACCCACCTAACAACAGTCCCTGAGCTACCCCCATGAAATCATTCCCTGCATCTATTACCTTTTGTACCACCACACCCTCCCTTTAGAATGTAAGCTCTACGAGCAGGGCCCTCCTGTCCCTTCTGTATTGAACTCTACTTTAATTGTGCTGTCCCTCCCTCCACATGTAAAGTGCTGCATAAACTGTTAGCACTATATAAATCGTGTATAATAATAATAATAATAATATTTTCAGCAGATGAAAGCTGGAAAAGTAACTTTTCATGACCTGGTGTGAATTCTTTCTTGCCAGTTTAAAGGGTAAAACCAAGAATATCAGGTACAAATTGTAACTTTCTAAAAGTTGCTATCTTCATAGGACTTGGGTATGTCACCCCAGAATTCACAGAGCTCTACGGTTCACAATGACATGGCAGGTGCACTTCATACAAATTCATTGGCCTTAATATTAGCTGAGGTCATCGTATCATGTTTGGTGTAGATGCACATTTGCTTCAATAATAGATCTGATGTCTTGTCACAAATCGGAAATGGCCAGCAGGAAAAATCTCATATGATGAAGAGTGGGAGGGACTTAACAAATAAGGAGAATGGTCAGTGGCATGATCAGGAAATGTGCTGGAGGTGCTATGGAAGTGGGGAGAGCTGAACGTTTCCCGCAATAGCGAGAACACAGAGGACTGCTGAGTGTCTGGTGTGCAAAGTGGATGTCATCTATATGGAAAGAAGATATATACAGTGCAGAACACACATAAATGATTGCTGGAGGTGGCAGGGTGTCAGAGACTATATGAAGCTCCTTTCCCTCTTTATAGAAAAGGTCATAAATATTTAATAACGTTCTAGTTTGAAACAAATCTGCCAGGATCCTTCATCGGCTATGTTGTGACTTTTCCAACAACTTATTTTCTTGTAAATTCCAATTTTTTTTTCCATACGCTAGTAAAAAAAAAAAAATCTAACTTCACAACATCTGTCCAAAGGATTAAGAGGGATGCCAGATTTCAAATGATAGGCTAGAGCAGTGGTTCTCAACCTGGGGGTCAAATGATGATTTGCCAGGGGTCACCAAATCCTGGGCTGTTCCTGAAGCCTGCACTGTTCTCCCAGGAAGGGAGATAATAAGAGGGGGAGGAACAAAGAAAAAGGGAGAGAAAGGAAAAAAAGAGAGCAAGAAAGACAGCTAGAGGGAGGGATGGGGAAAAAAACAAAGAATTAGGATAGAGAGAGATGAAAGGGAAAGAAAGGAGAACAAAGAGAAAGAGTGGTACATCCTAAAATGTACTATAAGGGGTTTTAATATTGTACGAGTGGAAGGCACTCAGGAAGAGCTAAATGTCCGCGGGTTAGGGGCGCAAAATTACTTGTCTTGCCTTGGGTGCTTTCAACCCATGCTATTAAATTAATTTTACTGTTAAGGGTCCCCACAACTTGGGAAATTTTATCAAGGGGTCACGGCACTAGTGGGTTGAGAACCACTGGGCTAGAGAATGAATATTTGGCACTTAAATTGGACAAGATCATTTTTGGAGGGGCACCCTATGAGGGTGGCAGAACAGTGGGAGACAGACTTGGGGCCCATCGAGGGTGAGTTGTGGGAGGAGGCGCTACAGGCCGTAAATACCTGCTCGCTGAATGTGTCACAGAGGGTCTCCGAGCTATACATATTGCTAAGGGTGCACTTCACCCCGGTTAAACTCTTCAGAATGGGCCGGGCTCCGGACCCGCTGTGCGGACGCTGTAGGGCGGCCCAGGGAGATCTGATCCACCTACTCTGGCGTTGCCCCAAGCTACATAGATATTGGACAGAGGTCCTGGCTACGCTGAATTCAGTGTTCCGGACCAACGTTCCACAGGACCCACTTTGTTGCCTGCTGGGTGTTTTGGAGTGATAGGGGAGTGATAGGGGAGGAGGTTAGGGGTGATAGGGGGTGATAGGGGAGGAGGTTACCAGAGTGGCATTCGCCAGGGCATTATTTCAGGCGAGAAAGCTCATTCTCCTACATTGGAAGTCGAGGGAACCCCCTTCGACCAAGACCTGGGTTCAGCATGTGGGTAGAACACTATTGATGGAAAAATACATATACCAACACAGAGGGAACGCAGGGAAATTTCTTACACTGTGGGATCCATGGCTCGCGACACCCGGGCTAAGCCCTTTGGAGCTGGTACAAGAAAGGCTACTTGGAGGGGTGTAGGGACAGGAGACGCCTGATAGGGTATACTGCTTGGACATTTGGTAGGATACATGGAAGGCGGAGGGGTGGAAGTGCGGGAGTGGACAGGGGTTCGGCAAAGTGGGTCCAGCTGGTCAAGATGGTGTATTGAATATGTGAAATGATTTCTTGTCGTACTTTTGTTGTCTGACCTGCAATTCTGTTATTGTGAATGGTGGAATACAGGGTGTAAGATGTCATTCTGTTTTTCTCTTTGACTGTATGTTTTGTGAGCAATAAAACCTTTTTGATTAAAAAAAAAAAAAAAAATTGGACAAGGAACATGGCCTTCCTGATCAGCGGAGCCTAGTACCACCATTAATTATCTTCATATTACCAAAAGTATTGTGACACCTGCCTTTACGCGAGTGTTTCTCAACTCCAGTCCTCAAGGTGCTCCAACAGGTCATGTTTTTAGGATTCTCCTCAGATGAAACAGCTGTGGTAATTACTAAGGCAGTGAAAATTATCAAATCACCTGTGCAAAAATAATGGAAATCCTAAAAACACGACCTGTTAGGGCGCGTTGAGAAACACTGGTCTATGGGAATATTTGACCATTCTTCCAGAAGGGCATTTATGAGGTCAGGCACTGATTTTGGACGAAAAGGCCTGGCTCGCAGTCTTCACTCAAATTCGTACCAAAGGTGTTCTATCGGGTTGAGGTCAGGACTATGTGCAGGCCAATCAAGTTCCTCCCCCCCAAACTCACTCATCCATGTCTTTATGGACCTTGCTTTGTGCACTGGTCAAATCATTCGGTGGAGAGGGGATTATGGTGTGGGGTTGTTTTTCAGGGGTTGGGTTTGGCCTCTTAGCTTCAGTTAAGGGAACTCATAAAGCGTCAGCATACCAAGACATTTTGGACAATTTCATGCTCCCAACTTTGTGGGAACAGCTTGGGGATTCTGTTCCAACATGACTGCGCACCAGTGCACAAACAAGGCCCATAAAGACATGGATGAGCGAGTTTGGGGTGGAGGAACTTGACTGGCCTGCACAGAGTCCTGACCTCATCCCCATAGAACACCTATGAGATGAATTAATGTGGAGACTGCGAGCCAGGCCTTCTCGCTCACCACAGTGACATCACAAGTGGGCTTCTGGAAGAAGGGTCAAACATTCCCATAGAGACACTCCTAAACTTTGTGGACAGCCTTCTCAGAAGAGTTGAAGCTGTTATGGCTGCAAAGGGGGAGCCAACTCAATATTGAACCCTACGGACTAATACTGGGATGCCCTTAAAGTTCATGTGCGTGTAAAAGCAGGCGTCCCAATACTTTTGGTAATATAGTGTAGTTGCCAAGTTCCTGGACATTGGAAATATAGCTACTGTGTTCCCCAGTTCCAGTTCTGCCCTTTTTCTAAGCTCATGGTTGTTCTAACCATACACATATTAAAGCATGAGAGATCTTTACCAATAGATACTCAGGAAACAAGTAGTCATAGGCTCCCACAAAGGCACTGTAAATGGCTTGTTGAATCTATCCACAGTGGATTATCAACACGTAGAGCCAGTTCACACCACATGCAGTCCAGTGCGTTTTCTTTCTGCATCAAAAACGCATGGAAAGTAGGTTATATGATTTTCAATGGCATAGTTCACACCAGTACTTGCAATTCCAGTTTCAGAAAAAAAAGTAGAACATGCTGCATTTTACCTGCACTGGACTGTACTGGAACGCTGTGAAACGCATCAAAAACGCACCTAAATGCACCAAAAACGCATTGGAACACACTTGTCCTTATCTAAGGTTAATAAAAAAGAGGGGTGAAAAAAAGCACTGGACTGCATTAAAAACGTACCAAAACGCACTGGAACGCATCAAAAACGTGCATGCAAAAAAGCACCTGTAACGCATCCGGATTGCGTTTCTATGGTGTGAACTGGCCCTTGAGTGAAGGTAAGTCGTATGAACTTTCTGACTTAGCACATCTGTAGTGTTGGCTGGAGATTACTACCACTTTATTGATTAGGTTTCCCTGTTGTAACCCGCTGTAAAGGAATTGCTGCTCAAAGTGGATGATCTATTTTTTATTTTTTACAATGACATTTTTTACATTCTCCACTGGGGAGATTTTTCCTTCCCCATCCTAGATGCAGGTGCTTAGAGAACATCCCTCCTCTACTTCAATTCTGGATTAAGGGACCCTACACAAAGTTTTTTTCTGATAGGATCCTAAAATAACTCACACCAATGACAAAGCTCACAGAGCATCCACCCTGAATATCTCCCGACAATGTGATGGGTTGCTGGCACTTTCCTTTTCTTCGCACATTTGCAATCCTCTAGGCATTACAAGCAACGTTACATGATTGATTCCAACAAGATTAGAAATCCGTTTGGGAAATGCTCAGAAAACGAACTTTAAAACCATGTTTTACATAGTATTATGCTAATTAGGACAAAATAATAATGCGACAAGTTCTACAAACCTCCTCGCCAGCCAGCAGCTCATCCAACAGATGTCTGCAGATTAATTCACTGGCAAAGGTGAGGCATTTATCGGATATCACATCCATTCATTGTCAACGCATGAGCGGTGGGAACAGAGAGCAGTAGAAGGGAAAAAAGAGGGGGAAATTTATGTTTAGACTTTCGACGGTAAGCAAAGAAAAGCGGACATATGAAAATTCAGCATCAGGCCGAGGAGATCTGTGGCGTAATTTTAATCTGGCTGGCGTCAGCCAGAGGCCTTTTCTGTGCTTCCAAATTCAAATAGGAGATTTCCAGTGCAGCCTGTAACACAGACATTGCCAGGCACCCACATAATATAACGCAAACACGCCATTCACGAAAGGGATACACCACACATAGCAAACCCACAAGCCAGCTTCCTAACAGTTTGCGTTAAACAGAAGGTTTTGTTTGCACGCATTTGCAAATATATACGTAAGCCGCAGTGCCCAAGTCTAGGGACCTCTGTATATACAACGGTCCTAACTCTGCGGTCCAGCACAATGGCAGCAAAGGCATCCAGTGCGTCCCTGTGCCCAAATCGACCAACTGTACAAAAAAAATGGCAACCACTCCAACCTATAACTAACTTTTGCAGTACGGTGCACATCGCATTGGTTGCAATGCAATTTTCTTTTATATACCACACATACCAGGGTTAGGTCACCGCATATGTTCTGCATTCATGGTGTACATTTCAAATAAAGTTGTACATTCCACATACAAGGCGTTCCCCCATACAATGCATACATTCCACATACAAAGCATACACTACCTATGCAAGGCATATGTTCAGCATACAAGGTGTAAGGCCTCATGCACACCGGATGTTTTTTTATTTCTGCTTCTAGGGGCGTCCCTTTAAATGCCCCTGCATGTTAGCCAATGTGTCCATGCGCATGTAGGTTTTAAGAGGCAGGGGCGTTTGGAGGAGAAAAAAAATCCACTGGCATCAGGTCCAAGAGCAACGTCCTTTTGGCAGAAAAATAAGATTGATGCGCCTAAACACATATATTACACATATATTAATGCTAGGCACATTTAGCGCTTGAGCGTTCATTCGTTTCAATGGTCAGAGTACATTATTATTCTGGCCAAGAAAATAATTTAACGCCCAGGCGCTTAACGTGCCTAAACGTGGTGTACGCTCTGCCAAAACGCCACTACCAGGGAGAAAGGTGTCTAGGAGAGATGGCGAGTGTCTAATGTGCATGAAGTTACAGGTATAGTAGGAGTACATTACGCATACAAGGAGCACATTCCACATACAAGGTGTACATTCCACATACAAGGAATACATTCTACATACAAGGAGTACATTGCACATGCACAGTGTACATAGTTACATAGTTAGTCAGGTTGAAAAAAGACACAAGTCCATCTAGTTCAGCCATAAAAGAAAAAAAAATCATTCAATCCCATATACACAATCCTATACCCACAGTTGATCCAGAAGAAGGCAAAAAACCCCAGCAAAGCATGATCCAATTTGCTACAGCAGAGGAAAAAATTCCTTTCCGATCCCAGAGTGGCAATCAGATTTTCCCTGGATCAACTTTACCTATAAATGTGGTACCCAGTAATGTTATGTACATTTAGGAAAGAATCCAGGCCTTTCTTAAAGTAATCTACTGAGCTGGGCAGAACCACCTTTGCTTCTTTGTACATGTTGATCATATTCCCCCTTAATCTCCTCTTCTCAAGAGTGAATAAATTCAGTTCCTCTAATCTTTTCTCATAGCAGAGTTCCTCCATGCCTCTTATTAGTTTGGTTGCCCTTTTCTGCACTTTCTCCAGTTCTCCGATATCCTTTTTGAGAACTGGTGCCCAAAACTGAACTGCATATTCCAGATGAGGTCTTACTAATGATTTGTACAGGGGTAAAATTATATCTCTCTCTCTGGAGTCCATACCTCTCTCAATACAAGAAAGCATGTTGCTCGCTTTGGAAAACGCAGCTTGGCATTGCATGCCATTATTGAGCTTATCTACCAGAACCCCCAGATCCTTCTCCACTACAGATTCCCCCAGTTGTGCCCCCCCTAGTTTGTAGAATGCATGCATATTCTTAGCCCCCAAGTGCATAACTTAAAATTTATCAACATTAAACCTCATCTGCCACATAGTCACCCAATTAGACAGTGCATTGAGGTCGGCTTGCAAATTGGAGACGTCCTGTAAGGACGTTATTCCACTGCATATTTTAATGCCATCTGCAAAGAAAGAAATGTTACTTTTGATCTCAGACCCAATATCATTTAAAAGGATATTAAAAAGTAAGGGTCCCAGCACTGAACCTTGGGGTACACCACTGATAACCTTAGACCATTCAAAGTAAGAATCATTAAAGGGGTGTTCCGCCTAAAAAAAATATACTAAAAGTCAGCAGCTACAAATACTGCAGATGCTGACTTAATAATTCAACACTTATCTGTCCCAGGGTCCAGCGATGTGGGCGCCCGGCTGTGGCTTCACAGCCAGACACGCACGGCGCATGCGCGAGCCGCGCTGTACACCATGATTGGCGGATATTGCATTTTTTTCAAAATTGTCGCTCTATTTTTGTTTATAGCGCAAAAAATAAAAACCGCAGAGGTGATCAAATACCACCAAAAGAAAGCTCTATTTGTGGGGGAAAAAAGGACGTCAATCTTGTTTGGGTACAGCATCGCACGACCGCGCAATTACCAGTTAAAGCGATGCAGTGCCAAATTGTAAAAAGTGCTTTGGTCAGGAAGGGGGTAAAACATTCGGGCTAAAATAGTTAAAGATAATTTGCACAGATTTATGTAACAACTGGCAGCAGTTGCACCCAGAAACATGGAGAAAAGATTTCTGAATATGACTGCGGTGGTTTTTATAGCCTGTTCTTAGGTTTGCTTTAGATAAACATGCAAGACTACCAGCTTGATGTAAATGATCCTCTCAGTGTGTGCTAATGATTTATAAAGCTTGTTTCTGTGCATAGAGTGTGCTGATAGATTGTCTCCCCACTTCTAATTACCGACAAGAGAATGTCAGTTTCTGTCCGCATTCCACATTTACGGTTCTTATCTCAGGAATGAATTAGCTGGCCATATCATGCTCCTGCCAGTCCAATAAAAGTGGATTCCTGTAAAATGAACAAAGCAGAGTGTCTGCCAGCAAACGCACTCTGAGAATCATACAATTCACAGATCATCCCAATGCTGCCAACAATCTCTGAAAAAGGAGTGGGAAGGCGGTGAGGACGCGGGAATGATGGCAATTAACACGGGTGTGTGTGTGTTTGCACACAGATCCTGTTTATGTCTGATCATTAGCAGGAATGTTTGCCAGAAAAGAGCTCCATGTTGTGTAATTGACACAAATGCTAAATGGTAAATCTAGTGACTGAGGCTGACCAAATGCCCATGTATATAATTTAGGGCTCTCTGGTTGGCTGTATCAAAACCTTTAGAGGTGGTAATGGAATTATATCAATGCACATAGACCTCTGTGATATGCTGCAAACCACAATCAAAGTAGTAGGATGATATGAAAGTGTATATAGTTCAGGAATTTCAGATTGGCTTTAGATTAATTTACAGAAACAGTAACTGGAGTATATGAATGTTTATATAATTGGTAACTTTCTAGTTGGATGGATAATAGTAAATACATGCAGTAATGGGATCATTTGAATATAGATATGTATACAATCCTGAGCCCAGAGCCGAGCTGGGGCCCCCCCCAAGCAAAATGGGGGGGCCCCAAGCACCCCCCCCCCCCCCCCGCACGCAAAGCCTACGTTAGCGCTACACTAATTTTTACACCCATGTTCTTTCTCCTCCCCCCCCCTCCCTATGTTTTTCTATTCTCGCCTCCCCTTCTTCCCTGTAGGCTGTCGCTGTAGCGTGGCCGAGTTCCTCTTCCTCCTGTCAGTCAGGTGTTCTATCATTATGGGTCCCCAGTTCCCAATCAGATAGTGCCCGGGCTGGGCTGGGTACCGTGCGTTACAGGAGATTCAGTTTCCTGTGTTCCTGGCTGAACTGAAAGGAAGTGAGCACTCAGTGTGCACTTCCTGTCAGTCCGGCCGGGAACAGGAAGCTGAATCTCCTGTACCACGCGCGGTACCCGGCCGGACTGACAGGACTCCAGGAGGAAGGAAGAGGAGCTCGGCCACGCTACAGCCTGAGAAGGGGAAGTTGGGGGCCCCAGGCCAGCTCGGGGCCCCAAGCAATTGTTTGTTTTGCCTGTCCTGTAGCGACGGGCCTGCCTGAGCCGATATCAAAGTAAATTGTGCATTGTCCTTATTACGTTATGTACCCAGACATCAATTCATAATCTGTAACAGCCACGGTGTGACCCTTCTTAAACCATCTCATATATAAACTGTGATTTTTATTAAAATAAATACGGTAACAGCAACACAGTCTGCAAGCCTGTCAGGTAAGGACAGTGAGAGGCATTCATGATGAGCATAAGGTGACAGCAGAGTGTGAACTGCACATAGCCAGGACATGGCCCCACCCACTTCACTGGTGTGCAATGGAATTAGCATTCTATTATCATGGTATAGTATTATATATCCACACTCAAACCATTAACAAATTTTAACAGTGCTACATATATTTGTATATGCTAGTTTACCTTCGGGAGAGGGTGTATTAATAATTAATACATATTAAAAATAATTTAGTAAATTGTTCTGCACTAGTCGTCAGAAGTAAAATGATAGAATCAACATAATATTATCAGATAGAGAGGACTGCATGTAACATTACCAAAAAAAGTGCTTTTGTAGTGGGAGGTTGCACACTGACCCCCAATCCACTACTGCAGCAGTCTCTCTCTACACTTTCCAGGGACAAACCTGTGATAGCAGAGATACCTGCATATTCTCAACCCTGGCCAGGTGGAATTCTGAGTCTTGCATACCAATACAGCACATTATACACATATGACAGTAGTCTCCAAACTGTGGCCCTTTGCTTGCTTTTATGTGGCCCCTGGGGTGCTATTTTATTAACTGACAACAATGAAGTGCACAATTTCTACCAGTGACACTAAAGATGGGACACAATTCCTCCCAATAACACCAACAATGGGGCCCAATGACACCAATTATGGGACACAATTCCTCCCAATAGCACCAATGATAGGACATAATTCCTCCCAATAGCACCAATGATAGGACATAATTCCTCCCAATAGCACCAATGATGGTGCACAATTCCTCCCAATAACACCACTGATGGGGCACAATTCCTCCCAATAACATCACTGATGGAATTAATCTATGACTATATTCAGGCGTCCCGCCCCTTTCCGGACTGGGCGTCTGAAATCCAGCAGCCGGGGGTGTTTCTTTTAAGCACCTAATTAGAGCCATAGCCATAGACATAGATGTAACTTGGAGCACAGAGCATTGTGGTCGCAGTCCGGCAGTGTTGCCAACCTACCAGTTTAAAATTTACTGGCACGACACCCAAAATTTACTGGCGCAGCCACGTTTTTACTGGCATTTAACAAAAGTTACTAAATTACATTTTTAGGTGCAAATTTCAGCGTATAAACAAGTATGCTAGGCAAATAGCAATGTGATTTAAGGTAGATATTAGTGTAAAAAAAATATTTGTGTTATTTTCGATATAATATCACCCCCTGCCTCCATCCCCCTCTGCCACCAACACCCCCTGCCTTCACCCCCCCTCTTCGGTGCCACAATCTCCCCCTGCCTCCAATCTCCCCCTGCCTCCAATCTCCCCAGGCCCCCTGCCTCCAATCACCCCCTGCCTTCATCGTCCCCTGCCTCCATCCCCCTCTGCGGTGCCACCAACAACCCCTGTCTCCATCCCCCACCCTCTGCGGTGCCAACATCCCCCCTCTGTGGTGCCACCAACACCCCCTGCCTCCAATTTCCCCCTGCCTCCATTGCCCCCTGCCTCCATCTCCTCCCTGCCACCGCAGCCACCACTGTCTCCAATCTCCATGCGCAGTTCCAAGCCGAACCTATCTCGGCTATTTTTACTGGCACATTCCCGCAACTACGGAAATTTACGAACAGGGGGAAAAGGTGCCCGTTTTTACGAACTGTCCGTAAAAATACGGACGGTTGGCAACACTGCAGTCCGCCCAGATGTGTCTAATACCGTCACCTGATTGGCTGAAGGCACAGGCGCCCTGAATGGACGCCTAGCAGAACAGAAGAAGAGAGGAGGGGGAAGCATGGAGGACACACAGCCATCCCACAGCTCGCCGACATCACTTGCTGCCTAACCCGCACTAAGATGGTGTAAGTGCTGGGCAAGCGGCGGACGGGGGTCACAGTGTCGGCATTTGATGGGCACAAGTGGAAGCATTTGATCTGCACAAGTGGCAGCATATGACGCGCACAAGTGGCTGCATATGACGAGCACAAGTGGCTGCATATGGCGAGCACAAGTGGCGGCATATGACGAGCACAAGTGGCTGCATATGATGGGGCACAAGTGGCCGCATATGATGAGCACAGTGGCTGCATTTGATGGTACATTGTTTTTCCAGTACTTTTCAGTTTGTTTGCCCCCACCCAAAAATTGTGAGCACCAGCCGCCACTTACTGATGGGGGATTGTTTATTCCCACTGATACTGAAACATTTTGTACTCCCAAGGACAGTAAATTGGCCCTTTGTTTAGAAAGTTTATACTTACTTACCTAGGTGGATGCAGCATTGGTCTGATGCTGCCTCTGCACTGATAACCAGGCGATTGAACATCTACTGTCAATCAGCAGCTCTCCGCTCTGCTCCCCGCGCTCACTGGAGAGCTGAGCTGTGGAGGGGCGGGGGAGCGGCGATCTCAGGCTCTCATCGGCTTGTTGAGAAGCTGAGATGGGCATCAGTCCAGGCACCTGGTGGATCCAGACTTTATTGTCGTGAGGACGCGGTGCCTGGACTGATTCCTGTGAAGTCAGCAAAGAGCGGACTTCAGCCCGCTCTCTGTTGAAAATGGGTCACAAAACTATTTGCACTCCAGTAACCCTTAGGAGAAGCCCAGCCAAACAAGCTCAGACTTCTCCTTTAAGCGCCATGTGCATGAGGCATTAGAATGGAAAGAGATAAGGAGGAAGATTCACAAATTTCCAAAAATAAATAGAGCTGGCCTGGCCTGGGCCAAAACAGGAAACATCAATGATTGTGCTTGCAGTTATATCAGGGTTAAAGTGCAAATCCTTCAACTTTCAGCAACATTGTTTCTGCTAACTAGGGGTTTTCAAACCAAGCGCTTCTTTCCACATACCATACTTCACATGCATTTTCATTTACAAAATAAGGTCGGTGACACTTGGTTTGGTAAAACACAACATGGAAAGAAAATGTCACAATGAATGCTCTAGAACAGGAGTCTCCAAACTTTCTAAACAAATGGTCAGTTTATTGTCCTTCAGACTTTCTAGGGGCCAAACTGGGACCAGAAAATGTCCCGGCATCAGTGGGAGTAAACAATGCCCCATCTTTGGTGTCAATGAGAGGAAATGTGCCCCATCGCTGATGAATTGTGCCCTATCAATGGTGTCATTGGGCTCCATTGCTGTTATCACTGGAATGAACTGTGCCACATCAATGATGTAATTAGGCCCTATTGTTGTTGTCATTAAGAGGAATTGGGCCCCCTCATTGGTGTCAGTGGATGAAATAGTGCCCCAAGGGCCAGGTAAATGCAAGAAAAGGGAAGCATTTAGCCCCTGCACACAGTTTGGAGACTACTGCTATAGAAATTACTGAAGTATCTAAAACAAAGATAACCAGATTTACACCTTCCAGTTACTGCGGTACTAAAAGTCCCAGCATATGATGACTAAAGGACTATTTCAGGATGGCCCAGCTGTGTGAAAAGGTCCATAGATCTGATACTGGTATACAAACATTAGACTCTTGCAGTGGATGTATTAGAGCATGGGAAATAACCAGCATGAGATATATAAAGATATGGCAAATATACAATGTGGGATGTACAAATTCTTGGGAAACATCCAGGGTATATTATGTAAGGAAAATGAAACTATTCAGAGGAGGATACATAATGTTCATGGAAAATATCCAGTGCTGAATATAGGCCATGGGAAATATTTAGCAGACAGTATATAAGAACATGGAAAATATCCTGTGTTATATAAAGGACATGAGAAATGCCCAAAGTAATGATACACAGTCATGTGAAATTTAAGCACATCCCACTAGATCTTGATTCATATAGTACCAACAGATAATGGTGACATACTTGAACCAATGCTGGGACGGATCAGATTGGTTCTAAATTGTCAATGAGGTCATGTTCTAAGGTGGTTTCCAAACCCCAGGACTGCTGCACCAGACTGTGTAGATGGCAAAATGTTATCACTCAAGGAGGTAAGTACAGCATGGATCTTGCAGGTGCAGAGGGTGTTCGTTTACCTTTCAGAATTGTTTTTTATGAAGTGAAATGACCCTTTATACATTAAATATCTAGGGTATGGTTATCTTTTTGCTACTGACGTGTGGTGTCATCAAGCCAAGAACAATAAGCCCTTTAGAAAGAAAGCTGTGGGTGCCTATGGGTTGTCAAAGGGGACTTAAAAACACGCCACACTATTTGCAAATCAGCATTCCACTGTAAGGAAAATAATCGCTAATTTGTCCAGGAACGACAGACAGGTCCAGCAAATTTAATCCAAGAACTGTGTGATACTAAAAGAACCCCAATATTTCATTGCAGGGTGTTCAGGTAACTCTTGCAACAGATGGGGTCAAAATGCATGCATCTACAATCAGAAAGAGGTCGCACCAATTCAACCTGCATGAGAGGTGTATAAAAAAATTAAATAAAAAATTGCTATTCTAACGTGAACATAATAGCAAAATGACAGTTTGCTGGTTTATAGCAGCAGGAATCACTGGCTCCTGCTGCCTTCAATCAAATCCTGTGACAAAGGAGTGGGGGACAGGGCAGAACCGCTCTGTCTGTGTCTGTGGACACAGGCAGCTGGCTTGGGATCAAGCCAGCAGGTGTGCCAGCACAAGAAGCCACTGAGAAGAGGAGGTGCCAGGAGCACTGGTGGGGGACACTTTACAGACAGTCAGACACTGTTTAGGCAGTTATACAAAATGCCAACAGGAAAAATACCAGCTTTTGCTGCCAAAGGTGTAAAGGTGTATTTATCTTTCCACAGCAAACGTATTACACCTATTGATATTTTGTTGAATACATTTTTACATAGGCTTTTTTTGTTTTCTTAATCAAGTATATCAACTTTACCACTAGGGACTGTTTGAACAAAGATCTAACGTTTGCCTGTTCAAATTTGTTGACAAAGTCACCGTTTTACGTTTTTCACACATATATGGAAAATACCCAGTGTGGGATGTATAAGGAAAAAGACAAGCAGCACCTTCAGGCAGCATCAATCTCACCTTGGCCTTCCCAGTGCTCTGCAGTATATGGACCAACGCGGATGCCATTTCCTCTTTGTTCTTGACGCTGAGGACACCCTCCAGGGTGGAGCACAAGTTCATGTAGTTATTAGTGATGTACTCAGCAAACTCTTTGTACATCTCCATGGGAAGGATGTTGATGCTCTGGTAGCGGCTCTTGATTCGAATCATGGGGCCAGCCGATTTTCCCTTGCTAGTGTTTGTGGACACCACAGGGTACCATTTCTCCATAAACTGGCGCCCTGTCACTGCAGCGATAGGGATATTGACCAGTCCCATGTAGCTGTTCTTATCCTTCTTCTTCTTCTTATCTGTCTCCTTGTATAAATGCACCGTTATGCTCTTCAGTGCTGGCAGATTGTTGAACTCAAAATGCTCCCCCCAGAAGACATTGTCCGTTTTTAGCTTGCAGGTAGTTCGTGCATAAAGGACATCATCCAAAAACAGCTCGCATAGGTATTTCTTCTTTGCAGGAAGGTCCTTGGCTTCAATAATCCACAATTTAAGCATATTCTCAACTCGGCGGGTATTGTCCTACAAACACACAAATAACAAGTCTCAGTTCTTGTGGGAGACGCTCTAGAGACCCTACAAGGGCCACTATGGTGCATATACAGTATCATTGACATACAGTACAGGGACAGATCTCTGTAGTCAATAAATGCTTCTGTAGGGGAAAAAGCTGAACAATCATGGCTGCCGTCTTTTTTCCCCCCATAATCCTGTGACTGAACAGGGCTGTGTGGTCAAATGACTGTTCTGTTGTGGGGATATAGCTAAGCCATTAGGGCCACCACCTCGCTATTTTACCCATAATACCATTACTGCACAGATGGTGCCGAGTGGTTACACAGCCATCATGTGCCAAGATAAAATTTAACCATTGTGGCTGCCAACCTTTTTCTTTCCCATAATCCTATTACTGGACACATGATGCTGAGCTGTCACATGACAGCTGCGTTGGGATAAAGAAGAGCCATTATGGCTGCCATTTTTATGTTTCCCATAATCCACCCACATTTTACACTCCTCACCATCCAGCACTAACGTGTACCCTTAAAATCAATTGTAATTTTTATTTTTGGGATCACTTACTTTAGTTCAGCTTTTATCTTTTTTTACTTCCTTCTTAGTGGCCCGCACACCATTTCCAGCTTTGCAATGTCTCCTGTGAGATGTGTGTTTCTAATCCCAGGAGGCAATAGGCAAAGTCGAACTACAAGCCATTATACTGCTCACGCCGTACTGCGCATGTGCGAGATTGGCAGGTGCATGCTAGGTACCTGTAATGTACAGAATCCAGGAAGTAATACACTGTGATGCCCACACAAGAGATAGCCGGGGCGTGCTGGGACTTCCTAAAGTAAGAAAACAACGCTGCACATATACAAAATGGCCCTTATTTTAAAGCATACCTTTAGTAGACTACACTAAGCATTAGTATTACATGGGTATTTTTATCTAAAAAGTTACATTTCAGCTGGAACACTGCTTTGAGTTGTCACATGACTATTTAGTGGGTGGGAGTGGATGGAGGGGAATAAAGATATTGAACCACACATTACCTTATTGGGATGAACAGCACGACGCAGGTTTTCCATCCATTTGTCACGTTCAGCTGCTGATCGACAGGAGAAACATTTACTTCCAGAGGATGCTGTAACCTGCCAAGAAAAGAAACATGTTACTCAAGAAAAACAAGAGATTCTAAATCTCCATCTGAAATAAAACACTGATTCTTCTACTGAATAATTATCACTTTCCTTGCCAACAATATGAAAGCAGGAACTAACACCCTCACAAATGGCGTGCCTATGCTCAGTTCATCTCCTCTACATCATACTGACATCACACAGAGGAAAGTCAGTGGAACTAATCTTGTCTAGGAAGCTTTGATTTTTTAACCTGGTTCAGACTTGTTTAGTTATGATATGTGGAGGATTAGGAGTCAACTATAGTTTCTGATTCTTTAAATTGTATCATATTTGCCTAATGCTGGCCATACACTATACGAAAAAAACGGCCCAAATTCGGTCATTTAGACAGTTTGTTCGTTTTTTCGGCCAGTTAATGGGCACAAAATCGATAATCGTTGGGATGTTTTTGAGCCGAAAAAACGAAGGACAAATTTGGAAATTTTCTGCTGAACGAACGATAAGCTGAAAGGTTAATGTGGTTCCCGTCCGAACTGTCTGCACTAGGTATATGTACAAAAAAAAAATGTTTTATTAATTTATGTCCACTGAACGATTTATAGGTCATTACATGCTGCCACTATCGTTTGCGCTCACGGCCAAATGTTTTTTGAAAATGGGTTTGACCGATTTTTTGTATAGTGTATGGCCAGCATAACAGTTGGGAGGAATACATCCTGAAAATGGTGTATTTTTCACATAGAGGGAGATGTTGTTTTTGTATGTTTCATTGGGGTCATATAATATTGTTGGTATAGATGAAAATAACACAATTATAAAATCAGAAAGCAACAGCTTACACAGTGCATAAATTATATCGCTGTATATATACATAGATCTCTCATGAGAACAGTAAACATTAGGAACAAATACAAATTATTTCGTTTAAGCTTTAGCTGAGTTACATCATGCTGAATTCTGAATTGGTTGCTGTTAAGTCTCAGCATTTTCTGTTGATTGTCGGATATTTGCTCTATAGATTGCAACATTCAATGCAGAGGATTTACTAAAACTGAATCACACAGTACATAGTAACCAATAAGCTTCTAGGATTTATTATCAAAGCTTAATTGAACAAGCTGAAGTTAGAAGGTGTTTGGTTGCTACGCACAGTTGCCCCAGATTCTGTGTGCACCAGTTTTAGTAAATCTCTCCCAATGTTTCACTATGTGAGGTATCCAGTTCTGCTTCTTCCCAGATGTCTGTCCGCTCTGACCTTGCAAGTGATAGATGGACATTTCTATGATAAAGCAAGTGACACTCATTTTTCCGCCTGTAGCTGCTGCTGTCAGATTGTATCTGGTTTATTCGAGGAACTGTCACATAACCAGTGACCTGGAAACTTCTCGCCTCATCTCCGTCTGCCAGATTACAGTGCAGGATTCCTACAATCCACAGTGGAAGAGGAAATGTTGTGGTCAACAGCAAATAGACAGCAGGCAGCTCTGTCCATCTGCAGAATTTTCCCAGCTGAATATGACTGATCGCTTTTTCCAGTAAACTTGGTATCCCAGACCATATCACCAGCCAACAGGAGAACCATTTCCCACATCATTTATGTTAAAGCACTTTTTATCAGCTTCAATAATTTAAAAGATTGTAAACAAAATTAATCAAACAATATAGACACGTTTCAAAGGGTTATCATGTCAGAAAATGATTTAACAACTTCAATACCGGGAACTTTCACCCCATTCCTGCCCAGGCCAATTTTCAACTTTCAGCGCTGGGTTTTACATTTTTTGCTAAACAAACAATTATTTTTTTTGTTGACATTTTTTTTTTTTTTTATTCCTGTAAATTTTTGGGCTTTATTTAAAACTTTCAGAAAAACTATACTCTAATACAAACTATGGTATATATGTTTTGAAAAACAATAAATCCGTATGTACTGATGGCCAATCTTGTTTCTTGAGGCATTTAGTAAGAGGCATGTGTGTTTTTTGAAGTTGTAATATTTTGTCACAATTTTGAAAAAATTTAAGAAAATTGAGAAAAATTAAGAAAACAAAAATATGTTTTTTTTTCACAATTATCTCTTACATATGGTCACTGGTGCAGTACAGCATCATCATATAACTGGTGTGGTGGGGATTAGGGACACTAAGTGGTGACAGCATGTTAAAAATTAAAGATGTTTTCACTTGTATGATTTTATTTTGTGGCCAGTGCAATTCAGTGTTACCATAGTGACACTGTTCTACTCTGGGGAAGTGATCAGGATTTTTTTTTCTTACACATTAGGATAGCTTATATCAGTGAAAACTGTTTTATTCAGTCTTTACTATTGTGATTAGCTGTGATTGGCCACAGCTATTGACCCTGTCTGTAGAATGTGATCACAGGTACCAATCACTCCTAGTAACACAATTGTACACAATGAATGGCATGAAAGGAAGCCATCCATTGTGTACACTTATAATGTGACCTGCTGTAATTGGTCACAGCAGTCACGTGGTACTGGCAGTGGTGCCGGTACAGTGATCAGTCATCGGCTGCGTGCTGTGACAGATCACGTCGGAGCATGGGGCGCACACTCTGAAAAGATGTCATATAATGTCCCCCCCAGAATGGCGAATGTCTCGGCCAGCCATTTAATAGGCTGGGTGGGCAGCAAGTGGTTAAATGGAAGGGGCGCAGTAAAAGGAGATAATTGCCAACATACCGTGTGCCATAGAGGCACATAGTGGGCTATGTGCTGTGATGTTGCATATTAAAATTGGATAATAAAAAGAGCATTGTAATGTAGAAACTCCTAATAATGTATGGATATAGAAGGATATATTGATTAACTAACACAATGATATTTATGCTAAGAGCATAAAAATATCATTCAATAAACCAGGGTTTGACAAATTTGCTTGGAATCTAGGAGCCAGCTAAAAAAGTTAAGATTATCTTTCACAATATAAAAAATAAAATTGGGCTAACTTTACTGTTGTCTTATTTTTTTATTTAAAAAAGTGTATTTTTTCCCCAAAAAAGTGCGCTTGTAAGACCGCTGCGCAAATATGGTGTGACAGAAAGTATTGCAATGACCGCCATTTTATTCTCTAGGGTGTTAGAATAAAAAATATATATAATGTTTGGGGGTTCTAATTAGAGGGAAGGAGATGGCAGTGAAAATAGTGAAAAACACATTAGAACTGCTGTTTTACTTGTAATGCCAACGGCCAACACAAGATGGGGCCAGATCACAGAAGGAAGCTTAGGCCTGCAGAAGGCCGCAAAACCGCAGCCTTAATTACCCGTGGGCGCAGGCCCGAGACACAGGATGCCGTGTCTCTGTGCGCCCCCACCTCCCTGCCGCGGCCGGTAATTGAGGCCGCGGCTTTTGCAGGCCTAAGCTTCCCCGGGCGCCAGGTCACAATTTGCCGCAATTGCGACTGGGCGCCCGGATTTTGTCGAGCCCTGCAATAAACTATATCTGAAGAAAAGACTCTTTTTCATTTTGGATACAGTAGGGAACAATTAGAGCTTATATTCTTGCTGCCTGTATCCTGTTGGAGATTTCTGTTCTTTTCCTGTCCCAATCACAACAGGAATTCTTTCCAAATAGATAAGAATCCCTAATGCCTAGTACACAAAGTGACAAAATTGCACAAAAGATACCGCTTTTGAAGCAACAATCTGATAATCTGATCATTAGTACACAGCTTTCGAGAGCCGATAACGACAGTTCATGCAACATTATCCAAAGGTACAAGCAGCATTTTTTTTCTTGTACAATAACAGAACAAATTATTTTAATGTAATCAGGACAGTATACATCCATTAAAAAAATCACATATGCTCGGAAATTAAAGAATGCATTGCAATAAAATACATTACATTATTGCGGAAAGTTGTATTCTGTCTTTATGAGAATTTTCGTAACTCTAGTAACCTATTTGTTTTTGATATGAGACTAGCATGCAAAAAAAAAAAAAGATGATCATTCGTCCGATATTCTAATTGTGTCTAAAAGGATTCAGGGTGTATTCACACTTGTGAATTTACCATCCTCTAATTATATGATAGAATCCTATAGGAAGACATCTCCTCACATTCTGTTCTGGTGACATTTATAACATTTGTGGATGTCCTATTAATTTCTATCCAAGTGAGAGTGGGTCAACAGGACAAATTGGAAGGGCGAGTCTCTCCACCATACAAGCAGCAATAAAAATCTGACAGAGGTTCTAATTCTTCTATACTCCAGCCAAAGCCAAATAAAAAGCAGTTTTGGCTAGGGATGCACTTTTAAGTCTAACCTTGAACTGTCCTATTAGAATTTTTTGAAAGGGGAAGATTTTAAATATTATCTTCCTACCACAAGGAATAGGGTGATAATTCAGGGAAACAACCCACCTCAAAGCAAAAGTCCTGGCCCAGAATGCTGCTATGGACAGGCTTGATGACCACCTCTTCCTCCATGCTGAGATCAAGAGCTTCGACCGCGCTGCTGGGACTAAGTAAAGATTCGTGTGAGCGTGATTCCTTCAATCTCGGCATTAGATGTGACCTGTTGAAAGAAAAGACATAGATGAGACTCCTGTAAATCCACCTACTCGCACCACTAAATCCTCACACCACTGTATCCCACAGACAACTGTAATGCCATCAACCCCACCCGCTCAGAGGAAACATTCTCATAATGCCAACAATAGAAGAGAACAAGAATCTCTTCAGGAACAATTAGCTGTCGTAGCACATTCTTTTGATGATGCTCATGTGACTCCATTCATTGATGTAACCTAGGAGTTTCATTGCTGTCACTGAGACTCATGTATGTAGAACTGTCTATGTTGTCTGCAGTCACCGATCACATTCTCCTTTTTGTTTTCTATGCTGCACTACAATCAATACAAATCACTCAGAGGCTCGCAATACTCATCACAAAGAATAATAAACATTATTGAACAATAATAAGATAAAATAATGCAATGGATATCATAGTGCATTTGAACATAGAAGAGCAATCTGACCTGGCTTAGGCATTATCACTATACCATAAACACATGTGCTCAGCTTGGGCGGCTGTTCTTGTTGATATGAATGGAAAGGAGAGGCTGCCCACAATGCTGCACATCACACAAAGGAGCCAATGGAAGTTTTACCCCACAATGCCCAGTGTATGGTGCTGTGTGAACATTTCTAGAAATAGAAAAAAAAAAAAAAAGAAGAAGAGGAGCAATGCCCAGGTGCCCAGAATGCAGCGGTCGGTTCTCAATCAGCACCCAGAAAAGTGGCAAAGCAGTTGCTGATTTTCTAACCGCTTCATCCGCAGGTATTACAGCAGAAGGCAGATTTAATTTCATGAATACGCCGGCCGCCGCCTCTTCCCCCTGCTAGGAAATGATTCTATTGATCGATTGCTGTGACATTTCCTCTGAGTGACCCACTGTTGGAGGACATTGCTCCCCATTGTGTGCACCATTTAGGATTAATTATTTGCCTTTCTTCGGATCAGTTACTGAGCTGTGGCCAGCCGGAGATTCATAGGTCTCACCATCCACACCAAGAGACAAGATGTCGTCTGCTTGGCCTGCAGAGAACTTGAATACGTAGAAACAAAGACCAACAACTGGAAAATAACCTAATTTGTTGCTGACAGAAATCCAACACTTTGATCTCTGCTGAAGAACATCAACAACTTCATCACGGTGAATGTTTTGGGAAAACAAGTTAAACGACGCTGACCTTTAGCCGTGCAGCAAATATCTATTTTCTGCCTCACTTTCCACCGCTGTACATGGCGGACGAACACTTAACGGAAATATTTACAGCCTGGAACCAATCTTCTCCCAGCGCACAACGTTTTCTGAGCAAAATACCCACAATGCCCAATAGAGCAATATATTTCAGCCAACGAACGCTGCAACCTGGCATTAACCTTTACAAATGGCAGCCGGTTCCCCGCGGAGCACTTTTGGTAATAGGTGGTGACTACAGCAAATATACGAAAGAAACACATGAGCTGAAACCATATTGTGAAATGATTTCCACACTGCCAGCAAAAGGAGGTTAAACACTTGTTACTAGGCAGAATGTGAGTGAATAGAGAAGTAAACTAGAACCAATAATCACTGCTAATAAATAACATTGATACACTTGGCTGCAGCTCATACATTTATTGATGTGACACACAATTGCGTGGTACTGTATTCACCATGCAATGAGCAGAGAGGGACTTGATACACACATAACATTTATCAAGGTCTGTGAGTAGATCTACTGCACTATATAATGAGGCAAGACATCGCTTGATCAGTTACTATGGCACACTACAGGAACTGTGAGGAGCTCTGTTATACTATGTTAGGGGACTTGCACACGGTACTGATGTATGAACATCAGATATTTTTTCAGCTTTTTAAAGACAGTGGGCCAGATTCAGAAAGAATCGCCTATCTTTAGGCGGGCGTAGCGTATCTCAGATACACTACGCTGCCGTAACTTAGAGCGGCAGGTCCCGTATTCAGAAAGAACTTGCGCTCTGAGTTACGGCGGCGTAGTGTAAATGGACCAGCGTAAGCCCGCCTAATTCAAACTAGGCTGGTAGTGGGCGTGTTGTATGTAAATGATTCGTGACCCCACAGAAATGACGCGCTTTACGAACGGCGCATGCTCAGTATCACGTCAAATTTCCTCCGTAAATTACGATTGCTCAATGTTTAGTCGACGTGAACGTAACCTACACCCATCCCCATTCACGGACGATTTACGCAAACGACGTTAAATATGACGCTGTTCCGACGTCCATACCCAACATGACTTACCCCTGCTTTATGAGGGGTAAAGTTACGCCGGACCGACGCCTTACGTAAACGGCGTGTATAGATGCGCTGGACGGAACTAAGTTTGTGAATCGGCGTATCTAGGTGATTTGCATATTCGACGCGGAAATCAACAGGAGCGCCACCTAGCGGCCAGCGTAAATATGCACCCCAAGATACGACGCGTAGGAGACTTACGCCGCTCGTATCTTGGCAACCGTGAGGCGTATCTGATTCTTTGAATCAGGCGCCAAGATACGACGCCTCACACTCAGACTTACGATGGCGTATCTGGAGATACGCCGTCGTAAGTTGTTTCTGAATCTGGCCCAGTGTGTCTGACCAGTGTAGGACCTGGGACCTCTTCTGTGTCTGGCATTGACTCTTTCCACTGAGCTATCTGGGATGCTGGACAGCTCCCTGCCTGATCTATTGGGCAATCCTTAATGATCAATTGGACAACCCTGCCTTGTCTTGATTGCTGAACCTTGATCTCCTTGCTCTTCCCATGAAATTTCTATATAAGCATTCTCTCAGGACTTCCTCTTTGCCAGGTTATTGTGCCTTCTCAGCCAGTGCCTTGCTCTTGACTTCCCTGCTGCCATCTGTATTTTGCTACCACTAGTGATTGACCCTTGGCCTGTCCCTTGACTACTCTACTGCCTGATCCCAACCTGCAACTACTTGTTACTGACCCTTTGGCTTGTTTACTGACCACTCTGCTGTTTAATCCTTATCTGCTCATCCGCTACTGGACTCCAGCTTGCTCTCACCCTGGTGGGGAAAACCTGAGGACCGCGACCTGCTACTAGCTCGCAGCTAAATCCATCTCCACCATCTGGAGCTCCGGTGAACACCGGCTAGTACTTCGACTCTGCACCACAGGTGAGCCTGTGTCATCTGCCAGACTGACTGCCTGTATACCTGTCCTGCTGGTCAGTGATAGTCCTGCAACTGCTATAGCAACTGGTCTTCAAGCCCGGCGCCTGATGTTATCAAGGTATCCCCAGACGATGTCAGATGTTGCTGACAAATGCGCTGGGCGGGACTTTCCGCAACATGTCACTTCAAGTTTTCAAAGCCTGAGTATTTCTAATTGATTTAAATGCAATTGTAATCTTATATTCAATAAACTCAATGTACTACACTATGAGAGGCTCTTTCTCTTCATGTCACTGAGATATTTGTATAGTCCCTTAAACACACAGGAGTTCCAATAAGACCCCCTTCACACTGGAGCGGGAGGTGCAGTGGCAGTAAAGCACCGCTATTTTGAAGCACTATTCGGCCGCTATCGGGGTGGTTTTACCTCCCACTAGCGGCCGAAAAAGGGTTAAAAACCACCGCAAAGAGCCTCCGCAAAGCCGCGGTGTGCCATTGCTTTCAATGGGCCGGAGCGGTGGAGGGGTGGTATACACACCGCTCCAAAAGATGAGGATAGCAGGACTTTTTTTTCCATCCTGCCAGCACACCGCTGCAGTGTGAAAGCCTGAAACAGCAGATATTTCAACCCTTTACTTTATGTGTGGGGGTTTAATTTCTATTTTATTTTATTTATTTAATTATTGGGTTTGCGCAGTAAAAAAAAAAATGCCTGGATGCCTAAAAACCTGCCATTTTTAGGCATCCACATGCAAGAAGCATTATAAGTAGAGATATGCAACACACAGATTACATGGCCAATTTAGCCCTATTGGCCATGTGAGGTGTTCTGCTAGCCTATGAATTGAGATCTCACACAAAGCAGCAGATCATGTGATCTTTTTCACACTCAAGGGAATATGAAAAGCTTGGCTGTATAGTGTAATAGAAAATGTCACATCTAGGATCACCTAATCGACTGCTATTTCCCAATACAGACAGTGTGAGGAGCTTTGCTATACAATGTAAGGAGGAGAGAGATGTCACACAGATCATGCAGATCGGCCGGTGAGGAGCTCTGCTATATAGTTTTATAAAAAAGTACAATGTGACAGAAATCACATGACCAGCTCGATTCTGTAATGTTTTGTGAACATCTACAATTTAAAGCACAGACTACCTTCCCAGCACAATGCTACACATGATCTGTTCTGTTCCTGTGGGCTCTTTAAACCGTTACCACTACAGACCGAAAAAAGCACAATGCAGAATGCAACTAACCGTATTTTAATTCTGGAAAGTGATCCAATTACATGGGGTTGGGCCTTTGAAAATAGCAGAGGTGTAACAGGCTGCCTTATAAGGGTCCATGCACACTTAAAAGCTTAAAAAAAACGCCAAATCCCATGGCAGAAAAAAAAGATTATATAGCTTTTTTTATACAAGCCAAGCATTTAGGAATGTTTAGGAGCCTTTAGCGTTTTCTTCTGCCAGAAAACTGTTCTCAAAAAGGGAATCTAGAAGGGGGCTTTCTTTTCGGTCTCTAAACACTGAGCTTATAATATGGATTAAAATAAAGCACAGCGCTGATCAATATTGCATGTGTAAACAAGCAAAAATGTGCAAATATGCAAACAATGGCCCAGATTCAAGAAGCACTTGCGCCCGCGCAACCATAGGTTACGCAGCGCAAGTGCTTACTTGCTCCGGTGTAATGAGTGCTCCTGATTCAGGAACCTCGTTACACCGACTGCAGGCTAAAATCTGCGCGGCATAAGGCTCTTATGCCTCGCAGATTTTAGGCTGCATTCTTGCGGGGGCCGCTCCCATTGTGTATCAGCGTGTAGTATGCAAATTGCATACTACCACTGATTCACAAGCTTGCGCGGGCCCCGCGCAAGCCAGGTACGGAGTTTCCGTACGGCTACTTTTAGCGCAAGGCTGCCCCTTCTAATAGTAGGGGCAGCCAATGCTAAAGTATAGTCGGCCTTCCCGCGCCGTGAAATTTGAATTTCACGGCGTTTGCATAAGTGAAACGTGAATGGCGCTGGACGTTTCCCGACGGAGCATGCGCTGCACGCTCGGCGCGGGAGCGCGCCTAATTTAAATGATTCCCACCCCCGGCGGGATCATTTAAATTGCGCGCGCTTACGCCAGGCAAATTTGCCGGCGCGCCCTCGCAATTCACGGAGCTACTGCTCCGTGAATCGAGGGCAGCGCAAAATATTTGCGGGGGCGCAGGGCAAAATCGTTGCCCTGCTCCCCCGCAAATATCGCACAATTCTACTTGAATCTGGGCCAATGAACATATAACTGTGCAGATACAAACGTGATTGTGCATGTAAATGGCAAAAATGAATAAGCAGTGAATAAAGTGCACTGTGCAAAAAATTTATAAGTTCACATGTGAAAAATCTAACTCAAAACTGTAGGTGAAAAAAACTGCATTTAACCATTGAGGATAAGAAACAGAAAATCCGGTCCATAAAGGTAAGCAGAAAGGAATCGCTTGGAGCTGAGGTAAGGTTGGAGATATGCTCGGTATCTGTATCGGTAGACCACCATCCAATAGGAAATCACCATACACTGTGTATCCATCACCAACCAGGGAGAATGAATACTCTTACTGGACTGAGTGGACCCTATGACAGCGGCAAAGAGTCAAACAGGCATAAAAACTGGGAATGCAGTCACTCGCAGGGGACAGCATAGAGGGTCAGCTTCCACACCATCTCGTCAACAGATAAAACCTTAAACACCCCCGCTCATAAAAGAAAAAGGCCGCCACATAATGTGAAACTATAAACTAGGGATTTAATATAAAAGGTAGAACACTTACATCAATGATGATATATTCAGGCACAGAAAAAAATTGATCACAAACGAATCCAGGGAGCGCAATGACATGAAGCTAGCTCCATATGAACCAACGCGTTTTGTCCACTAGGACATCATCAGTGGTATGAGCTTATAATATGCCTCTAAACGTCCGAAAGTGCATGAACACATAGGATAACATTGAGCTGCTTCTACAGGCAAAAGGCAAAACTCCTGTAGAAGCAGCAGTTTTTAAAGCCTGTGTGTATGGACCCCAAGAAGAAGACAACGTACCACAGATTAAAAAAAACTGTCTGCAGATAGGATGGAGGACTCTTCTGCTGTCAATAAATAATAGATCAACACATTTCTCCTCTTACCTCGCCCAATACCCAGCTCAGTTTACGAAACCCACTGGCTGACTGCAGTCCACTGTATCTGCCACATAATACCACGTCTACAGCATATAGTAGTCCGCATCATAATATTACTGGATTTAGCCTGAGATATTATAAGGGATTTGCTCCAGGTTTGGGCTACATTTAAAGGTTAAAGATCTGTAAGTGACTCACGATTTCTGGTGAGACAAACTATTTTTTCGGCGTGATCGCCTATTATACTAATAACATCCTAGTTAAAATTGAGCAAAGTCTGTGCCAAAATCAGCCAAGACCATTTTCCATCTGTACCTTTGTACGTACAGTGCATCTGGAAAGTATTCACAGAGCTTCACTTTTTCCACATTTTATGTTACAGCCTTATTACAAAATGGATTAAATTCATTATTTTCCTCAAAATTCTTCAAACAATAACCCATAATGTGAAAAACATATTCTAAAACCCTAAAATTAGTGTAATAAAATATAAACAGCGCTGTAAATAATGTAAGATGAAATATCAGTTTTCACAGGTATTTAAAAATAATGCTAATGTCCAAAAAAACATCATGTAACAAAAGTGAATATGTGCACAAATTCCCAAAAATATATATAAATGTGTTTAAATATTAATTAAATATAAGTCCATATATCACATCAGGTTAGGTGTGAAGGTAGGTAGGTTTGTGAAAAAAAATATGATAATGGCTTCCAATCTTCCACCACACCCGGTGTCAGTGAATCCTCTCCCGTCAGATGCAAAACTCACTAACTCAAATTGCCTTACACTCTCGTGTTCGGCGTGTAAATGTGTACAAAAAGACCTCGCTGGTAGGTATAGCAGATTATTCCAGTTCCAACCAATTCACTGCCAGAAAGCTCCGCACGTAAATAAAAGAAGTGCTCAAAATAGCGTGATACCGTAAAATCAGTTTAAAAACACACTTAAATCTTCAAATATAGCACTCACATGAATCTCAAAAAATAGAGAAATACACTACACAGCAAACACTCGTTCAGAGATGAACCGAAAACTGAGTATATTGGTCGCGGCGGACCCAAGATGTCCACTGATCGTTCACCACCTCCCCGCTGTTCCTTCCTGGATCTATGCTTCCTTGATCCGCCTTGATACGTCACACGTTCACTTTAGATGGTTGCCGCACAGCCATTTCCCGACATGTTTCGTCATAAAAGACTTAGTCAGGGGCTCCGGACCACAGACTGAAACGTTTTCCAACAGGACAATGTCCCTAAGCACACAGCCGTGATAACAAAGAAGTGGCTACGGGGCAACTCTGTGAATGTCTTTGAGCGGCCCAGCCAAAGCGCAGCCTTGAACCCGATTGAACATCTCTGGAGGGATCTGAAAATTGCTGTGCACCGACACTCCCCATCCAACCTGATGGAGCTTGAGAGAAACTGCCCAAAAAAAGGCGTGCCAAGCTTGTAGCATCATACTCAAAGACTAAAGGGGTTGTAAAGGTAAAAAATTGTTTTCCTAAATAGCTTTATTTACCTTAGTGCAGTGCTCCTTCACTTACCTCATCCTTTGATTTTGCTTTTAAATGTCCTTTTTTCTTCTGAGAGTCAGTACGAGCATGAGAGTCAGGACTCTCACTAACACACAGCTCCCTTTTCTATCTGCGAAGTATAGAGCATCCTGACTCTCCTGCTCGCCTCCTCCCCCTCAAGGGAGGGGGTGAGCACGACACTCCACAGCAGGGAGAAAGCCTTGCATTACTGTGTGGAGTTACAGACAGAAAAACAGGAAGTGAGTATTTCTCAGACGAAATAAGGACATTTAAAAGCAAAATCGAAGGATGAGGTAAGTGAAGGAGGTAAATGAAGCTATTTAGGATTTTTTTTTTTACCTTTACAACCCCTTTAAGACTGTAACTGGTGCCAAAGCCTGTGAATACTTATGTACATGTGGATTTTTTTTAAATAAATTTGCAAAGATTTCAAACAAACTTCTTTCACGTTGTCATTATGGGGTATTGTTTGTAGAATTTTGACGAAAATAATGAATTGAATCCATTTTGGAATAAGGCTGTAACATAACAAAATGTGCAAAAAGTGAAGCACTGTGAATACTTTCTGGATGCACTGTAATCTGTCTGCATTAATATGACCTTTTTTCCCCACTCCCCACCCTCACTGCAGCTGACAGTCTCCATTCCCACCCATGTTCACACCTCAGGCTGGTGCTGCCCTGGGTTTGGTGTCTTGATGCTTGGGTGTGTGGTTTACATAGGGGCAGTTGTGGCACGTCTATTAGGAGGTGCACGGATTCCATGTGGGGGGGGGGGGGGGGTGGTATTGTTTGAA
Source organism: Rana temporaria (assembly GCF_905171775.1). NCBI lineage: Eukaryota > Metazoa > Chordata > Amphibia > Anura > Ranidae > Rana > Rana temporaria. The sequence continues at coordinate 103,714,984 of NC_053497.1, forward strand.
GCAGGCTTCAAAAAACTCTGAGTCCACCCAGTTTTGCGACAATAGCGGTCGTGAGACCTTTTTCAGGATTAGCCGAAAGGAGAAGCCATCCTATTGGCCGCTGAAATGTATGGTCAAGGAGACTCATCCCAGGACATGAAGGAGATGCATCCCAGGACACAGAGAGACTAGGGGGGAAGCTGTCGCCTTTCAGCACAGGGTGAGTGAGCTGGCGACTGATGGAGCACCAGCCGCCACTGCATAGGGGCTGCGAGAGGTGTGACACAAATATCTACCGTGATCTCCAGGTGACAGAAGAGATGACAGGAATGAAAGTTGCATGATCACCACTGGACTAATGAATACTGCTTCCCACAATGACAGGGAGTCGTGTTTGCCCCCATTAATTCACACAGAAAACTAGTCTGTGGATTCCTCCAGTCATCTCTACAGACTGAAGGTTGAGAAGACCCAGAATAATTTTGTATTAGTGCCAGCCCCCACTGCTGTATCATCAGAACTGGCTTATAAACCGCAGGGAGGAAAGACCCAACTGGTGTGTGGAAACAAAGAGTTTTGATTGTTTCAAATTCAAACCAGGTATGGCATTCTGAGGAGGAGAAATATTCACAGGTCCTAAATAATAAGCATTTCCTCTTCATTGACAATACAAATCTTTAAAGGAATAGACTTAAAATTCTTTTTAAGAAACTTTGGCATTTGAAAAGGCTTGCTTTCTGAGTATGATTTCCCTTGTTGGATTGGGTGATGGTAATTAGCAGCCACTGGCGTTACAGCTCTGAGCGGCGCCATTTGTCATGCAGAAACGGCCGCTGTCAGCAGCTTAAACTTGTTCGGCATTCAGACGGAGGATGTCGCGCTCCTGTACAGCACAGCTGACACTCTGGCGATAAGAGACATCATTTCTGGTAGTGCACACTGCAGGTCACCCTGACAACCACCACCAACATATGTTCACTACACAAACGACAAGAGGCCTTTCAGGGGATCCTTATAAAAAGCTTTGACACAAAACAGGCAGGTGTGCACATGCTGAATTTAAATTGGATACAAATTAGGCCCAAGAAAGTTTCCAACTGAGGAAAGGAGATTCTAACTGCAAAGATACAATTCCGTTGCTCAAAAACACCTTCACGTACATAGATGTAGTGGCTGCAAATTACTAAATTTACTGGGCTGTTAAAATGAAACAATCCAGGGAGCTTCGGTGAGCAGAGTCGGCATGAGTTAAAGCTTGTGTGAGGATGGGGGTAAGTGAGCGCTGGAATGAGTGAGGATAGGGGTAAGTGAAAGCTGGGGTGAGAGGGTGCCAGCATGAGTGAGCATGGGGGTAAGTGAGAGCTGGGGTATGGCCCCCTTTCACACTGCCGCGGCTTGAAAGTCGCACGACTTTGCTGTGATTTCAGGGAATAACTGTGTAAACTTGAGGTCTATGGACCTCAACTTTCATCGAAATCGGACCAAAGTAGTACAGGGACTACTTTGAAGTCACACAAATATGAATGGTTATCATTGGGAATCATGGGGTACGACTTGTCTTGCGACTCCGATGTCCAAAGTTGCAGGAAAAGTTGCACAAGTGTGAAAGGGGTCTAAGGGAGAAAGTCGGCGTGAAGAGGACTATGTGAGAGCTGGGGCCAGAGAGAGTGCTAGCGTGAGTGAGGATGGGGGTAAGCGAGAGCTGGGGTGAGGGAGAACGCTGGCATAAGGATGGAGATAAGTGAGAGATCCGGCGTGAGGAAGGGGGGTAAGTGAGAGCTGGTATAAAAGAGAGAGCTGATGTAAATGAAGAAGGGGTAAGTGAGAGCTGGTAGAAATGAGAGAGCTGGTGTGAGTGAGGATAGGGGTGAGTGAGGAAGGGGGTAAGTGAGAGCTGGTATAAAAGAGAGCTGGTGTGAGTGAGGATAGGGGTGATCAAACCTTAATACCATAAATAAAAACATGTTATTAGATTTTTACTCTAGGAGTATATGGCTGGTTTCATACGGCATTTACCGCACTCCGCATCCGCCTGCTCAACAGGGATCTCCATGCTAAACAGGCAGATGACAGGTCCACTGTTCTCGATGGAGCTGTAGGATAGAAACAGACCGCCTGTCCAACTGTTCCACTATTCTTGGCGGACAGCATCGGATGCTGGCGGGTGTCAGCGGACACCCGCCACTCAATAGAGAGCTATGGATGGTCCAAATAACTGACAGGTGGACCGTATCGGACAGCCCATGTGAAACCAATCCTAAAAGTTTGTAAATTCTAGAAAAAAGCTTAAATAATGCATTACAATTTAACTAAATCCTTTAGATTTTAGTCGACTAAAAATGTACTGAAGATTTTAGTCGACTAAATTACAACTAAAACTGAAACAATTCAGAAGACTAAAATACAACTAAAACTAAAATAGCATTTTAGGCAAAAGACTATGACTTAAGCCGCCCAAACACGGTTCGAATTTCTAAAGGATTTTCTTTCGAAAATCGTATCAAAGAATTTTCGTGCGGCAATCAAATTTGAGGAACCAGACATGTTGGAAAATTTTTAAAAAAACGAAAGATTTTCTAATCAATGATGGGAGAATCGTGCGAGAAATGTAATAGAAAAAAAAAGCGCATATGCAAGAAAAGAAAATTCCCGGAGAGAAAAGAATATTCTTTTCTGTAGCAACATGAAGGCTTGGTCGGCCGAATTTCGAAAATCAATGGTGGCATCATCGGATCACAAAAAAATTAAAATTTCTGATTTTGAAAAGAAAGCAGTATGGCCTGCTTAAATAAAAATTTTACATCAAAATAACAACTGGTGGTGAATGAGCCAGAGGGAGCAATGGGTGAGGTGAGTGGGAGAACTGTGGTGAGCAAGAGAGCAGAGACAACTAATTGAGTAAAATGACCAGGTGAGTGAGGGTGAGGCTGCGTGGGAAATCAGGGGTGAATGAGAGAAATGGGGTGTCAGTAAGGCCTCGTACACACGGACGGACTGTCCGCTGAAAAAGGTCCGCCGGACCGTTTTCAGCGGACATGTCCGCCCGGAGATTTCTGTCTGATGGTTGTACACACCATCAGACAGAAATCCGCGCGCACACGATATGCGGTGACGTGGCCGCACCATCGCTGCGACGATTACGTGGCGACGTGCGCGGCCCTGGAAGGTCAATGCTTCCACGCATGCGTCGAATCACTTCGACACATGCGAGGGATGGCAGCCGAGCGGATATGTACGGTGAGTCTGTACAGACTACCGAACATGTCCGACGGACAGGCTTCCAGCGGACATGTTTCTTACTATGCTAATAAATTTTTGTCCGCTGGAAAACGGTCGGCTGGACAAATGTCCGCTGGAAACCTGTCCGGTCGGCCGTAAACACGACCGAACATGTCTGCTGAAACTGGTCCGCGGACCAGTTTCAGCAGACATGTTCGTTCGTGTGTACGGGGCCTTAGAGAGCTGAGTGAGCAAACTATCTCTGGTGAATGGCAGAGCAGGGGTGGGTAAGAGATGCGGGTGAGCAAACGATCTGGGGTCAGTATGCCATTATGGGTGGGGTATGTGAGAGAGCCAGTTGTGCAAAGGGTCTGAAGAAGGGAAGAACAGCAGAAAGTGGAAGTTTTAATGGCCACAGTATAGCAGCTGTCTATGAGGACTGGCCACTACAGAGGTTTGAAAAGGTTAATTTTTTTATATTCTTACTGTATATTCATCATTAGAAAAGATGAAATATTCTGGATTCCTAGATGGAATGGTAGATTTCTATGGCAGTCATTTCATTCTATACAATACCAGTGCAGCTAACATGTCTAATCTATCAGGTGAACTACACCAAAAACTGGTATACAAGCAGGGGAAATTCATATCGAAAAGAAAAGTTAGAGGAAATAGTGAAAAATAAGGCAGTAGTCACAGATTGCAGTCACGTATACAGCCACCATGTGTGCACATTGGGGACGTTAATCCCATTTTGCAGAGGCTCAGTGAATGGTGTGTGGAGAGCAGGCCTGCTGCTGATAGGACTAAATGTTTAAGGAATTTATAAATGGCCTTTAAACGCCTGGGGATCGGTGGGATGAATAGCAAGCGCTCAGCCAGCCGCCACATTTGCATAAAAATCAGAAGGAAGAGACCACTGGAGGGATTATGGCGGATTTCATTCGGCTGATCTCTCTCCTCTGGAGGTTCTTGTCAACATATACTTTATTTTTATGAGTGGTGACCCAGCCACAGAGCATATGAATCCAGCTTGAAAATGTAAAATAACACACTGCCCATTCTTCTGCCAAGTAACAGCATTGTTTATGGTGGCATATAGGGGCATAGAATATTGATTTCTGTTACATCGGCGCACACAATGCTTAATCATAACTATGCAAAGGAAAGACGTGCGGCCTTTTCAGACAGCCCTGTTCTGAGCACCTAACAGCTGCTGCAAAGTCCCCTTCTGTACGACATGAGTTGGTCACCTTGATTGGGACTTAGACCCTATTCAAACTTGTGCGACTTTGGATATACAACATGTTATTCAATGATAACCATTCACATATGTGCAACTTCAAAATAGTTCATGCCCTACTTTGTTCTGATTTTAATGCACGCTGAGAGTCATAGACTTTAATGTTAACCCTCAAAAGTTGCATGAAAGTCATAACTAAATGTTTTACAAGCAACAGTTGTGCAACAGCGGGTCCGACTTGGGACAACACGTCACACCTAAAGCTGCATCAAAGTTGCACTCCAAAGTCATACAACTTTGGTGTTGTACAAGTGTGTATGAAGCCTTAGGTTGGTTTACTTTCCATACAACTTGTATCGATCATCTTTAGTGCGACTTGTGCTGGTCACCTTCTGTGCGACTCGTGCTGGCCACCTTCTGTGCGACTCGTGCTGGCCACCTTCTGTGCGACTCGTGCTGGCCACCTTCTGTGCGACTCGTGCTGGTCACCTTCTGTGCAACTCGTGCTGGTCACCTTCTGTGCAACTTGTGCTGGTCACCTTCTGTGCGACTCGTGCTGGTCACCACCTGTGCGACTCGTGCTGGTCACCACCTGTGCGACTCGTGCTGGTCACCACCTGTGCGACTCGTGCTGGTCACCACCTGTGCGACTCGTGCTGGTCACCACCTGTGCGACTTGTGCTGGTCACCTTCTGTGCGACTTGCGCTGGTCACCTTCTGTGCGACTCGTGCTGGTCACCACCTGTGCGACTCGTGTTGGTCACCACCTGTGCGACTTGTGCTGGTCACCACCTGTGCGATTCGTGCTGGTCACCACCTGTGCGACTTGTGCTGGTCACCTTCTGTGCGACTCGTGCTGGTCACCTTCTTTGCAACTTGTGCTGGTCACCTTCTTTGCAACTCGTGCTGGTCACCACCTGTGCGATTCGTGCTGGTCACCACCTGTGCGACTTGAGCTGGTCACCTTCTGTGCGACTCGTGCTGGTCACCTTCTGTGCGACTCGTGCTGGTCACCTTCTGTGCGACTTGTGCTGGTCACCTTCTGTGCGACTTGTGCTGGTCACCTTCTGTGCGACTTGTGCTGGTCACCTTCTGTGCGACTTGTACTTATTCCCTGTAACTAGTGTTCATCACCTTCAATGTAATTTGCTTTTGCTGATCTATATTTCCATAAGGACGACTCTAAAAGCTCCCTCCTATGTTGCCCTTATGGCAGCCAGCACAGCCATCATCCTTGCTAAACAACTGCAGAAATAGAATCACTTTATGTAATAAGCCACCTAAAGATTATATCAATTTAAACTGGCTGGCAGTCCTGCAATGAAGGAAGAAAAATAAAACAGAATCTGCATATATAATGAGCTAACATGACCCTCCCTGTACATATATAATTACTTAATATACACTAAAGGCTTATAAAACAAAGGGACACTTTTACAGCTTAGTTTTTCTTTATCTCAGCATTTAACCTGCACGAGTGTATAGGAATAAAATGGGTAATGAATTATATACATAGTTGGTGGTTTTATGGCACTGTTTGGCATGCAGCCTCAGATCCATGATGATCTGAATTGTTTAGACTCAATGGACCTATTGATGAAAACATCAGGTAGGAAATGTATGGAGAAGAGCACCCTCTACAGGCACACAAGAATTATCTTTAATAGGAGATTTTCAAAGGTCACTTTGGAGATGGATTGGCACTTCAAACAATATGGAAGGTCTGTGTGAATACAGGTTATCTAGGGGAAATATTTATAGGTGGAAGTGTTCAGTAATTCGTTATAGTTATAAGTATATTACTTTGCCGCAGTGGGAGGATTCAGGAGCACAACAGTTGTCACAGATTCGTATTTAGATGTCCAACACCAACATAACCCATTTTTCGCAACTTTGCACTGTAAATCTGGTTACTCATAATAACTGGATTGCTGGTCACAGATCCATCACTTGCATTCAGTTACTGAAGCAGTGACAGCTTTTTGGCTTCCTGGAGCAAGTCTGATATATCCAAGCCTAAGATACAGCCTGGCCTGTTCCAACATCACCCGAGCTATTTATCTTCTAAGAGGTCTCGGAATTACCAGGCCATTAATAATGGCAGTATAGATCTGCATGGAACTACACAAAAGCATCACAGACAGCACTAGTCACATTGACAGCAGTCACACACTGTGCAATCTCTCTAGTGATGGGACTGATCTGATCATTCAGCAATGGATGAAAGTACACATTAGAAATGATTGTATGAGAGTGAAAAGAAGGTATGGTTCAGCATGCTGGAAAAGTTACGTTTGTGAAACAGAGAAAGAACTCACAGCGCTTTTGTTAAAGTCATGACCGGACAGGGTAGATATAAATCAATGATTTATGAAAAAAAAAAAAAAATCTGATTTTTTTGTATTTACTTTTGGAGTAAAAATCTAAAGATAGTTTTCTATTTAGGATACATTAATAATTTGATTTATTCAGCATGAAATGGAGATTAGTTATGTAGCACAAGGCTGTATATTCTGCAATATTTACATTTTTGGCAAACTCATTCAAGCTGAGATAACATTAAAACTGCATTGATGCATTCAAACTAACCATGAGATAAAAAAAAATTCAGGAATATTCATTTATCCCATTGTTTTCCAAATCTATGTACACAACAAACTGTATGATTAAATCGGTTCTGATATCGCTGTTTTACTAAACTGACAGCTTATTACTCTAATTAGGAAACCTTCATTTTGTTTGCAAATATTCAAGATTCTAACTACCAGCGACAATGAGGGGGTTATTTACGAAAGGCAAATCCACTTTGCACTGAAAGTGCACTTGGAAGTGTAGTTGCTGTAAATCTAAAGGGGTAGTTTGGAAATGAGGGGAAGCTCTGCTGATTTTATTATCCAATCATGTGCAAGCAAAAATGCTGTTTTTTTTTTTATTTGTTTTGCATGTCCCCCTTGGATCTACAGTGACTGCACTTTCAGTGCAATTTCAAGTGCACTTTGCACTTGTAGTGTAAAGTGCATTTGCCTTTGGTAAATAACCCCCTAAGTTATTTTCATTTTAGATCCATCATAAATAACCCCCTAAGCACCTGTCATTTTAGATCCATCATAGTGGCGCCTGTTAGCAGACATCCACTTACCTGCTGCCGCCACGTCCCTCACCTTGTAGTGTCACTGCCGCATCACCAGCCATCCCATAAAAGTGAATGGGACTGTCGTTGAGTCAACAGCGGGTCAGAGGAGGAGCTGCTTCGGGACAGAGATGACAGTTGCTCTTTAAAACGTATGATTTAAATCAAGCCTTTTTACTTGTGATTTAAATCAAGATATAAATCGTGATTTAAATCGACTTGATTTAAATCAAATCAAATCCACCCTGCGACCGGATCTGAAATCTTTCATTGAAATGCTACATAGATCCGCATTCAACTTCCTAATGCAAAGTCACAATGAGATTCACTGCCACACTGACAGCCACATAGTATATCAGTGATTCCTGACAAACATGCACTGACAGCGCAATGTATACACGGAAGGTGTCCCTCTGTGGGGAATGGGCTGCAATGGCTGTGAACATTAAATTGTCTATTGAGTTTGAAGGCAATAAAGACACAATGGCAGTTTTGTACCCAGGAAAAAAATCCAATTTCCATCCTATCAGTGGTGCTTGTATAGAGTGAATGAAGGTTGATGTTGGCGTGACGGGCGAAATATACAGCACTGCTCAGTCAGTAACTGGCTGCTATCATGGGTGACCCATCTTCAGCACGGTCTTTTAATTAAACAGGACTTACAAGTGGATAAATGAGATCCCCCAGTAGAATTTAGAATCAGATGAGAACTTAAAACTGAAGATAGCAGACGTGCCTATGGATATCAATAGCTATTTACAAAAGGTAATCATGTTAGCAAAAGATTTAAGAGCAAAAAATGTATAAACATTGACCAAATAATACTGTTAGGAACATGTACAGCACTTACGGCTCATGACCGCCTGCAGCACGCTATGAGATCATCGTCTTATATTTCACTTAGAAGGAATGGAACCAACTACAGGTAGTTTCAGGATGTGCTCCCTGTACAGACCCTTTATAACCCCAAATACCCATCTAATGCATCATAAAAGGCAAAATTGTGAAACCAAAAACTTCAACAAGACTCACCATACTGTCTGCAAATAGTCTCCTTTATGAGCTGTGACTGGTATTCTACGTACGCTGTGGCTTATATTACATATTTATTTCTGAAATGTTTTCACTAAAGGTGGACTCTGCCACTCCATCTCTCCTGAATACTCTGTACTACTGGACGCTCTTCCGTTATCCAATGCTGCACTTCTGGAGTATTCTGCGATGATCGGCTGTATTGATATATTGTGTGTTTAGTAATCAAAGACGGAGAGACGTCACACACTGCCCATATGAAATGCAGCAGAATCGGAACACAAACACTTTGCTGAATTTCCTGTATATGGGAGAGAATTCCAGACAAGTTGGGACTTTGTACATTTAACTGAATGTGGTGACTCCATCACATGTCCCAGCATGATACTAAGGAAGTTCTGGGGAAGAAGCCATGCAGCTTGCTTCACCTGATGGAGCGTGACGCCACTGTGATGGGGGCGGGAGGCGCCGGGTGATTATCGCACAAATCATTACTACCCTGTGTAGACAATTACATCTACAAATATTGGCACAAGGCAAACTCAAGAAGTTTTGACCTTCACAATACAAAACAGACTTGGCCATCTTGAAGCTCAGACTTAGCTATTCAGGTCTCATTGGTAAGAGAAGTGAGTATAGAAATCTGAATTGTTCTATGAACATCTCCCAGATTTTTTGTTTCATTAGAGCAGTGACTGGTCTCCAAACTGCGGCCCTCTGCATGCCTTCCATCCACTGATACCAATGAGGGGGGCACCGTTTCTTACATTGACACCAACGATGGGGTACTTTTCCTCCCACTGATACTGACAATGGGGCACTATTCCTCCCACTGATACTGACAATGGGGCACTATTCTTCCCACTGACACCAATTGTGAGGCATTATTCCTATCACAAATACCCATTATGAGGCACAATTCCGCCTTCTACTGACCACAGGCACTATGTATTTTTTTTTTGTTTACTCCCACTGACCAATGGACCCTTGTTTAAAAAGCTTGAAGACCCCTGCTGACAGTCAATTTCTGTAAGCTGACATTATTTCCATAGGCTATGGGGTGTTCTGGAATAGAGAGAGATATTAGTGGGGTGTTCTGGAATACAGAGAGATATTAGTGGGGTGTTCTGGAATAGAGAGAGATATATTTGGGGTGTTCTGGAATAGAGAGAGATATTAGTGGGGTGTTCTGGAATAGAGAGAGAGATATTTGGGGTGTTCTGGAATAGAGAGAGATATTAGTGGGGTGTTCTGGAATAGAGAGAGATATTAGTGGGGTGTTCTGGAATACAGAGAGATATTAGTGGGGTGTTCTGGAATAGAGAGAGATATTAGTGGGGTGTTCTGGAATAGAGAGAGATATTAGTGGGGTGTTCTGGAGTAGAGACAGACAGCAAGTAAAAGGGTAGATAACAGGAAATGGTGTATTCTGGGCTGGATGGGGTACTCTGGAGAAAATGGACCAAAAGGTAAAGAGATGCCCTGAAGTAATGGGGAATGCAAGGAATAGGTACTCTGGGTAGAGGGGGTGGCAGGGGTGCACTAGAGTAAAGGGGGGACAGCAATAAATGTGGTGCTGTGGGGTCAGGGGGAACCCCAGAGAATAAGGTGCTGGGCAGTAGAAGTGGCCGTCAAGGGATGGGGTGCTCCCGGGTGGAATGGGGCAGCAGGGCCGGAAGTGTGTGTGTGTGTTTAAGTGGGGGGGGGGGATAAGGCACCCTGGGATGAGAGCCAGTTCTGAATTGTCTAGCAACTGCAGTATACAGAGGAATTTGTGTCCATCTGACAAATGCATCGCCAGTTTAAAATCTTCACTGCTTCCAACCCACAACAGATGGCGACAGAAGAGATGGTAGAAAATCCAGTCAAGCAATTACTGCAATGATCTATGCGACAACTTCCAGCTACATACGGTGAATTGTATAGCAGGTATCAAAGGCATGAAGGAGTTAAGAGCCTGAAGGCGCGAAGAAGAACTGCACACCTCCTCGCCCGTCCGCGAAGATAGCTCGGCTCATTGCTATTTGCAAAAACAGTTTGCAAAAAAAAAAAAGCCACTTTGTTGAGGCGGCATCTGGCTCATTACATGTGTTGTTTTCTCTGCAACAACACCGCCACCACACCGTTCAAAGACAAAACAATTTACTCCGCTAGGCAGAATCCATCTTCGGCTCGTTGTAGACAATTCAGAATGCGGAGTCCGGCAGACCGGACGAGTATCGGAGAGAATTAACTAAACAGCGAAAGAGCCACATGAAGCAATTTAAAAGAAAACTGTCAAGATTTCCAAGAAGCAGAACGTGTATAATATACATTGTAAATGATGATCTGTGGTTGACAAAATGAGAAGACTGCACAGAAATCACTGCAACTCTCTAGAAATCTCCCCATATAGACTTTTTATTGTGACATTTTTATTATTGTACGGACAAATATTGCGTCACGCTTTGCTGAATTACTAAACTACTAAAGGTGAACTCTGAGCAAACATAAAATACACAAATTAATGCAGATTTGTGATCATTAACAGATCAATAAATGTATTCTTTTTTTTTAAATACAAGTGGTGTACCTGAGTTTAAGCGAACAACAGCCCTTTGTAATTCTGGTACAGCAGAGCTCAGACTGGGAGAGGGATAGCTAGAAGTGGGAACCAATCAGGTGTAGAGCATGATGGCGGATAGCGATAGCCACCCCATTATAAATGTGACCCCTATTCTTCTATGCTAGATGCACCAAGTTACAACTCACATCAAGAAGAATTCAGGGTGAAGCACAGTGTTGGAGAACATTATGAAAAGAACCACCCCACCAATACTGGGGCCATGTGAGCACAAACACAAAAGAAGTCCAGCGCCATAGTTTTCTCTAATTTAACGTATTTGGGCTGCTTGTACTGTGCGCCATACATTTTGCTTGGCATGGAGTAATAGATGTCTGCTGGATAGGTATGGAGTGTTGGTCGATCCCGGAATTATTTTGGTTGGGTGCAGACAGGCAGTTGGCGTGTTTACATGACAGCACAGAGCAGGAAATGGCTTTGGTGTCAAGTTGAAGGTTCTGCCCAAAACAGAACAGCCATCTGTCACACTTTCCGCTCATCTCCGGTTTAACACGACTCATTTAAGGGGAGCAGGTGACAGAAGATGGTGGAAGCCCAAAATACTCCGCCAGGGATGAGAGGAGACTTCCCATCTAACATTGTCGCTATACAAGATAAGAATATTTTTATGACATATACAGAAGTGTCTCTTGCGGCAGGAATAATAATTATCTGTCTCGCCTTTACAGACCAGATCAGTTTACAGTGATTGCTGAAATAGACCAAAAGGTCAGGGCATGCTGAGGGGGCCAAGACAGGACTTCACATCCCGGATGTAGCCATGAACTAGGGGCCCCATGGCACAACCAAATACAGCCAACCAGTATACCACACATGCCAGTCTATAACAGACGCAGTATTTGTCTGACACTAGTGCTGAGCTATATTCACGTTCACCTGATCCTAAACACACGCACATCGTTGTTCCATGATGCTGAATTCTGCCACAATCTGCTACTGTTCCGTAACACTCCAGATCAATTGGTAATGCTGGAATCTGTGCGCAATTGACTGGCAACTAACGAGAATCTGAACGGTTCATCAGAGGAATAAAACGGTGTGAACACCTCTATTCGTCCATGTCCCAGCACTCACATCCATAGTCTAGTCTGAATCCAGACCCCCCAGATCTAGGAAACGTAAGCTGTCAGTCTACTGCATTTTATTTTAGGAATGTAGTTCTTGCTCTCATTTCCATGTATTGTTTTTTTTTATCATTTTCTCCTGGTGGCAGTTGGTTATGCTGGGTGGCTTCCATTGCCTGTAATGCTGGGCGACTTCCATTGCCTGTAATGCTGGGCGACTTCCATTGCCTGTAATGCTGGGTGACTTCCATTGCCTGTAATGCTGGGTGACTTCCATTGCCTGTAATGCTGGGCGACTTCCATTGCCTGTAATGCTGGGTGACTTCCATTGCCTGTAATGCTGGGTGACTTCCATTGCCTGTAATGCTGGGCGACTTCCATTGCCTGTAATGCTGGGCGACTTCCATTGCCTGTAATGCTGGGTGACTTCCATTGCCTGTACACCATGTGAGAGATTTCCTTCCACATCAGATGGCTCGCAGGGATCTGCAGGTCCATCCAATGTTCTGTCCATGCAAAATGTAAACATTTATTTATGGACATTATAACAGTCATACATATGCAAAAGAATACAAAAGGACCTGTGTGTGGCAACTTCTCCTCCTCACCATAATACTGATGACCCAGCCTGAACCGCGCAGAGGAGCACAGACAAAACCAAGTATTACCGTTCTCAGATCATGGTCAGGTGACCATTTTAGGGCACCCCCATAACACACAGCCAGTCTGGGGAGTTTTCCATCGATACATATGTGGCAGCTGCTGCTTAGTAAGTGGCGTCTGTTATTAATGCCGCAGTGTCATATTTAGCGATGTCACATACAGATTGTGTAAAGTGTGTAAAGTCAAACATCCACGTATTCTTCTGCACTGGTGACATTAACCCTTCACAACATACTCCCTCTGCTGTGCAAAGTAGTAGCAGATGCCTGCCTGTGATTTTACTGCAACACAGGCATTGTGTTCTTCACTAGGAACTGCTGATATCTCAGTGGCATGAGGCTTAGAGCGCCCCATGCCACCACAGTCCTAGTGTATTTAACAGCAGTGGAGCTCCCAAAATAGCTTCTGGCTATGATATTCATACAGATGACCCATCAGTAGCCAATCATCTGCAAATATACAGAAGCAAAAGGCACCTTATAAACCAGGGATAAGCAATTAGTGGACCTCCAGATGTTGCCAAACTACAAGTCCCATGAGGCATAGCGAGACTCTGACAGCATCAAGCATGACACCCAGAGGCAGAGGCATTATGGGACTTGTAGTTTGGCAACAGCTGGAGGTCCGCTAATTGCTTATCCCCGCTATAAACTGTCAGTTAGCCCAACCCAGGCTCCCCATTCCAGCCCGCAGAGAGGTAATAATACTTTTGTCATTCTTAGATTGCTTTATGTGTCCTTCTGAAATAAGTTTCTAACAAGTAGGGAGTATATAGGGCCCTAGAAAGAATAATGATTGCATTAACCTTTAACATAATAGACTCAAGAATTCCTGTGATCACAGAATGAACAGGCTGCATGACATATGATCTTTCCCCTCTCCGATACACATCTCCCCACAGCCTCCCCTCCTCACTCTGTGATAGTTTTACAACATGAGGGCAGGAATGTAATGAGGATAGAACTGTCTTTTGGCATGCTAAAAATGAGCACTGTGTTCAGTGGATTGGCATTCGGTGATGTTCCTGTGGCACAAGCTGCTACATGTAGGTGATGTTATACTGACTTTAAAAGTCCATCTAGATTATTTGTAAGTAGAAGATCCTACAGTCCTGAAAAGGTTTGTGGAAATTTAGGAAAACAATGATAGCAAAATGTCTATGCAATAAATTAAAGAGACACCAAACCTCTGCTACTTACCCAGCCAAAGAACAATTCCAGCATGGCTGGTGTACTAAAGGGCATAACAAAACACTGTTCTGCAGATAGAGTTTGTGATCGTCTAGAACAATGCCATGTTTCCCTGAAGGTACAAACCTGAAGAACTAAAAGACCCAGAACTCTCTCTGAGCTGTGCATTACTTTCACAGCTGGTTTTCTACTGCAAGAGTCGCGCTGCGTTTTGTAAATGGTCCGGCCATCTTCTAGGACCTATGTGTGTCCCAGGAGGCAGCAGAGCAGGGGAGAGGAAGAGGGGCCCGATATATTAATAGATCTTACCCAGATGTGGGAGCGGGTACCTATCAAAACCAGGTACATGCCCCCCAATAAAGTGACAAATGTGGCAGTGGAGGGCGCAAACAGCAGAGCTCATAAGATAAGATGGAGCTCTGGACACATAACACATTAGCTGCTTCTACAGTCAAAATGCTAAACTAATCTACAGTAGAAGCAGCGTTTAAGCCAGTGTGTATGGACCCTTTACAGTATGACCAGAACGGACCCTTTACAGCATGACCAGTATGGACCCTTTACAGCATGACCAGTATGGACCCTTTACAGTATGACCAGTATGGACCCTTTACAGTATGACCAGTATGGACCCTTTACAGCATGACCAGTATGGACCCTTTACAGCATGACCAGTATGGACCCTTTACAGCATGACCAGTATGGACCCTTTACAGCATGACCAGTATGGACCCTTTACAGCATGACCAGTATGGACCCTTTACAGCATGACCAGTATGGACCCTTTACAGTATGACCAGTATGGACCCTTTACAGTATGACCAGTATGGACCCTTTACAGTATGACCAGTATGGACCCTTTAAAATATGACCAGTATGGACACTTTACAGTATGACCAGTATGGACCCCTTACAGTATGACCAGTATGGACCCTTTAAAGTATGACCAGTATGGACACTTTACAGTATGACCAGTATGGACCCCTTACAGTATGACCAGTATGGACCCTTTACAGTATGACCAGTATGGACCCCTTACAGTATGACCAGTATGGACCCCTTACAGTATGACCAGTATGGACCCTTTAAAGTATGACCAGTATGGACACTTTACAGTATGACCAAATACAGAAGTTTACAATTTGAATCAGACAATAGAAGGCACCCAGTGTACCTTTACATATGAATTGTACAGCCACCAGGAGAAACTTAAAAAGATTTATTATTCTGGGCCTAGATAGCGCTCCAATTGGGCGATTCTGTGCTAAATTGACGGTTATCCATGTTTGGGGATGGCCCTAGAGTGAGGGCTCATGGACACAAGATATGTAACTGTTATGTGTATACTTGCAATAATCTGTATTTGTTGAATGGCCCTCCAGATGCTGACTGAGAGTGCCCCCCCCCCCCCAATTTTCTTTGTATACCCCTCTCCTCATTTTTTTGAAAACTTAATAAAAAATATTGGAAACGAAAAAGATTTATTATGAAAAAGGAGCAGAAAAGAATGTGAAACAAAATGTCTAGTTTAGATGAGACATACCTGAACCTTGTTACCTCCTCAAACCTGAGTGTGCAATATTGGAGATAAACACTACAAAGACAAAAGTATCACAATGTACCAGAGGGAAATGTATTATATTCCACATACTAACAGCAGTACAGAGCCTGGTGGGACTAAGCAGGTGACGGGGGTCCTCAGAGGATGATGGCTAGGAACCACTACAGAATGATTAAAAATAAAAAAGTAAAAAAACATGAAAAGCAAAAACTGACAGATGTGCGCATTACTCAAACCATATAAACACAGAAACTCTCCTTCTGGATTATCAATGTAATAATTGCTGAGTGTTGATTGCATACATTATCATTGCCAAGTTACAAGGAGAGTTTACTTCCAGTCCCAATATAGAAATGTGAGGTCACCCTTCCTCTAAGCCCATTCGTGTTTTTTTCCGGTGTTGAAACCTTGATTAAAGGAAACTAGTTTGGCCCCCAAAACGCAGAGGATGTTTTTATTTGACCTATTTACCAACAATTAAAATTTCCTTGGATTCTTTCATCCATCCGTATTTCTTGCTGTGTGACGGCTGCCCAGTCAGAAGTATTGGGCTTATTTGGAGTTTCCCTAACGGACTGCAAGTACAAGTATGAAAAATTCCAATGCTTCTTTAAATACATTTTAAATATGATTTTCTGGGGATGTGAAGATCAAACCTGTGACTGGGTGGATTACTGCTAACTGAGCACTATCCAGGGGCCACTGAATGATACGACTACTAAAATACTAAACTTCCTGAGGAAGTCCAAGTATACATTTAGCATTTTTGACGCTAAGCACTAAGGATCTGTGGTTCACAAATACAAATACTAGAAAGGAAAAGTGTTACAGAGACACAGACTGGGAGAGAAATACTAAAACTGCCACATCTGTGTATAGTAACCAATCAGCTTCTAGGTTTTGTCAAAGCTATAATAATATTTTTTTAAATGCTCACCCGTCATTGTTAGCACTTCTTATGTAGATTGGCATAATGTTACTAATGTTTCCCTATTCTTTCTTTAACATCAATAACATCTAACCTGATCTCGAAAGCAGGCAGGGGCCATTGAGTGTGGGCATCTGAAGCCCGCTTGTCTTTATTTCTGAGATTCGGTGCAGTTTGCTACCCAGCATTCACCTTCCGATCTTGCGTCTGTGCAGTTTCTTCATGACAGGTTGCCATAGCAATGGTGACAGAAGTTCCCACCCCATTGTTATGACATCCCAGTAATTTTCAGTCTTCAAATAACGCAAGATTTCGGTATTTGCCGATTCCCATGGACTCCTGGCATAGTAGACGCCATTATCCCAGGAGTCCAAGGGAATCGCCTTATAATGACATTACCTAGGCGGTCGGACCAGAAGAGCCACCACATAAAGGCATCAAAATAAGGTATTATTATATAAGGTATTTAGACATATAAAGACATAGACATATAAAAATTAGCTATTTAGAAATGCACTGCGGATGGCTAAATTGTTAAAATGGGCACAAATCTGCTTTAAATGAACAAGCTGAAGTTAGGCATTGATTGTATACAATACCACAGCGGCACCAGATTCTGTGTGCACCAGTTTTAGTAAATCTCCCCCAAAGACTGTTTGAATACTAATATGTTTTTGTGAATTTTTTGAGCTGGTTTACACAGGGGCGACCTGGGATCCGACTTGAAGTTGCCTCAAGTGGTCACAAGTCGTGTGGTTGAGAAAATCAATGGAAGTGAATGGGAGCCGTCTTAATAAACACTACTAAAGTCGCTCCGACTTCAGAAAAGGTTCCTGTACTACTTTAATCCAACTTGTAGGCAACTTGTACCCATTGATTTCAATGGAAGTTGCCTCAGAAGTCTGATCACTGTCTTAACTTAAGCAACAATACAGGAAGATAACATACATTAGGCAAACCCCTCCCTCCCACAGAGCTGATTGTTGTTTGATTGGTCACTGGAAAGCAGCCTGTCCTGGGGGCGACTTGAAGTTGCCTTATAAGTTGCCTGATGATTCATACTCAAGTCGTGTCCAAGTTGCCTCCCAAAGTTGTACAGGAAGTCGTGTTGCCCCTGTGTGAACCGGGGGTTTCTATTTGTATATTTACCATTTTATTTTGTCAGTTTATTTTGTTTTTGGCTAAGAGAAGTAGATAGAGGAAATAATACAGAACTATAAAAGCAGTGGGAATGAAAAACAATGGTACATGCATCAACCAAGGACTGAGGTGCTTAAACTGCTTACTGAACATAAACTACACATTGCATACAAACCTCTGTATGAATATTCCAGAATGACCATAAAATATTAATAATAAAACACAGCAAAGTACTAACAGTGGCAGCAGAGACCCAGGATGATATCAGTGTCACTCCTGTGAACACAGACAATGAATATTACACCCTATGTGAGCCAGATCCCTTTGTGTCAAAGACAAGAAATTGAATATTGTTTAGATTTCCCTGCCTAGTAATAATCCAGGTGTTTGATATAAACAGTCTGTTGATTTCACAGATGCCCTGCGGGAACACCTGCTAGGTTTTCATGCATTATGCCCCATGGACAGGTGTGTTTATGTCCTCCAATGCAGAGCACCAATCAGACCTGAGCACAGGCGTTGCCAGGATACAGGGCCCCGGTCTCAGAGGAGAAGACACTATACACTGGGTCCAAAATACATCTGACTGGCGTCTCTGAATCTCTGGTGATATCTCTGCTCAGGGCGCTTGGCTTCTCACTTAATATTCAAACTAGTGGAACTAATAAAGTGCGGAAAACTGTCCTCGCTGTGTAGTCCCTCATAAAGGCCATAGCAAATTTAGAATAAAATAAAAAATACAAAAGGACCTCTGGGGTAAAAACGTTGCAAACAACATTATATTGCAGCATACTTTAAAGTCTCTAAAGCCAAAACTTCTTATTTCATTTGGGTTAGAGTAGGAAATGGTTAAATCACGTCAGTCTTTTTTCCCTGTCCTATAAAGCACTCAGGAAGGAAAGAATTGGAAATCTCTCTTATAAAGGGGATCCCTTGTTAGACAAATGTCATCAGAGTAAATGTCCCTATTGGAAGATTCTTCTTCTATTCCAGTTTAGGTGACAACCTACATTTTTTGGATTCTCCCTCACTTTACATCCAAGTGACAGTGGTTAACCACTTAAGGACCGGACCAATATGCTGCTAAATGACCCAAGGGGTTTTTACAATTCGGCACTGCGTCACTTTAACAGACAATTGCGCGGTAAAGGGACAACAGACACACCTTTGGACAACAGCAATGCCAGTCTGGGGGGAGGGAAGTGTTAGACTAGCAGATTTAGATACACTAAGCAAACTGAAGAAAAAACTCCAATTAACACTTTGTAGCAGTTACAGCAAAAATGTTGTTCCTTTTGGGATAAAGGTTTTACATAAATGAATTAAAGTGGTTGTAAAGGTTCCTTTTTTTAAATAACAAACATGTCATACTTACCTCAGCTGTGCAGTTCATTTTGGACAGAGTGGCCCCAATCGTCCTCTTCTGGGGTCCCACAGCGGCTCTCGCGGCTCCTCCCCGCAATAGATAACCCCGTCTGGGAAGCTCTCTCCCGAGGGGGTTACCCTGCGGGCACGCTCCTGTCTCATATACTTGGGTGTCCATAGCCGCCGAGTGTATATCTCAGCCCTGCCCCCCGTTGGTCACGTCATTGGATTTGATTGACAGCAGCGGGAGCCAATGGCTGCACTGCTATCAATCTATCCAATGAAGAGTCGAGAAGCCGTGAAGAGATCGACTTGGGATCGCGCCCACGAAAATTCAGGGCTCAGGTAAGCAAAACAGGGGGAGGGGGGGCGGACACAGCAAGGTGTTTTTTCACCTTAATGCATTAAAGTGAAAAAAACACAAAGGTTTGCAACCCCTTTAAAGTTGACCATTGTAAGCACCCCTGTCCATGTTATATTTTTTTAATTCTTAATTTTCGTACAGACATCGGGTGTCCAGGCCATTATATTTATAGAAGGGGAAAGGGAGTTTGCAACATCAGCAATACAGCACAATGAAAGCATGGTCAATGAAGATTAACATTCCTTCCATAGTCTGTACATAATAAACACATAGGTTACGCAAAGGCATGGCTCTTTTCAAGTCTGTAGAGCAAGTACAAATTACAACAAAAAAAGTCAAGCTTCCCGGCTATGGCAGGAGAGGAATAGAAAAAGAGGGATAGGAAGAGGGTACTGGAGTATGTGTTAAAATGGTTTGTCACAACCCCCTGAATGCTACATCTGCAGGACAGCTTGTTTTGTTAAAAAATAACAGCCTTTCTGGCTAGATTAGCAGGTGAAAATAAAGAAAAGAAAGTAAAAAGAAAAACAAATGCAGCCTTTACATCTAAGAACCTTCCGAGAGAAACCAGGAAAACAAGAGAGCACACTTCTATATATAATATGATGAATTTTAAGCTGTCCCTCCCTGCCAATAAACCTTTCATCAGCACAGCCCAAAATTCCAGCAGTCCTTGTAATGCAGGAACCATTACTGAAGCAGGGTGGTAAAGTGGCAGCACCCGACGAGTTCTTATTTTGACAAGTGACCAACCAATGTCTGGATCTTGCTGGTGGCTGAGCAAAACGTCAAAAGATTGACAATGTCAGCAAGCCTTGTACAGACAGGGATACAGGCCGGGGCAATGTGCTGGAACCACAGATCCAATTCTGCACTGTCAAAGTGTTGCTAATCCCACAACAGTAAAATCATAGTTACATAGTTAGTCAGGTTGAAAAAAGACACAAGTCCATCCAGTTCAACCATAAAAAAAATAAAAAATATCGTACAATCCCATATACCCAATTCTATACCCACAGTTGATCCAGAAGAAGGCTAAAAACTCCAGCAGAGCAAGATCCAAAATGCCTTCCTGATCCCAGAGAGGCAATCAGATTTTCCCTGGATCAACTTTACCTATAAATGTTAGTACCCAGTTATATTATGTACATTTAGGAAAGAATGCAAGCCTTTCTTAAAGCAATCTACTGAACTGGCCAGAACCACCTCTAGAGGGAGTCTGTTCCACATTTTACAGCTCTTACTGTGAAGAAACCTTTCCGTATTTGGAGATGATTTTTTTTCCCTCTAGACATAAAGACTACCCCCTTGTCTTTTGTGTTGCCCGTAAAGTTAATAACTCAACACCAAGTTCGCTATATGGACCCCTTATATATTTGTACATGTTGATCATGAGCTCCTCCATGCCTCTTATCAGTTTGTGTATGCAGCAAAGCATGCCTATTATACTCACTGTGGAACTTAAGGGGTTAATCCTCTGTACTGTGTAAAAGGGCTGTTTGATCCTGTAAGCACAGATCCGCCCTCCTGCACTGTCTATCTGGGGAAGGCCAGCTAACACACGGAGGGTAGCCAACCTGCATTTACATTTGATTGTTCTCAGAGCTAGCCAGGTCACATGATATTGGCATCACACATGTGGACGTGTATACAGGCTGCAGTGGAAATCACCTCCTACCTGAACTCTCAGCACTAGAGAAACTGTACAGTTTATCACTGACTGTGGGTATACAGATTATCCAAAAAGGTATATAGTGGCAATTAGGGCTGCAAGTAACGATTATTTTCATAATCGATTAGTTGGCCGATTATTGCTTCGATTACTCGGATAATAGCCTAAAAAAAAAAAAAAATATCGTACAATCCCATATACCCAATTCTATACCCACAGTTGATCCAGAGGAAGGCAAAAAACCCCAGCAGAGCATGATCCAATTTTTGGGCCAATTTGTTGTTGGGCAGATTACAAAACACAAATTGCCGCAAAAACACATTACATGCTTTTCTGCAGCTTCTCCATTGAAGTATATTGAACCAAAAAAAAACAAAATAGCACCGTTTTGCGTTAAAAAGTCCTTGCCCTTTCCAAATACGCAGCAGGTATGTGAATGTGTCCCATAGGAAAACATGTAAATGAACTGTAGTGTGTTTCTGCAAAAAGCACCAAAAAACAGAGGTGTGATCACAGCCTGAGATGTTTAGAAACATAACGGGGTTAAAAAAACAAAAATAAGTACAAAAAGAGCAAATAATCGCTACTGTAAGGGGTTAATTTTTTTACCGTGGGACAGTGAAAGTGATATTTACAGTAGCGATTTGCTTTTTTGTACTATAAAGGGCTAATTTTAGTTTTTTTTAACCCCATTATGTTACTGGCCGATTAATAGATTATGAAAATTGTAATCGATTAATTTCATAATCGATTAGTTGTCGATTAATCGATTAGTTGTTTCGGCCCTAGTGGCAATATTTTAATATAAAAAAGATGTATAAGCTGTGGGCACTGTGGGGGCACAGATTAACTATTTTCATACTACTGGGTTTAGTAACACTAAGCCTCAAACAAACGATCACATTTATGGGGGACCGTTCGTCCGTTTTTTGTTGCATGCTAGTCTCATGTTGAAAGTGAAGAGGTTACTCACCATACGAAAATTCTCGTACAACAGAATACAACTTCAGAAGTGACGTAATGTATTCAACATAGTTTTGTATGTATTCTTTCGTTTCTGAGCATGCGTAGTCTTGCTCTTACTATTTTCTTCGGACCAAAACTGTACTAATTAAAAGAAAATCGGACGTTAAGTTCACGTACGACAAAAAATTTATAGTCTGCACATCCAGTTTTTGTCAAAAAATAGGAAGCAACTGTCGAACGCACCGTACTATCGATTTTACTTGTATCGCGTGTACCGGCTCCATGTTGAAGTAAATGTCTATAAATGTGACCGGCTCCACATTGAAGTTCTCTAATTTCTTTTTACAATATGCAAAGTCATATATATTCTATTCAGGGGAAAATAGCTGAGCACAGCATATTCTATTCGCCAAATCTACCCAGAAAATCATATACATTCTAATTCACTCTGCCTGACAAATATTGTATAGATCCATACATTACAAACACTGCCTATAAAGAAAGGAGGAGAGAGAGAGAGAGAGAGAGAGAGAGAGAGAGAGAGAGAGAGAGAGAGAGAGAGAGAGAGAGAGAGAGAGAGAGAGAGAGAGAGAGAGAGAGAGAGAGAGAGAGAGAGAGAGAGAGAGAGAGAGAGAGAGAGAGAGAGAGAGAGAGAGAGAGAGAGAGAGAGAGAGAGAGAGAGAGAGAGAGAGAGAGAGAGAGAGAGAGAGAGAGAGAGAGAGAGAGAGAGAGAGAGAGAGAGAGAGAGAGAGAGAGAGAGAGAGAGAGAGAGAGAGAGAGAGAGAGAGAGAGAGAGAGAGAGAGAGAAAAGGGATATACCGTAGATAGAATGGGGACGGACAGACAAAAAGTGAGCGGAATTTTAAGAAAGAGAGATTTATAAATCGGTGACTTTGATCCAAATTTTACACTGAGCTTGCAGGGGAGTTGCAGAAATCCTAAAAGTATAATCCGCCCAACCGCCGAGCATCTGCATATTTCCTGGATTTTAATCAATATCTGTCAGATTTGTCATAGACCTCAAGGAGCGTAAAGCGATATTTAAGCTGGGCTGAAGTGTGGTAGAAGAGGAAGTCAGCGAGTTTTGAAGAGAATAAAGAGCGTGATGTGTCTGATCAGACGGATTAGATTCTGTCATGTTGGAAAACTAGTTTTCTGAGAAGCAGTGCGCAACTACTTATTCCATCACGGTTCATTGGCTGCCGTCTTCTCTCTCGCCAGAGAGCGATGGATGGAAGAGAACAGAGGGATAAAAAATGATAAAAGTAATCAAATTAAAATTCCAGAGAGCTGGTTGTGTGACCATGGCATTGTCCGTCCCAACAAAGCGGATCCATATTCATTTCCCACTATGGCAATAAAGAAACCTCATCAAAATAGTTCATAGAATAGTAATCAGTGGTCTGTGCTCTAAGGGCTCTTTCACACGTCCGTTCCGTTCGTCCGTTTTTTGGACGTCCGTTAACGGACCGCAATGCTTCCCTATGGGCTAGCGTCCGTTAGCGGATGAGCATCTGCTAACATCCGTTAGCATCCGTCTGCGTTCAGTTCCGTTTTTTTGGACGGAAGAAAACCCTATTTTTCTTCCGTCTAAAAAACGGAACGGACGAAAAACGGACGTTAACGGATGATCCGTTTATCATCCGTTCCGCTAACATCCGTTTTTCTATGTAAAAAGCCCCAAAAAAAAAAAAAAAAAAAAACGGATGAAAAAACTGATGCAAAAACTGATGCAAAAACTGACGAAAAACTGACTAAAAACTGACTAAAAACTGATGGAAAAACGGATCAACTGATGAAAAAAAAACTGATCTGAAAAACTGAACGGACGTGTGAAAGAGCCCTAAGCAGAACAAAACCCTATATCACACACACAACCTGACCAGTCTGAGCTAACCTTCTACTCCCTGATTACCAGTGACCTAGAGATCTGGGAACTCCTAATCGTAGGCCTATCATTCAGAGGTTCCCAACTCCTCCCAGTCTAATTATTATGAGCCCTGAATGATCAAAAAGAGGTATACATAGGAGTACAAGAGGAGAGGGCTGTAGGAAACATGGGTCTGGTTTCAGAGTGAGGTTATACAGACAGACAATAAAGTGTTAGGTGGCTAGGCATGCTGGGACTTGTAGTTCTGCAGCACTATGGTAGGTTGACACGGCAATGATAGCAAAGGCTTCATAAATGCTGCACCAAGCACAATTCTCCAGTGTGCCATCTTATTACATACTAAATCCGCCATCTCCCCCAACGATACGCTTCAGGATTTACTTCTTGCTTTCTTTCACAATTTATACATTTAAATAAAAGTCGTTGACACGGCAGAACGATTTTTATCACCGCAGATGTGTGGCCGTCTGTTAAAATCTAGAAGCCAGTGTAAAACTTCCCAGAGACACCGCAAACAAGAGGAAATATTTACATCTTCCTGGACAGACAAACGACATACTAAGCTCCACGCTGAAGAGTTGTCTGATAGAAATAAAGAGTGTGTAATAATCCAGATCACAGCCCAAGAGTTCCCGAGATGAATTTGGATGAGATACCTGCAGCTGCCAACGTTTTTAAATAGATTTCCAGGGACAAAAATTCTCAGCGCTAAAGCTACATAAGCTAAAGGTGTCGGAATATTAAGCTGCAAACTGCGGCCTCCATACAAGGTAGGTCATATGGCAGCCTAATGACTGTCTCTGTCTATGAAGACCATGTTCAGGAGTCAGGACCGGTCCATAGAGCTTTCACTTTCCTATTAATGTGATCTGGATGATGGTGTTTTTATAGGAGCACTAGGGCCTGAAAGATTCTGGAACAGATTATACTGCTCATTGAAGCAGAGAAGTCAGAACTGAGAAAGCTGATTGGTTGCTCTGGGTTACAGCAGCCTGCACATAGCTCTTTATATTCTTACATGAGAGACGCAGCAGATGATACGCTGGACTGCCACCATCTCGCTGTATATTATCTGCCCCATAATAAACCATGGCCAGCTGGGAATGGAGACAGATTGTGGTGTGCCATGAAAGGTCGCCATCGCTAAATAATACTTACTAAGGAAAATAAGCCAACCTGCAGCAGCCACTTGTGAGAGATTCAGATCATTTAGAAATAGGCATTCATATGCTGCAACCTGTGAAATGCCAGGAAACTGCCATGCAGAGCTCCACTCCATTTATACAAATAAAGGCTGACACAATTTTTGTTTTAATATTAATTTATAAATATATATGACGAGCAACTTTATTACTGCATATGCTCTATGCCAGGGGTAGGCAACCCGGGGGCCTCCAGCTGTTATGGAACTACATTTCCCATGAGGCATTGCAAGGCTAGCAGTTACAATTACTCCCAGAGGCATGATGGTACTTGTAGTTCTGCAACAGCTGGAGGGCTCCAGGTTGCCTACCCCTGCTCTATGCAAACCAAATTAAGGTAAGTGGCCTTCCTACCCAGGGGAAAAGTCAAATCCCAGCAGAGCAGAAACATATTTTCACTGTTGTCCTATTGGTAAAGGATCCATCAATGGGATCAGGCATTGTGCAATTCATGGTGTTTAGAAAGCAGAAGAATTGCTGCAACAGTCATTAGATCACAAGTGTTTGATCACCACTAGTTGCTGTGAGGAGCTCTGCTATGCTAGACAAATTTGTTGGTCATATTAGGTCAACAATATCACAAGCATCCTCATCCCTTTGTGCACAAGCAGCTGTGAGGTGGGAAGAATCTGGCTGCAGTGGGCAGGAGTGATGGCCATAGATGGTTCGAATTTTGACCAGTTCAGCAGGGACCGGCTGAGATTCAAACAAGCTATTGGCATGCTGCATGTACCCAATCTGATCCATTCATCGGCTTGGGTACAACCAGCATGTCAGATTTTCAGCTTGTGATTATTGCCAGCGGCCCTAGCCACTAGCAATAATCACTGTGGTCTCCCGGAAAGGATGGCTCCCCACGCCCCCAACCCTGCCAGGAGAACACAATAGAAAGAGATCACCCCATCTCTTGCCGGCCTTATGGCTTTGGTCCAAACTCAAGCTGGGACCAAACCATTGCATCCCTATCATAAAGTAAAGCAAAGAATAGAGAGAATATAGGAAGAATGAAAAATGTACTTATCGTACAAATATATATGCCAAACTATCTGTTTTCTGTAATTAGTATCACACGTCTTCAATCTGGTAATAAGTTAGTCTAATTAAAGCGGAGCTCCACCCTAAAGTGGAACTACCGCTCATCGGAACCCTCCTCCCCTCCGGTGTCACATTTGACTCCTTTCAGGGGGAGGGGGGTGCAGATACCTGTCTAAAGACAGGTTTTTGCACCCACTTCCGGCCACACAGTCTGCGGGTAGACTGCGGGCAGGACGTCAGATCCCAGCCCCCCCGTTGTGTTCTGGGAAACACACAGCTCCCAGAACACAGCGGGAACCAGTCAGCATGGCACAGCCCAACTCGCGCATGCGCCGTAGGGAACTGGGCAGAGAAGCTGGAGCGCTTCACTTCCTGGTTCCCTCACAGAGGATGGGGGTGGGGGCAGCATAGTGACGAGCGAACGCTCGTCCTCTGCTGCGGACGGCGCTGGACTCCAGGACAGGTAAGTGTGCTGATATTAAAAGTCAGCAGCTGCAGTATAGGTAGCTGCTGGCTTTTAATATTTTTTTTATTGCAAGTCATGGGTCTACCAACAGAATGGTGACCCAAAACATACATATAAAACACCCAAGGATGGCTGAGGACAAATTACTGGACAATTCTAAACTGGCCTTCTATTAGCCCTAATCTGAATCATACTGATCTATGGAAAGTGCTGAAACATGCAGTCTGCAGAAGGCACCTTCAATCCTGAGAAGGCTGGAGTAGTCTGTTGTCTGCAGGTACAGAAATTGCTTGGTTGCAGACAGTCATGAACCTTTAAAGGTTGTGCAACCCAACATTAGGTTAACGTCCCATAATGTTCATTTGTTTTATTATTTAACATATTCTGTTTTAAGATATTTCAGAGAAAATCATGGGTTTTTCTTTTTTGGTGGAAAGGTACCATATCTGTAATAATGAGAGGGATGTCACTGTGATGATCTCTGCTCAATTAGGTAATGATAGCTGTCACTGAACAGAAGAAAATGGGTGAACACATCTCTCTATTGTACAACAAAGATCAATTCACGTACCAACAGTTTCATCTGCCAGGAAATGATGGAATCTCTGACAATACCACAGGTAGAAATGTGTATATATAATATATATATATATATATATATATATATATATATATATATATATATATATATATATTTATTTAGTAGAGGAGGAGAAGGTTAGACCCCATCAGCTTTTTTTTTTTCTATTTCCCTGTTGCAGATTTCCCTCACTTCCTGTCAAGTAAAGGTGTTGTCACTGGAAAAGAAAGTTAGGCCCCTTTCACACTAGAGATCTGATCTGGTCCGGCTGTCTGTTTTTCAGCCGGACCTCATCAAACCCTCCGTTCTCTTCTATGATGTAAACGGACTTGTAAAAAGAAAGGGGATCTGATCCCCTCTGGCTGGCCGGATCAGGGGGAAGCTGGGTGTAAACAGACAGCCGGTTCATCTACAGGCTGCCCATAGAGCAGAGCGGGCCGTGTCTGTGCTCACCCTGCATAAGACAGATGGCCGGTCCATGGCCATTCCTCTCAGCTCAGCTCTCCAGAGCATCAGTGGACAGATCCCCACTGAGCAAAAATAGATCTGGCCTGTGTGAAAGGGGCCCATGTAAAAAAAACTGATAGGGGTTTTACCTCTTCCCCATTCCATCCAAAGAAAAATGTTTTGGCTGGACTTACACTTTAAGGTCATTCCAGTTCACAAGTGTCTAATAATAACAGACATGTTGTCGTCTTGTTTCAGGAATTGATTTGTACAGTACATGGTTCTGTTCCCAGGCCCGGCACTCTTTACTGTGTGACATTGGGCATTGCAGTGACCTAGATCTGACAGCGGCACCAAGCGAAGCTGCCACAGCTCAAGTTCTGGAGGCAGAGATTGGGAAATGTCAGTCTGCCAGGCTCAGTCCACATCACTTCCGTGGCTTTCCACCGCTGCAAATAATTACTGGAAACAAACGAATTCTTGCTGCCAGCAGGGAGAAAACAGCTAACGAGCTGACACAATAAAAACAGGCCTTGCTGTATTATGAGACAGAGAGGAGTCTGCTGCCCCTGACACAAATCACAAGCTCCTCCGAAAAGCTCAGCTAAAGCTTCCATTTCACATTCAGAGAACTACACAATCTCCAAATTCTTGCACCCATCTCCACTTTATCAGCTCAGCAGAATGGAGCATATGGTGAAAATTTCCAACCCACACTCCTTCCAATGCTCTATGCCAAAATGATTGCTCATGCTTTGAACAGGAAGACAGTCAAATAAAGGCACCGAAAATGTTAATAAAACACTTTGATTCCATACATGACCAGCATATGACACCTCTATAACTGAGAAAGATGAAGACACCAGCCACAGAGAAGAGACATACATTTCTCACCTAACGTGACAATCGATTTCTGCAGAGCAGTCCAAACACGCAAGGTTTGTTTCCTGCCTATATTGCGATCCTTCATCACATTTAGGATGGGTTCACACTGCTGCGTCGTTAGACATCACATGTGATTCGCACCACACTGCTGTGCAGATCACACGTGATGTCTGTGCAATGCGAATCCAGCCATACAAATTGTATGGCTGAATTTGCATCGCATTCGCACCAAAATGGTGCAGGACCTTTTTTTGGTCCACCCTGGAATTGGATCACGTGCGATCCGATTCCTGCACCATTTGACAGTTCGCACTGCGATATGCAAACCCATCTGGGGGTGTCATTAACTTTCTATTAAACCCTGCAGTGGTTTGCATAGGGCAGCGCAAACTGTCTGCAAGTTCTATGCGATGCAGGAACCAGCAAAGGAATCGCGATGGTTCCCGAATCGCGCTAGTGTGAACCGAGCCTCATCTCCTGTTCACAACACCAATAGGAGCGCCCCAATCCCCACACTGCCCCGACTTTGCAGCGCTGCACCGATTTCTGAAAGTAGTTCCTGCACTACTTTTGGCTACTTAGGGGGAAATTTTATTAGACATCTGTGCATGAACCCGCACAGATGTCTTTCAAGTCACCCCCGAAGTCGGTCTGAAATGCTGCTTTGAAATCGTACAAGTTCAGATGAACACACATGATATCAAAGCCGTGTTCAGTGTGAACTTAAGCCTAGGTTCACACTGCTGCGAATTCAAAATCGCGGTAAAATCGCGCATTTTACCGCGATTTTGCTGCGATTTTGCCGCGATTTCGGCCGCAATTTTATGTAAATCGCGGCCCAAAATCGCAAAAAGTAGTACAGGAACTACTTTTTGAAATCGCAGATGCGGCGTCGCACTGATTAGGACAGTGCCATTGCCGACAATTGCCGCCGATTTGAGATGCGATTTGACATGTCAAATCGCATCTCAAATCGTTCCAAATCGTACCCAGTGTGAACCAGGGCTTAAGCAGAGTTTCACCCATTTTAATAAACAGATACTCAGCTGTCACACGGTCCAGCGAAGTGGCCACTCAAGACCTCCCTCCCTCCTCTCCATGGCGCCAGCATTGCAAGTGTGGGCACCCGGCTGTCACAGCTTGTGGCTTCACAGCCAGGCGCCCACTGTGCATGTGCGAGTTGTGCTGCTCGGTCCTGAATGGCCGGGCAATCTTTTGGGACCTGAAGATTGCAGTGAGGGAGGGGGGAGAGTTGAACTTTGTTGCGGCGCCAGGAGAGGAAGTGGTACCCGCTCTCCCTCCAAAATATAACAAGGCAAATGTGGCATGGCAGGGGGTCACGAGTTCTTAAAGTGGAAGTTCCATTTTTTAAACCCTCATCCTCACATGTTTGCATAGCAGAATTTAAAGCAGGTGTGCTCAACCTGAACCTGTGGCCCTCCAGCTGTTGCGGAACTAGCCATGAGGTAATGCAAGGCGGATACATTTTTAACATGTGTTTGTAATGTTGTAGAGTGACAATACGCTGGAAATATCCACAAGCATATATTTAGGAGACTTAGGCTGACCATACATTATATAATTTTCCTTTAGGTTTACCAAAACCATATAACCTGAACATTTTCAATTATCATGCAATCAGGCAAGTCCATGCACTACATAGTTGTAGGAAAATCTAAAGAAAATTTAATACTGTATGGCCAGCCTTACAACTGAGAAAATATTTTCTGGGTCAGATATACATATTATACTTCCACTGCATACCGAGAAAACACAGCCCATAGTGAAATATTATAAGCAGGAAAAGTGGGGCGTGTAGTCGGATATTTTCGGGGACAAACCATTAGCAGTTTTGTTTGTTCCCTGGAAATCAGCGAGCTGTCATTTCTATTCCAACAGTAAGAAGGAAGAGAGGGCACTCAGCCGCTATTAACTTTGGAAGCCCTTCCATGGCTGCAGGCTTTCCTCCTCCTTGTATGGCCAGGTCTCCTGCAATCTGAATCTTGGCCCCCTGCCCAGGTCCCCTGGGGCCTCCAGGAAAATCTCAACAAAGTCCTCTGGGGAAAAAAAAACTGACTCTTTATAAACTGTACAGCTGGTACTGCATCCACTGCCATCCCTAACCAGAGCTGAGCACAATTATTCTACAGAATCGGATTTCCTTTTACCATGATCACCTACACACTGTATTACTGTATAGAAAGATAAGCTTTTCTACATACATTACAGGACACCTAGGACTTCTCCACACCACATGGAAAAGGGTACCACACTGTACACAGTGTGTGAATGTATGAAATGGAATATACCCCTTATATATATATAAAATACAAGTGAACTAGGATATATAGGGCTTCTTTGGGACTCACACTGTATATATTGTGTGAATGCATAGAATGGTAAACACCCAATATACACACATTTGCACGTCACCTAGGGCATATAGGAATTATTTTAAGAGCAACATTCCCCTCTGGATGATATATGTACATTGAAGGAATTTTAACAAACTTTGATGCAGATTACTACCATTTCTTATTCTGAAGAAATATCTCTTTGTTTGTCTGTGTCCATGTACTGAATTTGTATGGGAGTTCTTTTATAATTATCTATCAGCTGCTGCACCTGCAGGGTTTAAACTGAAGAAATTGCAGGGTCTGCATCCCTTTAGACACGATTCCCTTTCGGTGCATCTCACAAAAAAGGATGTTGTTGTTGCATGGGATGCCCAAAATTTGAATTGTATCTTAGTGCAGACTTCAGAGAAAATCAGTGAGCCAATCACACAAGCAGGAAATCACATTTCTGAGGGGTGGTTTGTACACCATCTGTGTATAGAACACCTCTATGTAGCCACATTACATTGCATTTTACAGAAAATCACAGCACTGCAGATTGAAAAGGAAATTACAATGAATCTTGTGCTACAAATGTATACACAAGATTATTTTTTTACCCTTTTACCTTGTGTGGGAGATGTATCACACTGTACATTCTGTATAAATGTAAAGAATTGTAAATGGCCCCCCAAAACATACAATACAGGTAGGACATATAGGACTTCTCTATACCTTGTGTAGGAGAGGTAACTCCGAGTACACACTGTAAGAATCTTACAGAATAATGACTACCTGTTATACAAACATAATAGATCACCTAAGACTTTTCCGGACCGCGTGTTGGAGACATTATACCATACACACTTTATAAATGTATAAAATAGTATATATCAGTTATATACATACTGTATATAGATGTCAGGACTACATAGAGCAGGCATGTCCACAGTCCAGCCCGCAGGCCAATTGCAGGCCCATGTTCTGGTTTAACACAGCCCCACTGGTAATTTGGATATATATATCTTTTGTGGCCCCAAAAGATATATAACGTATTTATCGTTCAGTTCTGGCAGCCTCGGAGGGGACAGGGAGGGGGTGGGACGAGTGCCGTACCAATTACATGCAGGAGAATCTCCTGTTTACTCGGCAGCCTCTGTAATAGGAAGTCCCGTCTCCTGGGCTGGCATTGGATGACTGTTCTGTCTATCATAGGAGGTGGGACTTTGTATTAAAGAGGCCGCCGAGTAAACAGGAGATTCTCCTGTATGTAATCTTGGCGCTAGTCCCGCCCCCCTCCCTGTCCCCTCCGTGGATGCAGATGGGCATGGATCAGGCTGCACTGATGGCAAGGGTGAGGCTGCATTCATGGCAAGGGTGAGGCTGCATTCATGGCAAGGGTGAAGCTGCATTCATGGCAAGGGTGAGGCTGCATTCATGGCAATGGTGAGGCTGCATTCATGGCAATGGTGAGGCTGAATTTATGGGCACTGACCCTTATTTTGCTTCACAGTTCTGTATTTAAAACTTTATTTTTTTCCTGAAACTTGCCTCTTAAAGTGAAGGTGAGTGTTATATGCCGGTGTGCGTTATACACCGATAAATACTGTATATCCAAATAACACACCAAGCTCATCCTTAGACTCTTCACCACACACAGCCACAAATGCAAGATAATTCTTGTTGGGCAGTGTATTAGTATTTGCATTTAATTTTATTGCTTAAAAGAATGTCAGAAAAAATGGTCTGCCCTTGCGCATGTTCTAAGGATGACCTCCGGCGTGTTCGCACAGTCCACGTGCAGAGCTCACCTGGAAGTCGGCACTGCGCTGCGCTAATCACAGGCAGGGAGACATTGTCCCGATGCTTGGCTGCAGAGATCGGGAAATGTCCCCCTGGCTATGATTAGCGCAGCGCGGTGCTGACTTCCTGGCGGGCTCTGCACGTGGACTGTGCGAACACGCCGGAGCTCATCCTTAGCATGTTCACTTCATCAAATCTGGCCCTTTTTTTGAAAAAAAGTTTGGACACCCCTGACAGAGTGATAAGGTCTCAGGCTGAGAACGTTTCTTTGTCTCTGAAGTATGTTTTGACTTGTAATGTTTGTTATATGTTGCCCCAAAAACTATACTCAGCACTGAGGAATATCTGGCTTCAAGAAGGGCTAAGGCTCCATGCACACTGAAGCTTATAAAAGCTATAAAAAAAACGCCAGTAGCTTTGCAGGGAGCCTTTCAACGTTTTTTTAGCATTCTTGCAAAAGCTTTAATCAGCGTTTTTGAGTGTAGCTTTTTTCTTTTTTTTTTACTTTTTTTGGAATGGATTAAAAAACGCAAAAAAACGCTGGCGCCAGCGTTTTTGAGCGTTTTGCATTTTATTCCGCCGAAAAACAGCACTTTGAACACAAATTTCGGGCGTTCAGAAAAAAGCCAATAAACTCCAAAGCTCATTAACACTAAAAAACGCCCAGGTGTGCATGGGCGCATAGTGTTCAGTTCATGGGCTTTAAAAAAAAAGCCAAAACGCCAATAAACTGCAGTTTATCAGCTTCAGTGTGCATGGAGCCTAAAGGATAGAATAGTAATATACATCCACCATTATGAGTATAAGGGTGTCAGATAGCGAATACAGCTAATGCTCATTCTTGTGCAGCTACTGCTCTTTGCCATGCAGCTAATGCTGCTCTTGCACCTGTATCAGCACACAGAAAAGCTTGGGCTAATATCCAGCGTGCATTGACATGTAGGCGCATTTCTGTGCCCCAGCACACACATCCACGCACATTAGCACCAAGCTGACCATTTAAAGGAGAGTCTGGTGTGTTCTAATCGCTGATGTTCTTCATTTTTACTGTGACCCATGTTCCTGCTTGCTGAATAATCTTCTGTTGCTGACCTGGCTCGTTCCCAACCTTACTCTGTGGATTCTGGATACCGACCATGGTTTGCTTCCGATTCATCTTGGCCTGCTTGCCTGGTAATGACCCTGGCCTGCTCCTAGACCTAGCTCTGCCTGCTTCCTGTCCATGTTGCTGCCTCACCTTGTCTAAATCTCTATCTGTGGCAATCACCTGCTGCCAAGTTAACAGCACCTGAGCTTCTTTGAGCCTTGTACCTCTGTCATCACATTCAGGGATCAAAGCCGCAAGGGAAGCCCTCTCGTCAACTCAGCCTTCAACCATACTAAGTGACACAAGGCCTCCCATCCCTGCCCTTCCCTGCTCTGGGGATCCACCACTTTATGTACCATCTGATGCTGCAGGGTGTCCTGTGAGATCTGAGTACTACCAAGGAGTCACAGCCACCCTGGGAGGTTTTATCACCTGTGATGTGGGCATGAATCAGAGAGTCGCAATGAATGACCTCATCCTGACTTGGAAACCTCCCCAGAAAAGGGATCCAGAGGATGACACAGGATTAAAGTTCTGACAATATGGATTACAGCTCTATTGCTGGCCACAGGATGTGAGTCAACAAACATGACACAATTCGAGTGCCCAGGAAATACTTCTTACCATACACAGAAGCATCTCTCATTCCCTAGGAAGTCAGTCTGATGGTAAATACACACTGTACAATCTATCCCAGACCAGCTATACAAGAGGATGTGTGCCTGGGGGTAGCGAGGCACTCTGCCATACCATAACTCCAATTCCACCAGGCTCTGTCCAAAAGTGACACATTTCTGGGCCTTATTATCGGAACCCTTCTACCTGTGATATATTGTGAGGACACTACACATCGTCATCTATAGAGGTTATATAGTAATTCTAAACATGCGGTATAGTGTGATGATTCTATACATCCCATACATGGGGTATATGCTGAAGAACCTACACATCTCCTATATGGGGGTATATGCTGAAGAACCTACACATCTCCTATATGGGGTATATGCTTAAGAACTTACACATCTCCTATATGGGGTACATGCTGAAGAACCTACACATCTCCTATATGGGGTACATGCTGAAGAACCTACACATCTCCTATATGGGGTATATGCTGAATAACCTACACAGCTCCTATATGGGGTATATGCTGAATAACCTACACAGCTCCTATATGGGGTATATGCTGAGGATCCTACACATCTCCTATATGGGGTATATGCTGAAGAACCTACACATCTCCTATATGGGGTATATGCTGAAGAACTTACACAGCTCCTATCTGGGGTATATGCTGAAGAACCTGCACAGCTCCTATATGGGGGAATATGCTGAAGAACCTACACATCTCCTATATGGGGTATATGCTGAAGAACTTACACAGCTCCTATCTGGGGTATATGCTGAAGAACCTGCACAGCTCCTATATGGGGTATATGCTGAAGAACCTACACATCTCCTATATGGGGTATATGCTGAAGAACTTACACAGCTCCTATCTGGGGTATATGCTGAAGAACCTACACAGCTCCTATATGGGGTATATGCTGAAGAACCTACACATCTCCTATATGGGGTATATGCTGAAGAACCTACACATCTCCTATATGGGGTATATGCTGAAGAACCTGCACAGCTCCTATATGGGGTATATGCTGAGGATCCTACACATCTCCTATATGGGGTATATGCTGAAGAACCTACACATCTCCTATATGGGGTACATGCTGAAGAACCTACACATCTCCTATATGGGGTACATGCTGAGGATCCTACACATCTCCTATATGGGGTACATGCTGAAGAACCTACACATCTCCTATATGGGGTATATGCTGAATAACCTACACAGCTCCTATATGGGGTATATGCTGAAGAACCTACACAGCTCCTATACGGGTATATGCCGAGGATCCTACTCAATACCTATATGATGTAAATTATGATGATCATACACATTACACATATGCAATAAATTATGAGGATCCTACTCAACTATACTCATCACATATATGAGGTATATTTTGAGGATCCTACACATTGCATAAATGAGGTGTACTGTGAGGATCCTACACATCACTTATAAGATGTGTATTGTGAGTATCCTACTCAACACCTCTATGGGGTATAGTGTGGGGATTATACATGACATATATATGATGTATTGTGAGAATCCTATACATCACAGATATGAGGCATACTGTGAGGATTCTACACATCACACATGTGTATTATACAGTATTTTAGGGATCAGCTGAGGTATATTGTGGGGTCCCATATTTTACATACATGAGTTATATTGTGAGGATCCTATACATTACATATATGAGGGATATTGTAAGGAACCTACACATCACATCCAGTATATGGGGATATACTGTGATGGCCATACACTTTAACTAAAGTGGGTATTAGCTAAGGAACCTATACATTATCTAAGTTGAAGATCCCTTATATCGCCCATATGGCATATATTCTGAAGATCACCGATATGGGTTATTTGCTGGAAATCACCCATTTGAAGCATATAGTGAACTCCCCTAGATCAGGTATATAGGGGCTTTATACTCAAAGAAAACATTTTTCTTTCTGCAGAACTTATAACAACTTTAAAAGCAAAACATCAGAGAAACATCTCGCTGAAACAGTATGAGAGCAATAAACCAATCAAAGAGAAATCAAGATGACGGTCGGGCAAACAACAAACCAGTTCCAGCAAGTCCTGGTACTAAGCACAGCTTCTAGAAGAGAAGCCGCAATACCTTTATTACCTCCGACCAGCAGAATTCTCCATTGTGGAATTGTGTCATACAATTAACAAATAAATTAATTTCCTTGCTGGGGTATACACAACTCTAGAAACCATTACGGTAACCATTTCCTCCCCAGAGCTTTCAGCTTTTTATCATTAACACGACACAAACAATAGCAACACAATGTACAATCCGCTACTGACACTATGGCGCATACTTCTAAAATCACAGGCCTTTGTCTTCACACAGCCCAGGCTGCTGAGGTGGAGCATCTGACATTGCAGCAGAAATATGCCATTTTGTTTTTTGCATGATAATGAGAAGAAAATTGCAGATGTATGAATGTTTCATTTAAAAGGACATGAAGGCCAAAAATGTTCCTTCCTATGTATGTCTGGCACAGGATAATGAATACACTGCACAAAGTTTTATCCTCGTCTTGTCTACAGATTATAGTCAAAATTTATGTCTGCTGCGGCTTACTTTGATGTATGCTATACTGCACCCAAAGACATCACAGCCCCAGTAATGACACACACAAATGAGTAGAGGGACCATTGCACTACCATGGATAGAAGACTCATTGCACCAACATGGTAGAAGGCTCATTACACTACCAAGGGTAGAAGGCTCATTGCACCAACATTGTAGAAGGCTCATTGAACTACCATGATTCACAGCCGCAATAATGGCACATACAAATGAACAGAGGGTTCATTGCACTTTAATGGATAGAAGGCTCATTGCATCAACATATATAGAAAGCTCATTGCACTATTATGTATAGAAGGCTCATTGCACTACCATGGATAGAAGGCTCATTGCACTACCATGGATAGAAGGCTCATTGCACTACCATGGATAGAAGGCTCATTGCACTACCATGGATAGAAGGCTCATTGCACTACCATGGATAGAAGGCTCATTGCACTACCATGGATAGAAGACTCATTGCACTATCATGGATAAAATACTCATTGTATAGACATGGTTAAAAGGCTTATTTGCACTACCATGTAAAGAATGCTCATTGGACTACAATGAATAGAAGGCTCATCGTAGCCAATTCACAGTGACCATGCAGGCCAACAGCAGTAAATAACACAATTGAATTTCAGTATCTGTAGAGGCGATTGGAGGATAATACAAAACCATAATAAGTATGGTCGAGTACCCACAGGGTTTTTGATCGATACACATAATCAATCACCAAACATTCCATCTCCTGTGGAGAAATGGCAATCACCCATAAACTGCATTGTCAGCCAAGCAAGTAAAGGCAAATTACCTTCTGATAATTTTTCTGGGACAAATCCAAAACAGCTCTGGCAACACCAGTTGTAACATGAGGTCTTACGTCAGGGGTGCTCAACCTTTTGAAGAGCGAGGGCCACTTTAGCAACTTGATAACCAGTCGCGGGCCACAATTAGCGGACTCTGCTTATGCAGAGGGGACAAGGACACAGCCCGTTCTACTCTATGGGCCCTCCAATCTGACGGAAGAACGGATCCCCTTCTGTTTTTTTTGCGGATCGGATTGGAGGTCGTGGGAAAGGGGCCCAAGGCTGCTTTCAAGCTGATGTGATGGGGTTTACTGCAGCGCAGTGCATCTGTAGCTTTCCTGCAGGTTAGCTGCACTTTGCCTTAGGCTTCTATTATATCCTGCAGGTGTGGTGCACTTTCTGAAAGCTCACCAAACCTGCAGGCAATAACAGAAGTCTATGGCTCAGTGAAGGTAACCCGCAGGTGCATTG
Organism: Rana temporaria; assembly: GCF_905171775.1. Classification (NCBI taxonomy): domain Eukaryota; kingdom Metazoa; phylum Chordata; class Amphibia; order Anura; family Ranidae; genus Rana; species Rana temporaria. Next base: position 103,753,362 of record NC_053497.1, read on the forward strand.
CGCTGCACCTGCAAATCCGTTTGAAAGCAGCCCAGTAACCACTGAAGAACAGATATACCCACTGTGATTTTAGTAATAAATTTACCTATAATAATAGTCTTCCATTCATGTATCGTTGACTGTTGCTGTCCCAGGCAGAGTGCATTTGGTATCACTCCTACAAAAACTGTAGCTGCCGACTTTTAATAAACAACCACTCACCTGTCCCATGATCCAGCGATGTGCCTCCTCCAGCCCTCGCTGCTCTGTCCCCGGGGATGTCAAAAACGGCACTTTGAAGGCGATTTTCAGGCATTCAGAAAAAAGCCCATAAACTCCACTGCTGAAAAACTTCCATGTGTGCATGGACACATAGGCTAACATAGAGTGGAGTTTATGGGCTTTTAAAAAAACGCCCAAACTACAATAAACTGCAGTTTATCAGCTCCAGTGTAGAGCCTAACCCAACAAATTATGAATCGAACAGCAACAACCACCATCATAAAAGATTCAACTCCACATACTTGCAGCAGACATCCTCCGTCAATACAGTATGCCTACACTGGGGAGTTCCTGGAGGACAGGCTCATATTTTACATTCCTGTCCCTCCATACATTACATAAGACATTGGTGCAGAATTCCGAGACTCTGCCATAATGGTGTCATATGAGAATAGAATATTCCAGCCTATCTGTATACAATTACACACCATTTTGTAAGTGTAGTTATAGGACAGGAGGGCATTCTATAAAAAATATATATTTTATAGTAGTATTTCTATATCACACTGTGCTAGTATCATAGAACCAAGCATGCCACATTAAGAATTGTTGTAGCAGTATATAAATTCATACACCTTACTGTAACGGTATTATACAAGAATAAACTAACCCATATCATGTATTATTAGAGCGATATATCCAAATTCCATCATCCCACTGTAACAGTATTACAGGAAACCACAATATCCAATAATGTATGTCACACTATCTGTACTCATACACCCTGTTCTAATGGTATCTATCCTATATTATGTATTCATACACCCCACTGTAGCAGTATCATACAAAAGCAAATATCTTCTATTGGATATCACAGCACCGCGCTGTAGCTTACAGGAGGGGAGGGCATTCTGTACAACTTATAGCTGTATATGTATTCCTATACCTTGCTGTAACAGTATTATAGGAGGAGATGGTGTTTTATATATTATTTTGGCCCAATGGCCCAAACCTTGCTAATGCCATTTTCATTTGAGGTAGGTAAATTATCAGCCGAAAATTGGGTTATTCATGTTTTGGCGATAAAAATAAAAAAACGATTGCAATAATGGCCTCTGAAAAAATGGCCACAATTCGTGCGTTTTTCATAGGTCATGTAACTCGAAAACTGCATCAAAACCGCAAAACGGGTGGGCAGGTGCGTTTTTGTAACTGACCATACATGCACCAAAAAAGGGCAAGCAGAATTTTTACCACCGCAACAGAAGAGTAGCGGACCAGTGTGACGACATACATAGAATTTAAAGGGATGCATTTTCGTGACCTTTTCTTGTGCTTTTTTTTTAACACAAAAGCACTTTAAAAACTATAAATTAAAAAGTTTAATATAATACAATTATATATATATATATATAATTGTATATATATATATATATATATATATATATATATATATATATATATATATATATATATATATATATATATATATATATATATATATATATATATATATATATATATATATATATATATATATATATATATATATATATATATATATATATATATATAAATTTTCAGTTTCGGACCAGTTTCTTTTATTTCGGCGCACCACTAATTTGAGGAGCCATTTTACTCAGGACATCATCTGTATCCCCAGGGTTATGGACCGCTTGTACACCAATAATGCTTGTAGAATGCCCATATTTTGGTGCTCAGTTGTACATGGTTTAAAGCTGAACTCTGGTTAAAAAACTTTTATTTAAAAATAATTCTCAATTGCAACAAAAGAGATCAACTTTGTTTGCATCAAATGCCTATACATACCCGGATATTACCTTGTAAAATTATCAGTGGTATAATCACTGTGCTATGCATAGCCTGAGCAGAGCTGTGTGAGGGACCCAGCTGGCCAAACCCACTACAGGCTGCCTGCAGAAAAATACAGGAGGGGCGGAGACCAGACAGGTTACCCTGCACCAGGAGAGAGCAGCAGTGACATGAAGTTCCTGCACAGATGAACGTTTCACTCTGGATTAGTGCACAGAACTGGAAGAAATACACCAAGAAGGCCAGGATTTAAGGAAGAATACACATGACTCTTGTACCAATGTTATAATTTAGGCACAAAAACAAAACCAATGACTGCAGTGGCTGCCATAAAATTCAACCAGCAGCCATCCACATTATCTTTTATTTCAGTTGCTGTTTTAAAGTCAGAGGGAGTTTGTGTCACTTCCAAGGAGGACACAGAGGACGCGCTAATCAGCACATCCGATACACCCAATTACTCAGATTGTAGCAGACAGGAAACCTAACAATATGCAGATGGGGCTAATTTCTACATTAATTACAATTTGTCCTTTCAGAAAAGAAAAGCCAAAATTTCATCGTAAAATAATCCAACAACCTTCTGCTGTCTTCAGGTGGGAAAACTGGTGAAGTGTGTGACACAGGAGGACAGGATTTGAGGTTGGACTCAGCAATGTGGATCCTGTTAGAGAAACAATAAATCTAGCAAGCCCTGCAACTGTGCTAAAGGCAAACAGCTCACTCCTTTCACCCAAATATAATACAATCCACAACAGGCTCTTCCCTCTACAGCCTCATGTCACATGATTCTGTGCATCCTCCATCTTTTACTACAGCAAGTTCAAAGAGGCAGCTGGAACCAGGCGCCCAGAGGCGATTCAGTTTGCCTGTGCCTCGCTATATAAGTTTTTCATTCATTCATGTTGCCAAGCTCAGAATCGATCCAATCAGAAGGGGTAGCGGTAATCATAAGGATATAATGTGCAAGGTAGCCAACCCCAGATGAACATTAGAGGTGCTAATTCAATGCCAAAAGAACATCAGAGGATGGCCCGTGTCCTAGCTGTGCATTTAATTTTCCAAGTTTAGCTTTAAAGAAAGCACAAACACACACACAGCGCCCCTCAGAGGCCAAACCACTATGTTAATCACTTCAAGCAACCAAATAGTCTCCAGCAACAAAGACAAACAGCAGCAGACCAGGAACAAAAAGTGGCAAATCAGTTGGTATCAAAGCCAAAACGGAGCAAGTTGTGTGCAGATCCTCATCCCAGACAAAATTCCCTCAGAAACCAATTAAATATTCTTCCCTGGAGCAGAAATTGTGCCCATTATTAGCACAATATGAAAGCCATTTTGTTGTTTAGAAGAGCTGCAGCTGATGTGAAGTGCTAAAGTATAAAATGAAGGTGAATTTCAGAATATTTCTTCCTTGTGAAGGTGATAAATAAACATTAGATATTCATCTACAAATTAGGAGCTGGCATCATTCTGACATGTTGCACACAGACTGCCGCAGTCTCCTCTACCACCGCTGCTGCTGGTGACATCACAGGGATGCTAACTGTATAAGTTATATTGATCAAATAATACGCTGGCAACAACTGGACAGCGCACATATTTGGGCTCCTATGAACATTAGCAATTATGCTTTATATTTTGTACAGCACTCACAGAGATGGGTTGGCTTGCCAGAGGCAGCATCTAATGGAACACACTGATGCTCTAGTCTACTTAAAGCGTATCTCCACTCTAAAGTGGAGTCCCGCTGATCGGAACCCTCCCCCCCTCCGGTGTCACATTTGACACCTTTCAGGGGGGAGGGGGGTGCAGATACCTGTCTACAGACAGGTATCTGCACCCACTTCCGGCCCTACGATACGGGCAAAGGACGGGTTTTTTCCTTCCTTCCCGTCCGTCCCCCGTTGTATGCTGGGAACACTCGGCTCCCAGCACACAGCGGGAGCCAATCGGCGGGCGCAGCGCGACTCGCGCATGCGCCGTAGGGAACCGGGCAGTGAAGCCGGAGCGCTTCACTTCCTGGTTCCCTCACCGAGGATGGAGGGGGGAGCAGCAGGGTGACGAGCGATCGGCTCGTCATCTGCTGCGATCGGCGCTGGACTCCAGGACAGGTAAGTGTCCTTATATTAAAAGTCAGCAGCTGCAGTATTTGTAGCTGCTGGCTTTTAATATATTTTTCCCGTGGCACATCCGCTTTAAAGCCCATTTTCAGTCAAATTCTCCCCGTCAAGAAAATTTGGTCCCAGAAATGATGTTCTAACAAGAACAGAAAGTGAGGGAAAGTCTCCCCAGTGGGACATGGATACCTATTAAAACCTGACCAGTGAAAAAACAAAGGATGGTCCAATTGTCAGATTTGGAGTCACAGTATCATCAAATTACAGCTCAATATAAAATAGCACCCTACTCCTGCATCTAAACCAGGGGTCTTCAAACTTTCTAAACAAAGGAAGGGGCAGACTTTGTGCCCCATTGTTTTTTTCAGTGGGAGTAATTTCACATATCAAAGCGAGTTTCCCCATTGAAGTCAATAGAAACGAAAATAATTTGTTCAGCATTGACTTCAATTGCATGCAATACCACACGTGGTCAGAGGTGGGGGGGGGGTGTGGGAGAGCCCTAGAAAGACCGGAAAGGCCTTTTCATGCATTTCCGAACAGCGCCCCCCCCACATCAGGCCAAATGTGGTACTGCACACCTATTTGGCCTGAATCCTGCTCGTCTTGTGAGACAACACTCGCAAACCGAGATATTTTTTTAAATACAGTTCTCGTTTTGCGAAACGCTTGTTTACCGCATTACTCGCAATCCGAGGTTCCACTGTATAGTAAATACATTTCATAAACATTTAAGAGCACTGTACAGGTCTATTTCTACCCCTGTATTCATGAATCAAAATATGCCTGCCTTCATGCCCTTAAGGGACGTACACACGGGCTGAAAATCAGGCATCCTCCACATCCATAGAAACTGGCCGACATTCGGCCCCTGTGTGTGGCAGCCGGTCCGTGGCTCTAATCTCAGAGGATGCCTATTTTGGAGAAATGCATCGGGCAAAGCTAGAGTGAGACGTCATCATGCACAGATGTGTTGGCTGGTCCCGCAGCCATGCTTTTGGCTTATGCATACTGCATGTTCCTATTGTTTAAATGTAAGTGCAATACTTTTTACTTTAAAGAGGATTATACAGTAAAAACCTTGGATTTTGAGCATAATTCGTTCCAGAGACATGCTTGTAATCCAAAGCACTTGTATATCAAAGCAAATTTCCCCATAAGAAATAATTGGAAACTAAGATGATTCATTCCACAACCATTTATTTATAGGTCCTTCAGTTTATAGTTCATATAAAAAGATCACAGCAAAGTGATAGGTTGTGTTACCGTAAAATATCCATCCGCAAATGAAAACCTCCACAAGTTGTTTTGAAGAAAAATCCAGCAGGGACTACAGAGTATAAAAGAGAAGAGAGGCGCCTTTAAGTGTAGAAATATGTTTCTAAATGTTGTACATTCATTAAATGTAACCATATTGCTTCACTTAGAGGCGCCTCTCTTCTCTTTTATACTCATTTGTGACATGACGCTAGTTGTATATCAGGACATCGTATGTATTACAAGTCAAAGTGTATAAAAAAAAATAGCTTGTCTTACTCTCAAGGTTTTACTGTAATTTACTACAACATGAAGCTTCTCCTTTTTTGAGCTTGGACTACATCTGATTCCTCCTGTATTGAATTGTATTGTAACTGTACTGTCTGCCCTAACGTTGTAAAGCCCTGCACAAACTGTTGGCACAATATAAATCTTATATGGTAATAATTTGATTGCTGGTGAGAGCTTCTTGGAGAAAGTTAAGGCATGCTTTCTTGTGGTTGGGACACCCTTTCTATATCCCAGTGCTACTCAGAGAATTGATAGTGAGAGCATTGGCCATCTGTGGAGTGAGAATGCGCTTATGATCTCTGGCATTTTAGTGCTAGAAATAGTGCATGTAAAGCGCCTGAAAAGTGTCTCCCATTCATTTCAGTATGACTTTTCACACTGGAGCTATGCGCTTGCAGGACGTTCTATGGGGTTAAAAGCGCCCTGCTAGAGACCATAAAGCTTTGCTTAAACAGCACCAAAGAGCCGCTTTAGCGCCAACACAGCCACAGCCCCAGTGTGAAAGGGGTCCAACTCAAGATCATCTTGGTCTGGTAAGAGGCCCCATTATTTGAGAAGCACTTTATGCACTGGAGCACCTTTATAGAGGAATATTTGGACTGTATATATATGAACGTTTGATTTTGTGACATATTTTAATTCTGAAAGCATTTTTATTTAAATATTGATTTATTTAAGCATGTGATTATGTTTAAATATATGTATCAACTTGCATCATTTTATATGTTTATGAATATTTAGTCACATCTAATTATTGATTTAAAGGGACAGCATCCTTTTATTGATAGAAATACACTGACTCACTACCCACTCTTACCCCTTTTGAGCACGTATGTAAAAGCGACTCTTTGACTAAACGCACACCGTCCTTTATCTGCAAATCTATACTGTTTAGCCATATGTTGGATCCTCTGTTTTAGACCTCAAATATGGGACACTACCACATGGGTCAGTAAATTCCTTTTTTTTAGAGGTCATTTATAAGCTCTTACTTGGATGGTTAATGGTACCTTTCAGAATAGCTAAATTTGTGCAGGGCGCCTCAAATTATTGCTTTCGGGGGTGAGGTTCAGCTGGCATTTTGATGCATGTGAGGTGGGGACGGGTGGACTTTATATGTTTTAATGTGGATTTGCAAATAGTTCTAATTAGTTGTAAGGCTTAAGCCTACTACACTATTAATAAATTGTTGAATATGTGTTGTAAGTTGAAGTTAAACTATGTACTGAATTGAAACGAGTACTTGCTTTACACATTAAAAATTCTCTCTAGGTAAACAAAAACAAAAAAAGTTCTCTCTAGGTACACAGTCTCAAGAAAGAAGGAGTGCCTTGTGGCAATAAAAAGCAATATTATTATTTTGGACATTTGCCAGCATGTTGGAAAGTTTATGGTGGGGAGAGTAGTTCATGGTAGAGTTCACTGATGGAGCATGCAGCTCTTGGATCCTTTGTTCAAGCAGCACAAGTTGCTGTTTGTATGTTATCAGTGGAGTTAGGCACTGTTGGCAGTCATTTCCCTTGTATTTAATGAAACACGAAGATTGTTCAGACCAACCAATTCACTGCTGAGGAGCTGTATCACCTTACAGCAAAACCTCTTCTTTCTGGTGTGCCGAGCCTGAGACACCCCCCCTTCGCCCCCTTTTGCACCCAAGGTCTGGTGACTCAGCTCTCTCAATGTTCTCATTTCCTTAAAGCTGAACAGGAAACTGTGAATCTGTGGAGACAGAAATAGGGAATTCTTTCCCATCTGGAGAGTATCCAATATCCAAACATAAAAAAAAAGAAGGAACAAGTCATTGCCAAAATGATCATAGTTCAGTGGTGGGGCACAGGTGCCACCCAGCTCCAGGGACTGTAACAAACAGGGCACACATTTACACCAGGCAGGGAAATGTCTGCACTGCCAACAGCTAATCAGATTTATTTTGTGTATTAAATACAGCGAATACATACTGCAGCACAGAATACAAAACACTATACATAGAGTTCTGTTGGGAAATGGACCCAGGGCTACTTGTGCTACCATTTCCAAAGCTTAGGGGTCCTTCAACCTTAGGGCTGAGTCCTACGGTGTATTCCTGATTTACACTGCTTGGTCTGGGTACAGGGGTGGGTTAGGCTAGGCAGTATATCTCAAGGGATCACAGTAAAATAAACACTGTGCTTGTGTATAGGTGTACCAAGGCCTTCTGCTCAGATTTGAGGACTGCAGACCAACATCCCCTGCAGAAGAAGAAATGGCCTACCACTGAGTGTTACAAATAAGCCCTACAGCCTGCCATGACAAGTCTTAACCTGCGGATGGCGATCTGCAATTTCCTTATCACGTCTTTGTATTGGCTCATTGTGTTCCCATTCCCGGGATGTGGTCATTCACAGAAATGTAACAATCAGTGAGGCAGTTTCCCGGCAGCATCCTTAACTTCAATACAGGGCATTTTCACCTGCTCAGACCAATTTTTAGTTTTCAGTGCTGTTGCACTTTGAATGACAATTGCGCGGTCATGCAACACTGTACCCAAATTAAATCTTTATGTTTTTCCCCCCACAAATAGAGCTTTCGTTTGGTGGTATTTGATCATCTCTGCGGTTTTTGCGCTATAAACAAAAGAAGAGCAACAATTTTGAAAAAACACAGTATTTTTTACTTTTTGATTTAATAAATATCCCAAAAAAAATCTAAAAATGTTTTTTCCTCAGTTTAGACAGATACGTATTCTTCTACATATTTTTGGTAAAAAACATCGCAATAAGCGTATATTGATTGGTTTGTGCAAAAGTTATAGCGTCTACAAAATAGTGGATAGATTTAGGCATTTTTTTTTTTTTTACTAGTAATGGCGGCGATCTGCGATTTTTATTGTGACCGTGACATTGCGGCGGACATATCGGACACTTTTGACATGTTTTTGGGACCATTCACATTTATACAGCAATTAGTGCTATAAAAACTGCACTGATTACTGTGTAACTGTGACTGGCAGGGAAGGGGTTAACACTAGGGGGCTCTGAAGGGGTTAATATGTTCCCTGAGAGTGATTTCTAACTGTAGGGGCAGGGGGACTCACAAGGGGAGGAGACCGATCTGTGTTCCTCTGTTCTGGGAACACACATCGGTCTTCTCACCTTTGACAGGAGGTGGATCTGTGTGTTTACACACACAGATCCACACTCCTGCCGTGGTAGAAAGGTAAAAATGGGGAGAGAAACACCCATAAATGGGGGGGACTTTGTATGAAACAGCACATTGGGGTACGTTGAATCAAATAGCAATAAAAGTTTATTCACATATAATAGAACGTGCAATCATGGTATCCATAGACAATTCATGTATAGTACAAAAAATAGAAAAGCACATGATTGGTAATCATATACTTGAAATATCACATGATTGGTAATCATATAATACAATTGGTAATATAATAAAACATTGTTATACATGATAAAACATGGCCCAACAATTGACTCAGGTAGGAAATAGTAACAACATAATGATTGGTATACTAATTAGGTGATTCAAACAGAAAAAAACCCATGGTAAGTACATGACTACTGTGACATGACGTCAACATAGCAGGGGGGCTCTACGCGTTTCGTGGACTCAATCCACTCATCAGGAGCGACTATACGTGGTATTACCTAAAATAGATAGAAAAATGATTGGTAATCAATGGTAATTGATTAGCACAAGGAAGGAGAGAACCATAGAACTAAAGTCCAAGCACTCTTACCTATGGGTAGAATCAGTAGTATATATATCATGGTATGAAATATAAGCAGCAATGGGGGGCAGTGGAAAGCACCCCCACGGGAGTTGAGGTGACGACCATATATAGCGACAGAGAGGCCATGAGTTGTAGGTGGATGAACTTCTCATAAGAGGAACATACTCGTCCAAAGTTGGGATAGTGGGGGAAGCAATAAAGGCTTCTGTGCAAATAAGGGATGGTAGTGATGTTATTTAAAAATAGGGAGACAACTAATTAAGACTATCAAAAAAAGGGGGGGGGAGGGGGGAGAAATACCAGTGACAAGATAAGAGCCACAGAACCAATACCAAGGGGTAGATAGATGTGATGGAAAAAGTAGGAACCAAGTGTACATAGATAGGGGACAGGGGCAGTCCCCATAGGGCCAGGGAAAAAAATGCCCCGGCGGAATAAATAAATACCTGGTGGGTAAAGTGCAGTGAGGGGACTGGAGTAGGTGCTCCAAAGTATTTGTTGTACTATACATGAATTGTCTATGGATACCATGATTGCACTATGTTCTATTATATGTGAATAAACTTTTATTGCTATTTGATACAACGTACCCCAATGTGCTGTTTCATACAAAGTCCCCCCCATTTATGGGTGTTTCTCTCCCCATTTTCACCTTTCTACCATACATTAGGGATGGAGACCCATGTACCTTTGAGTCATGGTCTCATGTAAAGTCCCACACCTTATATATATATGTGTATGCTATACACTTATATATATATATTGACACACTCCTGCCGTGATTGCCGGCAATCGCGGGTGACTGGCGGACATCGCGACCGCCGGGCACACCCACCGGGTCGCGAGCTCTGCCGCGCGCCCCCTAGCGGCCGCGATGCACAGGACGTCATGTGACGTCCACTCTGAAGGACAGACAGTTCCTGCCGACGTCATATTATTATGGCTCGGTAGGGAACTGGTTAATTTCAATGGTGATCTGTGGTTTTGACTGCCACAGGCAATGGAGAGAGAAAAAAAATCCAGAAATCACTTATCGACTAAATGATCCTCTGAGGGAAAATATTAATTTGCTTGTTGCTATAAAAAGGATGGGAAAAAAACTTTCCATTCATTTTTTGGGCACATTGCTGTGATGTCAGCGGGTGGATGAATGGCAGAGGATGGCGATAACTTATCATTGGATCATAGAGGCAAAAAAGCAGAAGGTGGAGTGGAGCTCAGTGTGCGACTGTTTGCAGCGACAAGATCTGCGACTCATTTATAGAGGTTGGGGGCTCCTTATCTTAGCAATGAGAGTCAACAGAAGATTGAAATCAAAGCCACATGGCTGAAAATATAATGACCACTATGGCAATTTACACGGTTTATAGCTTTGTGAATGTAGACAGAGCTGCCCCCACATCTAACCAATCAGTTTTTAGCTATTAAATCTGAAGGATGAAATAAAAGATTAACATTTCACTTCACATTAAACCTGCATAAGATAACAGCAAAGCGCTCACGGCAGATTATCTTCAATAAATATTGGAGAGTGCAGTGACATATATTGACCCATCAAATTTACTCCTCAAGGCCAGACCAGTCCACAATGGGCTATGACCGATTGCAGTAAATGCACTCTGTACAGTATGTGGTGGTTTCCCCTTTGCGCTATAAACCCAATCTTACAATCGCTGCGATACAGGACGTCAGGGAATGTCACCACTTTTACCCCCAGCTTCAGCACTCCACTTGGTAATTGGAAACCAAAGAAAAAAAAAAGGCTTGTGAATACTGTTAATTCCTAACACATCTGTGTGACCAGAGAACGTCCATCCACTTTGTGCTGGTCTTGTCCATAACCAACTGTGATATTCTGAACAAGAATCAGGAGATATTTATTGCACACATTGGATGGGGACAGACCGTTTAGTGTCAATAGAGAGCTGAACAGATTTCTAGCATGCTGGATGCTTTCCCTTCCAACGTCAACCATCACTTACCTTAGCTATAGTGAGAAATAAACCGTACATTCATATATAAAAGTCACATATCAGATAGGAGAGTTACCGTATATAAGTGATCATATAATAAATTGCCTTTTGTTGCCTGAGGATGAAGACTTCCTGTGTGGGGCCAGAAGAGAACTGTGGGAAAAGTCCTCTTTCACAGAGAACAAACATCTGGAAGCATTTGTCGGAATGTTGGCAGACAGCGGACTAATCTGAGTGACCAAGGAAGCAAAACACAACAATGACTTCCACAGCTCTACCCAGAATTCCCTGCTCCCTCCTGTCCTTATCTGTGGAGCCATAGACTAGAGACTCACAGAGACTCACAAAAGATTTCTCTGGAAAGTAAAGTCCAATTACCTAGGAGAGCTGGAGAACTCAGATTGGAATACAGATGTTGGGCCAGGCTGACCACTTCTTGTCTGGAATAAATGGTGTGTAGAAATGAGCCAGGATCTATGTCTGTACAATCTGCTAGAACTGCAATGTACCACCAACCTAAAATCAGAGAGGAAACTGCAATGATTTATAATTATCTGGTCACCATTGCTAGAAGGAAAATGCAGCCAGACACACCTGGAGCCCTTCTACTATATTCAGACCACCATGGAGGAGCAAGGGCCCACAAAGGGGCCAGTAACTACTAGTGATGGGCTCGGGCGTGTTCGGATTGAACCTGCCAGGAAGCCGTCACTGCACAACGCCAATCATAGGCAGTGAGTTATTACCCGACCCGCAACTGCACATACACACGCTGCCTAGGATTGGCGGCGTGTAGTGCCAGCTTCCTGGCTGGTTCGATCCGAACATGCCGGGTCCATTCTTAGTCACTAAATATGTGGGTGACTAAAGATGTATGCAGACCAACTGCAACCAACCGCAATTCAGTTCACTTCAGGCTGGAGAGTCAATCTAAGGTTTCTGGTTGGCTGTTGTGGATTACAGCACTTTGCACATATCTATTACTCTTTTCACTTTGTGAAACAATCTTACCATGTCTAAAGATGACTTGTGTTTCCTGTTCCTAAAGCGGTAATACAATCAAAAGCAAAAATGTATTCTATTGCAGCTTACCCAGATCCTCCTCGTTCTTCTCGGGTACCTCTTCGGCACTCCTGGCTCTCCCTCCTGCCGAGTGCCCCCACAGCAAGCAGATTGCTATTGGGGATACCCGACCTGAGCCGCAGCTTTGTGTGTCCATTCAGACATAAAGTTGCGGTTTAGCCCTGTCCCCTCTGTCTCCTGATTGGCTAACTGACTTTAATTGACAGCAGTGGGAGCCAATGGCACCTCTGCTGTGTCTCAGCCAATCAGGAAGGAGAGTCCCGGACGGTCCAGGCACGTGTACATATTGCTGGATAGAGATGGGGCTCAGGTTAGTATTAGGGGGGCTGCTGCACACAGAAGGCATTTATCCTAATGCACAAGATAAAAAAAAACTACCTTTACAACCACTTTGAAACTGCTTATACCAAAAGACTTTACTAGAGCCCCACATCTACCCATTGTAACCTAGGATAGAGTTTTGGACTGCCTGCAAAAGCAATTAATGATAAAAAACACGTTAGATTTTCTAATATATACTGTAGCAGACAGTTTGGAAGCTGATGGAATACATTTCTTGTGTGAGGAGAATGTCCCACAGAGAACCTTGAGAAGTCCTATCTGGGAATCATGAAGGTGGTGACACTCAAAAAAGAATACAATTGAAAATCCTTTATTAAATATATCCAAGCAAAAATAACAGGAAACACACACTACCCCAGGAAAACGCATTTCACACATCAGTGGTTAATCATCAAGTACCGGTAATCATTAAGCATGGATGTGTGAAATGCGTTTTAATTGCTGTCCTAGAATAGTGTGTGTTTTCTGTTATTTTTGCCTGGATATATTTAATAAAGAAGTTTTAATTTTATTCTCTCTGGAGTGCCACCACCACCTTCATGTTCCTTCAATACGGACCACGGCTGCGGACTGGGCTGGCACCCATGCAATTCCTGGCTCATGTAGATATGGCTATGGACTGTTTGGAGTAGTGCACATTTGGCTTGTTTTTCTTTTGGAAGTTCTATCTGGAGTTTATACATTAATCAGGCTTCTCTGATAAAAATCCAATCCTGGAACATGAGATCCATCACAGCAATGCACTCGTCTCTGGCTGCAACTAAACAGCCAGGTGAATTCCTTTAAAAGACCTGGGCGTGCTGACAGGCAGGTCCTGTAATCTGGGGAGCAGGCAGGTTGGATCTGCTGGAAATAAGGTTTGTCAATATTGGAAATGGGAAAAGTGTGCATCTCTGTGTCTCACCAGAACTAGGCTTGTCCAGCAGAGTTAATCTTGTTAGTGAGTTTGGGGGGGACAGTTGCAGTTCTGGTTTCCGGAAACTCCCAGAATGTTGGAATATTGGCGTTTTCTCTATGTCCTCTCGCTGAACTCTCCATCTCTTGCTCTCCGTGTCAGGGACTTTTCTAGTCGGGTAATTCAGTTTATTGCTCTGTGCCTCAGGGAGGAAAGTTTGTGGTGGGTGACTTCCTGGGCACAGCAAGGAATCCGAATTGCTTTTCTGTAGCTATTGACGCTGTGGGAGTCGCAATGAAGCGATCACAATGGAAAAAGCAAAAATATATTTCTATCACAATTACTGTCTTAGCTGGAGACCAGCTAGATAGATATTCGGTTTATACAGATGTATATGAATAGAGGGTCTCACAATAGTCATTCCTCACATCTGATGCCAGCAACCACTAATAAAACTGAAAGGTCATGCTGGCACTTCTAGTTCCATGGCAACTGTAGGCCTGCCAGCTGCCCCCCCCCCCATTCCAAGATTGCAGGAAGAACAATGATTACCATGGATTATGATCCAGGGTCTACACCGATTTATGGCTCTTCCATATTTAAATTTCTATAACTAGACATAATCCAAAGCTGAATATTGTAGGGAAGGGTTAGAACCCTTTTCAAGTTTTTATTGCTGCCTGTGCTTCCCTAATTTTTGTCCCCTCACATTTTTCCTATAACGGGTGTCACATCACAAGGACAGGAAATACAGGAAAAAAATCCTCCACTTTTTAAGGGGAATGAGGAAAGCACATATATGAGCTGTCATTGCGGTCTGCCTCCCCGTCCTCTTGATCCCAGTGTGAACACCTTTTTGCAGCCACTGGGATGAAACATGAAGGGAAATCTCTCTGACATAAATAGTAACCCTTCCCCACAATAGCTGTATCTAAAAATATATATATATATTTTGTCTACAGTTGGACTTCATGGTAGAATGTCAGAAATATACACAAAATTTGATTTTCCTGTGTTCATCACACATGAAATGTGCCTTTTGTAGGACATGAGACTCCTGTGTACTCATAACTTCTCCTATCCATTACATATGATGCAGGTTTAAGCAGGGACCAGGTAGTGGGCGCTATACGGCTTGGGAGGGCAGCCTTTAAGGGCAGTAAGACCAGTCCAGTGGCTTCTTGAAAACAGTAATACGTTTTATTGGTGCCATTTACAAAGGCGCTGTACAGTGCTCCACATTAAACAAAACACATCAAAACCTACCCATATTCTGTACCTGGATGACAGGAAACTAACATTTATGGTCATCTAATAACAAAGAGTCTGATATTTTATGATCAGACAGTGCTTGTCATACCAACGTGACAGTTCAGGGATGTTTATTGAGGGCCCATTCACACCAGCAGCATGTGATACCATGTAGCTGCTTGTGTGCGCTGTGAAGGTGCAATACATTGGGGTTCATTTACTAAAGGCAAATCCACTTTGCACTACAAGTTCACTTGAAAGTGCAGTCACTATAGATCATCTGTGCGGGACATGCAAAGGGAATACAAAACATGATTTTTGCTTGTACACGATTGTATGATGCAATCAGCTGAGCTTCTCTTGATTTCAGATCTTCCCCTCAGCTGTACAGCGACTGCACTTCCAAGTGCACTTGTAGTGCAAAGTGGATTTGCCTTTAGTAAATCAACCCCAATGTGTTGTTAGAAAGCTCAGCACCCTTTACTTTTTTCTTCTTTCAGCAGGTCCTACTTTTTTCAAGGCACACCACTGCAGCATAGTGGTGTGAACTAAACGAACTGGGCCCAAGGCAAACTGCTGTGTTGGGACTGCATTGAGCAAGGCTGTGAATGGGCCCTGAGAGTTCAGTTACTGCACTTTCCTCACACGGCATTGTATGTGAACCAATGAGGAGCGTGTACCAGAGCAGACTGTCAGATCATCTGCCTGTCTATGGCATTAATCACCCAACTATCAGCCTCTGAATGTGATATGTAAAATCACAACACATAAAGACCATTTCTCTCAAACAAGAAATTTGGTCCAACCACCACTTTTTCCCCCCCAATCACAAAATAATTCCAGGAAGGGGAGATCAAACAAGGCCAAGATATATCTAATCCATCAGAAAAATGTCTGTCGTCTGTCAATAGAGTCTTTTTAGGGACAAACCTCAACTGTCACAAACACAAGAATCAGACGCCTGGAGCTATGACTTCCTATGAGAGAAGCGCCACTCAGGAGACAGAAAATGGGGATAATTAGGTGTCCTGAGGTTCCCTGACCCCACCATCACTTCCTGAGCAGAAAAAGACAAAAGTCTCCTATTAGCCTGAAGCTAAACCTTTCCAAAACTCCACTGTCACCTGCCCTCACCGCTGACCCGGGAATGTTCTGAAGTGAAAAAGTGAACCTGGATATGAGGCAAGTGTTGTACAGCACAGGGAAACAATGTAGAACCAACCTTTTCCATTCTGCATCCATTGCTGGGAGGCAGACACTGGATTGAAAGAAATGTATGATGGACTGAGGCCAAGCTTATTTTATTACACATGTTGCTCTTCAATATATAAAAATAAAAAAACATTTTGAATGGAAATCTGTGAGCCCACATGATCGACCTATCCCTGGGCTCGCTAGTATTTTTTCTGCCACAATGTTACACAAGGGCAGAAATTCTGTAGCTGAAAATATCTGTATCTGATGCAAAAGAATCTGGTTGGTTTCATTGTAAAAAATCAGCCAGCCAACATTTTTTTATTTTTATTTAGAAATGTTACTCTTGTGGTATACTCTGTGTTTACAATCATCTACAAAAATATACATAAAAAAAACATTTAATTACATTTTCCATAAAACATTAACGCTCTGACTACGCGGATGGGTGGATTAAAGTTAAAACCTGAAACAATGCACAACTTTCCCTCTGTGTCATAATGCACAGTAAGCTATAAAGAGAGCGGGAGGTGCATCAGCTTTTCCTTCCTGCCCGTGTGTGAAATGTGTGGCCCCAGGCCATGAATTTAAGTGTGGCCCCGGCAGCTGGAAGTCACTGACATGTTCCAACTCATGAAAAGAAGAATGCAAACACACCGAGCCTTTATTACACAAAGAGGAGAAGCCTGTTACTCAGCCCAGAGAATGGAGAGCTGCCATGACACCCCTTGTGTGCCAGACCCGACAGAAAGAACACAGGGGAGGAAGATGATAAACATTTGCAGCAAATAATAATGACTTTTTACTGCTTGCTTGTCCTTAACTGTGACTAGAAGTACTGAAGCCGAAGAATGATCCTGACTTTCAGACAAATAGCATTTTCATTAGCAGACCAGCAATGGCAGCTTCCCTACTTCTCTCCTGACACGTATATGGCAATTGCCCTTTTATTAAAGTAATAAATATTACTGATAACATGAACGTAAATGACAACAATAACTATTATAATTTATTGTGTTACTTTTGGAAAAAGATATTGTATAGGGGTTAATATACAAGGGTGCAAAGAGTTGTACACTGTGAAAAGCGAGTGTATCTCGGCGCCCGGGAAAGACAGGCGTTTGCCTACAGCAGCCTGTACAGACCAATGACAGGCCGCGATTGTACGCTGGTAACCACACATCTGAGGGTTTACTTGTGGGCCTGGATGTAAGTGGTCTGCATCCAGGGGAAAATATCTCTCATTGTACACAAGTAAACAATCATATGTGTGTTTATCAGTGTACAGCCACAGCCTGTCATTAATTTGTACAGGCAGCTGTACACAAACACTTGTCACTCCTCTGTGCAGAGAGGTATGCTTGTTTTTCAGTTTATTTTCAAATCACACACATGTGCAATAAGGCAGCGATGTCATGTGCAATCAGCATGCAAATCTCAGCTCAGTGCTCTTTTTCTACCTGTGATACAGCCACAAGCATTAATGCATCATGGTGTAAAAGAAAACGCCGCATTCCAAGTAAAGAAAAAATATGCATATCATTATAGTAAACAAAAAACAAAGAAAGAAAATATCTCCATTCCCCATGCTACTTCTATATAGATATCCCTCATCTACATAATCTGCCTAGGAGCAGCCATCACCTCTGTGGAATCACCAAACACAAATGTATAAAAACTATACCAAATAGTGTAGCGCTTCTTAAAACAATTTTGTGCAAAACATTTAATACAATTATTAGCCGATACGTAAAAGCACACTAATAAAAATATATATAAACCAAACAGGTAACCTTAAAAAGTCTGTGTGAATGTGAAATCAGGGATTATCAGAAATTCAAATAAAAAAATATACATACGATGTGCAAAGTTAATCCAATATAAACTCTTTTGTGCTTCATTAGGTTCCAAATGCTAGTTGTGAATCACAATAAAAGCACCATTTAACATGGAAATCTTCCAGTATCAGAGAACAACAATTTCCCAGTGTGCTGACTTCATCCACTCAGGTGCACTACCAGATGTGCCCTGACCTATCATGGTGGACCTCAGTGTTAAAAGGCGGTCATAAACAGCATTATATCACAGCCTCCACCGGTCTCCTTCCAAGTCTGGATCTGCTTCCAAGAACCACTGAGGAACTCGGATGCTCATTTCGGCTCTTTCACACGGGCGCACTACCCGGCAACAAAGAGAAAAGGTGGCACATCCAGAGATGAAGAAAAATGTGTTGGTATATTGTAGAGTCAAAGGTTTAAAAAACATGACACATGAGGGATCCACACTGTTCAGCAAGCAGTGTAAGGCCTTGTACTCACGGCAGGACATGTCCGATGAAAACGGTCTGCAGACCGTTTCCATCGGACATGTCTGGCCGGGGACTTCTGTTCGATGGCTATACACACCATCGAACAGAGGTCCGCGCGTAAACAATACGCGGGGCGTGTCCGCGGTGTCGCCGCGTCGATGACGCGGTGTCACCGCGACAATGACGCGGCGACATGGGCGGCCCGCCTTTAAAATGCTTCCACGCATGCGTCGAAGTCATTCGACGCATGCGAGGGATGGCGGGCGGCAGGACATGTACGGTAGGTCTGTACAGACGACCGTACATGTCCGGGCGGACAGGTTTCCAGCGGACTGTTTTAAAGCAAGTCCTGGAAAGAGTTGTCCGCTGGAAACCTGTCCGATCCGCCCGAAAATGGTCCGCTCGGGCCAACACACGGCCAAACATGTCTGCTGAAACTGGTCTGCGGACCAGTTTCAGCAGACATGTTTGGTCGTGAGTACGGGGCCTAACAGTAAACAGTCTGCCACCCAGCAGACTCCCATTTACTCAGTGGGGGATCGATCCGCTGATCCCTGCTAAGCAGGCAGATGACAGGTCCTTCTCCGCTCACTGTACAGAGACAGACCTGTCAGAGTCCCGCTCTCCTCTATGGGGAGATCGGATGAAAATGGACCGCCTGTCCGTTTTAATCCGACCCAAAAGACGGATGCAAAATAGGGTCTCCATCCATATGAATTTCACGGACAGGATCGGATCGGATATCGGCTAATATGTCACCGCTGACATCCGCCGCTCCATAGGTGATTGGCGCGTCTGATCAGGTCCACCTGAATAACTGACAGGTGGACCTGATCGGAAAGCCTGTGTGAAAGGGGCCTAAGGAAAATATAGAGAAGATTTTATTGGCTAGAATAATAATTTTTTCTGGCCATTGAAATGAATGAACGCTCAAGCGCTAAACGCACCTAGCGCTAACAAGCACAAGAACAAATCATTTTTTCAGCTCTCAAAAGGACAGACGCCAGACCGGGATGTAATGCAAGGTCTATGTAACCTCCAGGAATAAGCTTTAGCGGGACTCCTCTGCTCAGAGAGGGGAATCCAACTATACACTATAAAAAAACACACAGAGGGCGCGAACGCCTAAGTGCATTACCCAAGGTTTATTAAAAGAAGCCAAATGAATACTCACAAAAGCACAGAAGTACGGTAATACGCATTACGACAATCTCCACTCGTCACCATGTTGATTGACAAACAATGGGCGTTGTTGGCAGGCTGCCGTATTTCGGGGGACGTATGCCCTTCCTCAAGGCTCCTTAGGTCCTAGCGTTAACAAGCGTTTATATATGTGTTTTCAAGAGTCAAGGGTTTTTTTTCTGCCAAAACGTTGCTGCTCCTGAACACACTGACAGTGTTTTCTTCTTTTTTTTTTTCTACCTCTAAAAGCCCCTGCCACTAAAGGCTGCTAAAAGTCTATGGGCTAGATTCAGATAGGTTAGCGGATCTTTAGACCTATCTGATTTACGATCCGCCGGCGCAAGTTTTTGAGGCAAGTGCTTTATTCAGAAAGCACTTGCCTCTAAAGTTGCGCCGGCGGATCGTAAATCCCCCGGCAGAATTCAAATTCCGCGGCTAGGGGGTGTGTAACATTTAAATAAGTCGCGTCCCCGCGCCGAACTAACTGCGCATGCGCCGTCCGCTAAATTTTCCAGCGTGCATTGCCCTAGGACGCTAGGACGTCATTGGTTTCGACGTGAACGTAAATTACGTCCATCCGTATTCGCAGACGACTTACGCAAACGTCGTAAAAAATTCAAAATTCAATCCGGGAACGACGGCCATACTTAATATAGGATACGCCGCATATAGCAGGGGTAACTATACGCCGGAAAAAGCTGAATGCAAACGACGTAAAAAAAATGCGCCGGGCGGGCGTTCGTTTCTGAATCGGCAGAAATCCTCATTTGCATATTCGTCACGTAAAAAAAAACGAAACGCCACTTAGCGGCCGGCCTGGAATTGCAGCCTAAGATCCGACGGTGTAAGTCACTTACACCTGTCGGATCTTAGGGAGATCTATGCGGAACCTGATTCTATGAATCAGGCGCATAGATACGACGGATGGAACTCAGAGATACGACGGGCGTATCAGGAGATACGCCGTTGTATCTCTATCTGAATCCGGGCCTATGTGTGCATGGACACATAGGCAATTTTTTTACAAATACTCCAGCTGCTGACTTTTAATATATCACTTACATGTCCTGGGCGCCCGCGATGTTGGCACCCAAAGCCCATCTGTCCCTCGGCTCTTGGGTGGAGGCGCCACCAATCTTTGGTAAGGGAATTAGGAAGTGAAGTCTGGCGGCTTCACTTCCTGGTTCCCAACTGCGCAAGCGCGGGTCGTGTGCACGATCCCACTGGTCCCTGCTGTCTTCCGGGACCTGTATGTCTCCCAGAAGACAGCTGGGGGGCGGAGTAGGAGCCAGATGTGGCGGTGATCTATGCCTGGAAGTGGGAGCAAATACATGGATTACTTAGGTATCTGCTCCCTTCTCCACCCTGAAAGGTGCCAAATGTGACACCGGAGGGGGGGATGATTCCGAAAATCGTAAGTTCCATTTTTGGGTGGAACTGCGCTTTAAATTTCACTCACATTGGTATGCAAAACTTGTGCATTAGAATAAAATACTCCTGGTAGTATTTTGCGTTAGGGCATTATTTAACATTAGTCAGAGCTGTACAGGTTGTGTGTATCTACAGACACCCCCTATCTGCATAGGCAGTTTCTGGTAAAGGTGAACTAACCCTTTAAGCTTTGAAAATGAAAGATAGAAGTGGACTGGTTGCTATGCACATCTACTCCAGTTTCCGGCTCCTCTAGTTTTGATAAAATCTCCTCAATGTGTAAAAGAACTGACACAGTCTTTTCATCCCTGTAAGGTTGGTGGCGTAGTGGGCGTTTCTCTTCTTGTTTTACAAGCCACCTACAGAGTCATTAGCTTCCCATAAAGCCACGCGTCTTGTAAAACAACAGAAATGCTGTATGCAAGTCTCACCCCTCACTGTATACAACTTGTTTTCCTTCTACTGTGGGAAATTTATGGCTGTGTTAATGAACTGATAAGCCATAATTCAGAGGGCTGGAGACTCAGGACTTCATAAAGCGCCAAATGGGTGTTCAGGGACTGAAAACTCGCAGTGGCTTGTGTGAAGTAAGCATCTTCTACACTGTCAATCCACATCCAATAAGGAAATGAGATTAGAAATGATACAATAGAAGATTATATAGTGATCTGACAAAAACACATCATCCACTGCCATTCAGCAGGATATATAATCTTTTATTGGCCAACATTGCAGGCAGTAACCCATGACAACCAGACACAGCAGAGACACGGCCCTCAAAGCACCAATATTTTACTCCGTCTATCCAACACATACTTGAGCACAGAGAGTTGTCATGACCACAGTTACAGAGCTCAAGAGGATTATTGAAAATCACTTTTTCTATTTGTCATAAGCAGTGGAAGACACTACTGAAAGGGATCATATCGATAGGGTTGACAAAGACAACGGACAAATAAAGATTACATCTCTCGTCCACAAGATTATCTCACTTATGGAGGAAATGTATTTGTCTGCAAAAAGAGAACCTGTCACAGTCAGATTGAAACTCTGCTGCCAAGTACATGGTCCCAAACACATGCACTGTCAGCCCAGGCTAACGTCCAGCTATTTGTGCCCCAGCACGATCCACCAGTGGACAGAACTACGTCTCTTCTCTGCGGACCTTGTAGAATTGCCCAGTACAAATTATTGAACAGTAATGCCTCATACACACGATCGGTATTCCTGACGGGAAAACTGCCATGTTTGCTTTTGGTCGGGAAAACCGGCCATGTGTATGCTCCATAGCAGTTTTCCTATGGGAAACACTGCAGTGGAGAATAAACACAGACAGTTTTCCCGACCAAAGCTGTCATGGCAGTTTTCCTGTCGGGAAAACCAGGCGTGTGTACACAGGGAAAAGCAACCAAGCAGGTTCTCGGTTTTCCCGTAGGAACATTTGACCGCCGGCAAAACCGATCGTGTGTACGAGGCATTAGTGATAGAATGGAGGAGTGCAATCAAGAAGCATGTATTATACTAGAGTGAAGCTAAAGCATAGAGGTGGGATGATACAAGGTGAAGCAGAGGACGGGAATAATGTTAGGGTAAAGCAAAGGAAAACAATGCAGCAAGAAGAGTAGACTTCCAGCTGGAATGAGACAGTATTGCCAAAAGAGACTTTGAGAGAAGTAAACAATCTAACCTTCCAGCATCCATTCATGATGGATATATCAGTTGAGGGTGGGCTTGGTGTTAAGTGATCAATGCAATACAATCCTGGTATGAATGCAAAGAGTTGCTGTACGAATATTTTTCCTGTCATCTTCCACAGCGTCTAGTATTGATAATGCTTGTACATTAAGGGGCCACAAAAGTATTTCAGAGGAAACAGGAAACGATTTTATGGCCAGCAAGAAAAGCCATCTGCTGCTTTGGATGGGAGGAAACCAATGAGAAAAAGTCTGCAGGACAGACACAGTACAGGGGGAGACCATCGTGCCAGGGATAACATGACAGCAATGTAAATATAAATATATTATATCTATATGTTACTGGGTGTATGCCTGTCATGCTGATAAATAATTGTTTCTATGTTTACTCCAATGACCCCGAGAAACTATCCACCTTTCCAGGATGGCAGCCCCATAAATGTTCCTTCATGGCTTGGAAGCCTTAAAAGATACAGAAATTCCAGTTACAACCAGACACTCTTGTGCCCACTGCTATTGGCTACTGAGATGTTAGGATAAAAAGCTGGAACAGCAGCACTCAACTCATGCAGTACCCTGTTAGTATGAAACTGGATACACACTATACAATTTTCTTTAGATTTACCAAAACCATATAATATGAGGTCAGACCTAAACACTTTCAAATGGTATGCAATCAGGCAGGCCTTGCACTACATAGTAGAGCTAAAGGAAGTCAAACAACAAATGTTGTATAGTGTGTATCCAGCTTAACACTATCTGAGAAGACTGAATTATCAAGGAGGGAAAGTAACAGCCAATAAGATGTTTGCGTTCACTGTCCACTCTGCCCTTGAAAAAAAAAATCAATCCCAGTTTAATTGGTCTGTGTGTAGAATCTCCACTTTCCTCCTGTTTCACTAAAAGCACAATGGCCAGTCATCCAATTGTGCATGTCCATCTGTCCGTATATAAGAAAAATGTCCTTTCATTGTGTCATCGGGTCCATCTGCTAGGCCCTAAATCACCACTAGACATACCAAATGAGGACCAGAAAAAAAAGGAATACATATGGTCATGGAAGTGACTTCAAACATCACAATGGTAATTGTCTGTATAGAGGCTCCAACACTGGTATTCCTCCTGTGGGCCCCTTTGCACACCTCCCTATATGCGTTATATTCATACAACCCTGCCCAGTCTAATGATTAACCTTCAACATGATAAGCCAGGTTCAGGAATTTCCGATCACCTGTGTTCTGCATGTGATATCAATAACTGGCTAAGCCAGGCCTCCTGTTGGTTGAATAGACTAAATGTACAAGTCTGGTAAGCACTGAGGCCTGTTCTGTAGAACCATATGATACTCGACTTCAAAAAGTAATAATCGCTTGTGCCACACTTATATTAAACAATAGTATAGAATGAAACAGCAAAATACCACTACAATAGTAACACTGAATGTGATCACTACAACAAACATATACAGACATTCCTCCATATGATGAGGACAGCCTGGCATCATCTCTGTGCCGTCCCTCCATATACAGAGCACAGCCCGGTACCATCTATGTGCCACCCCTACATACAGTGCACAGCACCATCTCTGTGCCACCCCTATATACAGTGCACAGCCCAGCAACATCTCTGTGCCACCCCTATATACAGTGCAGAGCCCAGCACCATCTCTGTGCCACCCCTATATACAGTGCACAGCCCAGCACCATTTCTGTGCCATCCCCCTATATACAGTGCACAGCCCAGCACCATCTCTGTGCCATCCCCCTATATACAGTGCAGAGCCCAGCACCATCTTTGTGCCACCCCCTATACACAGTGCACAGCTTAGCACCATCTCTGTGCCATCCCCCTATATACAGTGCATAGCCCAGCACCATCTCTGTGCCACCCTCCTATATACAGTACACATCCCAGCACCATCTCTGTGCCATCCCCTATATACAGTACACATCCCAGCACCATCTCTGTGCCATCCCCCTATATACAGTACACATCCCAGCACCATCTCTGTGCCATCCCCTATATACAGCACACAGCCCAGTACTATCTCTGTGCCATCCATCCATATACAGAGAACAGCCTGGCACCATCTCTTTACCATCCCCCATATACAGACCAAAGTCCAGCACCATCACTCATTACACAGAACTATACTCAGCACCATCTGTGGGCCATCCTCTCTATATACAGAGCTCAGCCCAGCACCATCTCTATGCCATCCCTCTATATTCAGAGCACAACCCAGCACCATCCATGTGCCATCCCCCCATATACAGAGTACAGCCCAGCACCATCTCTGTGCCACCCCTCAACATACAGAACACAATCCAGTACCCACTATGCCATCCCTCCCTATTCAGAGAACAGCCCAGCACCATCTCTATGCCATCCCCTATATACAGTGCCCAGCCCAGCAACATCTCTTTGCCATCCATCCCTGATATATAGGGAACAGCCCGGCACCATCCCCCGATATACAGATCACAGTCCAGCACCATCTATGCCCCCCCCCAATATACAGAGCCCAGCCCAGCACCATCTCTATGCCATCCATCCATATAAAGAGCATATCCCAGCACCATCTCTATGCCATCCATCCATATACAGAGAACAGCCCAGCACCATCTCTATGCCATCCATCCATATAAAGAGCCCAGCTCAGCACCATGCCTCCATATACAGAGCCCAGCCCAGCACCATCCCCCCATATACAGAGCACAGCTCAAAACCATCTTTGTGCCATCCTTCCATATACAGAACACAGCTTAGCATCTTCTCCATATACAGAGGGTGACGCAGAGTCACTGGCTGCTCTTATACCATATACACCACCCCGACCCTAAGCTTCTGCAGTAGGGATAGTAAGGGGTTAACGAGAGCCACAAAGACATGTCAGCTATGAGCGTAACCATCCACAGCTGCTGCACTAACTTTGCTGACCCCAGAGCCAGCTCACTGTATACACTATATACCATCAACACAATGTATATCGTATATTATACTGTACAGTACACGGTCCACAATACACAGTCAGTATATGAGAGCACATAGAGGACAGGCGATAATAATAATAGACACAATATCTGCATTATACAGAGCTAACACCCAGCTGACATTCTGTGTGTTCCAGAGTACACAGTGCACAGCCAGCACACAATCCAGACAATGGTACACACAGAACAATGAGCCATGCACAGCTCAGACTATTCTGGTGTTGTACAATCAATACATTTTCAGTATCTGATCTCCCCCATACATCAGAGCCCCCCTACACTTACCCCACTCCCCCTCCAGGGGTTCAGATCCAGTGTAGCAGATCAGCAGCAGCAGTAGCATATTGTGTGTGTCTCCAGCCTGGGAACTGAGCTCACATCCCCCAGTGTCTCCTCCCAGTGTAGAGCAGTGTGCAGCTGGATATGCTGCTGTTACATTGTAGCTGATTGTATCAGGGTGAAGTCAGTGTTACAATGTATCTGTGTATCCCAGAGTGCGGGTGGAGTGCTGCCCTCTACATCTCACAGCACACTATCCCCCCCCCCCCCCCTCAGGGATCTGGGATGGGCTCTGGCAGATTCCTCCCCATCCTGCACATTGCTCTTTGTCCAGTAGAGTGGATCAGGTGCTGCATTCACCAGGATGACTTTATTCTGGGGCCCCACATTACCAGCACATGGGCCCCTCCTCATTTGTAAGGGGCAGTAACAGAGCAAAACCATTGAGTGTCAACTGTCAACTCAGGCCATGTACACAGCTAAATCTTCCACCCCCCACTTCTAGAGCTGTCCTGGGAGGGAGCACATTACATCTCTCTGACTCCTGGCAGTAAACAAGGTACAGAGGAATACTGAAAATGTAACTTAGCTCTTCTGCCTTGAAGCACTGGTGTCCTTGGTTCAAATTCTAACCATACTACCTGCATGGAGTTTGCATGTTCTACCCCCAACGTCTGTGGGTTTCCATAGCGCCCAACTGTCCCTGATTTCTAGGGACTGTCCCTCAATTCAGAACAATGTCCCTCTGTCCCTCTTTCCTCCTCATTTTGGTCTGATCTAAATAGATGTATATAAAATGCACTTTTTATCTATCAAAAAATGTTTTCCAGCACTAAACCTTTCATCTAATTTCTAAATTACTGCATTTGTAAATTCCAAAAGCCAATATAAAGGAATAGTAGTGGTAAAAAAAAGCACTTGTGGGTTTAACCAATCTTGTTTTTTGTACAATTCTCCTTTAAGGGGGTGTGGCCTATGCCTGCATACTTTTGCTGATAGGTGTCCCTCATTCCCATCTCAAAAAGTTGGGAGGTATGGGTTTCCGGTGAGTACCCTGTCCCCGGACACTCCTAGTAGGTGTATCATGTGAGTTAGGGACCTTAGATTGTAAGCTCCTTAATGGCAGGGACAGATGTGAATGTACAGTATGTAAAGTGCTGTGTATATTCCTGAAATAATAAAAATAATAATGATTTTAAACCGACCGCAGAGCTGTTAGGTCACGGCCGTCCAATGGCCCAATAACACTAATGCATTGTGTTAATGCGCACACATTCACACCTATACAGTGCAGCGCATTGCATTAGCAGTATGTTAAATGCGTTACAGCATTGCTATTCATTTTCAATGGTACCCCAATAAGAAAACCCAATGCACCTCCAAACCACATGCCAAAATTTTTGGAAACGCATTACCATGTGTTCTGGTGAGCTGCACTGGAAAAATGATGCACATCCTATTTTTGGTCCGTTTTGGTGCATTCAATGAATAGGTTGCTTTGTGTGTGTGAATTTATATGCATCAGAAGGAACCAGTGTGAGTGGCCCTTACACTGACCGTTTATTTGCACCTATATTTTTTTCCTTTAATGTGTTTTTTTTTAATTGAAATTACTGGAAACACTTTAAGAAGCATTAAAATGCGTGGTTACACATTTTTAAGCATTGGACTTTGTATTGAATGTCACAACGCGCACTAATGCACATGTGTGATGCCTGTTGATGTGCATCTTGATGAGTGTGTTGGCATGCATTTTAAGGAGTTTCCATTGATTTCAATGAAAAATTCAACCAAGAAAAATAACATAGTTGTGAATCTAGTGTTAAAAAAACTCTGGGCTAAACAAAAGGTTTTTATTTACTTTAATGGCAGGATTGTTTATACATCGCAGGGGCCCATTCACACCGGTGTGTTGCAATACCGCCGTCTATTTCTTTAAATGTGTCAGAAACACACAGAAAAATTGACCTAAAGCATTTGTTGTGAGGTAGCGCACAACAATGGTAGTGCATTACCATGAACTGGGCAAGGTGTGCTGGCATGCCATTAAAAATAAACGTCACTGTATCAGACAAACATGTTATCATGCACTATAGTATGAATAGACCCCAACTAGAACCTAGTAACAATATTGTCCAAGTTTCTTGAGCTGCAAATCAGCTGATCTAATCCAGGGAGGTGAGCAATATCTGTGCCCCATCCTTACCATACAGCTCCATGACCAGTATAAGATGCACCTGGGACCACAGAGTTTCTTTGTCCTTAATTCAAGCCTATTTATAGAGCTCACGCTGAGGAGAATTGCTCAGACTCTGATCTTAATTTTTTATTTATTTTTTGCTACATATGCCTGACTGGAGATAAAATAAACAGCAAGTTTTTTATTTATTTTTTACAGTAAAGTTAGCAATTTCCTGAATGATAAGGTGAGGCCAGTTTAGATACAAATAGTGCACAGAGTTCTTTACATATTTGTGATGTCCTTTAAAGTAGTTGTAAAGTCTCTACAAAACACTCCCATGATAGGTTGCCTTATGGGGAAATAGTAATGGCAGTGTGTTTTTTTTTTTCCCCAGCAATATACAGGTGCATCTCATAAAATTTTAATATCAGCAAAAAGTTACTTTATTTCAGTAATTCAATAAAAAAAAAAAGAGAAACATATATTTTACATAGATGCATTACACACACATGATATATTTCAAGCATTTCTTTCTTTTAATTTTTGTACATAAGACCAATAAAAAAAAAAGTATTTTTTTTTAAACAGAAATGTTTGCGTACTGAAAAGTATGTCCATGTACTGTATGCACTCAACACTTGGACGGGGGTCCTTTTGCATGAATTACTGCATCAATGCAGCGTGGCATGGAGGTGATCAGCCTGTGGCACTGCTGAGGTGTTATGAAAGCCCATGTTGCTTTAATAGCGGCCTTCAGCTCATCTGCATTGTTGGGTCTGGTGTCTCTTATCTTCCTCTTGACAATACCCCACAGAGTCTCTATGGGGTTTAGGTCAGGCGAGTTTGCTGGCCAATCAAGCACAGTGATACCATGATCACTGAACCAGGTATTGGTACTTTTGACAGTGTGGGCAGGTGGCAAGTCCTGCTGGAAAATGAAATCAGCATCTTCATAAAGCTAAGTAAGTAAAAAGTGAGGTTTCTTTAGACGAAACACGTTAGTATGAGCCCTGCTGATGTCATTGCCCTACCCACAAACTTCAATTTTAAGCGCTTGATCCACTTTCTAAATGTGAGTGTTTCCAATTTTCTTTTAATAAATTTTACATTTATATGAATTCACACTATGTGGAGTATTTTCTTTTTTGGTCATGCCATTTTGAACACTTGAGAGGATTTGGTCTGACAAGTTGGCTGCTTCTGAAGACCGCTTCTTGGCGACATCTCTTGACCCACTGGATTGCCTTACAACTTGATCTGGAACCCAGACATGGGAGGTCCCATATTTTAGTGGTTGCACCATAAGCCTTGTTGACTTACTGAGCATATGCCCATTTGAGTCCTCTTACTCCAGTAAGCCTCCTCACTAACCGGTGGTGGTTCTATTCTCTGTGTCCTTACCTCAACATTGATGTTTTTGCAAAATCCAAGTATACAACGTCCATCGCCACCCCTCTGTCCAAGGTTTGTCTGACAACTTCTGTCTTTCATTAATCCATGCTGTCTGTTGCTTAAAATATTTTTTCCAGCAAGAACTCCTCTATGTGGTCTTTTATTAATCTCTCCAGTATCTTCCCAACTATAGAAGTTAAACTAACAGGTCTATAGTTACTTGGTAAAGACTTGGCAAGGGAAAGGACCGGTAAGCTGCGGAGGGCACTGGAGAGTGGTGGGAGTGGTGCGGCCCTCACCCGCCACCGATAAAAGTAATCTTGCGGCGTATCTGCCGCAGAGACCACTTTTATCTTGTAGAGGACCGCCCACTTATGAAGAGGATACCAGGGTTATGGTAGCTAGCTGCTACCATAACAACAGTATTCCTCTTCAAACACATCACGTATAATGACGGTGGGCGGTCCGGAAGTGGTTAAACTTATTGCCCATGGGAATATACTTTGCAGTGAGTTCACAAACAGTCTTTTTGAAGAATTCCCATTTCTGTTCTGTGCCCATTGATACCAATATTCTCTCCCAGTCTAAGTCCTGGAGAGCAGCCCTCATCCTTGGAAAATTTGCTCTCTTGAAATTAAGTGTTTTTATCTTTCCGGTATGTGAATTTTGCTTACAGCCAACATCAAATGAAATCATGTTATGGTCACTGCTACCCAGGTGTTCCTTTATCCGAACATTAGTAATAGTTATCCCTTATTCCTACTCACAATACGAAAATGTTCATACAACAGAATAAACGTCAGAAGTGACGTAATGTGTTGAATAGTTTTGTATGTATTCTTTCATTTCTGAGCATGCGTAGTCGTGCTCTTATGTTGTTTTTTCTTACGAAAACCTTACTAATGAAACGAAAATCGGACGTTGAGTTCACATCCGACAAAAATGTTATAGTCTGCGCATTCAGCTTTTGTCTGATGAAAAAGCAAAAATTGGCTGTCGAAAGCACCGCACTAACGATCTGAAAATCGGCAGACAGCTTGTCGTACAAATCTTTCCATCTGATTTTCGTATCGTATGTATTGGCCTTTACTGCCACGTCTGCAATCAGCTCTGTGTTTGTCATTAGTAGCTCAAGCAAAGCCTTATTTCTAGTTGGGGCATCCACCAATTGGCACATACAATTGTCCTATAAGACATCTACGAAATGATGAGCCCTAGTTGACAAAGCAGTTCTGTCACGGGACTTTAAAAAAGCAACCTTCTAGAGCCCGAAAACCGCCACAATAGCACCGCAAAAACAACTGGCGCTTTAGCGGCAGATTTAGCAGCACTTCAGTGTGAAAGGGGTCTAATACTGTTCCACCTTTAGCTCCCTCACTCATCAGCTCTGCTTGGTGATTAGGGAGCTGACCCAGAAAGTCATAGTTCCATGTATTGAATACTCTTCTCAGCTACTTTTTATATACTGTGCTGTACATTATGTACTACACACTCCTGTATTTTATACACTATATAATCCACATAGCTTCACATTACACACTATGCTGTATGTCAGGGGTCCTCAAACTTTTTAAACAGGGGGCCGGTTCACTGTCCCTCAGACCGTTAGAGGGCCGGACTATAAAAAAAAAACTATGAACAATTTCCTATGCACACTGCAAATATGTTATTTTGAAGTGAAAAAACAAAAACAATATTCTCACCATCATCATTACATCATCATCATCATCATCCCCTCATTGCAAACCCCCCCTCGCCATCATCATTGCAAGTCCCTCATTGCAAGCCCCCCCCCTCACAATCATTAATTGCAAGTCGATCAAGATCATTGCAAGCCCCCCATCATCATTACATCATCATTATCATCAGCCCCTCATTGCAACCCCCCCCTCACCTTTGCAAGCCCCCCTCACCATCATCAGCCCCTCATTGCAACCCCCCCTCACCATTGCAAGCCCCTCATTGCAAGCCCCCCCCACATTCATCATTACATCATCAGCCCCTCATTGCAAGCCCCCCCCTACCATCATCATCATTACATCATCATTTCATCATCATCAGCCCCCCCCCCCCACCATCATCATTATTACATCATCAGCCCCCCCCCCCACATCATCATCATTTCATCATCATCAGCCCCCCTCACCATCGCAAGCCCCCCCTCCCTCCCTCACCTCACCATCGTAAGCTCCTCACAGCCTTACTCCTTACTGTGCCAAACTGCTGTCACGGTCGCGCTGTGTCACGATCCCGCTGTGTCACGGTCCCGCTGTGTCACGGTCCCGCTGTGTCACGAAGCTCACAGTGTTGGTAACAGTTCTGGCGTGCTATGATAAATGTCCCGCCCTCCTCCTCCTAGACCAGCTTGTGTGACAGACAGAACACTGGCTCTATCACACGAGCTAGTCTAGGAGGAGGAGGGCGGGACATTTATCATAGCACGCCAGAACTTTTAACAATGTGATCTCCGTGACACAGCGGGATCGATGTGTTACAACCTGCCGTGTAACCGGCGTTGCTTGTCAGGGTGGGCCGGTTAAAAGTCCTCCGCGGGCCGCATGTTTGAGGACTTCTGCTGTATGTTATTCAGTACAATCCACGCAGATTCACTCTATACAGCAGTGGTTGTCAACTTATGGGAAATAGGGGGCCTCAACTGCAGCTCCTAATGGGTCAGTGCATAATATTCAGTATATGTGATGCTACAGTAGACTGCCCGAGTCATCACATACTATTGTAAATAATAAACAGAGGCTGCAAAGATGTTTAGTTGTTGCTGGACACTGGAAACTTGCTACAGGAGACAATTAGAGTTTTGGGCGACTGCTAGAGATTTCTATACAGCTCCTTTGCAAATACATTTTCCCAGTACCACTGCTGGGGACTGCAAAGGGCCACACAGAAAGCACCAAATGGGCCGCAGGTTGGGCACTCGGCATTTACACTATGCATACTGTACTATACATGTATATACTGTAAATTCCACACTGTTCCACTCTATACACTGTGCTGTACATTATATACTCCATGGGGGTTATTTACTAAAGGCAAATCCAATTTGCACTGCAAGTGCACTTGATAGTGCAGTTACTGTAGATTGTTGTAGATCCGAAGGCAAGCTCTGAAATTAGGGGAAGTTCTGCTGATTTTACCATCCAATCATGCGCAAGCAAAAATGCTGTTTTTTATTTTCCTTGCATGTCCCCCTCAGATCTACAGCGACTGGACTTCCAAGTGCACTTGTAATGCAAAGTGGGTTTACCTTAGTAAATAACCCCCCACGTGTCTTAACCTTATATACTATGCAGCACATTATAAACTCCATACTGCTCTGCTATATCAC
This sequence comes from Rana temporaria, assembly GCF_905171775.1. Taxonomy (NCBI): domain Eukaryota; kingdom Metazoa; phylum Chordata; class Amphibia; order Anura; family Ranidae; genus Rana; species Rana temporaria. The sequence continues at coordinate 103,786,336 of NC_053497.1, forward strand.
TGTGCCTTACATTCTATACTTTATGCTGCTCTGTTTTATATATATTGTGGTATGCATTATATACTCCAGGCTGTTCTGCTTTATATACTAAGCTATACAGGATACGGGTATACTCCACAGTTCTGCGCTCTATAAACTGTGCTGTACATTATTTACTCCACAATGCTCTGCTGTATATACTGTGAACCATATCATGTCTGTTTAAAGGTTTCTATTCATACCTTCTGCTGCACATGACATTATATACCCTACAAGACTCTGCTTTATACACTGTGCTGTACATAACAAATTCCCCCCAAACAAAACAAACTGTGAAGGTTCTCCCAATAATATCCACAACTACTGTATATGTGTAAAGTATCTGATTCACACAGAAATATATTTCGCATTCATGTTACTTTGCTGTGTGGCCTATTGTCTAGGGATGCACCGAAATTTCAGTTGCCAAAACATATTGGTCGAAAATTGCGTTTTCGTCACATTGGCGAAAGAAAAAAAAAACATAATGGAGCCCCTGGTGCAGCCCATTATGGAGGTGTTGTTCTGGAGCGCCCCAGTCCTCTCTTCTTTCCTCCTCCCCTCCCTCCTCGCCGCGATCTCCGTGTGTCACGGAGCTTAACTGCACAGACCGCAGTAACAATGTCTCGCCTCCTTTGACAGACGGCACACTGATCCAATGGTGGGACATTGTTACTGCGACCCAGGCAATTCAAATACAGCCAGTGACACACAGAGATCGCCGCCGATCCAGGCACAGGCAGGATGCATGACTGGTACTGGTAGGCTGCTGGGCACTGGTGAGGCACAGGCAGGCTGCAAATGATGGGCACAAACAGGCTGCATATGCTGGGCACTGGTCGGCTGGTGGGCACAGGCAGGGTGCAAATGATGGGCACTGGTAGGCTTTTGGGCACAAACAGGCTGCATATGCTGGACACTGGTAGGCTGCTGGGCACTGGTGAGGCACTGGCAGGCTGCAAATGATGGGCACTGGTAGGCTGCTGGGCACTTGCAGGCTGCAGATGATGGGCACTGGTGAGGCACATGCAGGCTGCATTGATCTCCTGTACCATGTCTGCAGTCTTTGACCATCTCCTGTACCATGTCTGCAGTCTCTGACCATCTCCTGTACCATGTCCCCAGTCTCTGACCATCTCCTGTACTATGTCTATAGTCTCTGACCATCTCCTGTACTATGTCTGCAGTCTCTGACCATCTCCTGTACCATGTCCCCAGTCTCTGACCATCTCCTGTACCATGTCCCCAGTCTCTGACCATCTCCTGTATCATGTCCCCAGTCTCTGAACATCTCCTGTACCATGTCCTCAGTCTCTGACCATCTCCTGTACTATGTTTGCAGTCTCTGACCATCTCCTGTACCATGTCCCCAGTCTCTGACCATCTCCTGTACTATGTCTATAGTCTCTGACCATCTCCTGTACTATGTCTGCAGTCTCTGACCATCTCCTGTACCATGTCCCCAGTCTCTGACCATCTCCTGTACCATGTCCCCAGTCTCTGACCATCTCCTGTATCATGTCCCCAGTCTCTGAACATCTCCTGTACCATGTCCTCAGTCTCTGACCATCTCCTGTACTATGTTTGCAGTCTCTGACCATCTCCTGCATCATATCTGCTGGATGTGCACCCCATGAATTTTTTTCTAATACTATTAGCAATGTGTTATATAAAAATAATTACATTAAAATATATAAAAATACATTTTTTTTTTAAAACAGGAATTTTCGGTAACGGTTTCGGTTTTCGGCCTAGTGTATTCTTCATTTCGGTATTGGTTTTGGCACCAAAATTTCCATTAGGTGCACCCCTACTATTGTCTTTTGTTAGGCTGCCATACATAAGCTGTGACTCTGTACTTTTCTTATAAAGTATTTCTAGTTAGAAAGCCGTCTGTGCATGGGGTATTGTCCCCCCCAACCACCTCTGCATTGCCCCAATGTCTCTATAGTCAGAGGCTGTAACATGGTCGTTCATAAATGTTGTCAGAGCCCATTTGTAGATGATCTTTAATGTTCCGGTATAAATTATATTTTCACCCCTACAAACTGCCTGATTACAGTTGATGATCGGTTAGTACAGCTGGTTAAAATGTGTGTCTACAAGTCTCTGTTCTGTAAATGTTCAGTGTCTGATTTATCCTCCAGGTACGCCATCAATCTCCTGTCAGTGATTGCTCTATGTAAAGCAGCTACTTAAATCTGCATTAAAACCTACAATGCTGCGGCCCAGATCCCTCGCACTCCCCCCATTATAAACGGAGAACAAATATAAGACATTGACAGATTGTGTTTCCCCCGGCAACATCTCTAGAGCGCGATGCTCGCCTCAATACCATGTTTACCCAGAATACCCTGCTAAAGAGACACCCCGAAGCAATCAATGGGCGATTGACAAGAGTCTACAGCCCGGGGATGAGCAGCGCAGGGCGGCGGGAGGCAGTGGGAAAACACTGACCCACTTCTATACGTTCTGTAACTTCTCAATAATTGAATTTAAATGAATGCAGGATGACTGCAGCCTCTGGCACAGAAAACAAATCTAATGTGCTATCTGATGGTGGCAGAAACTTCCCAGAACCCCCCAGTGAAGAGGCACCAGGAATAGGGAAATTTATTGGGAGGGAAAGCGCACAGAGAGGCAGACAAATCCAATCAGAATTGGATCACAGAATTCACAGCACCTCCCAACTGATGTATCCAAAGTGTCTGGTTACTAGAGCTCATACTTATTGGCTACATTATATTGTATTGTTGGAGGTGGGCAGCTCAGGTCACTCAGTGCCTTCTTGTATATTTCAGGTGCTCTAGTACTGAGATCTTTATGCATCCAAAGTATAGCCAAGTGAGAGAGTCTCTCTCCTTCTGCTGAATTTTCAATAATGGAACAACAAATAGTGAATGGGAGACTGTTTTGTTTTGTAATGTTGCATTGAGCATGCAACATTCAATTGCAGGGACAATGTATCCTGTCACCATCACCTATAACTGAAAGTGACTTGTTGATAGTTTGTGCTTTTCAATCGAGATTATTAGGCAGTTACAGCTGAATTTCTATTACTTTAGATATTTATATACACAAGGGATCACACATACCCCCAAAAAGTATTTTAAATGAGTTCCTATTGTATATGAACCTTATTTAGATTTCTTCCTCCTGTCCACAGAGGACACAACCCAATGGATGATTTCCCTGCTTCAACTGGCACATCACCTCCAAATGCATACCCACAAAGGAGGGGAGAGAGTCCTTCCCCACGGGGGTACACCACACAGGGGCCAAAGATTCATCTCTGTAATAATACCACAGAAGCTTGCCTTATACAGTGTCCCGATTCATGCGTGTCACTGAAATCTCTTCCATGGAACATCAATCTTTTCCGTGGCTAAAAATATATATTATCTCTTCCTTGACACGGCGGCATTACTGTTACCACAGCAACCAGATCTCTCAGCAGGCGGATGTCAGCAACCATCTTGTTTCTTAAGATTTTAACACTGTCTGACTTGTCTATGCATGGAACAGAGTAAAAAATAAAACTTGCATTGTTATAATGGTGAAGAAAACTATAAAATCAATGCTACGCTGGATTTAAGCTCTTAAGATCTGTGCAGGTAGTCTCAGGGTGCAGAGTAAGGTCCTACCCAGAAGTCACCCTCACATTAATCCCTGTAATCCTATTAAGCACTATTCTTCCCTTTAACTCCAACACTTTCCCTACCTGTAATTCCAACACTCAGATATCTAAGGTCTAGTGTGCCCATAGCTGGGAACTATGGTGCAGCACTTTACCTAGTACACCGCTGGGATTTCTGGAACAACACTCCATTCTATTGCTCTCTGGTGAAACAAGCTAACTGGTTGGTGGAGCTGGGAACTCAGCACTATACTGGTAGGAGCTAAGAGCTCTGATGTAGCAATCTACTGAGTGTAGCTGAGAAGACTGGTATAACAATCTAACTAGTGAGTGTAGCTAAGCAGACTGCTACAACAATCTAACTAATGAGTGTAGCTAAGCAGACTGGTACAATAATCTGACTAGTGAGTGTAGCGGTTAATGCATAGAATGCATTAAGGCAGAGGTGTCCAAACTTTTTTCAAAGAGGGCCAGATTTGATGAAGTGAACATGCTCGAGGGCCGACTTGCCTGACATTCTTTGAACGATAAAAATTCGGTCTAAGTGTGTTTGTCCGAGCTCTAATACACGGCCCAACAAGAATTCTCCTGCCTTTGTGGCTGTGTGTGGTGAAGAGATGAGCTCGGGTGTGTTATTTGGATATACTGTATATATTTCTTATGTGGCCCCAACGAAACCCAGAGCGCTGCTCAGGACCAAGGATGAGCTTGGGCGTGTTATTTGGATATACCGTATTTATCGGCGTATAACACGCACAGGCTTACCATTGCCATGAATGCAGCCTCACCATTGCCATGAATGCAGCCTCACCATTGCCGTGAATGCAGCCTAACCATTGCTACCAATGCAGCCTCACCATTGCAACCAATGCAGCCTCACATGTGCCATAAATGCAGCCTCACATGTGCCATAAATGCAGCCTCACATGTGCCATCAGTGGAGCGTGATCGATGCCCATCTGCAGTCTTGGAGGTCAGAGGGAGCAGGGCGGGACGAGTGCCGACAGATTACAAACAGGAGAATCTCTTGTTTACTACAAAGTCCCGCCTCCTGATAGACAGAACAGTCGTCCAATGGCATCCCAGGAGACAGGACTTCCAATAGAGACGCTGCTGAGTAAACAGGAGATTCTCTTCACGTAATCTGACGGCGCTCGTCTTGTCCCCTCCGTCACCTCCAAGGCAGCACCGATAAATACGGTATATATCTTTTGTGGCCCTGGGGGCCACAAACAATATATATATCCAAATCCCCAGGGGGGGCCATATTAAATCAACAGGGGGGGCCGCATTTGGCCAGCGGGCCGGACTTAGGACATGCCTGCATTAAGGTAAACACCTTCAGCCTTTACAACCACTTTAAGTGATCTTCAAGCCTAAAATGTGCATTTTAAAATGTGTGTTAAGAAACTAGCCCTTTCACTGGCAGAGCCATTTTTTCTAAACAGAGCATATAATCACATCATGTGACACGCCCATGACATTTTGGGTAAAACTTGAAGGTGCCTACAGTAGCAGGACATAGAATATTAACAGTGACTGAGGTAGAGATGGGGGTTCAGATTGTGTGCAACTTCCACAGAACTGTGGCTATAATTCGATGCCAAAAAGGTCTCAATATTTTGCAGGTAGCGTATACGCGGACACCATCTTTGACCATCAGCACAAAATGATTAGATTGCAGAGCGTTACTTCAGATTACAAATGTTCACAGAGATTTCTGGAAGATAGCCGTCAAGCAACGCGATAGCTGCCAATACACAGCTTCCCCGGGGAGGTGAGAAAGGGGTATGATTGATGTCCTGAATCCCAAACAAACAGCCACGTCAGAAAAACCTGCCAATCTCCTCCACCAATCAAAATGCTGACATTTGTGTTTCCATTAAATTCTGACAGATAAGATCTCCTTGATTAACAGAAGACCAAGACTGGACGTGCCCTTCCGTTCTATTCGAGGTGGTGAGGATGGCAGATTAATTTGTGCAAAAAAAATTAACCCAAACTGAACCAGCTGCAACAATACACTCTATAACTACGCACCAAACAATGGCAATGCTATGCTGAAACGCACCGTTGCACAAAAGGCATTTTATAAACTGTATACAATGTCAGTTGTTATTAAATCCAAAAGGCAAAGTATTATATTGCAGCTTACCAATTCTTAAAGTGGAGCTCCACCCTCTTTTTCAACTTTATAGCATCCTCTTTAATACTCCCCCCTTAAATCTATTTGGCGTGTTTTTTTTTTTTTTAAACTCACTGTGCTATTGTTAATTGTGTATTTCTCCAGCCATGGCTGCAGCAGCCTCGGCGCGTCATCCAGTGCTGCTATTCCTCCTGGGAGATGTTTGTTATCAATCCCAGGAGGCCCTGAGCCATAGCATCACGTGATTCCTAAACAGGAAAAGACCCGATGCACGGCGACGCCCGGTGCCATTTTGGAAGAGGGAAAGTTGGCTTTGTTTGCCAGTATTCTTTGATTGGACCTTCTGGCTGCTTGTCCTCATGGTGATTGGCTGCAGCTCATAGCAATCATCCTCCTGTACTCACACCGTCTGTGACTCGCCTCGGGGCGTGGCAATCGGTGGTGCAATGTGTCGATCCGACACACCACACCTCCAAGCTAGGTAAAGAGTCTCTGATGTAGGCTCTGCACCACGTGATCAACTGTGTCCAATCACAGCTGATCACAGTGGTAACTAGGAAGTGCCGTTTATCAGGTTTCCTCCATTCGCACTAACAAGGCTCGGGTAGAGGAGAGCCAATCGGCAGCTCTCCTGACAGGGAGGGGGGGGTCTGTGCTGACAATCAGCACATTGATTATCAGTGCAGACTCATCAGTAATGCCCGCCAGTGATGCCCACCTGTACCCACATCATATGCCAATCAGTGCCCAAAAAGGATGACATTTAGTGCCCATTAGAAATGCTAGTCAGTGCCCATCAGTAATGCCTGTCATTGGCACCTCATCAATGCTGCCCATCATTGCCGCCTATCAGTGCCACCTATCAGTGTCTCCTCATCAGTACCCATCAGTTCCACCTCATCTGTGCCGCCTCATCAGTATTCGTCAGTGAAGGAGAAAACGTACTTATTTACAACATTTTATAACAGAAAGTGCAAAAAAATAAACAAGCTGGTGATCAAATACCACCAAAAGAAAGATCTATTTGTGGGGGAAAAAATTAGCTGTATGTGTGCTGCACTGTCTCCTCTGACACGTATGGATGGTGTACTGAGCTGTATGTGTGCTGCACTGTCTCCTCTGACACGTATGGATGGTGTACTGAGCTGTATGTGTGCTGCACTGTCTCCTCTGACACGTATGGATGGTGTACTGAGCTGTATGTGTGCTGCACTGTCTCCTCTGACACGTATGGATGGTGTACTGAGCTGTATGTGTGCTGCACTGTCTCCTCTGACACGTATGGATGGTGTACTGAGCTGTATGTGTGCTGCACTGTCTCCTCTGACACGTATGGATGGTGTACTGAGCTGTATGTGTGCTGCACTGTCTCCTCTGACACGTATGGATGGTGTACTGAGCTGTATGTGTGCTGCACTGTCTCCTCTGACACGTATGGATGGTGTACTGAGCTGTATGTGTGCTGCACTGTCTCCTCTGACACGTATGGATGGTGTACTGAGCTGTATGTGTGCTTTGCTGTATTTCCTGATATGTAAACAAATAATGCATTCTGTATGCAGTCCAATTAATCGGTTATGAAACTAGTTGACAACAATTTTCATAATTGATTAGTTGTTTCGGCCCTAGTGGTTACTGCAATCATGGTCAGGAGACACGTCCACCAGATTTGACACATTGACAAATATTTGGGGGAATTCCTGCTATATCTTCAAAGGAAACATTGTCAGTTTATGAACTTGACCCTTTCTACTGAAAAGTACTGCTGATGGATTACCCTAAACCCATTTCTAGTAAAAGAAGCCAGCGATGAAACCCTACCAGAGATGCTGGAACGTTTTTTGTTTTACCAATCTAATTGGTGTAATCTTTACAGAGCAGTCTGACAGTGCAGCTTCTCAGGCACTTCGATAAACAGAATAAAAACAAGTGAAAATTAGCAGCCAACTGGAGGAAGAGCGGCAAAGCAAAAAGCAATTATGTGGCCAATCTCTCTAAATAGATCCCATAGAGTCGCTGGAACTTCACAAAAAGATCAACCACCGCCTGACGTAACCCACTCGGGAGCTGCTAGAAAGAGCAAGAATATAGATATATATTTATTACTCCAATGTCAGGTGTGAGAAATGCTGCGATCTAGATGTTTCATAAAACGCTCTCAACTGGCCACGCTCACTGACACCCCCAACACCCCCAGCTACTGGCCCTTATTGTTTTCTTTTTAATTGCTTTCAGTGGTATAAGAGTGTGAAGACGAGAAAAGCTTTACAGGTTCAATGGTGGGAATGAATTCCCAGGGCTGGGCACAGATGGACAAAGCCTGCACTCTGTACAGCACAGTGAGTCACAGCTACTGTATATAAATGTATACAGTGTGACTGTGGGGACGCCTTGGAGTGTAAGCTCATCTGGTGCAGAGACTCTATACAGCACTGTAGAATATGACAGTTATATAATATTAATGTGTGACTGTGGAGGATATAATAAAATGGAAGCTCCTTTGTTGCAGACTTATTTAAATGGCTTGCTGTTTTCAACACCACCGAATATGGCAGAGCTACTATATATAAATATATAATGTTTACAGTTTGTGACTTTTCTTCTGTAAATAGCACACGGATATTATAGCACTGAAATCTGTGCTGTACATGTTCTTCCATATCTGATGCTGTATGGCAGGTAGAGAGTTGCTGATTGAGAATGTTGCCCGGAGGGGAGGTAAAATTAAATGTCAGCCATATTTCATCCCATTCTGTCCTTACTAAATGAGGTAAATAATAGAACCAACATCGATCGTAAGTTCCCAGCTCAGGAAATGACTGCAATCATTCTCTACCAAGAGATGCAACAACACTGCTACAGCAACTGCGGGGGGCACTACAGTTTGTTGCTAAAATGCTCATTCCCAACCCAGCAATTTCATCCAATGGCTAGAGTCATCTTGACAATAATAAGGGGAATTTGTAGGAGACTTGACCGATATAGCTACCCAATTTTTATTATGTTATTTGCTACACCTCACCATTTCCCTTCTGTCAGAACAGCTTCCATCACTTCCTGTCCTCTCATGTGGAACACTGGTATCCCCTATTGTAGGCTCATACAGAAAACTGACTTCACAAGGACCGGTATCCCTTTTTTGTGACATCACTGGTCACTTTCTGTGACCTCACAAGGACAACCGATTGCGACATCTCTGGGACCATTGGTATCAACTGCTGAGGCATCGCTGGCATTACCTAGAGGGAGCTCACAAGTACTAATGGGTCATAATGTGGGCAGCTGCACATCTACTGATCAGCATCAACCGGGAAGGGGGCAATGGAAGCAGTTAGTTGATCTGTTAGTTTACTGCACCCCCCACAGACAGCCTAGGTACAAGCAGACATGGTACCACTCAGATGGGTATGCATTTCTACCAGCATGAAGCATTGCATTGTGGTGCATACATTTCAATACAACATGCTGAGTTTTAGGTGGCACCACCTGTCAAACTCTCCCATGTATCAAAGTCAAAAGCTTGGCTCACAGTTTGGGTGCACTCCCGCAATACAAAAACCTCCTTTTACCATCCTCTTAAAGCAATCCACTGCAGGTCAGGAAGGAGTGGGGTAGATACCATTGCATGCAATGCCGGCCCAAGACATTGTGCTGCCTGGGACCAAGAATGAAATGCTGCCACCCCCCCCAGAAAAAAAATCACACCAACCAAAAGGCCCCCACATTCATTATTTGATATCATGATAACTAAAGGGGACCCGTCATGGCTCTATACATGTATAAAGAGGACCTGTCATTGCTCTATACATGTATATAGAGGACCTGTCATTACTCTTTACATGTAAAGGAATATCAAGAGGACCTGTCATGGCTCTATAAATGTATATAGGAAATTCCGATCGTGTGGGCCCCATTAGACTTTTTTCCGTCGGTGTTTAGTAATAGAACATGTTTTATTTTTTTCCGAGGGAAAAGAAAAACGGTAGGAAATTCCTATCGTCTGTGTGCAATTTCGACAGAGAAAAAACCCACGCATTCTCAGAATCAAGTAAACGCATGCTTGGAAGCATTGAACCTCATTTTTTTCTCGGCTTGTCGTAGTGTTTTACGTCAGCGTGTTTTGGACGGTCGGAATTTGGTCTGACAGTGTGTATGCAAGACAGCTTGAACGGAATTCCGACAAAAAATTACATCGGATTTTAGGCCATCGGAAATTCCGATTGTGAATTTGCTGAGAAATGCTTGCACTACTTGGCACAGCATTCAGCCTCATCTAGCTGCAGCGTATTTCAGCCTGCCATAGACCTTAACAGGCTGCAGGGATGGACACTACATCTGTTCTTCCCGGGCGCATTAAAAGACAGGGATTGGATACCTTGTGTACATCCAAAAGGTAAGAAATTATTTTTAAACTCAGTTGTCCTACTCTTTTACACTCCAAAATGTACAAGATTTTTTTTTTAATTCAAGCTATTTTCAGCATATTGAGGCTTTTTGTTATCCCATAGACACCAATGGGGAAGGCTGTGCATTTTTGTGCATTTTTTTGGGCTAGTTTTTGGCACCTGAAGACTTCCTCTCCTCCTATAGAACTGGCCTCCTCCCCTTGCCCAGCCCTGGAAAAAATACCCTGAAGCTTGATACACATGCAAAAGCACCTGTAAAACCACTGTAATTCAGAAAAACACTTTAAAATCACGAGAAACACACGTATGCACTGCTCAGGTATGAATGCAGGCTAGGGGTGTGTCTGCTGAGCATGATAAAATATCTCTAACACCCCTGTACCACACGCCTCAGACCTTTTAAATGGGTGGCATTGGATATGCAATACCCTTTCCATGGCAACACAATGCTGTGGCATTTGGCAACGGCAGCTAACGTTGGACATGGAAGCCATCAAGGACACTGCGAGTAACGTTTCTGAGGGCCAGTGACTCAGACTGGTCTTACTCTTCATGGAACCAAAGACTGGGTGGAACTTTGCTTATAGCAGCAGTAAGCTGCCATAACACAAAAAGTATTTTGAACCCTCAAGAGCTGTTTTCCATAATGTCCGGGTATGCATGGCATATTAGCACATTATTGCAGATTTACATTGTAAGCATTAACCTCCAAGCGCTACAATATCTGGCACTTCCATCTGCTTTACCAGTATTTTTCCGGGTGAAAGTCTTCAGCCTACTGATTGGCTGGAATGGGATGATGTTACATAGTAGGCTAGCTTGAAAAAAGTCCATCAAGTCCAACCTATGTGTGTGATTATATGTCAGTATGACATTGTATATTCCTGTATGTTGCGGTCATTCAGGTGCTTATCTAATAGTTTTTTTAAACGATCGATGCCCCGTGCTGAGACCACCGCCTGTGGAAGGGAATTCCACATCCTTGCCGCTCTTACAGTAAAGAACCCTCTACGTAGTTTGAGGTTTAACCTATTTTCTTCTTATTTTAATGAGTGGCCACGTGTCTTGTTAAACTCCCTTCTGCAATTTTCTTTATCCCTATTGTGTGGTCATCAGTACTGTATTTGTAAATTGAAATCATATCCCCTCTCAAGCATCTCTTTTCCAGAGAGAATAACTAATGTCCTCCAGACGCTTTATTAGCGTTGTTGCCCTTTTTTGTACTCGCTCCATTTCCAGTACATCCTTTCTGAGGACTGGTGCCCAGAACAGGATGGCTGGACCAGAGTCTTGTAGAGAGGGAGAATTATCGCTTTATTCCTGGAGTTAATCCCTTTTTTTATGCATGTCAATATTCTGTTCGCTTTGTTAGCAGCAGTTTGGCATTGCATGTCATTGCTGAGCTTATCATCTACTAGGACCCCCAAGTCCTTTTCCATCCTAGATTCACCCAGAGGTTCCCCCCTCCCCTCACTCCCCAGTGAGTAGATTTATATTTTTTGCCACCCAAATGCATTATTTTACATTTTTCTACATTAAACCTCATTTGTCATGTAGTTGCCCACCCCATTAATTTGTTCAGATCTTCTTGCAATGTTTCCACATCCTGCGGAGAAGTTATTGTCCTGCTTAGCTTTATATCGTCCGCAAATACAGAGATTGAGCTGTTTATCCCATTCTCCAGGTTGTTTATGAATTAAATAGGATTGGTCCCAGCACAGAACCCTGTGGGACCCCAGTCCCCCCCTGACAATTCTGAGTATTCCCCATTTATCACCATCCCCTGAGCTCGCCCTTGTATCCAGTTTTCAATCCATGTACTCACCCTATGGTCCATGCCAACAGACCTTATTTTGTACAAATAACGTTTATGGGGAACTGTGTCAAATGCTTTTGCAAAATCCAGATACACCACATCTACAGGCCTTCTTTTATCTAGATGGCAACTCATCTCCTCATAGAAGGTTAATAAATTGGTTTGACAAGAACGATTCTTCATGAATCCATGCTGATTACTGCTAAGGATACCGTTTCCATTACTAAAATCTTGTATATAGTCCCTTATTATCCCCTCCAATAGCTTGCATACTATTGATGTTAGGCTAACTGGTCTGTAATTCCCAGGGATGTATTTTGGGCCCTTTTTAAATATTGGTGCTACATTGGCTTTTCTCCAATCCGCTGGTACCATTCCAGTCAGGAGACTGGCAGTAAAAATTAGAAACAATAGTCTGGCAATTACTTGACTGAGTTCCCGAAGTACCCTCTGGTGCAAGCCATCCAGTCCCAGTGTTTTATTAATGTTAATTTTCCCAAGTCCAATTCTAATTCTGTCCTGTGTTAGTCAAGATGGTGCTTCCTGTGACGTGTCACGAGGATAAACACTGCAGTTTTGGTTACTGAAGCCCCGATTCCCTCTTGAAGACTGAGGAGAAGAATACGTTTGTGTAATGTAATTTCTGAACATTTGTATGGGAGCTACTTAGTCTAGAAACAGCTATGCTGAGCATTCTGTGATAAAAACCCTACCTGTAAGTTTTAAAAAAGAACACTTAATACTTTTAATCCCTTTTATTTTACTATTGTATATGTCAGTTTTGCTTTCCTTATTTGAAATGATATTTCAGTTGAAATTGTGAATATCCAAATTGAAAAGTGAAAGAATTGTTGCCTCTTTAGGGAGCTGCTGTATTGTAAACTCTAGACATAGTAGCAAGTAATACAGACATTGTCTGTCAGTTGTTGTCCCAGAGCAAGAAAATCTCTGGACAAAGGGAGGCAGAGTGTATAAAATGTCACATACTGGCCTCCTTGTGCTGGGATCTGAGAATGTAACTGTCACACCAACCACAAACCCTTAGCTTAGTCCCTTATTCCAGATCTATCCTGACCAGTAACCGTCAACCTAGTAGTCCCTCACCCATCCTTTAATTTTGAACTTAGTCTAACATCACTTAACTTTGTTCCTAATACACTGCACTTCCAACCTTCAGCCCAATCTATACTCAAACAGTAGGAAGAGCCAGCAACACTGAAATCCTTGAAAAGTGGTTTATTGGTTACATCGGTGTTACAATAAAACAATATTACTGACGCGTTTCGGCAGAAGCCTTAGTCGTAGCGAATGTCGTTGAAAGGATACACTGAGCTCTGGCACATGTGAGTGGATCCTGTGTACGGATTGGGTTTCCACTGTTGTGGGCACTGTGACTACTCTCTTTCATAATCTATACTCACGCTCTATCCCTCAGCTTAGTTCAAAGCCCGCCACTAACCCTCAACTTAGGGCCAGATTCACAGCAGAAATACGCCGGCGTATCTACTGATACGCTGGCGTATTTTCAAATTTGCTGCGTCGTATCTTGATTTGGAATCCTCAAACCAAGATACGACGGCTTTTGGCATAGATCCGACAGGCGTACGGCTTCGTACGTCTTCGGATCGTAGGTGTAATTCTCCGGCGGCCGCTGGGTGGAGTTTGCGTCGTTTTCCAGCATTGGGTATGCAAATTAGCTGTCTATGGCGATCCACGAAGGTACGCGCGTTCGTCGCATTCTATTACATTCAATTACACCATCCATGTTAAAGTATGGCCGTCGTTCCCGCGTCAAATTTTACATTTTTTTTTGCGTAAGACGTCCGGGAATACGAAAGTACGTTACGCACGTCGCCGTTCAAAAAACTTAATTTCGCGCAAAGCACGGCGGGAAATTTCCAAACGGAGCATGTGCAGAACGTTCGGCGCGGGAACGCGCCTAATTTAAATGGTACACGCCCCATTTAAATTAGGCGGGCTTGCGCCGGGCGGCTTTACGCAACGCCGCCAAAAGTTTACACACAAGTGCTTTGTGAATCAAGCACTTACGCTGGAAACTTGCGGCGGTGTAACGTAAACGGTATACGATACGCCGTCGCAAATCTACATGAATCTGGCCCTTAGTTCCTAGCCTTCAACCTTGTCCAAACCCCACTTCTAACCCAGCCTCTAACCCTCAGAATAGTCCTAACCAAACTGCTAACCTGCAAAGAAATAGGTCTGTACTCAAATGAAGCACGACAAAATTTGTCCTAACCAAACTGCTAACCTGCAAATGAATATTTTGGTACCCAAATGCAGTACGTCAACGTATCCTGTGCTCATAATTTATGCTGAACACAGTGGCTTCCTGGCTGTTCAAAATTGCACTTGTCGCTGATGTTCTTAAAATCTAAATGGATCATACAGTCAGTATTTTAGGACAGAAATATTAGCTTCATGAACAAGATGGATTTGAGCACTGGGTAACTGTATAAATAATTTAACCCTCTATTTCACAGAAATTCAGAATAGGTTAGCCTTACAGCTATAATAATGTTAATATTGTGATCTATAAAATTCCAGGCAGGATATGGTTCAGACTGCAACCATGGTGCCATTGCCTCTCCTCCCACTAAGGGGCTGATTAAGATGCTGAATTGATCATGTTTAATCAGCGGATAGTGACATTTATCCTGATTATCTCCCAGCATGGGAGATGTACATCTGAACGCACCACAGTCGTGCACTCTCCAGGTTTGTTTGAAGATGAGTGACCGCCACACGTACTCGCTAGAGCTTATCCATAAATGCCAGGTCTTGTCAAAGTCTGGAAAGTGGGGGATTGTTAGGTGGGGAGGGGGCTGCAATACATCATGTCTGTGGCAACAGTATCACATCTGTACTGCCCGGCATCTCAAATTATTGTCACCTGTATGGAAGCCAAGCTATGGGTGCATCTCTGTGTAACTGCCAGCATCTGCACACCCACAAGATCCTAAGCTGCTGACCTTGGCACCCCCTAGTGAGAGTCATTTTCGTTCATTGTGTGGATATTGACATTTGCACAAAGCAAGAAGCTCTTATCTGCATGCCTGTCTACTTGCTCAATGTATTGAAGCCAGAAAGTAAGTATGAGAGCTGGGAAACTGGCATTTTCAGAAGCAGGCATCAAGTTTCTCTCATGGCAGGCTTGGTCCTTGCCAGTATTAGTAGTGATAAACCTACCTAATAGCCAGGGACAAAATTTTACTTTACACTGTCCTTCTTTCCTCACAGGTCTACTGGGTAAGAGGATGACAGCGTGCTAGACTC
Source organism: Rana temporaria (assembly GCF_905171775.1). Lineage (NCBI taxonomy): Eukaryota > Metazoa > Chordata > Amphibia > Anura > Ranidae > Rana > Rana temporaria. The sequence continues at coordinate 103,801,653 of NC_053497.1, forward strand.
AAAAACATCTCCCCCTACTAAGTGAGATGTCCTGACTGGCTTACACAGTTAGGTAATATAATGGGTTGTAATAATATTTTACATTTGGTAGAAAATAGTACATGCTTACATAACAACATACTGCAAATGATGACACAACCCTTTCTTTTTTAGTAAGTTGGTACCTTGACTGGCTTCTGCCAGATCAGCACTGGAGGGTGAATTTCTGCAGCAGAGATCACCTTATTATGGAAATGCCGATCTCAGAGAAAAGCAAAGTAATTTAATGCTTTCTAAATGGTAGAATTAGGTGTGCAACTATTTCCGAAGCATAAACAGTCTCTGTGGAATAAACTCCCCCATAAGCGGAGTTCACTGGGCGCCGTTAATAAATAATAATTATCGTGGCAGAACAAATACTGAAGGACATGAGAAACAAAGTCTATTTAAAAAAATAATCAGAGGAGGAACCCCACCGAGCAGGGCCAGTCTGTGAAATCTGGAAGGTAATACAGAGAGTGCTGCCTGTAACAGCCAATCAGATTCAAAATCCAACTCTTACACTGCAGGCTAAATAATGAAAGGAAACACCTAATTGGCTGCCAAATGTGTTACAGTTGTTTTCCTTTCTCAAGACAAGTCAGCTGTGCTTGAGCAAAGATAACAGATGCAGGAAATGGATGTATAGCCTCTTGCATAGCATTCTACATAGCGCCTGACAACAGCAGAAGCCGTCACCTACTGAAGAGTTAACAGCTGGACTCCAAGAAAACAATGTAATAAAATACCGTTATTGTCGCCCTGACATGTGAACACAGGCACATTAACATCAACCAGCCCTTGGGACAATCTGCGGCTTCCCATTCCGACACGCCTCTCATTCTCTAGGAGTCGGAAAAGATTATAAAAGATCTTTTATAAATGAAAAATAAAAACAAGTTGTAGCTCCGGTTTTGTGCAGACAAGAAATTAAAGGTCAAATGGTGACATCACCATTTAAAGGCACAGTACACCTATCATTTTGGTAACTTTAAGGAAAGCTTAAAGCTGCAGAATCAATATTGTGTTAATTTGTTTTAGGGCTTATTCAGATTAGTGCCGTCTTCCATACAGAGCTGCTGGCAGATGTGTGTGCATCCACCTTGGAGCTGCGTGCAGGCAACCCATAGAAGTGGATGCACACCCAGTGCCAGCACAGACACAACAGTATGTCAAAGTTTGACATGTGTGCAGGAGTGGGTGCACAGATCCCAATGCTCAGTAGCGTTCCTGCATGCATGTCAAACTTGGAAATGCAATTGCGTCAAATGCTGGCGCTGCATGTGCATCCACTTCTATGGGTTGCTTACACATACACATACGGAGGAACTAATCTGCTGTCTGAATGAGCCCTAAAAGTTGAAGTCTAGGTATGAATATTTTTGCATAGTTACAGTGGTCCAGCTTGGCCCAATTCAAGTATGTACATGTCATACCTAGCAATCACTGTAGTAGGAACTGCTATTACGATGATCACCTATAGCAGGGGTGTCAAACTGGCGGCCCTCCAGCTGTTGCAAAACTACAAGTCCCATGAGGCATTGCAAGGCTAACAGTTACAAGCATGACTCTCACAGGCAGAGGCATGATGGGACTTGTAGTTTCGGAACAGCTGGAGGGCCGCCAGTTTGACACCCCTGACCTATAGGTTCTGTGTTCTGTGCTGAGTGGCTGCCCTGCTGCTTAGTGATCACAAGAGGCAGGGGCACCATGTAGGGTACCCTCCTGTATTCACTAAGCTGCAGGGCAGCCGCTCAGAACGTGACCTGGAAGACAACGGTGATCACAGTAAGTAGCAGGGCCTACTACACTGATTTCCAGGTTCCACAAGAATCAACTAGACATTTGTGGCCACTAGATGGAGCTTGGAACATATTGTGTTAATATTTGAATAGAGGCGGACATTTTTACATTTCTGTCTGGTTTTTATTTCTTTCTGTGACTCCACTTGGGAGGTTTCCCATTGGTTCCGGTTTGACACCCATACAACAATAGAGGGGTGCAGTTGGTGCCCGATAGGAAGGCAAAGACAGCAATGAAAAACCATTTTCAGGCATTTTAACTCTTTCTTGTGTAATAACAGGAAGAGAAGAAAAATCTCCCTATTGGGCATCATGCATACAAAACCTTAGAGCTCCTGTGTGCTGAGGCTTAAAATCTTCGTGCTTTCTGGGAGAATGCAGAAGTCATTGGCATTTAACCAAGCATGGCCATAGACAGTACAGCCCTTTAATTGTATTGGCGGATGTACGCGGTACATACATCTCCCTGGGCACCAGAAATCGCAGGAGATTTTATGCTTCAGCACACAAAAGCTGCCAAGCGTCTGTGTGCATGAGACCTAAAGAACACAACCCAAAATAAAGCTTGGTAGAGGAGCCAAACCTTTCTCACTCTTCATCCAAAATGAAAAAAGACATTGTGGGTGGAGTGTGGCTGTAATAAATACTGAGACATGATATCAGCCACACAGGGGAGCATTGTTTTTAGAGAGATAAGTGGTTTGATTTTTCCATGATGCTGCCATTACCCAGTAACCAGCAGTGGGAAATAAGATGGTTGTGCTACTTTTTCTTTAAATCTCCTATGCACATAGTTACATGGAGTTGAAAGGGTGCAGTAGGCAATTATTCAAAATGGTGACACCCAAAGTAAATTTTAAATAACACTGCTCTACAACAGAATAGGAGGGTCACCAGAACTTATGTTGAAAAAAAAAAAATTGACAAGAAGTCAGCTGTGTGCAGGAAAATGTCTTCCCTCAATACACTTTTGAATGCTGCACAAACGCGATTTCGAATTTTTGAAATATTGATGGGACATAGGACTATGAAGCACTTCCTGCTTGTCGCTGAGGATCATACACACAGCACCCTGTGAAATGCTGATAGATTGGAAAGTTGACCATTTGCTGTCCGTGTCATGGAGGCAATGATGAGGGTCAGCCGTGCTCCAAGCTGTTCTTTGAAGATTTAAAATTGAATTGAAGTGCCCATGACTACCTTTCTGGCCTCCTGACAATAATTAGCAAGATTAAAAAAATTACTGCGGTCACCGAGAACCCTCCAGGATTTTGCTGCGTGGGCCCAAGACGTCTAAACTGTGGAAGTTTTTATTTCAAGGAAGTGACAGTCTGATGTCACACTGACATGTCTGCTTCTCAAACCTGACAACTCGCTAATTAACATGATAGAATTCCAGAATGCAGAAAAAAAGTAGAAGTCTCATCTAGGACACCAATGGCAGAAATCTGGAATGCCATCGCAAGCCGCAAACATACGATAACATGCAAAGCCTGCAGAATTTACATTGGATGGAACTACAAACAGGATATATGAGACACAGTGACGTATGTATGTACATAAACACTCACACAAAGACATACAATACAGTATATATAAACACTATTTATTAAAGCGTTATTAAAGACAATTTATTTTTTCTATAAAGGAAGGTACATAAATAAAAGGCCTGCAATGCACTTCCCGGTGCCAAGGAACAATGTATCAACTGTTCCCGAAGTAGAATATAAGATGTGTATCTCAAAAAGCAGTGAAAAATCACAAGGGAAATACCCACAAATTGCAGTCGGTATTTAGCCTAACAGCAGCTATTTAAAATTAAATGGAAAACCATTTAAAAACAGATATAAAACAAAGTATCAAAATCAAAGAACTGTAGTTCAAATGATAAAACAGCGCTATATAGCTGGATGAAGTCCAGCTCCTAATATAAAACCAAGAAGTAAGGAGAGATATACTGTTGTGACAGGTGATCCTAAGAAAAATGTTAGTGCACCCTACACCAATCCGCTGACTTCACCAAAAGTGGGTCACACTCCCCCTCCGGGGTTCAGACTTACCACAAATTAGGTAAAACAAAGCTTTAAGCAAAGCTTCTCCTATGTCACATTATCATCTTTCTTCCAAAAAGGTTGTGGGGGTTAATCTCAATAGAGGCACATACAAAAACAAAAGGTACTAAAATAGTATAATTCTGCTTTAACAGAGTGCCCCCCAAACAGTAAAAAACCCCACTTTAAATGCCCGTACAGGGAAATCACTTGTAATGAACAAAATAAGGAAATGGTTCACCGCTGTCACCGCCGTCCTCCAAGCATAGGGGCCGCGCGCATGCTGAGAAGCGATGTGTTAGTACGTTCTGGCTGGTAAGAGGTGGAACGCAGTGGAACGTAGTCTCCTTCCTTGTTGCGCCGTTGTAGACACGCCCTGACGCGTTTCGTCACTTCCGACTGCCGTCAGAACCGCCCAGCCCAGATGTTGGATCTAACAGAGAACTCGCTGTGTTTGATTCTAGACGTGTTCCGCACTTCTTTGGGTGAAATCTCCTTTCGGTACGCAAAAATTGATGGTGATGTTGTGCAATGACAGAGGACAAAGTGGTTTGGCTTGTGCTTCTCCAAATGATAGGTTGGTGCCTTATCTCAGTGCTCATCACCATCTGTCCTCAGGGTTCTGAGGACAGAGGGTTCTGACGGGAGTCGGAAGTGACGAAACACGTCAGGGCGTGTCTACAATGGCGCAACAAGGAAGCGGACTGCGTTCCACCGCTGACCAGCCAGGACGTACTAACACATCGCTTCTCAGCACGCGCGCGGCCCCTATGCTTGGAGGACGGCGGTGACAGCGCTGAACCCTTTCCTTATTTTGTTCATTACAAGTGATTTCCCTGTACGGGCATTTAAAGTGGGTTTTTTTACTGTTTGGGGGGCACTCTGTTAAAGCAGAATTATACTATTTTAGTACCTTTTGTTTTTGTATGTGCCTCTATTGAGATTAACCCCCACAACCTTTTTGGAAGAAAGATGATGATGTGACATAGGAGAAGCTATGCTTAAAGCTTTGTTTTACCTAATTTGTGGTAAGTCTGAACCCCGGAGGGGGAGTGTGACCCACTTTTGATGAAGTCAGCGGATTGGTGTAGGGTGCACTAACATCTTTCTTAGGATCACCTGTCACAACAGTATATCTCTCCTTACTTCTTGGTTTTATATTAGGAGCTGGACTTCATCCAGCTATATAGCGCTGTTTTATCATTTGAACTACAGTTCTTTGATTTTGATACTTTGTTTTATAATTTATTTTTTCTACTAAAATAATATGTTATACCCTTATTATTTTAAACCTCTTTTACCACTTAATATGAATTCAAATATATCAAATACTTCAACCACCTCCTGAGCAGTCATTGAATTGAAGAAGAACTACAGTATACCCCCCTCCACTCCAGAACTGCAGTGTCCCGTAAGGTGCTCCCTCATTGGCTGCTGACATCTTTGGATGGTCTTCTTCTGGGTTCCGATATTCGTCTGTTTTGATTGACCAGGCCAAGATGATATCACTCCCATACATTCGTAGGGTTACATTTATATCAGCAGATGCTTTACTGCATTCAAAAACTGCAATTTGCAATTATTTTTAGGGGTTAAAGTTTCCCTTTAAGCAGCTATTCAGGAGCGCTTCAGCTCTACCCTGAAGAGCCCTTGTGCAGAGCATTTGCATGCAGCATGTGCATGCACAATGCCTGTAATCACGCTGTCATTAGACAACAAAGTTTACTGGCAAAATGCACAGTCAATCAGAATGGCTCTGTTCCTTTATGATGGCCAATCATTGCTTGCATTTAAATTTGAGTGCAATGCCCTTCCTCTCACACTGGAGGAATTCAGAGGAAGGACCCTTCCACTTGGGGTGCACTCTGCTAGGATCTGTTCACTGATCCCCATTGAGCAGGCTAATCCGTGGCTTCTGAACGGACACAGACACAGTCCTCTTTCCTCTATAGGCGGTCGGATGTAAACAGACCGTGTGTTTGTTTACACCCAACTGCCATCCGATAAAATCCACTACCATCCATCTGTTTTTAGCGGGTCAGATCAAATTTGATGTTGGCGGGTGTCCGTTTATACCCGCCGCTCCATAGAGAAGAATGGAGGGTCCAATCAGTCTGCTCATGTGAAAGGGGCCTTAGGGAAATCTAAAATCACAGCATACACTTTCCTATATTATACTTACATATTAACATTGTAATAGCAAACAATAGTTATTTTTGACAATCAAACATGAGTTTACTTTAAAAATCTCCTTACATGTTTTGAATTCTGCCTATCTGCCGCCAGTCCTTTTTTTTCACATATTCCTGGAGATCAGCTGTTATTCATTTATATAAACCATTATCCCAAAAGGGAAAACTATTGCTGTAACCTCTTAAAAAGTATTAGCTGGAGTTTGGCCTCAATTTGTCATAAAATCCGCTAGTCCATCTAATACAACCCTCACCTCACAGACTGACAATTTTGCTATCCAAAAGGTGTCTCTATTGCTCCTCAAGCCATAATGCAGGCTCTCTAATATAGGTGGTGTGTTCCTGGCCAGATCACCAGAAAAACAGAGGGAGAATAGCCTAAAAAATAAAACAAATACAGACACCACATCTAAGGATTATTAATGAAGAAGAACTTAGAACTTAGCTTTTCCTCCCCAAAATAACAAATGCATTGTGCATCTAAATGAATCACAACCCCACTGTCAGTTTGTGTGCAACACACCTCCTTTAGCTGTATACAGCGGGTTTCTATGTCTGTGATGTCACTCCTCCTCCTGGCTAAATTTCAGTTTGCCGACTTCCTGTTTCCTCCCTTTTCCAGTCCCAGTACTACAGTCCCATGATCCTTTGAGTCTCTGTAGTTCAGGGCGGACTATGGGAGTCACCTGTAGCAGTTCTGGGAGTTGATGTGGGTCGTAAAGAAAGGTGTAAATGTGTCATACCTCCTCCTGTGTCATTCCTGTCTTCCAGCATGCCAAAGAATAATGGCTTACTGCAAGACTACAGACGAAGGGTGTCTTGTCACATTAGGCTCCCCATCACAAAATGCTCCGGAAGTGATGTTCCGTCGCCGCCATCTTGCTACACCCCACACTCCTGCACAGTAATTATAGCGTGTGAAGGGGGCAAGCGGACATTTTGTTACACCCACCAGAATTTTAGATTTCACAGTTATTTTCAACACAAAACTGAGCTTATATGCTTAAATACAGTATTTGTAAATCCGACTGACTGTTTACGTGTTAAATGTGAAAATCAGGTGTTCTCTCACATTAGCAACCATGTGAGGTCAGCAGGTTTGCCGCTGCTTTTTTTAACGTGTAAACAGTCCGTAGGATTTCCAAATACTGTATTTAAGCATATAAGCTTAGTTTTGTGTTGAAAATAACTGTGAAACCTAAAACTCGCATGGGTGTAACAAGATGTCCACTTGCCCCTTCACACTCTGTCATTACTGTGCAGGAGTGTGGGGTGTAGCAAGATGGCGGCGACGGAACGTCACTTCTGGAGCAATCTGTGATGGGGAGCCGAATGTGACAAGACAAGGGCAATGGGGGGTTATTATGAAGGCGGTTAATTCTTATGTAAATTAATCACTTCACAGAGAGCAGGGCTCCAGGAGGGCAGGACCCGAAGGGTGGGACTCTCCCTGTTCACACTGGTCGGCATATATAACTGGGCAGGATTGAATTCTAATTCAGATTTATTTAATCCTGCCCAGAAGGATTCCTTTCTGAATAATGCTGGGATCTATGAGGTAGGACTTGGGTGGTCTGGACAATTGTTATAGGTGTGACTGGGAGAGATTGATAATTATTTAGGATGTATTCAACCCCACCCACCATCAGAGCTGTGTAGGAAGTTACATAATTTTCAGTCTGCAAGATTACAGGGGGGTGACTCTAACTGCTGCAGGACGTGGCTAAGAAAAGGACAGAGTCTATCAGCAGGATATACAGAATGTCACATGATATAAAGCCACATTTTATTGTGCCCCTTAACTGCTTGCCGACCTCATTTATACGTCGACAGAATGGCACTCCTCGGCAAAAGGACGTATATATACGTCCCCTCTAAGGAAGCGGCATTGTGGACGTGCGCGTGCCGCCGGTGCTGCACACGCGCAAACCGATCAATAAACACTTATTGCGATTTTTTTTTACCAAATGTAGACGAATACATATCGACCTAAACTGAGGGAAAAAAATATGTTTTTTTTATATATATTTTTGGGGGATATTTATTATAGCAAATAGTAAAAAATATTGATTATTTTTCAAAATTATCGCTCTATTTTTGTTTATAGCACAAAAAATAAAAACCTCAGAGGTAATCAAATACCACCAAAAGAAAGCTCTATTTGTGGGGAAAAAAGGACGTCAATTTTATTTGGGAGATACGTCGCACAACCACCCAATTGTCAGTTAAAGTGCCACAGTGCTGAATCGCAAAAAGTGGCCCGGTCTTTGACCAGCAAAATGGTCATCACAGTGCCCCTTAATATAAAATGTGCACATCAGCATGCCCTTTATTTTATTTTTAAATTCACTCTGCAAGGCACATTTTATGTTAAGGGACACTCTGATGGGCACAACAAAATGTGCCCATTAGCATGCCCCTTAACGTAAATGTACCTGAATACCTCTTAACATAAAATAAGGGGACAGTTTCGCACAATCTGGGACTGTTGGGAGGTATGTAACTGTGTGTGTGTGAGATTTAAAGTGGAAGTAAACCCTCCTATCGTTTTCAGCCATGGAAAATCTTGGCCTCTGTTTAATGTGCAACTGCTACGATGCTGCACATGTGATTCTTTATGACACCAGCCATTGGATGGTTTGACAGTTTGGTTGAGAGCACAACCAATGTGACAGCTAGAATTTCTGGCATGACGGGAATGTTAACTGTTTTTTGAAACTATCAAATCACTGGACTGCTGCCTCTGACTGCTATTCTCAGCTGATTTGGAGTGAGATTTGGTGATGCCACTGCTGTGAATAGTGCTCACTATTCTCCTTGCTGGAGTCTCTTACATAGGGAAGCAAAGCTCTGCCTTTACCAAGATAGCCCGCTCTACACCGGGACAAGGCATGGTAAGCATTCAATGATGGGGGGGTATCATTTGCTGCAGGGAGACCACAGGCAATACTGGTGACTAGAGTTGTCCCCTCTGACTTTAACCACTTAAGGACCCGCTCATGTATATATACGTCCTGTTTTTAAAGATGGATATCTCGGTAACGGCAGCAGCTGCTGCCACAACCGAGATGTCCATATTTTCAATGAGCGGTCCTATAAACGATAACGATGGTCTCCGTGGCGGATTTGGGCACGAGATCACCGTCATCGGCGGCGGGAGAGGTCCCCCCTCCCGCCGCGCCCTCCGCCGCTTACCGGAGCCGTCGGCAGCAGCGGAGGCGATCGGGTCCTCTCTCCTGCTCGACAGGGATACGAGTGAGGGCAAGATGGCCCCCACCCGTCCCCATAGCATAGCAGGGCGGAAGCGACATCAAAACGTCACTTCCGCCCATTATTCTTAAAGCAATATTTTCTTGTTGTCATTTTTTCAAATGACAATTTTTTATTTCATTTTTTGCATGCAAGTCTAAATATGAGATCTGAGGTATTTTTGACCCCAGATCTCATATTTAAGAGGACCTGTCATGCTTGTTTCTATTACAAGGGATGTTTACATTCCTTGTAATAGGAATAAAAGTGATTCATTTTTTTTTCAGTGTAAAAATTTATAAAATAAATACAAATAAAAAGGAAAACCCCAAAAAAATGTTTTAAAGCGTCTCGTCCCGACGAGCTTGCGTGCAGAAGCGAATGCATACGTGAGTAGCGCCCGCATATGAAAACGGTGTTCAAACCACACAAGTGAGGTATCACTGTGATCATTAGAGCGAGAGCAATAATTCTAGCCCTAGACCTCCTCTGTAGCTCAAAAGATGCAACCTATAGAATTTTTTAAACGTCGCCTATGGGGGTTTTTAAGGGTAAAAGTTTAATGCCATTCTACGAGCGGGCGCAATTTTGAAGCGTGACATGTTGGGTATCATTTTACTCGGCGTAACATTATCTTTCACAATATATAAAAAAAATTGGGCTAACTTTACTGTTGTCTTATTTTTTTAATTCAAACAAGTGTTTTTTTCCCAAAAAAAGTGCGCTTGTAAGAGCGCTGCGCAAATACGGTGTGACAAAAAGTATTGCGATGACCGCCATTTTATTCTCTAGGGTGTTAGAAAAAAATATATAATGTTTGGGGGTTTTAAGTAATTTTCTAGCAAAAAAAACTGTTTTAATCTTGTAAACGCCAAATCACACAAAACAGGCAAGGTCCTTAAGTGGTTAAGCACGACTTTCGGAGTTCAGTTCCTCTTTAAAGCGGGGTTCCAGGCATAATTTTTTTTTTTTTTGCAAGCTAAAATGAATCACATTAAATTGTCCCTAAAACATATTAATAGCTCCCCAATCGTTGCAGAAATCATTGCAAACACTTGCCTTATATCCTCCAGCTCATGTTGTGGCCGTATCCATCATATGTGTGGGCATGTGAAGCCCAGTTCCTTTTTCTTCATGGTTTTCAGGGAGAGGTGCATGCTGGACGATTTTTAGGCACAGTAATGACCAGAGACTCCTGGGAAGTGAGTGTCATCATTGCCCAGGAGGCAATGGGGTCTTAGAACAGGAAGTTGAACCACCTAGGACCAGGAACTAGGCAGATTACAAAATCCGCCTAGTAACAGCCAGATAGAAGTGAGTAATTTTTTTTTTTTTTTTTTTACATTAAAAGCAAGCTGTTAATAGAAAGTTCATTTTTAAACTCCACTTCAATGTCTACACTACAGTCTGGGTACAGTTGCACTTTAATCTGAAATTATTATTCCTGTGTGACTTCACTCTTCAACTGCTAACTTGGGGTGCTGGCTAGAGATGATGTTTTTGTGTAACATCTGCCTGTCACAGATAAGAAAAAGTGACACAAAACAATGTGTTACACACAGCACCGAATAGGAAGAGAGATGATTCCTCTGGCTCGTCACTCTGACTCCATGTTGTCTAACAGACACTCTGCAACAAGCTCTGTGTGGTCAGAAAGGTGACGCAGGAGGCGGAGCATACCGACTCACTGACACAAAACGTCTGTTTGCCTGCCGACAGACACTGTAAATTCCCTCATTCCTGTCCAAAGTTCACACTGCTGTCATCTGTTGCCAGGACAACCTTCCTCTTTATGTGCTGGTGCACATGGCACAACAGACGGCAGGGTAAGTCAACATTCCCCAACACAAATGCCGCTCGGCACATGCTGCTCGCCCACGGCGACATTTAAAGAACCCAATCTAGAGTTACACGATGAGGCCAAAGTTCAATAAATGTTAATAGTAGAGGACAATCAAAACTTCTCCACTCTGTGAACTATGCACTTTTACTGAAGGTAATTAGACACACACCATTAGTAAGACTCAGAAGGGCCGACATTTCATTTGTTCAGGATTTATCCGCAGTATCAGATATATTTCTTATGTGAAGTGCATGCATGGTAAGTAATGTGTACAAGTAACACAGATCACAATACTTCAGCTTCATCTGTCTTCACCTGATTTTCTCTACAGAAGGACAAAACTATCTACGTCCAGGCATTATCCAGGGTCAATGTTTACTTCCTGGGCTTGGATGCTGGCCCAGAGATGACACAATCATGTAAATCTTGGTGTTTGTACACTCGGTGGCTGTGTTTACATATGTCTGACACAGATCAGCCCCTGTTGCAGCCTCTTACAATGTAACTGTAATGGTCAGGGGTTAACGCCGTTACGATAGTCCATTCCACCAACCCAAGACAGCATCCGACACCCCACAATCCAGCAGACAGGACCCATTGGATTTCCCCCCAGAATAACGAGACACAGCTCTGTTCTCTGGTTCCAAACAGACTGACACTTTAATGGTAAACTTAGGTTCTTTTTATACAGTTAGAAGCTCCAAGAAACAATAGCTTAACCCCACCCACAACATGACACAATGGGTGCTCAATACACATTCCTTTAGTGAACATAAGTCAGACGTCTGCCCTTTAGAGTATGTTAACTCACAACACATATTAGCATCAATAGAACTTTCACACAATACAGGGTTAGTTAGCATAGCACCATGAAATATCTTAGGAGCCAGGCTTAATTAACACAATAGACAATAGAATGCAATCACAGCAAGCTTTCATCACTACAGCCAGGTAGTTGGAGGTGATTAACATCAATTAACATCTCAACCGTCTGTGTTCCACATTGAAGGAGACACTCTATTGACCTGTTGTATTCAGAATAAACAACTTGTAATATTTCAAGATATCCTGCAATACATGAATTATCATTACTGTCCCATCTCATGTAATCCATGATATCAGTTCTCAGTCATCCTATGCCCCTAGTGGACATAGGATGACCCTAGACACAAGAGTCATTGGTGAAGCTGACACAGGAGTACCCCACATCCTTCAATAGCCTCTGGGTCCCATGGGCCATACCGTTACAGTAACGTACTATAAAGTAACAGTGTTCTAAATGTCTTCACTAGGGTAATCTAAGATTGGGGAACATTATGTCAGCCTAGGCAACATCAATAAACAAGAGCTCAAACAGACAAAGGCTGAAAAATTACCCTTTTCTTTATATTGTGACAGATCCGGCTTATATTCAATTTTGCGCGGCAGCATGTACGGTAAGGGGGACATGGCTGCATATATGGGGGGGACATGGCTGGATATGGGGGGGACATGGCTGCATATGGGGGGGACATGGCTGCATATATGGGGGGGACATGGCTGCATATATGGGGGGGACATGGCTGCATATATGGGGGGGACATGGCTGCATATATGGGGGGGACATGGCTGCATCTGTGGGGGGACATGGCTGCATCTGTGGGGGGACATGGCTGCATATGTGGGGGACATGGCTGCATATATGGGGGGGACATGGCTGCATATATGGGGGACACATTTAAAAAAAAGAAGTATCGGTATTCGGTATCGGCGAGTACTTGAAAAAAGTATCGGTACTTGTACTCAGTCCTAAAAAAGTGGTATCGGGACAACCCTACTTTTAATATCCCCTAAAGGGGTTAAAAACACTTAAAAGATGGTGGATGAAACAGGCATGTAGCAGGTAAGTGTGTCCAGAAGAGGTTCCAGTGGCAGGGCAGTCCCAGTCTTTGATGGTAAAGCTTCCAGGGAAGTCCACGAGATAACAGCCAACTTGTGCTGTGGATGTTCAGGGGACACAATAGTGCTGGAGCCTGGGGATGATGTCAGAGGAAGCGAGACAAAAACCAGCATGGAACACAAACAGGAAGTGGACAGGAAGTGTGTCAGAGGCGGGACGCGTTTCAGAACAGCTCATTGGTTACTTCTTCAGCCAGTCACACATTTCAGAACAGCTCATTGGTTCCTTCTTCAGCCAGTCACTGGCTGAAGAAGGAACCAATGAGCTGTTCCAAAACGCGTCCCGCCTCTATGACACACTTCCTGTCCACTTCCTGTTTGTGTTCCATGCTGGTTTTTGTCTCGCTTCTTCTGACATCATCCCCAGGCTCCAGCACTATTGTGTCCCCTGAACATCCACAGCACAAGTTGGCTGTTATCTCGTGGACTTCCCTGGAAGCTTTACCATCAAAGACTGGGACTGCCCTGCCACTGGAACCTCTTCTGGACACACTTACCTGCTACATGCCTGTTTCATCCACCATCTTGTAAGTGTTTTTAACCCCTTTAGGGGATATTAAAAGTTTTATACTTCTGCAGTTAGAGGCGCCTTGTTTGTTTTTCTGTTTCTATAAGGCCACACAAATCGTTTGTATTTCAAACACTGGCCAAGCTTTAAGTGCCAGTCAATTCTAGAAAAAGGATTATGGCGGATATTTTTGCCGTTGCTGTACAGAGGCACTAGGGGGCGATCATCCTTAATATCTGCACAAGATCAGAACACACAGTCAGATAACAAATCGTGCCCAATCGAGACACAGCTTTATCAGGTGAGGATCAGGCTTTTCAGAGTTACATTGGGAGCCGTATTTGTAGTTTTGACCACCGGAAGTCCTTTTTGTGTACAGATATTCCAGCTTGATGAAGAGAACCTGTCATGAAGCGATGTCCAATGAACAGATGAGAATTGTAGCCACATGTGACACCCATCAGCAATCACAGGGGAATATACCGAGCAGATGGACATGCATGGCCCTACATCAGATAAAATTGTGAATCTTTGTTGAATGTGTCATATCACACCCAACACCCCTAAATGTGGCATATAACTGAGGCAAGTTTTACAATCGTGCTTTTTTGGTTTATTAATAGCTCATTAGCGGCCTGTAATTTGTATCCATCTTTCTAATCATCTTCCTCTTTTGTAGACAGGTGTCAGTGGGAAGAATGTCAGCGGTGGGCGGAGGTCACGGTAAACACACACTGATACACACCAAGTGATATAATAGAGATTTAATTACACTTCTTTCAATGCTGCCGTCACTTCCATCCTCACACAAAGCAGAAAAAGGTAATTAAACTTAATCAACCCAAAACAAACATTGCGAGTAATTAACTCCTGTAGAATAATGGGCTACGAACTGGCGGGAAGAGGGGGAGGGCACGTACGCCCCCCCCCCCCTGCCAATTCCATGAGGCCCCGGGCATTACAGCACTGATACATGATAATGTGAGAGTACGCAGGAACGTGACATGGCCTTCTCACACAGAATTTTTATTTAGACCGTGTCGGTAAATCTGCATGTCTCAGATTTTAAAGAAACTCAGTGTGCAACAAATTTTCAAATCACGCCCAGGAGGTTAATTCTATTTTTCTGAAATGCTCACTACCACTTTCCACTTTATTAGAAAACTTTATATCCAGATGTAAGGTCTACAATGTACTCACAGTAACCATGAAGTGCGCACACACAGTGACAGGAAGGAAAATGCTGTGCTATTCTAAAAAAGGAAAAAAAGACAAGGGGGGGGGGGGATAATTGCTTATAGGGTATAGACCACAAACAAAATTGTGGAAACAGGAAAGCACAAACCCAACTGACTATGAGAATTATTAGCAAAACTGAGTACAACAACAAAGGCCCTCCAGGAAGGGGTTCAGCTCTGTAATTGTTCACAGAGGAGCCTGTTCAGTGTTATAAAGCCCTTGGCACAAAAGAGCATAGAGCTATGTAATGTCTGACCCTTATCTGAATTCATCCAGGAATGGGATAGATTGGATGTTATGAAAGAAAATGTCAAAGTTGCCTATTCAGTTCTATAAGTAGCTATGGCAGAACTACCAGTCTTTCCCAGTTTTGGCTGATCTCAGATAAGGGCTCATCCATATACAGCCCTTAAAGAGGAAGTAAACCCTCTGTTAAAAAAACAACAACACTGCAACCCTGCAAGACAAAGGCATAATGAGTTAGTATGCATAGCATACTAGCTCATTATAAATTACTTACCTGAGAACGAAGCACCCGCAGTAGTCCTCGGACACCTCCGTCACCGCCATGATACCCGGAGTGGCTTCTGGGTATCGCTGCTCCAGCGCTGGGACTGGCCAGAGCAGCGATGATGTCACTCCCGCGCATGCGCACGGGAGCTGCTACTAACGGCACCACTCAGTGCGCCTGCGCGCCGTTGTCTATGGCACATGCGCCGTAGACATCGGTGCCGTCTTTCTTGGAAATATCTCCTTAACCGCGTAGGTTAAGGAGATATTTCTTGCACCTACAGGTAAGCCTTAATCTAAAAAGTGGTCTATAAGGGTTTATAACCACTTTATGGCCAGTCATACATAGAGAAAATTTCTAACTATCCGATATTAATACAGCAATCTTCCCTGCTGTTCTATTCTGTTCTGATAGGGGGATAACCCTCCACCCCCCACGCCAGAACACTCCGGTCAGCTCTCTCAGCCAATGACCAGTTGATCAGGAGCCAATTGGCAGACATTTTTCAGTCATGCCCCTTCGACAGAAGCCAGCCGAATGGACAGCTTCTATAGGACTGACTGCAGTACGCATGGGCGGAATGTCAGACCGTTTCTACTAAACCGACCGATGAGGCTCAACATTCAGCTTGTGCGTGTAACTCTCCAGTAGAAATCGATAAGCTAAGGACAGCAGCCCCTCTGTGAGTAAAGCCGGGTACACGCTACTGTTTTTTTCGTGCAACCCAATAACTGACAGCTCTGGTTGGGAGCTGCTGTACTAACCATGCAAGGTTAGTTCAGCGATTTCCCCCGCTGAGCTGTGTTCTGACAGGGGAATGGCCCCTCAGCCAGAACACTGCGATCAGCGCACTCTGCCATTGGCTGAGAGCGCTGCTCGGGAGTCGGTCAGCTGCTGGTTTTCCAGCATGCACGTCCGACATACACACGGGCAGAATGTCTGCCGGTATTTTTTGTACTGGAAAATGTCTCCCGACATTCTGCCCGTGTACGGGGCTTAAGTGGAAGAACTTTATCCCCATTATACAATTTGTCTTCTTTGGAAAACAAATTCTTCTTCTGAGATTACTTTGTAGCAGTAAACTTTCCCAAAAGCAGATAAGGGAGGTGCCCTGACACTACAATAGTGATCATTGCTAAAGTACGATCTGTAGGTTATCATCCCAATACTGGCTTCACTACCTGGTGCAAACATGCAAGATTGGAGTTCACACTTTACTGGCTGCAGGTCAATCACTCACTAGTAAGTGAAGCAAGTATTATGCCACGTACAGACGGTTGTTTTTGTGATGAAAAAAAACGACGTTTTAAATCATGAAATTAAACAAAGTTTTTGAAACTTCATTTACAAAAACGACATTGCCATCGTTTTTTCAAAATGCTCTAGCAAAGCGCGGTTACGTTCAGCACTCTTTTCCATTGAAGCTAGCTTCATAACATGCTTCTGAGCATGCGCCGGTTTAAAAACGTCGCCCACACACCATCATTTCAATTGACACAAAAAACAACACAAAAAATTCAAGCATGTTCGAATTTTTTTTTTGTCGTTTTTCAGAAGACATAAAATGACGTTTTCCCCACACACGGTCATTTTAAATGACGTTTTAAAAAACGACGTTTTTTTTCATCACAAAAAACGACCGTCTGTAGAATGCTAGCAACAGAGCACCACTTTTTAGAAGATCAGCAAAACCCAGTGCCTGACACCTTTACAAACTATGGGGGGGAATTAACTGCCATGACTTGAGATCCAACTTGTGTGACCCCCCAAGTCGATGACATGTGAAATGCCATTTATGTCAATGAGAGTTGTCTTAATTAACACTACTGAAGTCACTCCGACTTTAGAAAATGTTCCTGTACTACTAAAAGGCAACTTCTATTCTACTTGTGCCCACAGACTTTAATAGAAGTCACCTCCAAGCCTGATCCTCATGTAAATTGATGTTATTTGGATCCGACATTACAGGAAGATTACACAGGCATTCCTTAAAGTTGCTTCAAGGTCATGCCAAAGTCGCCTGGCAAAGTCGAACGGTAAGTCACGTGACTTTCAGGATGCAAACGTGTGAACCTAAAACCTAGAAGCTAATTGGTTACTGTGCACAGATGCACCAGAATCTTTGTTCACTGGTTTTAGTAAATTCCCCTCTATGAGTTTGTTCCTAAATCCTCCATTACATTGTGCTAAGTAACAGCAAAAAGAATGCAGGGGCAGTGCAGAGAAAGTCTTCACTATATTTTGATATGAGGACATTATAAAAGTTTCACTCGGGTAAAAGTATGTAAATTCTCTGTAATAATCATGTAGCCATTGCATGTGAATGACACTGAGGAGAGTTCTTCTTTACTTTAATGCCAACACTCTGGTACTAAATGGCATTGATGGAATTATGTCAGGTTCTCTGAGCCTCATGCCTCAGGGAGATTGACCACATCCAAAAAAAAAGTGAATATCCCCTTTTATCCCGGCGTGTAGGTATACAGCGGAGAAGCCATTCGCCGTGGGGCTTCAAGGTTAGAGAGGAAACAATCGTCTGTTCACAGAAGTTTGATTGAAGTGAAGAGCCAATTATTAATTTGCTGCTCAGATAAAAATGATTTTAATATTCAAGGACAAAGCACTTTACCGCAGCCATAACTGCAGATGAGAAGAGTTGCGGAGTGTCATTAAAACCGCAGAGATCATTCCGGCAGAGCCCTGACTCCCATTTGAAAGGATAATCAGACGCTAGAGCTTCACAAGAACAAAGCACAGAAAATGACCCGACCAACAGCTGAGAGGGGGTGGCATGGGGCTTTGAGGGCTCAGGCACCCAGTTATACCAAAAGCTACGCTGAGGGTCAAAGGACTCTACTCTGAGCATTAATCCTGATGCTCATTATTACCTGCCAAGCCTTAGTATACCGCTAAGCAGCAGCACACACTTTGTGAATGCTGTAGCTCAAGGCAAGCCAGGATTTTACATCACTGACTTTGACTTTTTATTTATGAATAACACAACTTTTTTCTGCTTCTACAAAATTATAAAATGGTAATATTTTCTGGTATATCTGCATCTGACACTTTGCTAATTTTAACAACATGGTTACCATTGGTCTCTGATGATAAGGACAGACACAGGTAGAACTAAGCCAATAGATTGACGAGAAATACATTAAAAAAGAACTATAGGCAATTTTTGTTTTCATTTTGGGTATTTAGAGTAAGGGAGAGGGGGTTATAACCCCTGTCAGAATTAACCCCCCCCCCCATCTGTGACCCACTGCAGAGATTTACTCTCACTTCCTGTCTCAAAGCCAAATAGGAAGTGAAAGGAAATCCCTTCAGATTAAGACCCTTTCACACTGGGGCGGTTTGCAGGCACTATTGCGCTAAAAATAGCGCCTGCAAACTGACCTGAAACAGCGGCTGCTGTTTCTCCAGTGTGAAAGTCCGAGGGCTTTCACACTGGAGCGGTGCGCTAGCAGGACTGCTCCAAAAGTCCTGCTAGCCGCATCATTGGAGCGGTGAAGGAGCGGTGTGTTTACCGCTCCTCCACCACTCCTTCCCATTGAAAGCAATGGGAAACCCTGGCTTTAATGCCGGCAATGTGCCGGGTAAACCGGACAACCAGGTAAACTTTTTGCTTTTAGATTCATGGCAGCCATATAAAATATAGTTTCTATAAACCCGACAAGTATTACAGGACTATTTGGGTGATGCTCCTAGGACACCTCTGTCCCCCTTCCCAAATATTCATATCTCATAACCAGGAGGATGTCTTATGGCCCATACACACAATCAGTTTTCCTGTTGGAAAGAGTCTGATGAGAGCTTTTGGTCGGGAAGCAGGTTTTTTTTTTTCCCGTCAGGAAAAAATTGGATCGGAATTTCCTATCTTAAGTACAAATTCCGACATGCAAAATTCTGACGCATGCTCAGAAACAAATTGACGCATGCTCAGAAGCATAAAACTTAATTTTATCGGCTCTTCGTAGTCTTTTAAAGTTTTGCGTTCTTGGCAGTCAAAAGTTCACCGAACTTGTGTGACCGTGTGTATGCAAGGCAGGCTTGAGCGGAATTCCGTCGGAAAAAACATCCAACTTTTTTCCGACTGGAAAACCGATCATGTTTACGGGGCATTAAGCTGTAAACCTCAATTTGTTGCTGTATTCTGCAGTGTGCCAAGCGATCGCCAGCAAACCAGGCAAGATAACGCAGTCTCATTTTACAGCTTAGTAATTGCTTCCACTCATTAAATTGGATAAGGGGAACTTTAAATTGAAATCAGAAAGAGCTTTGTGAGTAAATATAGGTCACAATTTTTGGTGAGAACAATTGCTTCTTGCCCTGTGGTTCAGCACCTTGGGAAGCCATCTTAGATGACAAGCCTTGGGAAAAGAGAATTCTCAGTTTTATTAGGAAACTAAATCACTGCTCAGAATTCACTTTGCACTCAGCAGTTTATTTCTTGGTTATCGCCACATAATATGTGATATATGAAAGGTAACTCTCACTGCTATAACTTTAATCTTCATGTTCTGGTATTACCTCTTTAGTATTATCTCCAATCACCTCTAAATCCCTGATGGAGAGGGATTTGCCCCCCGAAATGTGTTAGCTTGGAAAAAAATACATCTTTACTGGGCTTGATCTAGAACTCTCATGCTTTAATATACCCTTCAGACTGCTCCAGGGATCCATGCAAACACCCCAGCTGACAGAGAGCAACCTCCAAAAGCTGGATTTGTTGCCGGATTATACTTACCTTTGGAACCAGTGCCCTAATAATATGTCTGTTATCTACAGGTGGCAGGATGACAATCTGAGAATTTATGTGTGATGTTATCAAACATTCGGACCAGTTCAAATCTTTTAAGTATCGATAAGAGCAAGAACAACCTACAGTGGGTATATAAAATAATCACTCCCCTTAAAAATAATCACATTTTGTTGCTTGGCAGCCTGAAATGAAGACAGACACAGTTTTTGTTTTACTACCAGCTGTATTTACTTAATGCCACTTATAGCATCCAAGTGAGATATAACACACCAATATGTCAGGAGAAAAATTATAATTAAAAAACAGAATCATTGAGTTTGAAAAAGGATCACCCCCTTATGTCAGTATTTTGTTGGCCCACATTTTGCATTAATTACAGTCTTTAGTTTGTTGGGATATGTCTCTACTAACTTTGCACATCCAGATTTTGCAATATTTGCCCACTCTTAAATTTGATGGGAGATTATTTGTAGACTGCAGTCTTCAAGTCATTCCACAGATTTTCAAGGAGGTTTAAGTCTGGGCTCTGACTATGCCATGCAATGACTTTCACATTTTTCTCCTTTCAACCACTGTGTGGTCATTTTTGCTGAGTGCGTTGGCTCATTGTCATGTTGGGTGGTAAAAAAAACACAATAGGACACACTTAACCCCTTTAGCTGTTCGCGCCATTACTAGTAAAAAAAAAAAAATATTAATAAAAACGCCACAAAACTATCCCCTAATTTGTAAACGCTATCCAATCAATAAACGCTTATTGTGATTTTTTTTTACCAAAAATATGTAGAAGAATACGTATCGGCCTAAACTGAGGAAAAATAAAAACCGCAGATGTGATCGCAAAAAGGGGCCAGGTCCTTTACCTGCATAATGGTCCGGGTCTTAAAGTGGTAGTAAAGTCTTTACTACCACTTTTACCTACAGGTAAGCCTATAATAAGGCTTACCTGCAGGTATAAAGAACATCTCCTAAACCTGTACGGTTTAGGAGATATTCCCCTCGCAATGCGCCGCTGATTGTAGCAGCGCATGCGCAGCGGGGATCCTCGGCTAAAGGGCCGGCAGCCGCCGGACCTTGCCGGAATGAAATCTCCCGCGCGCATGCGCGGGAGTGACGACTATGCCGCTCCAGCCAATCACAGCACTGGAGCGGCGATACCCGGAAGACACGCTGAGTCAAGATGACATCTCGCTCGGCGTGGACCAGGTAAGTTCTCTACACCTCGTTTTAAGGTAAGTATTTCATAATGAGCTAGTATGCGGTGCATACTAGCTCATTATGGCTTTTGCTTTACAGGTGTAAAAAAAAAAAAAAAAAAAATTGCGGGTATACAACCGCTTTAAGCGGTTAAAGCAAAAGGTGGTTCAACAAA
The DNA here is from genome assembly GCF_905171775.1 of Rana temporaria. Taxonomy (NCBI): domain Eukaryota; kingdom Metazoa; phylum Chordata; class Amphibia; order Anura; family Ranidae; genus Rana; species Rana temporaria. The sequence goes on from NC_053497.1 coordinate 103,823,141, forward strand.
ATACTGACATAAGGGGGAGGGGTGTTTTTGATTTTTATTCTTTACTGACATGTTGGTGTTATAGCTTTCATTCAAAGTTCATTTCATTTAAAGTGGTTGTAAACGCATGTGTGACTTCGACATTGGCGCACTACAAGTGAAATATCTCCTAAAAGGCGCATGTTTAGGAGATATTTCAATTTTGTTTGGGTACAACATCGCACAACCGCGCAATTGTCAGTTAAAGTGACGCCATGCTGTATCGCAAAAAATGGCCCGGTCATTAAAGCGGAGTTCCGCCCCTTTAAAAATTAAAAGTCAGCAGCTACACATACTGTAGCTGCTGACTTTTAATAATAGGACACTTACCTGTCCTGGGGTCCAGTGATGTCGGCACAACAGCCAATGTCTACATCGTCTGGTCGGGTGCTGCCGCCGCCATTACTGGTAAGGGAACCCAGCAGCGTAGCCTTTCAGCTTCACGGCCGGGTCCCTACTGCGCATGCACAAAGAACGCTGCACTCTCTCGCTCTCCCGGCAGAAAAGGTAGGAGGAGGAGGGGAGCTGCTGCTGACGTACTTCGCCATGGCCCACTTTTGGGTGTAACTCCATTTTAAGGGGGTAAATACTTCCCGGGGCTGAAGTGGTAAAAGGGGGGTAATTCTTTTCTATACCCACTGTATATACAGTGAGGTTCTGACAGGGGCACACTGCAATATAATATTGCATTGGCTCTGAATGATCACATTACACCATCACACTGCCAGCTTTCACTATATTGGCTATAATTGATCACATGCCTCACCACAATGCCAACTGTCACTGCATTGGTTCTGAGTAATGACTTGATGACATTACAGCACCGGTTTTCATTGGCTTTGAGTTATCACATGATTTCATCATGCAGACAGCTTTCCCTATACTGGCCCTAAGTTATTACATCACACCACACCAATACATTGACTCGGAATGATCACATGACCTTGTTACATGGCCAGTTTAAAAACATTGGCTCTAGGGGTCTATATGATATCATCACACCTCCAGCTTTAACTGCACTTGTTCTGAGTGATTGATCAAATTGTAATGTGTATGGTCAGCATTAATATGAAGCCTCAATATCATCACGGCTAATTTCTGTTTACAGCGGTGCCTATACAGGCAAATCTCACAAGAACTAGAAAAAGAAAAGGTTTACCTCCTTTCTTACTGATGCCTCATCTGAACACAGCAAACAGACATTTCTATCCGATTGGTGATATACTCTACATTAAAATAATGTTCTTTCATTTGCAGAGATGAGAACATCCTTCCATACACAATGCTCTCCAGATGCTGTGAATGGAAGGTATAGATGTTACTACATCAACTGGGCCAATTTATTTTAATTTTTTTAACCCCTACACTGCCAATATCCAAATGTTCTCAAATATGCCCTATCCAAAGCGTAGAAGCCACAAAGCTCTTTGCTATGTTGAGCTATAAATATCAGACAGCACTTTATAAATTAACAAAGTACCTTTTCCAGAAATGCTTAAAAAGAAGAAAATGTCTTTTATCATTCTTCAGCAATGGCTTTAGCCTTGTATAAGTGTTCATAAAAATGCCATTGCAGGTGGCATCCCCTTTAACAGCTGCTGATCCAGCATTTATTGGTGCAGTATCAGGATAATGAGCTTTATTGCTCACAGATAGTGAGAGGAAGATAGTATTGCAGAGACTTCAGAGCAGGTGACTCAAAGGAATACAAAGACACTTTTTAGAATTCCAACATGCCTCCACGAAACAAATGTCAAGCAGACGACAGATTCAAGTACCTGTTGTAGACAGGTATATGAATCTTGGGCATGCACCAAGTGTGGAGGCGTACTGAGGCCAGAGTCTCCATACAGACGCTTTGCCTTCAGTGCAACTGTGCTTCCTCCCTGCTGCTGCATCTGTCAGACCCTGCAGCGCTGGGGTGTCTGGGTGGGGGGGGGGGGGGGGGGTAGACCCTTGTGGGGATTTACAGACATACAGTAGGTGAACCCGATTTTGTGTCAATCTCGCTCTCTTTCTCGGCGAGATTGAGCACCTACGAGCCCCATCGCGGGAGCCAGCGCCGAGCTGGCTTGCCGCGATGGAGACAGAGCCGTCATAGAAGCGACGGGAGATCCGACTTGGATTCCCGCCAATTCTACACGTGTGCGGCGTTTGTTATGAATCCTGAGGGGGAAGTCCCCGCCGGATTTTAAATAAAAATCCGGCATGGGTCCCCCCCCTCAGGAGCCGGTCCTCCTCGCTGAAATGACGGATGCGCGCCTTGCATCGGACCTATATAGGCCTCACAGTCCCATCATGCTCTGTACCTACCCATGTGATACCCATGTGGTAGGTATCACATGGGTAGGTACAGAGCATGATGGGACTGTGAGGCCTATATAGGTCCGATGCAAGGCGCGCATCCGTCATTTCAGCGAGGAGGACCGGCGAGTCAACATCGGGAGAAGAAGAGAAGTGAAGAACATGACGTCACAGCGCGGAAGAAGACGTACAGCACGGAAGAAGGGACCGGACTGCGAGACGAAGAACCGGGGTGCGACGAGTCAACAGCGGAGAGCGGCGAGACCCCCCGGATAGCGGAGAAGACCCGTCGGGATAGCGGAAGAAGAAGAGCCCCGCCGAAGACGCCGGAGGAAACCCGCCGGGGGGGTGGGGGCTTTTTTAAAAGCCACCCCCCCCCCCGGCGGTGGAAGAGAACCAGACGGCGGCCCCCACCCACCCGAAGACGTCAAAGAAGAAGCCCCCCCTGGTAAAAGAGCTAATAAAGAAGACAGGGGGCGGCCTCCGGAGCAGAAAAATAAAATATTTTAATACACTGTGTGGTTTATTTGTGTTTTTACCACTTTTCTTGCAGGTGAATGGGTAGGGGTACGATGTACCCCATACTCATTCACTTAGGGTGGGGGGGCCGGTATCTGGGGGCCCCCTTATTAAAGGGGGCTCCCAGATTCCGATAAGCCTCCCGCCCGCATACCCCGACAACCAACGGCCAGGGTTGTCGGGAAGGGGCCCTGTCCTCATCAACATGGGGACAGGGTGCTCTGAGGTGGGGGGGGCCGCAGTGCGCCCCCCTGCCCCAGAGCACCCAACCCCCCCATGTTGAGGGCATGCAGCCTGGTACGGCTCAGGGGGGGGGGGGGGGGCGCTCGCTCGTCCCCACTCCCTTCCTGGCTGGCCGGGTAGCGTGCTTTGGATACGGGTCTGGTATGGATTGTAGGGGGACCCCTACGCCGTTTTTTTCGGCGTAGAGGGGGCTCTCCTTACAACCCATAACAGACCTAAGGGCCCGGTATGCTCCTGAGGGGGGGACCCATGCCGGATTTTTATTTAAAATCCGGCGGGGACTTCCCCCTCAGGATTCATAACAAACGCCGCACACGTGTAGAATTGGCGGGAATCCAAGTCGGATCTCCCGTCGCTTCTATGACGCGCTTGCTGGGATGTGCTGTCACTATTCCAGTGAGTGTGAGATGTCGGCGAGATCTCGGCACCCTGTCGCCGAGTATCAGCGCGACGCTGTCGTGCTGAAAGCACAATATCACAAACACCTACTGTAAGCTCCCTGTCAGGTCTCCTTCCTTTCTTTTGATTGACGACGGGCAGGTTCTTAGCCAATAGAAAACCTGTCATTGGCTAAAGAATCTGCCCACTGCCAATTACAAGGCTGGAGCTGACCTAATGGGGGACTGGTGTCTTAGGTACCCCATCAGGCTCCACCCACTGAAGCACCACTGGTTGCTAGGAGGCTGTTGGCTGTGAAGCCGGCAGCATCCTTAACAACCAGTGACAGAGAGAGGGTAGTGGCAGCAAATATGCTTCCTTGCTACACTGCATACAGAGACAGGAACTCTACCCGTCTCTGTACACCAAGATTAGGTCTTAAAGCATAACGGATATCCTGCTATAACAAACAGCGAGCAGAAAAGATTTTAGTGCAGAAGAGACATAATATAAAAGCCCTTACCTGCATGCCTGCTGTTCTCCCCGACACTGTACACTGAACTGCATATGCGCAGCTCAGTTTAAAGCACTGGAACTATCCCTTCCCTGTGTGCTGGGATGAGTGAATCCTGTGCATGCACAGGAGTGATATCATTCCATGCCAGCCAATGAAGATGGCTGTAGACAGGCACACAGGAGAGAATACTGGCACTGGCAAGGGACCTTTGGGAAGTTCTCGTCTGCAATAAAAAAGATGCACCTGCCTACCTGCTCACAGTGATCCCCAAACTGAAAACTCAACTGTGCGAGTGCACCAGGCCAATCCTCTGTGCTGTGAAGACTATATCAGGCACATGAAAAAGTGTGAAGTCATCTCACGCCAGCTAATGTGGCAAAGAAAAATATGTGAAAATGTGTTTTTCACGTTTTAGGTGGTTTTTACACTTTACAACACGCAGCTCTTAATTGTAGTTTATTTGTTTTTTTGGCGTCTATATTTTCTTTTACATAGAAAAAGATGCCAGTGCAGGAGTGTTGGGAAGGTGAGTATCCTCCCTTTAGTTCTGCATTGAAACCCATGCCCTAGGTAGATATACCTGCAGGGAATATACCCCCTAGATTTTCTTAGTGTAGATTAGAACATGGTGTTTCCTGCACAAATCAAAACAGATGGCAAAAGTCTCCAAAATACTATTACAATGTATACTGTGTACAATGTTTTCATTATGACACAATATCTGAAGATATCAATTTACTGGAAGGTTGGAGTTGTGCTTTCTACACTCTTCATTTAGGCAGTGAAAGATGAAGGAGAAAATAATAAACTTATAAATGACACATTGAGAGAGTGTTTCTATCTGTTACATATAATGTCTGTCATCCACATCATTCCTGATGGTATTTCAATCATTCTCATTTCTCTGCATCCTCTTCTATATTCCATGCAATGTCTTGCGCTCTAATGTTCTGTGTCTCTCCTGGATTTACTGTACTGCCCGGATAATCCCAAGAACGTGACTGTGAATTGTCTCGTCCTTGGCTGTTTATCCTTATTTCACACAGAAATAATAAATGTATTTGTCAGGAGCTCGTAAGTGTTGAAAAAAACGTTCTAATGTCAAAGATATCACAGCAAAAACCATCAGCAAGGAAGGGGTGGGGGGAATCACCCACCTGAAATGTGCAAAGAGCTCACAACAAGGAATGTGTGTCTAAGACCATATAAACACTCTGCAGGACTCTGCTCCTCTCCCAAAACACTCGGAGCTGCTTGATGACTCTTCTCTTTTCGCTAACTTACGCACCTTTTCTAATGCACTCTGTGCCGATAGATAACTGCGCCTTCTGTTATCTAACTCTCCTTTTTAATATACAGTACATTGTGCTGCTGCAGGATTCAGCTCATTTCCCTATGGAACAATTTGCGCTGGGAAATTCTGCGCTCTTGGAGAACTCTGCTCCTTTCACGGACTCTCCTCTCATGAAACACTCTGCACTGCTTGAGGATTTGGTCCTTTACACTATTCAACTTTTCTGTCCTAAAATGCTCTGTATTGTTTGGAGGACTGTTCTTTTTCCAGTCTCCAGATTTCTAATGTATTTGTGGCTGAAAATGTACACTTTTTTTTTTTATAGCAAGTGATAAATCAAGCAACAGATGCACTTATCATTTTACTACCATACATAATAAGAATTGTTCGAAGCCTTTCTGTCGCCATAGCTGATTTTATATTCTAGTAAAGGGCTGGTAATTTATACGTGATTTAGAACGTCAAGAATTTATATACTGGAAATGGGAAAATAAGAAAAGATGAAACCGAATTCTCGCCACTGTGGGGGGAAAAAAAACAAAAGAACAGGAAATGCTGTGAAATATTTTCTAGTGTCCAGCAAAATTGGGAAGTTAGCTGGAGGGTGTCTTTATGGTAACTGAGATGAGGAGATTGCTGGTCGAGAATAATACGTTTGGCTTCCATTGGAAAGATTTCCTAACAATGTACTACTATGAGGGCCGAGAAGGAAATCTCTAGTATTAAATCTTTGTTACCGTTTCCTGAGATTCTTTGGTATACTGGAACGTTTTCTTTGGTTTTCCCAGATTTCCAGTCCTGGTAGCACAATACACACTCATACAAGCACACACAAAGTCCCCAGTATTTTTACCTCACTTCGTTCAATGTATCAGCAGCTCGGCCACCTCCTACAGTCTAGTAATTTGAAAAGACGTTGATATCAAAATGCATTGGTTTAGCTAATGTCAAGTGTGCACATGCTCAGTGACAGTCATAAGCCATGAATGTTTGAGAGGGGAATGGAATGGGGTTGTACTAAATGGTATCGTTTGCAGACCTAAGAACAAAGTAGACAGGTCTACAAGTAATACAGCATTCCGCTGACAGAATCCAAACTTGTAAATTGCTTTGGAAAAATACAAAAATTAAGATAATTAAAATTTTAAAATAATATTTTGATAATGCGGCTTTTATTGCAGAAAACTTTCCCAGAGTTGGCACTCCACTGGCAGCATTTATGATATTTTGATGGAACATTACATACACAGTCTGTTAATTAGTTGGCGATCATTCCCCAATTAGTGCAATCTACAGCTGAAATTTACACTTATTATCCAACAGAAAACAACATTAGGGGTATTACATCTGACATCTCTTATTACGTAACGTCCGATATTCACTCTGCAATGTCAGTTTATTCCCGACTTCCCAAATGTGATTTATACTGAAATACAGACAGCTGCTCATAAAAGGTTTCATAAACAGGCAAATCTTTCCACCAACTTTACGTTCATTTATTTTGTTTGGGCTAATTATACTGCCACTGCTTAATTAAAGATACAGAGAAGGAGGTCGATAATTAGAATTTAGCTGAAACAAAAAGACTGTTAATTTTTATGAAGTCTGAAAACATTAAAAGAGGAAGAAATAACACTGTTTGGAGTATCATTTTGTTTCTTCTGGCCTTCAAACAAGGCTGGGGAAAAGACCTAATCTCAGAACACAACAGGAAGTTAAGAAGGGTTTATTACAAAAAAGCAATCCTATGCTGCAATAAATAACCTGGCAATCAGCATCAGAGGCTCCGCCATCACACTGCTGACAGAGAACTCTGCAAATCGAATCAGAATTTGCCCAGTGTTACCCTGATAGCAATATACAACTGATCAAAATGCTGGCCTCTTACTGAAGTGTTTTTTTGCAAGCTGAGAACCAAACTGAAGTATGGCCAAAATAAATCTGGGCTATTTGCACGGTAAAATAAGTGTTTTCTAATGTTGTGTGCCTCATCTCTGGCTGCATTCTCCTATTGGCGCCAAACGTCCCACGCTGAGACTTGTGGTTCCAGCCCCAGTACAGACAGCCCCCAAGTTACATACATGCAACGACTCCTACTTACAAACAGAGGGAGACAACAGGAAGTGAGAGGAAATCTACCCTTAGGAAGGGAAATTCACTCCTGTAAGAGTTATCAGGTGTATAAAGGTGTCCCCACTGTAGCTGTATCACCAATACTTGTTTCCACGCACCACAACATTTTCAAGATTCAATTGTCACAGGGACAGGAAATGAGGTGAAATCTTCCCTGCGCTATCCAAAAAACGTAAAAACTTTTTTTTACCTGTTTCAACTTAAAGCGGTAGTAAACCACTGGCATTTTTCTTAACCTGATAGGCAAAGCTATAATGTGCTAGTATGCATCACATACTAGCACATTATGTGAAACCTACCTTAGCATGAAGCCCTTCCAGTGGCGAGCTGTGCCCGCTGAAAGGGCTTCCATCTTCACCCAACATCCTTTGGGATTTGCAGACTTTGGCTGTGTTAGTGGCCAGAGCCTGCGCATGCACGTGGGAGCCACCATTTACGTGGCACAAGACTCTGAAGGAATGGCCCGTGTGGTGAGTTTTCATGGCTGTATTATAGGGATGCAGGACCACTGACCCTCTGTCTGGAGAGTGTTGATTGGCCCTGGGCTGATCACATGTACTCTCCCAAGAAATAAAAAAATCCTCTAGCAATACAAACCAAACTGAGCATGTGCAGCTTGACTGCGGTAACTCTGTCTTATCTGGACATGTTTTGGAGTCAGTGGAAGAGGAGGAGGAGGATCTGTGCATACAGGATCAAAACAGCCTTTTTACACAATGTGGAGGATTAACTGCTTAGGTTCCACAGTGAGTATAAGGGCACTTTCACACTGGGACATCGGTGGTAAAGCATGGTTATCTTTAGCGGCGCTTTACCATTGTTTTAGTGGTGCTTTTCGGCAGCTAGCGGGACGCTTTGGCAGTGCTGGCCATTGATTTCAATGGCCGGGGTGTTTTAGGAGCGAACCCGCAATGCCCCAAAGATGCTGCTTGCAGGACTTTTTTCCCCGTCCTGCAAGCGCACCGCTCCAGTGTGAAAACACTCGGGCTTTCACACTGGGGTGGCAAAGGAGGCAATTTACAGGCGCTATTTTTGGCTCTTTAGCGCCTGTAAAATGCCTCAGTGTGAAAGTAGCCTAACAAGCATGCTTTACTGCATATACAAACTGATTTTACTGTTGTGGGTTTAGTAATAATAACTAATAAGATTTTTTTTAGGTGTTGCTCTAAACCCGGGAGAGTAGATGTGTCCTGAGTCTGCTACCTAGTAATTAAATTCCCAACAAATATTCTCCATTAAAATATAGTTTTTGGCACAAAAAGTTGTAGACTTGCTAGAATAATGTCACAGGCCCATGCTACATACAATCGTGATTTCCGAAGTGCTAGTTTACATACCGCAGATGAGAACAGCATGTTGAAGGTTTGTATTGGTGTTGGGTGAAGACCTTGGAGTCTGTAGCCCCAAACCAGCCAAGTCTACAGGTTCTCAGAGTTGGTATAAAATAGCACAGGGGGAGACTGTACAATAAAATGTCACCAAACAGTATAAAATGGTATGAAAGGAGGAAAATTCCTAAAGATGAAAGATAATATTACCTGTCTACACTGCCTCAGAATATTCAATTCACACCAGAGGCATCAAAGAATAAAGTCTATTATTTGATCAAAAAGCCGATTCATCAGGAAATATTTCATCAAGTATATTTTTTATATCTTTTGATCTTGCTCTCCCATCTGAGCGCCAGTAAAGTGGTTCTGTCACAGAGTGGGATACCTGTGTGATTAAGCTTTGCTAGAAGCAGTAATTCTTCCACTTGTGCTGCATACTTTTTCTAGAGAACTAGCACTATGGTGTGTGTTTTTTAAAGAATAAGTTCACTTTTGGAAACATGTTACATGTTCCACCCAATTTTAGGGTCCTGGAACATGTAACATGTTCCCAGTGCTGTAGCCTTTGCCCCCTCTCCCTGTGGTAGCAGTATAGGGAGAAGTTCCCCGTACTGGCTGTCACCTTTTGAAAGCAGCACGGCCATGCAGGGCTCCGTCCACACGGCCACATCATTCATTGACAGAGCTCTGTGTATGAATGAACTACAAGTCTCGACATCCTTAGCTTGTAGTTTTCAATGAACTATCTGCTGTGGTAGATCATTGAGTCTTCCCGTCAAGGAGTATAAGCTTACCTGTACAGGATGTATCGTGTTTTTTTTTTCTTACTAAAGCTGGAGGCTTTGGAGCTGGAGCTGCCAAGGTTCACCATCACTGGCCTAGGCTATAAGAAGTTTGCCAAGATCCTGAAACTGAGCTGCAGCACGGTTGCCAAGACCATACAGTGGTTTAATGGCTGTTTGTTCAGTTATTTTGAGGGGACAGCACATTTACACTGTTATACAAGCTGTACACTCCAGACTGAATGAGCAGGCCATTTGGCCCTCCTGACGGTTGTTGTTTTCCCCTTTTCTGTTCCCCGACGCTATGTGACAACATTATATACAAACTCCCTTATATCAAAGCAGCGGCAAGTGTGCCGGAAATTCGTAAAAAAAAACACAGATGAACAGACTTTATTTAATTAGGAGACATATTACTAAAGACAAGAACTGCTGGTCAAGGGAACGACTAAGGAATCCTATACTACTTTATACCAGGCTTTTCTACCTACCTGTCTACCTTGGCGGAGTCCTAGTCTGGCACATTTGGTTCCGGTATTCCAGATCCTGACGGCTCAACAGCTGATCAGATATTGAAGTTTGCTTCGAGTGGAGAAAGGAGGTGTTCCGTAGATCCAGTCCTTACGAGTCCTTGGTGTGAACAAGCGTTGGTGATCCACCACCGTATGGTGAGTTGGGTCTACTCCGGAGGGTAAGAGTATTCATTTCTCTCCCCCTGCCCAAAGGTGAAGGCACTCCTGGGTGACACACCAAGTATATATCACTCGAAGTACCAAGTACAGTGCGACTTTGGACAAGTCTCCCCCCACTTGGATATTTACTGTTGAACTGTCTAGTGCTCATAACTATAGACTCTGGCTATTTATTTTATGTAGATTGTTTTATTTCACAGTAATCAAGATACACTATTTTTGGTGTGGTTTGGATTTTCACTGCATTTGTGCTGAATTTTTCACATAATATAAGCATACTTTTCTTATTTTTGAATATATACACTGCTCATATCTGAGCATGGTAGAGTAATATATTTTTTTGTGCATATTGGGTAATAGTCACATTTTCCCAAGGTTCCACCCATATTATTTAGCATTAATGGTTTATTCTAGGGCCGAAACAACTAATCGATTAATCGACAACTAATCGATTAATTTCATAATCGATTACAATTTTCATAATCGATTAATCGGCCAGTAACCATAATGGGGTTAAAACAACTAAAATTAGCCCTTTATAGTACAAAAAAGCAAATCGCTACTGTAAATATTACTTTCACTGTCCCACAGTAAAAAAATGAACCCCTTACAGTAGTGATTATTTGCTCTTTTTGTACTTATTTTTGTTTTTTTTAACCCCCATTATGTTACTAAACATCTCAGGCCTGGGTCACACCTGTTTATTGGTGCTTTTTGCAGAAACGCACTACAGTTCATTTACATGTTTTCCTATGGGACACGTTCACGTCCATGATTTTTTTTTCAGCTGCTGCGTATTTGGAAAGGACAAGGACTATTTTGTTTTTTTTTAGTTCAATATACTTCAATGGAGAAGCTGCAGAAAAGCATGTAATGTGTTTTTGCGGCAGTTTGTGTTTTGTAATCAGCCCAACAACAAATTGGCTCCAATGTTTTTTTTTTAAATGTTAATTTTTTTTTAAGGCTATTATCTGATTAATAGATTAATCGAAACAATAATCGGCCAACTAATCGATTATGAAAATAATCATTAGTTGCAGCCCTAGTTTATTCCATTTTTTCTCATTCACAGCGCTACACTTTATACTTTATATTACTAAAGGCTGGTACACACTGACTGTTAGTACAGCAAGCTCCTTGCATGCTCCTCAGTTTTTGTTCATTCAGCATTCTAGTTTGAACGAAAAGAAAAAACTGGCATTAAGGTGAAGAGGCAAAATATTCAAATGATCTGATACAGCCAGTTCTTTCTTTCAGAAAATCTTTCAGATGCTGCCGACTGACAGTTCAAAGTGTCAACAAGTACACTGCGAATCTGACACAAAAGTCTTCTATTCTCACTTCCACAGTTTATAGACTGGATTTCATGATCCATCATTATGTGCGTGCGATGCAGCAAAAGTAACCATGATGGAATGCAGGTAGCTGCATGGATAAATCACATGATATTAGACATTGCAGTGTGATCAGAAACACTAAATATTGGCACATATTCTAGACCTGTACAGAATAAACACAAAATATATTTATTTCATTGGATCAATACCGACATGAGGAATAACTGATGAAAAGACAAAAACGCCTGAAGGAAACATTTGGGCCGCTACAAAAATCTCTAATAAGAAGTTAATGTAGCAGGAGGTTAGCGGTAAAATAACTTCCAATGACATTTATAAATAGAAGATATTAAATGCCATTTACAATGGGAGATTTATCGCCAGGCCGCTTCCTGCCTGCCGCTATTTCTGGCTGTATTAATGGAATATATAATAGGCCGGAGGATGGCATATACTGCGCTGAGCTCACATTACACCGCATTGCTCCTATAATGGAGTTCAGTCAATATCTAAAAATATTTACATTCCAAATGAATATTACAGAGCTAATAAGACTGAAAGATGCAGAAATGACAGAAAAGGGTGACAGCAATAACAGCAGACACTGCAAGACCAGACAAAATGATTTAAACAGAGAACACAGTCTACGTGGAAGGGTTACATTTTGTCAAAGACAAATTTCAGCAAAAATGTCATATTAAATCAGCAAATCACTGATTCTATCGAGGAGATAGTGCAGCTGCTCTCAAGTGCCAAAGCCCCATCCGTTTACCTACATGTTACCTTTGAGAAATTTGTAAAAAAAATAAATATGTTCTTTATTCTATTTTTAAAGAAATCCAATAAAATCAAATTCGGTCATAAATTTAAGCCAAAATGTATTCTGCTACATGTCTTTGGTAAAAAAAATCCTGTTAAGTGTATAATTGGTTCGTGTGATCACGGACATATATGCGCAAATAATCATGTACAAATGTGCACAGGTGATCACAGACATATGTGTGCAGATAATCATTGGGATATATGATTTTACTGTTACATATGTGGGGGACAGGTGTTTTTACTGTGTGGGTACATGTGTGTATTACATTGTGTGTTACTAGGCTGGTAATCAGTATGTAAAAAGCTGTAAAAAAAATGTGCGAGGAGAGCTGATCGCCTAGCAACCAGCTCTGTTTACATCACATGATGTCTGTTATTGGACATGGCTGTCATGTGATCAGAAGGGCCAATCACAGAGCCCTCCTGCCGATCTGAGATGCGCCGTGTCCGGGTGACACAAGCGCACCTGGGATCGTGCCACTGCACGGGCACGCGCGATCCCCCTTCTTCTGAGGGACGTTTCTGAACATCCACTAAGAAGGAGAGAGCACCCACCCAGCTGTACATATGCAGTGGCCGGTGGGAAGTGGTTAAAGGAGTTATAAAGGCAGAAGTTTTTTTAGTTCCGCCGACGTTTTTTTTTTTTTTAAAGTCAGCAGCTGCTGTCTTTTAAAATATGGACACTTGTCCAGGGCGCCCGCGATGTCGACACCCAAGGCCGATCTGTCCCTTGGCTCTCGGGTGGAGGCCCCGCCATCTTCAAAAAGGGAATCAGGAAGTAAAGCCTTGCTGCTTCACAGCCTGGTTCCCTACTGCGCATGTCCCGCTGCGCTTCCTTACTGGTCCCTGCTGTCTTCTGGGACATGTGTGTCATTTCACAGTGGGTGAGCGGGAAGTAATTAAAGTATAACTAAACTCAAGAACAAAATGTAATAGATTACAGGTTTCCAGACTTTAAATGTGGTGGCTGCATTTGTTTTACTTTTTTCATGCTCAATTCCTTTTATTTTACCTTTTAATATAAAACACAGAAGAGTCTACCACAGCGTCGCTCAGCCACTCAGATTCAGCAATGTTTTCCATTAATGAATACAAAGCTTTCTCTTATTTGCTTAATCAGAGAACACTTTGTATTGATTGTTGGAATACCTTGATTGCTCTGAGTGGCTAGGAGATAGGTAGGAGGAGAAAGAGCAGAATCACAGAGGCCAAAGTTTGTTGTGGTGAAGCAGGTGGTCAACTACGTTGAAGGCAGCAGAAAGGTCGAAGAGTATGAGTATGGAGTACTGGCTGTTGGTTTTAGCAGTTAGTAAGTCATTGGTGAGTTTTAGTAGAGCAGTTTCAGTGGAATGTTGTGGGTGGAAGCCGGACTGGGCTCCTCCTGTTCTCTTTCTATACCTCTTCCCTGGACCAGTTGATAACCTCCCATGGCTTCCAATACCACCTCTATGCCGATGACACACAGATCTATCTCTCCACTCCTCAACTTACCCTCTCAATCTCCTCACGTATCACAAACTTACTGAGTGATATATCAGTATGGATGCCACACCACTTCCTCAAACTCAGTCTTTCTAAAACTAAGCATATAATATTTCCTCCTCCCTGATCCCCTCCCAAGACTTTACCATTGGTCCCTCCACACATCCCAGGGTGCTGGTTGTAATCTCAGACTCTGACCTCTCCTTTAGTCCAATAACTAGCTACATCTTGCCGCCTTAACCTCTGCAACATTTCAAGAATTCACCCCTTCTTGACTAACACCACCACAAAACAACTTATTTACTTCTTGGTTATTTCTTGCCTCAACTACTACAACTCTCTCCTCACTGGTGTACCTTTACACCCCCTTCAGCCTATTAAATATGATGCTGCTAGACTAATACACCTTACTAACTGATCTGTGACTGCTGCTCCTCGTTGCCAATTCCTTCAATGGCTTCCGCTTCCCCACTGTATACTATTCTAAAATACTAACTACAACATACAAGGCCATCCACAACATCGGCCCCAGCTACATCACTAACCTCATCTATAGACATCACCCAAAGCATCCTCTCCGCTTCTCCCAAGACCTGTCCTCTAGCTCCCTTGTTACCCCCTCCCATGCTCGCCTCCATGACTTCTCTAGAGCCTCTCCCATCTTCTGGAACTCCATGCTCCAGTATGTCCGGTCAGCCTCTACAGTGTCCGCCTTTAGGAGATTCCTGAAAACTCACTTATTCAGGGAAGCCTATCCCACCTCCACCTATGGAATTGTATCCAAGACACCTCTATTAGTTCATCCCCCGCAGCTATTACCTTTTGTACAATCTCCCCCTCACTTTAGATTTTAAGCTTCATGAGCAGGGCCTTTCCGTCCCTTCTGTTTTGAACTGTATTGTAATTGTGCCACCCCCCTCTACAAAGTAAAGCGCTGCGCAAACTGTTGGTGCTATATAAATCCTGTATAATAATAATAATATAGAGTTAGAACCACAGTACACAGAGGAGCCTTGAAGTGGGCACTCAGGCTTACACATTTATTTGCAAAGTGTGCAAACTAAACCCTCCGTTTTTAACATGCCCTTTTAGACATGGACAAATCGTTTTTTTGCAGGCTAGCTGGTAAGTGTGCTGGGAAATCTTTGTTTATTTGTGATTTGCATTGCCCTTCCATGTGCACCTTGCTGCAGAGGCTAGTTATAGATTGGGGTGGTTGCCACTTATTTGTACATTTCTGTGTACAACCCACTTCTTGTTCCACACTGGCTATGCTCACTTCTACACTAAATCTATGGCTGGCGCTACGACTAGCATCCACGCTGGACTTTAAGGCTGCATTCACAACTGAGCATTTCAAAGTAGTTTTTACCACGATTTTGAAGTTTTTCTTGCTGCGATTTTGAGAGATGCAGCCCCTCCCAGGATCTGTGTATTAAAAATGGCCTTGGTAACCCAAGTAATGACACATATTGTATGGGCAAATCAAAGCACACCGTTAAATTGTCACTATTCTGACAGACTTAAAAATGACACCTTTAGAAATATTTAGCAATGGTTATCTACAAACAGATAGCTATAGATAATTGCAGGTTTTTTCTTCTTTGCATACCTTACCTTTTCTTTCCTCCCCATTCTGCTCATTTTGGCCATTTTAACTAAGGGCAGATTAATCCATCTGTCTTTACTTCCTGGAACCCTGGGTCTGCCTCCTGGAACATGTGACAGCGCACATTATCTGAGGGGGAAAAATGCCTTTCCCACAAGATCTCGTGAGATTCCAGATGAGGTTTTTCAGGAAGGCGATAGTGCTGTAACTTTCTTAGGATGCATCTGATACAGCTTTCCCAGGTTACCCCACCAGTGCCTAACTAAACCAGGAAGTGGAAAAACAGTAAATGTTTGTTTAACGAATGACTAACTTATCAGCATGCAGAGCTGCACACAGATGTGATTTGTATTGCTGTATTACACTGAAGAAATATTCCCTCCGCTCCGACCACCATATGATCATCAGAAAGGGGCACAGATAATGGAGAAAAAATACACCCCCTAAGCTAGTAGGAGCGGTGGAGCGGGGGGGTGTAATTCAGATTTTTTTTAATTCTGCACTGACAGTCTTTGAAATTGCCCCAGCCCCTGTTCAAATCCAATCCAGGACAGACTTGGTCCGGGGACAGTGTCCTTAATCCAGGGACTGTCCCCGGAAACTGGGGATGTCTGGTCACCCTACATTAGATGTGCAAAGATGGAGCTTACTGAATAAATGATAGCGCAGAATAGAGTGGATGGACAATTGTGGCATTGCTCATGTACTGTATAATGGAAACCAGAAAAGCTACAAAAAGAATCGGTCTGATGAGTCAGAACCTCAACACCAATAAAAAATCAAAACAACAGCTGGAATCTGATGGGTGAATTAGGCTGGCATTGGGAATGAAATAATGACTGTTCTTAATACTGACACAATGATACATGAGGTCCTTTGTGAACAATATCTGGCTTGGAGCAGTAATCAGCAAATCCTGAACCCTAACACAGTATTTTCCATAAAATATAAAGATGCTTCTGGAGCTGAACAATGAGTGGCGCAGCCTGACGGAACCTGCGTAGAAGTCAGCTCTCATTTCCATTCTCCTGACTTTCTACTTCAAGTCTTCTGGAAATGCATTCCTGTTCTGGGGAGTTTTAATTGATTTACAATTGTGCGTGGCGTCAGACATGAACTGTGCTCACCAGATACTGCTGAGATAGTTATTTTTCATTCCTTATTAATGTCACATTTCATCTGTCACTCTAAATGCAAAAACACCAAATAATAATCAAGATGATGAGAAACTTCCATCATATTGTAAACAATTTCCTAATTAAAGCGGAGCTCCACCCTATTTCAAGACATTAGCTCA
Organism: Rana temporaria; assembly: GCF_905171775.1. Classification (NCBI taxonomy): domain Eukaryota; kingdom Metazoa; phylum Chordata; class Amphibia; order Anura; family Ranidae; genus Rana; species Rana temporaria. The sequence goes on from NC_053497.1 coordinate 103,839,899, forward strand.
TTCATACTGCAGCCTGTAATACAAGTGAAAACTGTCTTTTTTTGTTTTTAATCTGTACAGTACCTTTGTTTTCCCATAGCTTCCTGTCTGTACAATCTGCGGGTATTCTGCGGGTAGTGCGTCACTTCACGTAACCGCAGTGTGCCTTGGGAGCTTCTGCCATAGCTCCCAGGAGTCATTGCGGAGCCTTGATATCACCTATCGTGGGTTTTCCCGGAAGTTAACGTCCCTGCTCGCCGTTACGACTGAACATGCGCGGGAACGAGCAGTGAATGCTGGGAGCAGCATTCACCGCAACAAGGAAATGAGTGCTTGTGGGCTTCTCATGCCCACAAGCAAAATGGAAACCGCGGTCCAGGGCGAATATAACTTCTAATTGTAGACGAAATCGGAAAGCGGAGGACTTTGGACAGCTAACCAGTGAGTACTGATTAACCCCTTTAATACAGGGCTTTTATACCCACCTCCATACCGGGCCTATTCTGGCACTTCTCTCCTACATGTACAAATCATCATTATTTTGCTAGAAATTTACTCAGAACCCCCAAACACTATATATGTTTTTTTAGCAGACACCCTAGGGACTAAAATGGCAGTTATTGCAACTTTTTATTTTGCACTGTATTTGCGCAATAATTTTCAAACTCCTTTTTTTGGAAAAAAAATGGTTTCATTCATTTAAAAATAACAAAACAGGAAAGTTAGCCCAATTTTTTTGTAAAATATGAAAGGTGATGTTACGCAGAGTAGATACCTAACATGTAACGCTTTAAAATTGCGCACACTCATGGAATGGCGCCAAAATTTCACATATGTGGTTTGAAAGACGTTTACATACGTGGGCGGGACTTGCGCGTACGTTCGCTTTTGAGCGCGAGCTACCAGGGACAGGGGCGGTTTACATTTTTTTTTTTTTTTACACTTTTTTTTTTTTATCACTTTTATTCCTATTACAAGGAATGTAAACGTCCCTTGTAATAGGAAATGTGTGTGACAGGTCCTCTTTAAAGCGGGGGTTCACCCAAAAATAAACTTTCTGACATTAGCTACATCCCTCCAGCATACTGCTAACATCTGCAGTATGCTGTTTTTTTTTTTGTTTTTTTGTTTGTACTTATCGTTATACGAGCCCTTGTTATCCGGCTCCGAGCGGGGGATTACTTCCGGGTATAGGCGTCCTTAAGCGAAGAGGAGTTGATTGACGGGCTGCTAAAGCGCGTCACGCCTTCCTAAAATACCCGAAGTCACACTCGGGTGTTTACGCCGCCTGCGCAGTCAGCTCTACACGGCAGGTCGCAGTAAACGCCCGACTGTCACTTCGGGTATTTTCGGAAAGGCGTGACGCGCCTTAGCAGCCGTCAATCAACTCCTCTTCGCTTAGAAACGCCCATTCCCCGCAGGATTCCCCGATCGGAGCCGGATAACAAGGGCTCATATAACGATAAGTACAAAAAAAAAAACCAAAAAAAACAGCATACTGCAGATGTTAGCAGTATGCTGGAGCCAATGTCAAAAAGTGGATTTTTGGGTGAACCTCCGCTTTAAGGAGAGATGCGGGGTCAATAAGACCCCACATCTCTCCTCCAGGCTGGAAAGCATGAGATCGTGAAAAAAATGTCACCGATCTCATGCTTACTAGCCGCAATTGCGGCTTTGTTTACTTCTGGGTACCCGGGCGTGACGTCATCACATCGCGCCTGGGCCTCCGACGGTCATAGAGATGACTATCTGGTCACCAGTCATCTCTATGCTTCCTATCCGGCGCTGGGCGATTCTTTCTCCGGGCCCCCGATGGCACGGGAGAGCACGGAGAAGACCCGGATGGCGGCGGGAGGTCCCCTCCCGCCGCCTATAAGAACGATCAAGTGGTGGAACCACCGCTATGATCGTTCTTATGGTGCGCAGGATCGCTGAATGATGCCTCTAGCTGCAGGCATCATTCAGATATCACCGCACAAAGTACAGGACATCATATGACGTCCACCCGGGATGGGAGATCCTCTTTGTGGACGTTATATGTCTATGTGCGGTATTGAAGTGGTTAACTATGCTATAAACAGATTAATGACGAAAATTTTTTTTTTTAAAAGTCAGCATCTACAAAAAGTGTAGCTGCTGACTTAATAATCAGACATCCACCTGTCTCACAGTCCAGCGATTCGGGCTCATGAAGCCCCGCTCCTCTGCACGGTTCCGACATTTTAACTTTGGGCTTCATAGCCTGGCGCACACTGCGCATGCGCGAGCCGCGCTGCGAATGGTCGAGCAGACTTCTGTGACCAGCTTTTTTTTTCCGGCGTTTTGTCGCCCGTATTCATGCTTATTTGCGCGTTTGCATACAGCGTCGTCCGACGTTTTTGTACTTCGACGTTTTTTTATTTTACCCAATAGGAAAAATTATCATCTTTTCATCACTTGTTGCTATGTTGGTAGATTTGTTTTAATCTTCTACCTGGGTGAAAAAGTCTATTAATTAAAGCGACGAAACGCCCGTAGCAAACGCTCGTTGTCGTGCAAGTCGCTTGAATCAAGCGTTTCCATTACTTTCTATGGGAAATGGAAACGCTCAAATACACCCAAACCGCCCGATACGCGTGACTAAAAAGGGTCCGGAACTTGTTTGAGCTTCAGTCGTTCGGCGTCAGGCGTATCGGCGTGCAGATGTGAACCATCTCCATAGGGTATAATGTATTTTTTCCCCTCTAGCGTATTTGAGCGTCGCGCTTCAGGCGACAAAACGCTCAGGTGTGAATGCAGCCTAACTGACAATTGCGCGGTCGTGCGACGTGGCTCCCAAATCAAATTGGCATCCTTTTTTTCCCACAAATAGAGCTTTCTTTTGGTGGTATTTGATCACCTCTGTGGTTTTTATTTGTTGCGCTATAAACAAAAATAGAGCGAAATTTTTGAAAAAAATGCAATATTTTGAATTTTTTGCTATAATGAATATCCCCAAAAAATATATAAAAAAACAATTTTTTTCCTCAGTTTAGGCCGATACGTATTCTACTACCTATTTTTGGTAAAAAAAATCGCAATAAGCGTTTAACGATTGGTTTGCGCAAAATCTATAGCGTTTACAAAATAGGGGATAGTTTTATGGCATTTTTATTAATCATTTTGTTTTACTACTAATGGCTGCGATCAGCGATTTTTTTCATGACTGCGACATTATGGCGGACACATCGGACAATTTTGATTCATTTTTTGGGACCATTGTCATTTTCACAGCTAAAAATGCATTGATTATTGTGAAAATGACAATTGCAGTTTAGGAGTTAACCACTAGGGGGCGCTGTAGGGGTTAAGTGTATAAACATACATATGAAGCAATATATACAAGATATAGTACAGGAATACAGTCATTGTTTAAGATAAGAAAACCTGCTCACCCGATCGGTCAAGGCCGTAGGTAACAGAAGGCTCGAATGGTACCCCCCGCAGCGGACGAGGGGGATTGTAAATGACAGTCTCTAATTAAAAGGTAATATGGTATATACAGTGGGGATCGAAAGTTTGGGCACCCCAGGTAAAAATTTGTATTAATTGGTACAGGACCCCCCTTAGGTTACATAACATCTTCCCCTCTGTTTCCCCACAATGTTGGAGATGTGGAGCTGAGATTGGTTAGCTCCTACACATCTGGTGGTCATGTTCTAAACTGCAACCTTTTGGGAAGGAGGTCCATCGACTTACTAATCATATCACCACATACAACCTTGAATTTTCGCCAGCACAGTTTCTGCTCCACCACTCCAACATACCAACAAATACCTACATACGATCCCTGGCCATGCACCTGGTCAACGCAGCGAAGCTCTTTATTCCGGAAAATGGAAATCTCCGGAACCCCCAACCCTATCTGATTGGTTCAAACGTATACATAGGACGGCAGACATGGAGGAACTGATACATCAGACACACGACACACACTCTAAATAAAACGAACTCTGGGAATGCTGGCTACATTTTACCACAAATGACGAATATAAAGCTGCCACTTCTTAGGAGTTTTCCGAGAGCTGTGGTGAGACACCGAACGACCCCTATACCTGTTTCCTTTCTCTACCCCTTTTGGACTTTTCTTCACTGCTCCATTCCCTTCTCCACCCCTCTCTCTTAGAGGTAAACCTACTACACACATACACATGGTGGCACCTCTCCCAGACCTCCTATCACCCAACATACTTCCTCCTTACCCTGACCCGTCCACATACATTCTCCCATGCTACCCCATACAACCCGCTTACTCTCCTGATTGTATAATCCTACCATTATTGATAAACATATCTCCTCATTGTTCACTTAGGCCCTTGACGTTGGGTGACCACCGTCAACGACCCTTGGGTCACTTCTTATAGGTTCATTTTTCCCTAGGATGTGTCCCTTGACGTGCATGTTTTCATGTGAACGTTTTTGACTTGCTGTGCTTTCATGATTGTTTATACTGTTTGTACTGCTTGCACTGTTCATACTGTTTTCACTATTTGCTCTACACAGCGGCTGCGTCCGTGAATATGCATTTTATTGACTAATGACAATGCATTATATTTCCTGTTCTGTAAACGCTTTTTGTAGCCAGCCAAGAGTCTTTCAATTCTTGTTTGAGGTAACTTTGCCCATTCTTCCTTACAAAAGTCTTCCAGTTCTTTGAGATTTCTGGGCTGTCTGTCACGCACTGCTCTTTTAAGGTCTATCCATAGATTTTCAATTATGTTGAGGTCAGGAGATTGTGAAGGCCATGGCAAAACCTTCAGTTTACGCCTCTTGATGTAATCCCCCGTGGATTTTGAGGTGTGTTTAGGATCATTATCCATTTGTAGAAGCCATCCTCTCTTTAACTTCAGCTTTTTCACAGATGGCATCAAGTTACCATCCAAAAATTGCTGAAATTTTATTGAATCCATTTTTCCTTCTACTCGTGAAATGTTCCCTGTGCCATTGGCTGCAATACAACCCCAAAGCATGATTGATCCACCCCCATGCTTAACAGTTAGACAGAGGTTCTTTTCATTAAATTCTGTGCCCTTTCTTCTCCAAACGTACCTTTGCTCATTCCGACCAAAAAGTTCTATTTTAACCTCATCGGTCCACAGAACTTGTTTCCAAAATGCATCAGGCTTTTCTATATGTTCATTTGCAAAGTTCAAACGCTAATTTTTGTGGTGAGGACGTAGAAGAGGTTTTCTTCTGATGACTCTTCCATGAAGACCATATTTGTACAAGTATCTCTTTATAGTGGAATAGTGTACCACAACTCCAGTGGCTGCCAGATCTTTCTGGAGGGATCGTGCAGTCAAACGTGGGTTTTGAATGGCTTTTCTCACAATCCTGTGAGCTGTTCTGTCTGATATTTTTCTTGGTCTTCCAGATCTTGCTTTAACTTCCACTGTTTCTGATGACTGTCATTTCTTAATTACATTCCGAACAGAGGATATTGACATCTGAAAACGCTTTGCTATCTTCTTACCCTTCTCCAGCTTTGTGAGCGTCAACTATTTTCAGTTTCAGTTTTCTAGACAACTGCTTAGAAGAACCCATGGTGCTGATTGTTGGGGCAAGGTCAGATGAGTCTGGGCATTTAAAACCTTTGAGATTGACATCACCTGGTCTTCCCAGACGATGATTGAGAACAATCCATGACACTGGCAGGTCTCAGCTTTGCAAAGGGGCAAAGCTGGCAGTGCCTGCTATAAATTCTGCAGGGTGCCCAAACTTTTGCAGACACCATTTTTTTTGTTTTCTGTCATTTTGAAAGTGTAAATGATGGAAATAAAATCTAACTTTTTTTTGACATATTATAAGAATGTCTAATCTGTAATTTGATGCCTTTTGGAGATTTTTTCATCTTTCCTTGGCTTTGTTATGCACATTAATACAAATTTTTACCTGGGGGGCACAAACTTTCAATCCCCACTGTATTAATGACATTATCTAGAAATGGATAAAACCTGGGTGGTGCAATGTGACTGACCTACGTGGAGAAGGAGGGGGTAGCATGGAAAGGGGGAGACTGGGGGAGGAAGGTGGGATGGGGGGAGGGGAGGAGGGGGAAAAAGGGGGAGAAGGGAAAGGAGGGGAGAATATAGTGGATGGGGGGGAAAGGAGGGTAGTGGAAATAAGAAAGGGGGGTGGAGGGGTTTTTGGGATCTCAAAAAACAGCAGAGAAATCTAGACACTTTTATTCTAAAACCAACCCAGCCCCCACCCAACACCCCCAGCACGACACCCATTTCAACATCAGATTATCACTACCACCACACGTAGACCTGTGTCCAAACCTTTCCGACTACGATCTCGTAAATTCCTAGATCTAATGACCTGCCCTGCTATTTGGGCATTTGTACAGGCAACCATTAGGGACCTCAAACAGCAACAGTGGTACGACATTTCTCCTAATCTTAACAGTGGTCAAACTAAAGCACTCAAATCTTTACAAAGATGTTCTGAAATTGTGATTAAACAATCAGACAAAGGCAGTAACATTGTCCTAATGACGCATAGCCAATATCAATCCATGTGCTTAACGATACTTAACAACCGTAACTGGTATCGACCCATTCCCCAGTCCACCGTGTCCACCTTCGCCTCGGAACTCCAGGTACTTTGCACTGAGGCCTTCTTCACAGGACTCATTGACAAGGACACTCTGGAGTTTCTGGTTCCCAAATTCCCCCGTACTCCTACCTTTTATTCCCTTCCTAAAACACATAAGAATGTTCAGACCCCCCCAGGCAGACCCATCGTTTCTGGGATAGGCTCATTGACTGATAATGCAAGCAAGTTTGTGGATGCATTTTTGATGCCGCATGTGCGTAGTCTTCCCACATGACACTACAGATCTTTTGAGACACCTTGAGGGGATCCAGATCCCTCCGGACGCCCCGCTTGTGGCTATTGATATCGAGGCCCTGTACTCGAGTATCCCCCCCCCCCCCCCGAGCAGGGCGTCCTGATGGCTAGATCCTCCTTGCAGGAACAAGAAAGGACTTCCTGGCTCCTCAATGGCTTTATCCTTCAACTACTACACTTTATTCTGACCAAAAACGACTTCACGTTCAATGATCTGTTGTTTCTACCGACCCAAAGGGTCGCTATGGAGACGTCCTGTGCCCCGGCCTATGCAAATTTATATCTGGGCAGATGGGAGAGACATATTCACGCGGACGAAGAAAGACAGATTTTCTGGAAAATGTACTCCTATGGTACAGATATGTAGATCATATGTTCCTGGTATGGACCGGGACCAAGAATGGACTACTACAATTTGTCCAAAGCCTGGATGATAATAATTTCAATCTGAAGTTCACTTTCCACTTTGATAATGACCAGATCCCATTTTTGGATATGTCCATTATCAAACAAACAGGCGGTACGCTGGGTACCGATTTATATTGGAAACCCACGGCCGGAAACACATTGCTTTATGCAACCAGTGCTCACCCCAAGCCACTGGTGCCTAGCTTACCCTTTGCGCAATACTTGTGTCTCCGAGGGAACTGTATGTTGGAAAGTGACTTCAAAACCCAGGCCAATACTCTCTTACCAACCTTAGAAAAGCCTTAACAAAGCTTTCTCACGTACCAGAAACTCCCTACTCTATAACTGCCCTAGGCCACAACCTACTAAGGATTTTGTTAGATTCATCACTACATTTTTGGCTCATCACAAAACATTGAGAACAATTTTATCCAATCATTGGCACCTACTTGCTGAGCATCATGTTTTGAATAAACATGTGCAACCTACCCCTGAGTTGGTGTTCCGTAGGGACTCCATAAGTATGACACTTTGGTTGTCCGATTCTTGCTCTAGAGGTGGCCCAACAAAACCCCAGGGGAGGTGACTGGGACAGGATAATCTTCTACAGAGAGAAACACTCTGGATAGAGCATCTTGATGCCACCCCCCCCCGGACCTCAACGAGAAGGTTTGGTATAAACCGTTCTTATGAACCTTCTTCGCTTCTTGCTGTTGAATAGAGATACTCTCACCAGATCCTGTTTGTTCACCACTTCCATGTGCCTCATGATCAGGGTTGCCAACCGCCAGTAAATTTACTGGCAGTGATATTTTCATGCTGTGTTGACTTTTTAAGTGTAAATCAAGCAAATGACTTTGTTCTAGGTATTGTCAGTGTTTCCATATCATGTTTATACTGTTCAAATATTCACTGTGTTCGTTTTCAATAGGAGTTCTGTAATTTCTCAGGTTGCCAGTAAAAAATACTGCGGGAGGTTGCAAACCCTGCTCATGATGCAATGATGTTTTCTTTCCCATGTTGCCTCCCCTGTCTGCACGTGATGGAGATGTATCCATGCCACTATTGTATTGAGTGACTGTGTTTAAGTCCGTTCCTCAAACATCAGCCAACCGCCCCCTCTGCTTGTACTAGGTGGAATCTATTCAAAAATATCTGGGAGGGATCCATTATTTACCCGCTGTGGACTACCATCTACTACCCTGATCCACCTCATTCAATAACCTCAATAGTTACCAGAACTGTGTTTGCTATTATTCCAGTCCAACTCAGGAAGGAGTTCTATATATACCACCAAGTTTATGTAGTTAACTATTGGTTAGTGTGAGTGTATGTATGTGGTCATTGAATGTGCGATGGATGCACAGCTGCAAACTTCCCCATTGTAATCAATGACAATGTTGTCTTTTTAAATTTGTCTGTGGGCTATGCAATCAGTTTCTTTTTTCATTAAATTGTAGTGTGGTATTTTTCTATCTATTTAATAAATCAATTAAATCAATCACAGTGTCCTTTGCTTGGCCCTCTTGGGAGAACATTCTTCCCTATTATTTTTGTATGTTACGTTACACTTACCTGCTCTGAACAGTGGTTTTGCACAGAGTAGCCCTGATCCTCCTCTTCTCAGGATCCCCGCTGGCACTCCTGGCTCCTTCCTCCTGCCGAGTACCCCCAGAGCAAACAGCTGCGGCTCTGTGGGTCTATTCGCGAACATTGGCTCAGTCCCGCCCCCTCTCTCTCCTCATTGGTTCATTGGCTGTGATTGACAGAAGCGGGTGCCAATGGCGCCTGCTGCTGTCTCAACCAATAAGGAGGGAGAGTCCCCAGGGAGTCAAACTTCTGGTGCAGATCGCTGGATTGAGATGGAGCTCAGGTAAGTATTAGGGGGGCTGGTGGAGCTTCTGCACACAAAGGTTTTTTCATCTTAATGCATATAATGCATTAAGGCAAGAAACCTTCTGCCTTTAGAACTATTTAACCCAACATGCAATCCAATACCCTCAAACCATGTGTCCATTCCTTTCACTAGCACACATCTGTCAATGACCAGATTTTATTGCATTGAGGGAGCAGAACTTTTTTTTTTCCTGGTTCAGACCAGATGTCATAGGAAGTTTACTTTTAAAAAAGGGGGAGAATGATTTTCCTGCATAATGGAATTTCGTTATGTGACCATATTGTGTACATGTTCCATACTCAAACGACTGATTTAATAAAATTGCTAGACAAACATGTCAGATAGCTGATGACTTTCTGTCACCCAATAGATGGGATAATTAGTTGTCATTTTGTTACATTTTTTTTACCCCCAGTGGCGGGGGTATTACTATGTATTATTATCTTATTTATGTATCTCCTTTCCTTTACAGTGTATGGGAGGATTTCCTGTCTGTGGCAATGACAGCAGACAAGTACCATAACATGTGGTTTGCGTTTAGATTTAGGGTATTAGCGGCCTTTGAAAGTGCTGCTGTGCGTGTATGACTGGTTCTCTTCAATGAGGGAAGCGCAGAGGAGCAATAAACGCAGGGATATAGCTGCTTTGCTCTGTTTTCCTATTTATAGCCAGCCACTAATTAAGCCTTAAAGATTTGACATTTTTACATACTGGATTTGCCCCGTTTCTCAGCAAAGCCCCAGAAATGACCTCTAGGCAGTAATTACACACAAAACTAACGACGCAGCAGTAAAAAATTGTGAAATGTTTAGATCTTCAGGATGTTTGTTTTATGGGAATTATAAATAAAATCCCAAAAGAAATATGGCTGGTAATAACCCCCGCTGCTTACGCTGACCAGATGACCAATCCGGGACAGATTTCCATGGGTCATGTCAAGGCAGTTTCCAGTAACCGTGCTTATTAAGTATCTTATGGACAAATTGGGCAATTTGTTAAACACAGCAGAAATACCTTTAATGAAACGCGTGTAATAAATATTGCATCGGGCTTATGGCGTCTCTCATTCCCGCGCACTGATTATAAATGTCACAAAGATCGAGCGTGAAATTAACTGTGCCTTATTAGTGGCCACTTAGAAATGAGACTTCACGGCCCAGCAACTCGCAGCCCTCTATCAGGAAATGCTCCAATATGACGTCTCGTCAAATTAGCTGTAATGACTGCCGGGTGGCGGGCCGGCAGTAGAGAATGCGGCGCTCTGTAATTAAGCAGGCCAGGGGTCTAGGGGCAGGGTGCGGGTGGGAAAGGGTCATGACCTTCACAGACCTTGTCTTTGCAAGCTGCAGCCGGGAGACACAGACTTTTTTTAAAATGGATTTAATGAATGCAGCACTGATGACTGTGATACAAGTGCACAGCGCACATACACCGATCGCAAGCTCATTAAAAAGCCTGAGACAGTCCAGCTGTGAGCACAAGCTAACATCTATACCAAGAAACTACAAGTCCCAGCATACCCTGGCAGCATGTCTTTTTTGATTAAAGGTTTTCACTACTTACAACTTCATTTCAGGACAACAACCTTTTGCGTGAACAGAAACCCTGTCCTTGGGGTGGGATCCATGTGCGAGAGTCTATGGGAGCCATGTGAAGCCACTCCCCCTCCCTAGTATGACAAGGCTGTCAATAGGAGGTGGAACTTAGAGCAGGGTGGAGAGACCCCAGGCAGATATAAAAGTCACAAAAAATGCAGCTCTGTACTCATTGTTACATTATTAAATATGTTTTTTGTTACTTCAAATCGTCCTCTTGCAGTTTCTGTACAGCAGAGCACAAATTGTGAAAGGAAGAAGCAGCACAAGGAGCCAATCAATACATGTGCCAACAAGGATTATGCTGATAGGAGGAGAAAGCATAGTGACAGAAAGTTGAGCTCATCACTATGCTGGTTCTCTTCCAACATCCAGTCACATGCTGAAAGAGGGTCAATAACAGCCTAGGTTTGGAGGAAGTGGGTTGAATGATACTAGATGTCATTCCACCTGAAACAATGAGGACATGTAATGGCAAAAAAGTAAACTGATGGGGACGGCTCTGGAGTCAGGGGGAGTATTGCAACAAAAGTGGTTCTTTTTATTTATTGTTTTTTTATTTTTTTCTATTATTTTTGTTTTTAGTTTGGGTGGATTTCTAATCTTAACAGCACCATAAAGACCATGAAAAGAGTTTTATTTATAATAGACATCTTATTTAAGTGATTATTCTTTTTAAAGCCGTTTTCCTCTTAGCTGTTTATGCAATTGCCAAGTTTGGGCCTTGTTACGGATTGCCTCTTTCTAACACCACCTCACTGCTCATAGAGAACTCCTCAAAACAGTATGTTCTGAACTGCTGGAGAAATCAGAAAGCCATGCTGACCCTATTTTTTGTAGGCCCTCTTCTGGAGAGCCTCACTATGGAGTCTGCAGTTTGATTCAATTTTAGGCCCTCGTACCTGCATTAAGATGACCACTTTATTTGAATAGGAAGCCTAAAGCATCACAATGGAGCAAAAAATCAAACCTGTGTCTGATCATACACGCAGTGCAGGTGCATTGGGATGCCATCTATAGTGCACCAACACATGTACCATGCATTACCACATGTTGCCACAAATGCACCGGTGTGAACAAGCCTAACAAGAACAATAGGTTCTTAAAGGGGTTGTAAAGGAATTATTTTTCTTCCTTTACCTTAGTGCAGTCCTCTTTCACTTACCTCATCCTTCGATTTTGCTTTTAAATGTCCTTATTTCTTGGGAGAAATACTCACTTCCTGTTCTTCTGTCTGTGACTACATGCAGTAATGTGAGGCTTTCTCCCTGGTGTGGAGAAAGCCTCTTGAGGGGGGAGGGGGCGAGCAGGAGTGTCAGGACACCCACTGACACACACAGCTCCTTTTTATATCTGAAAAGTAGAGAGAGTGTCCTGACCCTCCTGCTCACCCCCTCAAGAGGCTTTCTCCACACCAGGGAGAAAGCCTCGCATTACTGTGTGGAGTTACAGACAGAAGAACAGGAAGTGAGGATTTCTCAGAAGAAATAAGGACATTTAAAAGCAAAATCGAAGGATGAGGTAAGTGAAGGAGGACTGCACTAAGGTAAAGGAAGCTATTTAGGGGAGAATTTTTTTTTAAGTGATATTATGTTATTTGTGCCTTAGCAACAAAAATCTATCTTTTGTCTAGAAATCCCTTTTATATGAGGGTACCTTGGCAAAACTGTGTCTACAGTCTCATAGCTAAATATCTGAAAATATGCCTCGACTGATGGTCTAATAAAATAAGATTTGGTGATGCTGCTATAATGTAATGTTCACAGTTGTCCTTGCTAGAGGTTTGGGCGAAGCCTTGCCTCTACCAAATGGTCACATCTTTACAGAAACAGAGCAGAAAAAGTCATGGTAAATTAGTAATGGGGGAAAGATCAGCTACAGGGAGAACAAAGATATTATGGCTTTCTAGTCCCTTGCCTCTGCCTATCTTGTGTATGGGAAAAGCTTCTATGTCCTCCTTGAAGGAAACCTGCCCTAAGAGAATACGGTTACTGAAAATACCCAAATTAGTAAGCTGGAAAAAGAACACAAAATTGGGAGATCTGACTTCATTCGCCAAATACTTGACGTAGCAAATACTGACGTTGCAGATAGCCAGGTAACTGGCATCTTCTGGTGAAGGTCAGCAAGTACAGGTCTCCTCAAAGAGAAACTTTACAAATGACAACTTGATTAAAAATGATTTGCTTTAGCAAGGAACTTACATTTCACATTAATAATTATTAGGGTTGTCCCGATACCGATACTAGTATCGGTATCGGGACCGATTCCGAGTTTTTTCGGCGGTAGTCAGACGCCGATACCCCGCCCCGATACACAAATAGAATACTTAACCCCCCCCGCGCCGCCGCCGACCGCCGCCACCGGAGACCCCCAATTCGCCGCTGCGATCCGCCGCCGTTACGCCGCTGACTGTGTAATACGGGCGGGAACATTACAGCTTTGAATAGCTGTAATGATTTGCGCCACGCATAGACACTCCCCCTTGCTCGGGTGAACTGTCCAATCCCGAGCGAGGGGGAGTGTCTATACACGCAGCGTGGCGCCAATCATTACAAAGGTATTCAAAGCTGTAATGTTCCTGGCCAGCCGTAGTACTTTACACAGTCGGCGGTAGCAGGTAAGCGGGCCATGGCTGCATATGGGGGGGACACATGGCTGGATGGGGGGAGACACACATGGCTGCATATGGGGGGGACACATGGCTGGATGGGGGGAGACACACGGCTGGATGGGGGGAGACACACACGGCTGGATGGGGGGAGACACACACGGCTGGATGGGGGGAGACACACGCGGCTGGATGGGGGGAGACACACATGGCTGGATGGGGGGAGACACACATGGCTGGATGGGGGGGAGACACACATGGCTGGATGGGGGGGAGACACACATGGCTGGATGGGGGGGAGACACACATGGCTGGATGGGGGGAGACACACATGGCTGGATGGGGGGAGACACACATGGCTGGATGGGGGGGAGACACACATGGCTGGATGGGGGAGACACACATGGCTGGATGGGGGGAGACACACATGGCTGGATGGGGGGAGACACACATGGCTGGATGGGGGGAGACACACATGGCTGGATGGGGGGGGAGACATGGCTGCATGGGGGGTGACAATGGCTGCATGGGGGGTGACAATGGCTGCATGGGGGGTGACAATGGCTGCATGGGGGGATACATTGCTGGATGGGGGGTGACAATGGCTGGATGGGGGGTGACAATGGCTGCATGGGGGTGACAATGGCTGCATGGGGGGTGACAATGGCTGCATGGGGGGTGACAATGGCTGGATGGGGGGAGACAATGGCTGCATGGGGGGTGACAATGGCTGCATGGGGGGTGACAATGGCTGCATGGGGGGTGACAATGGCAGGATGGGGGGTGACAATGGCTGGATGGGGGGATACATTGCTGGATGGGGGGTGACAATGGCTGGATGGGGGGATACATTGCTGCATGGGGGGAGACAATGGCTGGATGGGGGGAGACAATGGCTGGATGGGGGGATACATGGCTGCATGGGGGGAGACAATGGCTGGATGGGGGGATACATTGCTGCATGGGGGGAGACAATGGCTGGATGGGGGGGAGACAATGGCTGGATGGGGGGGAGACAATGGCTGGATGGGGGGGAGACAATGGCTGGATGGGGGGGAGACAATGGCTGGATGGGGGGATACATGGCTGCATCTGTGGGGGGACATCGCTGCATTTGGGGACACATTTTAAAAAAAGTATCGGTATCGGCGACTACTTGAAAAAAAGTATCGGTACTCGTACTCAGTCCTAAAAAAGTGGTATCGGGACAACCCTAATAATTATGCTAATAAAATGAGTGTGTGCTGTAAATCACATTGTTCCAGTTTTGTCTTGCTGGAGGCTGCCATTTTGCTGAAGCCCAGAGCCCCTGAGCAGAAATAAATCTCAATAAAGGCTGTCCCGTAGATCGGCCTCTACAAATTCGGCAGTGTCAAAAAATAGAGAGCAATTGAGCATGTGCAGAGCAGGGTGAGACAATGTATTACTGGATTTTATACAGTATAAGCACTTAATTTTTATGTTTTACATTACCTGCAATAGGGGGCAACCTGAAGTCATCTCACAGGACTTCATTTTCTGATTAAGAGCTGGTTCACACTGGGGCTCAGCCGCCTGACGAGTCGCGTCCCATTCAATGCAATGGAACCGTTCTAATAGGAGCGACGCAAGTCGCTCCAACTTAGAAAAAGGTTCCTGTACGACTTCGGGGCGACCTGCATTGACTTCTATACAGAAGTCGTTTTGCAAATCGCCTCTGAAGTCGTCCTCAGGACGACTTGCAGAGTCGCCCCCGAAGTCGTGCCGCTGCAGTGTGAACCGACTCTAAAGATCCACTTCAAACTTCAGAAAATAAATAATCTAGTAAATCTTATCACATACAGATCTGCTATGTATGATGAAAGATAGATTTTTATTCTCTGAACACCTTTTCTTCACAATACCCTTCAGCGTCATCTTAGAGAGAAAGCAGCATCCGGTGCAGCCTCTAGTCTGCATGGCGCAGAACAGGCACAGTGGATCCATAATGATCAAAATAATATTTTTTAAGTTTCAGATTATACTGCATAACTGACAATCGTGGCTTTATACAGGATGGATGTTAGCGCTATACATTTTATTTATATTCACACATTTACCTTAGAGACAGAACATAATTTATACAGCCTCTATTAGAAGTATGCCAAAATGTACCAGCCTGAAAGCCAATCAGACTCTAGATGTCATTCCCCACAGAGTGAAAAGATACATTTGATTAGTTGCTAAGCACAACATTACCTGTTCCTTCTGGAAGTGTTTTATAAATAGGATCAATGGAGAACTGGTTTAAAACATTAGAGCTGCTGAGCACAATTACAAATATGTGCACAATTAAAAAAACCTACGTGTCTGGATAACTGCGCTGTATTTTGCCACGTGCCTGGTCTTTTATTCTGCATATCTACTATTGATTTGTCTACATTAAAGGGTTCAACCTCATTCCTGCCTGAAATAATGTAGCCAAAGACTTGCCCTTTGTATGAGGAGGAATTGTGTACTTGTCTCTGAAAGTTTCTGAACAGAAGCTTTTACCAGAATCAAATGCCTGAAGAGGCTGAAAAGAGCGAATGTCAGGGCGTCCCCGCCGTCCGCTCCATCACATACAAAATTGTTCTAAATCAGAATCAAACGTTTGGATGGATTTTAGGTCGGTCTCTGAATTGCCTTTCATCTTGTGGAATAAAGTGACGATCTCTTCTCCTCCCGTGACTCCAGCTCACAAAATTCTCTTTTAGTCTCCACAGCAATGAAGTGAAATGTTTGGTCTGTCGATGGACTCTGTGCTAAAAATGTTAGCGTTTTTTCCTGACTTCCTAAGACTGAATAGATGTTTTCAGTTCAGCCCAGATAAAGGTAATTTTCCCACAAAAGATAGTTTAGTGAGGGGAGCATAGAATTCTCTGAGCATCTGCAATGTATCCAAGGAGAGGGACAGCAGACAGAAATCCAGAAAGAAAAAACATTCCTGAGCTTATCAGATATAGAATAAGACTTTAATAACAGGAAATGTAGTCTGGTACCTCTGCAGTCACATATCTAATCTGATACTAAGAGCATCATTCTATACACCAGCAATTTCCAGGGCAGATTTAGAGATTAGACCTTGGAACATCCCCTTCCTCAAAATGTACTACCTACACTTTAACATCTTCCTTTTGTGGATCCCAGCTTTGCTGTCCACCATCTAGAACAGTGATTCTCAAAAAGGGTTCCATGAGAGGACCCCAGGGGTTCCACGGTAATCTGTTAGTCGCAGGCAGCTGACAGTTAGATTCCATGGACACATGGAAGGCGGGGAAGCGGCTGGCATACTATTGGCTGTAGCCCGCTGGCCCCTCCTCCCTTCCTGTTCATCTTGGGTGCTTGTATGTGACATCATCTGCGATGGACAGGATAGGAGGTGGGGAAGAGGGGCCAGCAGGGAACAGGGGGAGTTATGAAAGCCGCCTCGAAACCCAGAAGAAAGACGGTACTGTAGAGTGCCCATCTGTGTCCCCCACAATGTGCCCAACAGTCTGTCCCATGCAATGTGCCCTGCTCCCACATAATATGCTCTGTCCCCTGTTCCATGTAAAGTGTCTTGCTCCCATGTAACGTGCCCTGTGCTCATTACCCTTTTTCTCATGTAATGTGCCCTGTGCTCATTCACGTTTTTCCTATGTAATGTGCCCTGTCCTCATGTAATGTGCCCTGCTCCCATGTAATATGCCCTGTCCTCATGTAATGTGCCCTGCTCCCATGTAATATGCCCTGTCCTCATGTAATGTGCCCTGCTCCCACACAATGTGCCCTGTCCACACACACAGTTTATCTCAAGTTGGACTCAGAATGAAGCATCTCTGTAGAATAATAAAGCACAAGCTTCAGATTAAATAGGTACATTTTAATATTTCTTCTTCTATTTAATGCTATTTCTAAAAATAATTGTTATTATCAACAGCTTGCTGATCATACCAATTTTGTCACCAGGTCTTTGTTTACCTGCCAGATAATAGACAAGTAGAACTCTAATCAAACCGATCTGTGTTTGATTTGCTGCCTTGGAAGGGAGAGGAGGGATGAGTGGTTTAATAAAGCCCACATCACTCCATAAAGAGGACCTGTTACTGCCCAAGCTATCACAAGGGATGCTGTTCATCCCTTGTGATAGCAATAAAGTTGAATATATTCTGCACACATATGTAAACAGTGATTGCAGCACACATGTGAAGTATTACCATGAGCGTCAGAGAGAGAGCAATAATTCTAGCACCAGAGCTCACATTAACTCAAATCTGGTAATCTGTTAATGCTTTGAAAGCTTTGCCTATGGACAATTTTTTGTACCGTAGTTTGACACCATTTTATTGGCATGCGCAATTGTAAATGTTGACATCTTGGAATTTCCTCAACACATATTTTACCAAGATTTGGGTTATTACATTGTGTTTTCATGTACTAAAATGGTCAATAAAAGTGGCTGCACAATATGGCTGCAATATATAAGGCTTCTATCAAAAAATGCACGTTTTGACATGTATGCAAAAGATGTCAAAACTTCTGGCCTGGACAGCAAGTGGTTAAGAGAACCTACTAAATGTAAGAAAGAATATGTATGTCAGCAATGCCTAGAGACCTTATGGCAGAGTAATGCCACACAATTATCAGCTTGGTATCCAAAGGAAAATTATATTTTTTATATATACTAGATTACCAACACTATTGGGACACCTGCCTTTACACGCACATGAATTTTAATGGCATCCTAGTCTTAGTCCGTAGGGTTAAATACTGAGTTGGCCCATCCTATGCAGCTATAACCGCTTCAACTCTTCTGGGAAGGCTGTTCATATGGTTTAAGAGTGTTCATGGGAATGTTTGACCATTCTTTTGCCTGGCTCGCAATCTCCGCTCCAATTTATCCCAAAGGTGTTCTATCGGGTTGAGGTCAGGACTCTGTGCATGCCAGTCAAGTTCTTTCACCCCAAACTCGCTCATCTATGTTTATGGACCTTGTTTGTGCTCCGGTGCGCAGTCATGTTGGAACAGGAAAGGGTCATCCCCAAACTGTTCCCACAAAGTTAGGAGCATGAAATTGTCCAAAATGTCTTGGTATGCTAACGCCTTAAGAGTTCCCTTCACTGGAACTAAGGGGCCAGGGCCAAGCCCAACCCCAGAAAAACAATCCCACACCATAAATCCCCCCCTCCACCAAATGATTTGGACCAGTTCACAAAGCAAAGTCCATAAAGACATGGATGAGCGAATTTGGGGTGGAGGAACTTGACTGACCTAACCTCAATCCGATAGAAAACCTTTGGGATGGATTAGAGTGGAGGCTGTGAGCCAGGTCTTTTCGTCCACAACAGGTAGCTGCATAGGATGGGCCAACTCAATATTGAACCCTACGGACTAAGACTGGGATGCCATTAAAGTTTATGTGCGTTTAAAGGCAGATGTCCCAATACATTTGGTAATATAGTGTATTTTAAGACTCTGGGACCCACAAAGCCCTATGTGGGAGATGGACGTCAGAGGTCCAAATAAATGAAAGTAGGAGACCTCTGAAAAGGACTGAGTTTTTAAAGCCACAAGGCCAACCAGCGGCTCATTTTCAATAAACCAGGGTCCGCTTCAATAAGGTAAACAATTCTACAAGTGGTTCTGATTTATACTGTACAGGAAGTAATGTCATTTTAAAGCTAGGATGTGCAGGGGTGAAGTAATAAGGGAGGGAGCAATAATGTGTGGGTCCTTTCATTTCAGGGACCCAGGGACAGCTGCACCCCTTGCACTGGCACTCTGGGGCCATACAACTCAGATCTGTTCCGTTTTTTTTACCCTGAACAGTAAAAATCTCAAAAATAGTTGATTATTTTTTTCTAAAACTGAAAAGGTAACATAATCACAGCAAGAACCTGAATTCACTTTTAGGCTAGGTTCACACTGGGCTGCAGTGAAGTGAAGCCGTGCGAGTTCGGCTGACTGGCAGTCCCGATTTCGGCCGCGATTATAGAGACATCTGTGCAGGTTTCTGCACAGATGTCAATGTAAATCGCGGGCCGAAATCACAAAAATTAGTACAGAAACTACTTTTTGAAATCGGTGCAGTGCCGCAGATGCGGCATTGCACCGTCCTAAATAGGACAGTGCCATTTCCGGCAATTTGCGGCAAATACCGCCGTTTTGACATGCGATTTGACATGCCAAATCGCATGTCAAAGCGCACCAGTGTGAACCAGGGCAAAGAGATGTAAAGGATGGTGCATTTATGGGCAAACTAAAGTGGCATGATAAGCACTTATCAGAGGATTGTACTGTATGGTGTTTTTGTACCCATTTGTTTATTATTCTCACAGCCGAACAAGTAATGCCGCGTACACACGATAATTTTTTGGGTTGTAAAAAACAAAGTAAAATGTCATTTAAAACGATCGTGTGTGGGCTTCAGAGCATTTTTCGGGTTCTGAAAAACGGGCAATTTTTTTTCCGAACATGCTCTATTTTTTCACAACGTTTTAAACTACATCGTTTTTCGGGTTGTAAAAAATGGTCGTGTGTGGGCTTTAACGACGTGAAAAACCCGCGCATGCTCAGAAGCAAGTTATGAGACGGGAGCGCTCGTTCTGGTAAAACTACCGTTCATAATGGAGTAAGCACATTCATCACGATGTAACAGACAGAAAAGCGTGAATCGTCTTTTACTAACACAAAATCAACTAAAGCAGCCCAAAGGGTGGTGTCATCCGAATGGAACTTCCCCTTTATAGTGCCGTCGTACGTGTTGTACGTCACTGCGCTTTGCTAGAGCATTTTTTTTTTAACGATTGTGTGTAGGCAAGGATGTTTTAATGATAAAGTTGAAAAAAAAACGTTTTTTTTTCAAGAGCCTGAAAAACGTTGTTATTTACAACCCGAAAAATGATCGTGTGTACGCAGCATTAGAGCTGAGATTCATATATGGTAATTAGCTTTTATTTTGGAATTCAGCAGCTTATTAAATCCAAAGCAATCCATTATCTTCTGAAGCTACTACCGTATTCCTTGCTGTCCCTTTAAATGAGGTTTTTGTTTTTTTCTCTCCTCACTCTGACATTTGTTATGTGGCAGCAGATGGTTAATTAGCTTATAGCTTGCTAAAAGAAAATAACAATAGTGATGTGTGGAAACAAGTGTTTAATTCATGAATAAAGAGTGCACAGCCTCACAAATATAGAATATAAAATATGCGGCTATTGCCGGCTCATTCCTCAACGTGACAGATGCAGGCAGAATTAGATGGTGCCTATATTTCAGTAGTCTCTATAGAATACACCGAGATTGTACGCACCAGAATAACCCAATCCTATTTACATTCTGTAATTACTGTGATGTCACAGTCCAGTCATGTAGACTGTGTAGTGGTTCAATGTAACACTGGATGGTGGTGTCACAGAGTAGGAGATAACCAGACAGACTTGGGTTGAGAATTCCACAGGATAGGAGAGGCTCTGGAGAACTCCTGAGAGACAGCATGGAAGGAGGTAATGCGGGGGGTCTAGAGAGCAGGAGGTCTTGGGAGCAGCAAAAAGGATGGTTCGGGTGATATTTTAAGATGAGGTTGATGATCTAGCCTAGAGCAGAATTGGGGTTAACCAGGAGGGAGACGCTGTAGGGGTAAAGTGTGCCCCAAGGGGGTGTTTTTACTGTGTGGGGGCATGGCTGTGCGTGTGACGTCACTGATCGTCGTTCCCTAACACAGGGAATAAACGATCAGTGACAGCCACACTAGGAAGCACTTACCTTTCCCCGTTCTTCCTCTCTGTGACCCGATTGCGGGACACCGGAAGCGATCAGGTCCGCTGTTCCCATGGGGTCGGTTACGGAGAAGAGGACCGGGTCGCGAGCGTGCCGCCGCTCTCGCGACCCATGGCTGGGATCTTAAAGGGGACTTACATGTACGCCCTTGTGCCCAGCCGTGCCATTTTGTCGACTATATCGTTGAGCGGCGGTCCTCAAGTGGTTAATGGGAAAGGTGAGGGACGTGGAGGCAGCACATGAGTGGATACCCGCTAACAGGCACTGCCATGATGGATCTGAAATGACAGGTGCTCTTTAAATGTAAGGACTTATTCTTGCTGGTAGATAGGAAACCTTAATTTTGCTTTCAAATATTAAAGATTCTATTTCGAATAATAAGCTGTCAGGTTAGTAAAACAGCGATATCAGAACTGATTCAATCATACAGTTTGTAGTGTACATAGATTAGCAAAACAATGAGATAAAGGAATATTCCTGATTTTGTTTTATCTCATGGTTACTGTGAAATTGTGTGAATGCATAAATACAGTGCATGTTATCTTGGCTTGCAGAGCTTGGATTCATTGAAGGAGTTTACCAAAAATGTAAATATTGCAGAATACAGGGAGTGCAGAATTATTAGGCAAGTTGTATTTTTGACGATTAATTTTATTATTGAACAACAACCATGTTCTCAATGAACCCAAAAAACTCATTAATATCAAAGCTGAATATTTTTGGAAGTAGTTTTTAGTTTGTTTTTAGTGTTAGCTATTTTAGGGGGATATCTGTGTGTGCAGGTGACTATTACTGTGCATAATTATTAGGCAACTTAACAAAAAAAAAAAATATACCCATTTCAATTATTTATTTTTACCAGTGAAACCAATATAACATCTCAACATTCACAAATATACATTTCTGACATTCAAAAACAAAACAAAAACAAATCAGTGACCAATATAGCCACCTTTCTTTGCAAGGACACTCAAAAGCCTGCCATCCATGGATTCTGTCAGTGTTTTGATCTGTTCACCATCAACATTGCGTTCAGCAGCAACCGCAGCCTCACAGACACTGTTCAGAGAGGTGTACTGTTTTCCCTCCTTGTAAATCTCACATTTGATGATGGACCACAGGTTCTCAATGGGGTTCAGATCAGGTGAACATGTCATTAGTTTTTCTTATTTTATACCCTTTCTTGCCAGCCACACTGTGGAGTACTTGGACGCGTGTGATGGAGCATTGTCCTGCATGAAAATCATGTTTTTCTTGAAGGATGCAGACTTCTTCCTGTACCACTGCTTGAAGAAGGTGTCTTCCAGAAACTAGCAGTAGGACTGGGAGTTGAGCTTGACTCCATCCTCAACCCGAAAAGGCCCCTCAATCTTTGATGATACCAGCCCAAACCAGTACTCCACCTCCACCTTGCTGGCGTCTGAGTCGGACTGGAGCTCTCTGCCCTTTACCAATCCAGCCACGGTCCCATCCATCTGGCCCATCAAGACTCACTCTCATTTCATCAGTCCATAAAACCTTAGAAAAATCAGTCTTGAGATATTTCTTGGCCCAGTCTTGACGTTTCAGCGTGTGTGTCTTGTTCAGTGGTGGTCGTCTTTCAGCCTTTCTTACCTTGGCCATGTCTCTGAGTATTGCACACCTTGTGCTTTTGGGCACTCCAGTGATGTTGCAGCTCTGAAATATGGCCAAACTGGTGGCAAGTGGCATCTTGGCAGCTGCACGCTTGACTTTTCTCAGTTCATGGGCAGTTATTTTGCGCCTTGGTTTTTCCACACGCTTCTTGCGACCCTGTTGACTATTTTGAATGAAACGCTTGATTGTTCGATGATCACGCTTCAGAAGCTTTGCAATTTTAAGAGTGCTGCATCCCTCTGCACGATATCTCAATATTTTTGACTTTTCTGAGCCTGTCAAGTCCTTCTTTTGACCCATTTTGCCAAAGGAAAGGAAGTTGCCTAATAATTATGCACACCTGATATAGGGTGTTGATGTCATTAGACCACACCCCTTCTCATTACAGAGATGCACATCACCTAATATGCTTAATTGGTAGTAGGCTTTCGAGCCTATACAGCTTGGAGTAAGACAAAATGCATAAAGAGGATGATGTGGTCAAAATACTAATTTGCCTAATAATTCTGCACTCCCTGTATACAGCCTCATGCTACATAACTAAGCTCCATTTCATGCTAAATAAACAAAATTATTAATGTATCTTAAATATAAAACTATCTTTTGATAGATTTGTACTCCAAAAGCATTTTATTAAAATAAAAAAAATTGATTTAAATAAAAATAAAAAATAAATCGGATTTTTCAGAATTAAAAAACAGCTGGAGGGAAGAGTCAGATTGTTAAAACCAGGTTCTTGTAACAGAAAGTAGGTTAAAGGAGTTGTAGACATGTAGAAGGTCAGCCAGTGACTGGATGGTGATGTCACATAGTGTGCACAGTGCTGTCACTCAGAATATGTAGCAGACTGCCAGTGACAAGCTAAGCTGGGAAAAGGGGTGGGCAGGAGGGGGCGGCTGCCCTGGGTGCAATAGTTTATTGCAGGCATGTGGGCACAGCTGGCATCTTTGCCATGGGCGCTGGATGGCCTTGTCCCAGCACTAGTGACAAGGGCATGCTATATTAGTTGTGGAGTGGGAAAAAATGAAGCTGTGCAACATGTGGACTTCAGTAATCATGTTAAATAAATTGTTCTCACAGTGGTCTTTTGGTCTCTTCCCTGGCTGGAGACAGAAGTGATAGATTATTATAACAATGTGATGAACGCAGTATACAATAATATATATATACAAACAGTGTAGTGCTGGAGAAATCAAAGTGAATAAATCAATAAACATAAATGCATGTGTGTGTCGCCCGATGATCGTTTCGTCACACTGACGTCATCAGGGGCTCTGAATTTTTAAACGCCTGCACTATGGAACTCTTTTTTTGTTTCTTTTCCATTGCGGCATATTCACCCCCACTTCGAGTGTGTATCGCATCACTATATACACACACCTGTGGCACTCCTGGAAGGACCTGTGAGATGTGGTTGTGAGCCATCGAAAGCTTGAGTGACGGAGGACCTTCTCAGCTGCTCTGCAGGATAACTTCATCTTACAGGCCTGTTTGACCAACCTGAGAGGGGCGGTCACAGGCTTTCTGGTAAGCCTTTAATTTTACTATCAGGTGTTGGGCTGATCTCACTTCTCTCTCTGGAACTATTCAACACACATTGAACGCACATAACCTCCTTTTTAATCTTTCTATTGGACTTTTCATCTGTTGATCCATTGGACTCATTGCTTTTTCACTGATCATTTATCATGTTACACTTAATATATGTTTTGGCATATATCATAAGATCTTCACTCCATTGTTTTTGATCATCACCCATTTTTCATAATTTATGTTTATTGATTTATTCACTTTGATTTCTCCAGCGCTACACTGTTTGTATATATATGTTTCTTTGGACTTGTTATCAAGGTTTTAGTGTTTAGCTGCAGGAGACCCTCAGCGATCATTAATATTACCTTTAGGGATTATTAATATATTGTTCACCTTATTTCACTTATTCCTTACCAAGCGCACATTTTCCTCCTTCCCCCCCTCCCTCCTATACGCAGTATACAATAAAGAGGAGTCTAGCAGAAAGTGGGTCATAGAAATAAATGTATTCAAAAGTAGTTAATTAGTAAGATTTTTTTTTTCTGTATTAGAGAAAGAATCTAGGGGCCAAATTCTCAAAAACGCCGCCTAACTTAACTTTCAGCAGTTAAGTTACACAGGCGTTAAATTTCTACCTAAGTGCCCGATCTTCAAAGCACTTACCTAGAAATTACACGCCGTGTAACTTAAGTGCCTCCGTCGCAAGGCGGTCGTCTTCTCGAGGGGGCTATTACAATTTAAATGAGGCGCGCTCCCGCGCCGGCCGTACTGCGCATGCGTGTGACGTAATTTTCCCGACGTGCAGCGCGCGAACGTAATTTACGCCGGGCTTTGTGGATTGCGACGGGACAATAAAGTTGCGACGGGTGAAAAAAAAAATACGCGCCGGGAAAAAAAAATCAAATTTAAAAAAAAAACGCGGCGATCGAAAAAAAGGTCTGATTTTACATGGTGGACTAACTTTCCACATTGTAAAACCAGCCCTAATTTTGCGCAAGCAAATCGGAACTTACGCAGAAACCACAATGCTTAAAAGCTTTGTGGATCTGCTTAAGTCCTCATTTGCATACGCAAAGCGGCATTTCAATGAGAAATGCCCCCAGCGGCGGATGCGGTACTGCATCCTAAGATCTGACAGTGTAAGTGTCTTACACATGTCAGATCTTCTGCCTAACTTTGGAAAAATCCTTTTGAGGATCGTTTCCAAAGTTAGGCACAGAGATACGCAAGCTGAACAGCAGTTCCGCCTGCGTATCTCTTTTGAGAATTTGGCCCTAGATCCTTATTTGCAAGCAGTAGAAAAACGGAGTTTTGGAGCTTTATCTAGTAAGGGCTAGCTTTTAAAAGATTCAAGGGAATCTAAACCAGGAGCAATGAGTTGGGTGACTACCAAACAAAGGGAGGAAGGGTAAATGTAGCAAGATGGGTTTACTGGTATATTTCTGCTGTCCTATACGCTGGAACATTTTCCTGAAATTGTTCTATATTTTTAGACGCAACTTTTCTCAAATTGGTGAACCTCTTCCCATCTTTACTGTGATGGGATGCTGCGCCAGGTGACTACCTCTTGAAGCTCATCAATAGAATGCCAAGAGTGTGCCAAGCAGTAATCAAAGCAAAAGGTGGCTACTTTGAAGAACCTAGAATATGAAATATATTTTCAGTTGTTTCACACTTTTTTGTTATGTATAATTCCACATGTGTTAATTCATAGTTTTGATGCCTTCAGTGTGAATCTACAATTGTCATAGTCATGAAAATAAAGAAAACTCTTTGAATGAGAAGGTGTGTCCAAACTTTTGGTCTGTACTGTATTAAAGCGCTGCATAAATTGTCGGCACTATATAAGTACCGGTAATAAATAATAATATAATATTTGTCACTTGCATTATGTAAAAGTTTAATAATTTAAAAAAAACAAGTACACAGTGAAAAGGCTATGACCACAGGCCACGCCAAACAAGAGTGCCTCTGTGGGGGGAAAACTTCTGTTATATTATTTTGAAGGTCTGTTTATACATGAATGATCCATGTTGAAATCAATCTTCAGAGGGCATCTGACAGGGGGTGAGGAGGTGTTCGATCAGTGAAAAGGCAGTGAAAAGGCTATGACCACAGGCCACGCCAAACAAGAGTGCCTCTGTGGGGGGAAAACTTCTGTTATATTATTTTGAAGGTCTGTTTATACATGAATGATCCATGTTGAAATCAATCTTCAGAGGGCATCTGACAGGGGGTGAGGAGGTGTTCGATCACCTCCTTACCGCCTATTTTATTCCCATTGCACACAATTGCAGGGTGTACCCATTCAGTTGAATAGGTCACGTTCAATGGATGGTATCACCTGCCAAAAGCATCAGTCAGGATTATTTTTGTGGGTAGTTTCAAAAAAGGAAAAAACAGAGATTGAGACAAATTATCAACACTTGCTAATTCATTGTGCAATGATATGAAATTGTTACCATCACAATCCACACACTCTACATAAAACAAGTGGTAATCGACTATTACTCTTTTTCATAAGAATTATGGATTGCTGCACAGGAACTATAGAAACAAAATAGGGTTCTGCTTAACTGTGTCTTATAAGTTAGAATATTTAATTTTCTCCTCTTCCCTCTGAAGTGACCCTGTCCTCTCTGCTGCTGTGTAATAATCCCAGCTCGGCCATGTGTGGTTTTGTACTCTGCGTCTTTCAAGATCCATTTGCATGCCTTCTCCTAACACACATTTAAAAGTTCATTTCATTTCCTATCAGTGGAGCTAATCTTCAACAAACACAAGAAATGGGAAACATCTGCATTACTGCTGATGCTCAGAATAAATATAAATCGCAGACGGAGCTGTAAAAAAATGTAACTACGGAGAGATCAGCCGTAAGGGGCGCACATAAACCGAAACTGCAAATTATGCCACGAGAAGATCTACAGAGTGAATGCTTGGCAAGATTATTGGTAGAGAAGATTGCAATACAGTATTCACTATAGGGGAGACGTTTCCTTCACATGGTTTACTTCCCGTGTCCAGGTCTCCCTACAGGAAGATTTAACATTACATTGCCTGTTACAAACTGGGCTGGAGAGTTTAAAGGCAGATTTAGACACAAAATAATGCAGCTCTATATACGTCAAATGTATTTTTATATGCAAGAAGTTGAAGTACCTGAATGTAGCCTGGTATCAGCCTCTTGCAATCCTTGTACAGCAGTTCTCAGAGTTGGGGAAGAAAATTGGGTGTGCTGCATTGCAAAGAACATGCTGATAGGAACAGCGAGTAGAGTGACAGATATAAGCTAGTCAGTCTGCCAGTCAGTCTGCTGCTATGTAGAGCTGCACCATTAATTGTATTTTAATTGTGATCTCGATTCACCCGATCTCCAGCCTGGATTAGCTTGATTTTTCCAGGATGTAGCCCGGTCCGGAGGAGAAGCCGCAGAACCACTGTGAAACACCAATGGCGCAGATATCGGAACTGACGTAAGCAGCCGGAACTGACGTCAATCAGCAGAGAGCGTGATGCGCCGCTGGATGGATGCCTGGTCGTGGGCGGTACCACGTTTCTCGGCCGGGAAACACAGCAGTGAGTGTGCACTGCACACCAGCATTGATCCGATGCCATTGCCAGCCTCAAGGCATTCCCAACACAAATGTGAGCATACATACTATGTGAATATTACTACCAGTACTTACTGCTTGACTGCTGCGGTTGACTTGTTGACATCCAGAAAGACAGCCCATGACGTAGGATGGGGTAATTTAAAAAAGAAAAAACTATATCAAATTTTAACTCAACAAGAAATATATATATATATATATATATATATATATATATATATATATATATATATATATATATATATATATATATATATATATATATATTTTCTGCGCAGTCTCGTTAGTGCTGTTTTTTGAGAATCGTGATCTTTATTCTAAGCAAAAGAATCGTGATTCTCATTTTGGCCAGAATCGTGCAGCTCTACTGCTTTGCATTGTCCATTCACATGCTGGGGGGAGGGGACCTGTGTTACTTAACTGCAGCAGAGAAAAAACAGCTATTCTGCCCTGTGTGGGTCTTAGGGCTGGCTGGATAACATTTACCTAGAGTTCAGTTTTAAGAGAAATTTTTTAAGAAATTTTAAGATCATTTGTTGAAATAAAAAGCCATCATCATCTAAGTGAAGGACAAACTCCACCAACTCCATAGAGAAGCGTGGACCTTTAGGTCAGACCACCTGGGACTGATACCAAGCTCCAACTCTGATGCTATACCCATCAGGTATAACCTCTTCAAGCAGTGAGAAAAAACAAAATACTAATACTTTATACAAAAAAGTTTATCTTCTCTAAAAACATCATTGTGAATCTTCTGCATATGACTGTCACTGCCGTTGAAGGAGGAGCTGCTGAAGGATGCGCTAATGTGGAAGGAAGACAAACATATGAACAAACGTTTCTGCCAGGCCAATATTTAGGTGAGCATGTCTTGTGTGTAAATGTGCCGATTTCAGGGAAAGGATTTAAACGCCAACAACATCTGCTGCCTCCCACTTCTATGTAGAGAAATATTTATTCTGTGCTTCCTACGTGACTTTGTCAGATTGCTAAACAAAGAGGGCCGAGCATGCCAAGCGGCAGGAGCAAAGATATACAAATAAAATGCATAAACTAATGCGTTTTCCTCTGTAATAAATAATTGAGAAGTGCAAGAGTAGATCTCCTCCACCCACCATCCCAGAACTCACAGACCCAGCAATGGGTCAATAAAGGGCAGTTGGGGCTGTGAAGATGAGAGTCTTCAGGAGAAATCTGGGCCGAATAAGAAGGAACGCAGCCAGAGATTGTTTACAAGCGATGAATAATGCAGACACACATTATATTCTGCCGCTGTTTCAGCAGCATCGACTTATTTCATGCTTATCATTCCGCCGGAGTAACCCGACATTGTAGAGGTATTTGTACGTTATCTGCAGAGAGCCGCCATCTGATGGAGAGATAAAGACTCTGGAATGCGCTGCTGATCATCCAATTTCACCGACATGTTCCACTCCAGAAGAGAGGTGAGAAATGGAGAGACCGGACATTTCAGGCACTTGCCTCTAATGTCGTAACACGGGCTGGATCAGCCATCATCAAATGTGAATTAGGTCCAAAAGTCCTTCCAGAAACCTTAAATGGATGGTGATGAAAAGAGTAGGTCAGCCTGCGGGCCAGATGTACCATCACCAGTACATGCAAAGGATCAATAGAGGGTGGGCCTGGTGCACCATGACCAATACCCAATATGCAGGAGTGATGCATCACTGTGAAATTACTTCAAATGTGTTAATAAGAGAGACATCAGTTACAATGCCCATACACATGTCATTGCCCAATCTAGGTTAGTTAAATATGTACACCCAACATTTCACATGCCTGATATGTTTCTACTGTACCAAGTACTTCTATAAAAAAAAAGCATCCTTTCGATTGCTTCCTTTGTGGTGAAATCCCTGGTGTTCCCGCTAGTCCCTCTGCTTTACTATTAAAAACTGCCCACACTAAGCAAAAGAACACACTGTGGTCAGTTATCTAGCTATGCTGGGAACTCACCCTACTCTCCTTCAATTATCAGACTTGTACTGACTCCCCCCCCCCCCCAGACATTTACTGGGAAGTTTAGTGTTAGTGTACCGCTGTTTCTACTCCCACCAGCTCTTATAAAGCTGAGAACAGAGGGTATGTGTTCACTTATAAAAGAGGGGAGGAAAAAAAGGAGTTTATAATGTGTTTATATCTATACACAAATGTTTTGCCTTTCATTTCCATTTTAAACTGAATGGGTTGTTATACATAGTGAAGGTTTACAATCACTTTAAGGCCAAGTTATTAAATGTAATATGTTGTCAGTATTTTATGGTTTGAAAAGCTGTCTTTTTAATGTCTGTAGTTCTATATATGTCCCAAAGTGCCCATATACTAACATACACCTGTCAAAGGACACCAGAGCTGGTAAAACACGTTTCACAGCCGATCTATTTAGAAATTCAAAAGAGAGAATACTGCACCAGGCCACAAACTCCTAGAATCTGCACACAGAAGAGGGAGAAAAACGTAAAATGTTTCTACATTCACCCAATATCTTGGCTTCTAAAGCGTCTACAGTGGTCCAATAAGCAGCAGAACCCAAAGCAATCAATCCATTGGCATTAATGTAGAATTAAGTAATGCAGCTGGGAGATAAGGCGTATGGACAAATGGCACTGCGCCAATCTTCTTTACATTGCGAAAACTGGCAGCCATCGACCACAATGATGAGCTAAAGGAATAGGACGTACATTACCGGTCTCCAGGGAGTTTCATTATACAGAAATGTGTATCAAGAAAACACTCATATTGACAGAACAGAGGAATCACATATGATTGGAGGACGAGATCATTTATCATCCACTTAATTGTCGCAGAAAACGGACACAAATTCCACAGAGACAAAGCAGGATAAAGCCATTAAATTTAGGAGTAACAGTATGGCTTCCCAGTAAAACACTACACGGTGGCACGATGGCAAAATGGTCAAATATCTGTTTCACATAGGTCCTTTAAAGTACATATTTATTAAGTAAAATGAGTTGCAACTATAATTGGCTGTTTTTTTTCTTTTCCAATGCCTAATGGTAGGTTTGTTTGCCTGCTTTATTAGGCCCCTTTCACACTAGGCGGACTCGGTCTCAGCGGAGTCCCCCAGCTCCCGCCAGCTCAGCGGGAGATCTCTCCACAGTTTTCCGCTGAGCTGGTGGATGACAAGTCCCTCTCTGCTCACTGATGTTCCGATTCTCTTCTCTCTGCAGCAAGCAACCAAGTCTCAGCATCAGCAGGCAGCCGCCACTCCACTTGCACATAGCGTCAGAGACGCAGCGGTGGTGGAGAACTCTGTCTGTGTCCCGACTACTGAATGAATGGAAGCAAGTAAACATTCATAGATGGGCGCTGGTGGGCTGCATTGATGGGTGCTTGTGATGCTGCATTGATGGGCGCTTGCGAGGCTGCACTGATGGGCTCTGGTGAGGCTGCATTTGATGGGTGCTGGTGAGGCTGCATTTGATGGGCGCTGATGAGGCTGCATTTTATGGGCGTTGCATTAAGTAAAGTGGGGTATACATGGGCAAAGAGGGCTGGGTCAGAGGTGGAGCCAAGGGGGGCGGCAAAATGAGGTTTCACCTAGGGTGTCAAAAATCCTTGGTTAGTCAAGCACTGGTTAGTTGTCGATAAACCATCACGACATTCACCACACTTTACCACATCTCCCCTTTTTTCATAGATGGAGAGAACACTTAAATAGTTCTGACCAGTGGTGGCCCATCCATTAGGGGCACCGCCCTAATCCATTCTTCCGGACCCTAATCTACATGCAGGGCACCGGACTCATGGATTTCAATATTTTCTTTTTTTTTAAGCACATGACTAGAGCTTGAGCCCCGAGCCCACCCAGGTGTGAGACATTAGCAAATTCACATAATGTCTTCTTGCTTCTCCTCCCAGGCCAATCAGGAAGTGGGGGTTCTGAGACCTGACTTAGAACTCCCGACCAATCGGATCTCAGGACTTCTGTTCAGTCAGGAGGGAGGAGCAACGCCTGTTTGACCGGGAGGAGAAGCAACGGCCCCGGCTCTTCCCTTGGCAATCTGGAGCAAGGAGCCGCATCGGCCTCCTAAGGGAATGCCAATGATTACCACTGCCCGTCCCCAAATCTTGAGCACCAGCTGTCACTGGGTCTGACAATGGAACTCTAAATTCTTACTACCTTGCCCCCTTGTTGGGAGATCCCCCAGGGAATTCAATAAACCAGGAACATGTCCTCAGTAGATGGATTAATACTGTAGCAGGTCAATGCTCTGAACAAAGTTATTTACCAAACATGAGAATTATTTTGAAGTGATTTCAGTTTCTGAAGCAGACACAGATACTGGGGACATAATAATAAAAAATAAAAAAAATCACCAAGCTACATGCAAAAATAAAATGGACCAGAACTCAGAACATGAAGCTTGCAATGAAAACCTAGAAATGTTAATTGTGCCTACATAGTACCCTAAAAAAGACACCCTTTGACTTAAATCAGGGGTTGACAAATTTGCTTGGAATCTAGGAGCCAGCTAAAAAAGTTAGGAGCCAGAAAACGCGCCCCGTCTCGACGAGCTTGCGCGCAGAAGCAAACACATACGTGAGCAGCGCCCGCATATGTAAACGGTGTTCAAACCACACATGTGAGGTATCACCGCGATTGGTAGAGCGAGAGCAATAATTCTAGCCCTAGACCTCCTCTGTAACTCAAAACATGCAACCTGTAGATTTTTTTAAACGTCGCCTATGAAGATTTGTCGGCATTCCACGAGTGGACGCAATTTTGAAGCGTGACATGTTGGGTATGAATTTACTCGGCGTAACATTATCTTTCATAATATTAAAAAAAAAATGGGGATAACTTTACTGTTGTCTTATTTTTTTATTAAAAAAAGTGTAATTTTTTCCCAAAAAAGTGCGCTTGTAAGACCGCTGCGCAAATACGGCATGACAGAAAGTATTGCAATGATCGCCATTTTATTCTCCAGGGTGTTAGGATAAAAAATATATATAATGTTTGGGGGTTCTAATTAGAGGGAAGAAGATGGCAGTGAAAATGGTGAAAAATTACATTAGAATTCCTGTTTAACTTGTAATACCAACGGCCACCACCAGATGGCGCCAGCTTACACATCTGGTGGTAATAACTTGTAATACCAACGGCTCACCACCAGATGGCACCAGCTCACCAAAAAAAAAAATATATATATTTTTTTTTTTGCCCCCCTTCCAAGCCAAGTCGCCAGGACCCTATTTCTAGTCGCCATGGCGACCTGGCGCCCGGGATTTGTCGAGCCCTGACTTAAATTCCACCTGAAATGATAGCACCACACTGCTTGGTACAGAGATGTCAATGCAGGAAGAAGCTGAGAAGGGTGATCAAGGAACAATGCAATTCATGCACTACTACATAAAGTGGGTGCCACTAGTCTAAATAAGATTTGTGGCTAATATAGTTAAGGGGTATGTTTTTTTTTTTTATAAATGAGTTTACATTTTTTTTTTTTATTAAATTCAAGATACCTGACAAAGCAAATGCTGTAGCAGCCAGGCTGCAGCAAACCAGCAGCCCCAGCCTTCTTACTAGGGAAAAAGTTATAATTTGAAAGGCCATTTCCAGGGCAGAAATGAATAATTCTCCCTTGCAGTGAGCCCAAGCTGCCCCTACACTGCAAGGGTTAAATGCTTGTTTAGGTTTAGAGGGCCAAAAAAGCATTTTTGCCTACCTGATCCTCCACTACCCTGGCAAATGGTGTTCTCCTCTTCTACCTTATGCAATGGGCTGTCCCTCTGTGTCCTCACATCCAATGCAGAGCTTATGGGATCTGCACGGGACTTGTTTATACCAGAGGACCTGCAATGACCAGAGCATAGGCTGCATCCTGGAGGAAGCCTGAGGGAGCAAAGGATTGGGTACCTAAAAGTAGGGCTGCAACTAAAGATTATTTTCATAATCGATTAGTTGGCCGATTATTGTTTCGATTAATCGATTAATAACCTTAAAAAAAAAAGTAATTTTGCTGCGATTTGCATTTTTGATTTTTTTGGGGCAATTTGTTGTTGGGTAGATAAAAAAAAACACAAATTGCCGCAAAAACACATTACATGCTTTTCTGCAGCTTCTCCATTGAAGTATATTGAACCAAAAAAACTAAATAGCACAGGTGTGCATTAAAAAAAGTCCTTGCCCTTTACAAATACGCAGCAGCTGAAAAAATCATGGATGTGAACGTGTCCCATAGGAAACAATGTAAATGAACTGTAGTGTGTTTCTGCAAAAAGCACAAAAAAAAAACCAGGTGTGACCCCAGGCCTGAGATGTTTAGAAACATAATGGGGTAAAAAAAACTCAAATGAGCAAACAATCGCTACTGTAAGGGTTCATTTTTTACTGTGGGACAGTGACAGTAATATTTACAGTAACGATTTGCTCTTTTTGTACTATAAAGGGATATTTTTTTTTAACCCCATTATGTTACTGGTCGATTAATCGATTATGAAAATAGTAATAGATTATGAAATTAATCGATTAGTTGTCGATTAATCGATTAGTTGTTTCGGCCCCTACCTAAAAGTGCTTTTTTGCACCTCCCCTATACTAAACCTTTAACCCCTGCAGAGGTGGGACAGCCCTACTGAAAGGGAGGATATTTCATTTTCCTTGAGTTTAGCTTTAAAGCTAAAGAAAAAAAATCCCTTCAGTTTTAGTTACTTTGCTTTCAGTACCTGTATTGAAGATGTGCAGGCAGCTGAACCCTAGAGAAATCTTTATTACTGGGATGCCTGTAGGGATGCCATGTCTCTGGAACTCCAGTACTGCAATGGTTAACAGCTCTGAGTCTTTAGAACAGCAGTACAGGTGGTCCTACAGGACATGTCCCCTCCTCCACTGATAAAAGTTCTTTCATTGATTACCCTGTTTAACACAATCTGAGAATCATGGGACTGATCAGACACTCTCACATTCAGAAATCCTATTAGAGGCAGTATAACCAAAGAAAGAGCTTTCCTTTCAAAGATGGCGGCTCATACATGAGCTTAAAAAGTACACAAGCTTCTTTGGGGCAGAGTCACTCGTTGTTGGCCTCTATAGACTTCCAAGGAAGCACCTCAAAACACTTTTATGCGCAGTTTCTTGCTTCTCCTCCTCTAACTAGCTTTTCAAAGGCTAAAATATTAAATACAAACCTGCAAATGCTTGAGAACAACACGTACAAATGCACAAAAAAGAATGCTTCAAAATCACCTGGGGGGGGTGTCAAGGTTTCCGTTAACACTTTGCATACCGCCATACCATTTTAAAATAGTACTAGTTGTGTGTGTAGCCATCTCTCATACAATGTCTGTGATCATGCTGTCATTAGAAGGCCCCCCTCCCCTCCCTGTCACAATAGAGAAGGGGGAGGAGGCGGCTTTATTGAACAAAGGGATCCTGGGGGGGGGGGGGGGATCAGATAAATAGTGAGGCATTTAATAAATTTCATTGTGGGATCCCGCCCCTTTCCTCCTCTACTGTACATGTCACCCCCCCATCCTGTCTCTGTAGTGCCTGTATATTAACACCTACACCTTCCTTGTCCCTAGTCTTAAGCCCCTCTTTTTTATCCTCCCACTGTATGTGACCTATACATTAATCCCTTCACCTTCTCCACCCTCTGTGTTTGATCTGTACATTTCTGATGGAGATGAATCTAGTACACCACTATCAAGCCTTTGTGTTTTAAAAACTAATTTCACCTTAACTACAAAATAATAAATGCACATATCTTTGCATGGGGAATTTTTTTTACATCTTTTATTTTTTTTTTACACAGGAGCCTGCGATCAGTGGATTGCAGATGCAATGTCAGGCTCCTGCAAGCTTTCCCTTTATGGGCTTTCAGGTTGAAAGCTGGAGGAAGAGTGACTGGACTATGAGCACACTCAGAGAACTACAAGCTGTCCATTGCAGTGGCAGACTGGACTTGTAGTTCATTCAGTCACAGGAGCGCTCGCCTGCTGTCACAAGGAGGGGGGGGGGCTTCTGGGGGAGGACTTGAAACATGTTACAAGTTACACCCTAAATACAGGAGTAACATACAACATGTTTAACCACTTAAAGGGGTTGTAAAGGTTTGTTTTTTATTTTCTAAATAGGTTCATTTAAGCTAGTGCATTGTTGGTTCACTTACCCTTTTCTTCGATTTCCCTTCTAAATGTTTTTTTTCTTTGCTTGAATTTCTCACTTCCTGTTTCTCCTCAGTAAGCTTTCCACCATCATCTGAGCGGTGGAAAGTCATTTAGAACAGCTTACTGAACACCTTACTGAGGAGGAACAGGAAGTGAGAAAACAAAGAAAAAAAAAATTTAGAAGGAAAAATGGAAGGAAAAGGTAAGTGAACCAACAATGCACTAGCTTAAAGGAACCTATTTAGAAAATAAAAAATAAACCTTTACAACCCCTTTAAGCCGCGGACCATTTTGTAGCTAAAAGGACCAGGCCACTCTTTGCTATTCGGCACTGCGTCACTTTAACTGACAATTGCGTGGTCGTGCGACGTGGCTCTCAAACATAATTGGCGTCCTTTTTTTCCCACAAATAGAGCTTTCTTTTCGTGGTATTTGATCACCTCTGCGGTTTTTACCTTTTGCTGTAATAAATATCCCCAAAAATATATATAAAAAACATTTTTTTTCCTCAGTTTAGGCCGATACATATTATTTGATCGGTTTGTGCAAAAGTTATAGCATCTATTTACTAGAAATGGCAGCGATCATCGATTTTTATCGTGACTGCGACATTATGGCGGACACATTTGACACATTTTTGGGATCATTGTCATTTTTACAGCGATCAGTGCTATAAAAATGCACTGATTACTGTGAAAATGGCACTGGTAGTGAAGGGGTTAACCACTAGTTGGCGATGTAGGGGTTAAGTGTGCCCTAGTGTGTGATTCTTACTGTAGGGGGGCATGGCCTGGCGTGACACGTCACTTATAGTCGTTCCCTATGACAGGCGACAGACGATCATTGCCACTAGGAAGAACGGGGAAAGTTTTGTTTACACTTGCCTCTCCCCGTTCTTCAGCTCTGTGACCTGGTCGCGGGACACCCGTGGCGATCGAGTCCGCGGCTCCCGTGGAGCTCTGGACCGGCTTGCGACCCACAGCTGGGCTCTTAAAGGCAACGTACCTGTATGTGCTTATGTCCAGCCATGCCGTTCTGCCAACGTATATCGTCGTGCTGCGGTCCTTAAGCAGTTAAAAGGAGAATTTATTCTTTAACCGTTTCAACACCAGCATATTTCTTTACTTACAAAAATTTGTGGAAAATGGGAGATCAACTTAAAGTGTCTACTTCCAAAGGGGCATTTTTTTATTGAAGCAACTGTTTTTTCAAAACATTTTGTCTTTTTTCCTTACAGTGGTTCTAAAAGTATTAGGTTTTTTATCTTAATGCATTTTATGCATTAAAATGAAAATAAATAAATGATATATATATATATATATATATATATATATATATATATATATATATATATATATATTTATATATATATATATATATAAAAATGCAGCAGTCCTTCTAGTACTTACCTGAGCCCCATCTTGATACAACGGTCTTGCACAAGAGCCTCTGCTTTGCGGGGACTCTCCCTTCTCATTGGCTGAGACAGCAGCCATTGGCTCCCGCTACTATCAAGGTCAGTGAGCCGAAGAGGAGAAAGGGGGTGGAGCGGAGCAATGGCTTTGTGTCCGAATGAACACACAGAGCAGCGGGTTGGCTCAGGTGCCCCCATAGCAAGCTGCAGGGGGACACTCGGCAGGAGGGAGGGGCCAGGAGCACTGGCAGGGGACCCAACAAGAGGAGGATCTGGGTTGTTCTGTGCAAAACTACTGCACAGAGCAGGTAAGTATAATATGTTTGTTATTTTTAAACAACAAAACACAAGACTTTAATATCACTTAAAAAAAAGTTTTTTTAAAATATGTTATTGAACACCACCAAAATACAGCTCTTTCTGTCTGAATTATATAAAATTCACTTGGGTACAGTGTTGGAAAATTTGCAGGAAAACTGAAAAATGTCCTGGTAATGAAGGGGTACATACAGCTTAAAGAGTTAAGCCTCGTACACACGGGCCAGAATCTCGTCAGGAAAAAAACGTTGTTTTTCCCGACGAGATTCTTGGCAAGAATCTCTTGCCGCCCGAGTGTACAGACTCTCCTTTCAAAAGAACCGCGGTTCTCTTGAAAGGCAAGAACGCATGCATGCATGCGCTCGTCATATTCGATGCCGTCGCCGCCATCTTGCTGCACCCTACCTATGCCTAGGAAGCTACCGCGCATGCGTCAAAGTCATTTCGAGCATGTGCGGGTTTCCACGGCGACAGGTAAGTAATACAGACGTTTGGGTTTTCTCATCGGGAAACAGGCCGACAAGAATCTCAACGAGAAAATAGAGAGCAGGATCTCTATTTTTCACGTTGAGATTCTGGGCAGATTTCCAGATGAGAAACCTCGTACACACGCTCGGTTTACTCAGCAAGAAAGCTCTGCTCTTGCTGGTTCTTGCCGAGAAAACCGAGCGTGTGTACGAGGCTTAACTCCACTTTGGTTGAAAAAATTAATTCTCCCCTGGATGATCTATGTATGTATATTGCAGAGATTTTAACAAAGTTTGTTGCAAATTCCTATTTTTGTTGCAGGGGATCCCCAAAATTTAATAACACAAACAGGAAATTAAATTACATTTCTGGGGGGGCGTTCTGTACTCCATCTGTGTAAAGAACTCCTCCAGGTACCATATTTATTGAATTGCATTTTGCAGAAAATTACAGCGCTGCAGATTGAAAAGGAAAGGTAATTTTTAATAACATTTAATTACAATATGACTTGTGTAACAATTATACATGCTATATTATTTGTTTATATTTGCAATTTTTTCCCCATAAAAGTGGAGATACCCTTTAAAACAGAACTGGTATCTAAAAAAAATAAAAGATGAGTGAGGTTTAGTATCAGAAGAGAGTTACAAATACAGCCAATTAAACATCTACAGTATCTATAACTAGAGTTTTTTTTTTATTGGTTGAACTAGATGGACCTGTGTCTTTTTTCAACCGGACTAACTATGTAACATACAGACTAGAACTCAAGTGGTTAAGGTAAAGGAATAAACACATAATATGCATTTCTGGTACTTGGATTCATTGTTCCCATAATATCTTCTGCTATCATATGTGAAATATGCAGCCAGCAGGCCCAATTCAAAGTTCAAACATGGTGGTCCAAACCCTAGAGAAAAACTTCACGTACTGTACACGTCAGAAACGAAACACAGATAACAATGTACTCTCACACTAAGAATAATTCCACCATGCTGGCGAAGGGTCCATTCATTTAAAACAGCTCAGGACCCAAGGGAAAATGTAACCAACAATGCTTGGGAGTCCTGCTAATCCTCTGGCTTTCTTATAGCCTCTGAGTTGGTGATGCAGAGCAAATGTGCATTACCAGTTCTGCAGTTCATGAATGTGACAGATTCTCAAGGATCAGTATGACACGCAGGGAACTAACATTTTCAGAGGGAGGTTGGCAAATGGAAGCCTCTGTATATCTCCCACGACAGCTAGGTAATTCCACAGATAAAACACATAGTGGTACAGTTTTTTGTGCCTGCCAATAGATCTATACATTCATGTCCATCTTCCAGGGATCCTGCATGCTTTGCTGTATGGCTACATAACACAATGACAACTCTTGGCTGTGATTCTGCAGATTAGACGTACTGCTCGCCCCCTGTCCGAAATATTTATTACATTGCCACAATGACACCATGGACACCTACCTTGTGGTCTCTCTATGTCTTCCCTTTCAGCCCATCAACATTACATATCAGTCACTCCCCCTATAAGACCCATTTCAGCTCTTTCAGCCAACATACACCATCTCATTTTAATGACAGATTTAAAGTGAAGTTATAGTGGCTGTGGCAGGGCTAACAACATCAGACACTGGGCTAGTTGCTGTTGGTTACTGTATACCAAAGAGACCTGGTAATCTCTGGAGGATTTAACCCTTTGTGCTAGTCAGCAGCAGTAGGCTGGCTCCTGGACCAATGCGCAGCCTTTGTAGAGCTGTCTGTGGTTAGCAGGAGCCGCTATTCATGCCAACATCATCCTGCCCTCTTGTTCATATGAATATTCAACATGTACATCAGCAACATAGCGCTGCTTCGATACGCAACTTCCAATTACCTGGCAGCTGGCCGGACCTCTGATTAGAAATGTGCAGGTGACAGAAAGCATAATACTAAAGACATTAATTAGAGCTTGTGGGGGAGAGAGGGATTTTTAATTCCAATATTCTGGCTCCAGTACTAAGTAGATGGGTTACACAGAATCTTTAATTTGATAAGAACAGCAATGATTTCAATGTTTGATAACTCATAGCAACCAGAACTTACCTTACCAATGTCATAAAACATGACAGTCACTATGGTTTACAACACATCGCTTATACGATTAAATAAAACAACGAAATTGAAAGTCAGTCTGTTATTCTAAACAGAGAAAGAGAACAAAACCTGTAGCATGAAATGACCACATATGACAGAGGAGATCCAAGTCAGAAGTGAACAGGTTAATTACTCTAATGACAGTCCCAGGAAATCCACAATTACATATCTCACCATCATACTTGATAAAGCAGTACAAAGTGTGGTGACCCAGAGTAACCAATCTGCAATAATATTTTCACCGACCTGACTATAGTATACAGATATATGACTAGTTGCTACAGGATGCTGCTCTACTAAATGAGCCCACTAGGCTTCAATCTGGCACTTCTCTGTAAACACCAACACAGCAAATTCTCAGCTTGTCCACAGAGCTGACAATCCGCAAATCATGACAATAACACAAGGGACAAACGCAGAGAATTAGAGCCAGAGGAAACCCAACACTGAGATTAAAGTTTTACATTTCAGAGCAATACAATCTTGTAAATGGACCAATATAAAGATATAGCAAGTATGGACAGACGGACTCTACAGTAAAAAAAATAAAAAAATGTTTTTATCATTCCCATTAAAACTCAATAATGCAGAAAACTAAAACATTGGCCTCCAGCTGCTGCAATAAGACACGGCAGCATTTTAGCACAAGGTATTCATTAACATCACATTTGAGCTTTTTCTACAGAAAGATAACATCAGATTTTCCCACACTAAAAATCAATGTTCCCTTTAAGGTGTAATAACTCTCAGGGTAACTTCCCTGGAAATCCGATGGGAATTCTTCTCCAGACTTGAAGTTTTGGGTCACCCCCTGACCATGCTTAGCGCAGCAACCAAGATACCTGTCTTATGGCACTGGATACACTTAGGTTTGACATTCCTGTACATCGCCAATCTGTCACCCCTCCCACACCTGAAAAGTTGCCGTCACACAGATGACATTTACAGTAATTCTATGGGGGGGGGGGGGGGCAGCAGTTACATGGGCTGTGACTGTCGGCTTGTACAGGTAATGGTGAAGGGTAACGGGATGCTCAGAGAAAAGGATTGGTGTGTACCTCAGCCACATATACTGGCACTTCTCTGTTATCCCCAGCTATGGATCCAGGCAGCAGGTGACAGGAACTGATACAATGTGACAAGCTATTGCAGGAAACAAGTCTCCCTACGCAGTTACATTATATTCATTCACACAAGGATGAATCCATCACCTTACCGATCATTGTCGATGCTTCGGAAGCCTGGGATGATGTGGCGGAAGCTGCTGTTTCGGTCGAGCTTCGGTTGGCTCTTTGTCCGTTTGATGGAGCCTTTAAGGCGACGGCTGAGAAAGCCCTGGGGGATGAAAAAGGGTGGCACATTAGACAGAACACAGTCACTGTCCCTTCCCAGTTTAATTTCTATTAGATAGGGTTGCGTACTGTGAACTCCAAGCCCGGGGAAGGGATGCTGTATGTTGTCAGGGTAGCACACAAGCATCCATCTCACATCTGCTGCTCCCAGAGTCTGCGAAGGGCCAGCAACGTCACCACGAGACCTCCCTGAGCCTCTGTTACCATGGCAACCATCCGCTCACTCTGAAATGCTGTCAGACAAGCCAGCCTGGCATACTGCACGGCTCGTTCACAGATCAACAGCTCAATCAGCCCTCTCAGTAAACCCGGGAAAAATGGCGGATGCGGGTCTTCCGCCATCTTCCCGAATCACATGTACGGAGGCTATGGAGAAAACCAGGAGCCTAAAACGACCAGACATATCCTGCTAGTCTCTGATCCCCACTAGAAAAGCAATAGCTGGAAGATGATCAGTTCTGAGGGGTAACAACATTGCTATGGGATTATAGGCAGGATGCCTGGACACACCAAATAACCCGACACCACACCAGAATCCAATAAAAAATTATTTATTAAATAAATAATAAAACACTCCTTTATTACATAACAATAATACCATCATATATATATATTATTTTGGATAAAAACTGGCCGCGGCATAACTATTGGATTTCAGTATAAAACCATTACCTTAAAAACATAAATAACTTCTCAACCAATATTTCCACTTAAAATGCACAACTCAGCCACTACGACTCGAGCTGCAATAAATAACTTAAAAACCATCCAACAATCCCCTTTGAAGCCTCAAAGAGATTTACCCAAATAGCTTTCTGCCGCGACAAGGGAGGGTGGGTGGGGAGCTCCGCTGACGGTCCTTCTTCTGGAACAGCTGGCCCTGGACCCCCTCAGCCAGCTTCTTAAATAGGCCTAAACCCCTGCTCTGGGTTGTACCTAGCTGTCAGATGACCCTAACTGACCTATCAGGTGCCCTTAACAACTTCACTTTTTCCCCAGTAACCCGGCTACCTAGCCCAATCCCTAACATTCCCGCCTAAGGGCCCTACTGACCTATCCTGGCCTATCTTCCTACCCCTAGCAACATCTGCCAACTACCAATCCCCACAGTTCCCGCTCAAAACTTGATCTGAAGGCCTTGAAACTCCCCCTGCCAGGAATCCCATAAGGAAAAGGGGGGCCTTGAAACAGCCTTTTCCCCTTTTCCCTCCATTCTTTGCACTAATTTTACTATGCCAATCCTTGGGGTTAAAACAACACGAGACATGGTGTCGCCCATAGCAACTGATTTCCAGCTGTCATTAATTCAGTCAGAAATACAAATACAGGAACAATGCGGTTGGTTGCTACAGGCAACACAAACCTTTCCTGCAAGCTTTGCATATGGCTTGGTAAAGGGACAGTCAACCCCAAGAGTAACATTTTAGCCACAGAAGGAAACTGGTAGGTTAAACCTTCACCAGTCCTTTATATCCCTCCTTTCCAGTCTCTACAATTTCCATATGCATAACAAACAAGCCAAAACTTCACTAAAAAAGCCAGATATGCCCTTATAATGGAAATTGGGCATAGCCAGAAACCACCAGAGTGACTTCAAGAGTGCTAATTAAGACAGCACTCATTGACTACAATGGGATTTCACATGTCACGCAACTTGGGGTCTCACAAGTCAGATCGCAAGTGGCGGCAGTGTAAACCGAGCCTTAAGGAGTTAATTTACTAAAGGCAAATAGACTGTGCACTTTGCTAAATGCAGTTGTACTGATTGGATAGTGCCACCTCCTATTATATAGTTTGAGTAAATCTAAAAGGAGATTATACAATTTGATTGTATAGAGATTGCACAGTGTATGGGCACCTTTTATATACCTAAAATTAACTAGCTGCACTTTCAGTGCCATTAATTGTCAACGGCATAGCAAACACAGAAGCGAA
The DNA here is from genome assembly GCF_905171775.1 of Rana temporaria. Taxonomy (NCBI): domain Eukaryota; kingdom Metazoa; phylum Chordata; class Amphibia; order Anura; family Ranidae; genus Rana; species Rana temporaria. Next base: position 103,883,572 of record NC_053497.1, read on the forward strand.
CACACATTTTGCCACGTGAAAAAAATTGTGACAAACAGAGCAGAACGCACAGGAAAAAAAACGTGCAACTGGCAACACGTAAAAATGGCTTATGAGCTATTTTGCCACGTGTAGGGCAGCCCATTGAAATCATATATACTGCGGAAGGGCGGCCCGGCTGCGAAAAACGATGTACCTGTACGTCGTTACGTGCATGAGATACTGTGGGCGCGCACCTGCTGGGAGGAGCGCGAGTCCGGCAAACTCGATTTCCGCCAGCCACCCGCGATTTCGGTACAGAGAGGCAGAATGGGGATCTGCCTATGTAAACTGTCAGGAACCATGAAACAAACAAACTCGGAAAATGCAGTAAAAATCACACCTTTTAATAAAATGGTAAAAATGCTACAACTGGTAAATGTAGTCAAAACATAGCTAAGGTTCGGTAGTCAGAACCAGCCAGGAAATCAGAAAGCCAGATATCAGCGTAGTTGGAGACAGCAGACAGGATCAGAAACTAGAAGGGATGTCAGCCAGGCAAGTCTTCAACAGAAACACAGGAGAGTCTCTAGATATGTTGACCAAGGTGAAGGCAATCGAAAAAATGAACTAGGCAGTTTAACCACTTAACCCCCGGACCATATTGCTGGTCAAAGACCAGAGCACTTTTTGCGATTCGGCACTGCGTCGCTTTAACTGACAATTGCGCAGTCATGCAACGTGTTTTCCAAACAAGCTTTCCTTTGGTGGTATTTGATCATAAATATTCCCCAAAAATATATATAAAAAAAAAAATTTCCTCAGTTTAGGCCGATACGTAGTCTTCTACATATTTTTCGTAAAAAAAAATCGCAATAAGCCTTTATTGATTGATTTGCGCAAAAGTTATAGCGTTTACAAAATAGGGGGTATTTTTATGGCATTATTATTAATATTTTTTTTTTACTAGTAATGGAGGCGATCAGCGATTTTTTTTCAGTACTGCGACATTATGGCGGACACTTAGAACACTTTTAATACATTGTTGGGACCATTGGCATTTTTATAGCGATCAGTGCTATATGTCAGGGACTCACCTCTCAATCCCGGAATCCTTCCAGAGGGTTAAATCAGCGGCGCGCAATCGCGCACCATCGTGTGCCTGTGGTGCGCGCGCGTGCGTTAACGGCGCGCGCAGCGGGGCGCGCGCGTGCGCGCTGACTCCTTGGCGCCAAAACGGCTTTAAATGGACACTGACAGCTCCAGCACATTGCTGTCTGATCTACAGTCTCTGAACGCTGTTACCCTGAAGAAACCTGATTACCTGCTATCACCTATTTGACCCGGCTTGTTTGACCTTCCGCACCTCTCCGATCCTGACCTCGGCTGCTATCGACCTACCTCTGATTGATCCACTGTTGCCTGACCTACCTGCCTGCACTACGACTACTCTCCTGCTTATCCCATCTGAATACCTGAACTCTCTATTGTGATCCGGCTTGTTTTGACCCTGCTTCGGTCTGCTGTCTATTAACCAGCTTGCCTTCTCAGTTGTTGCTGTGAATCTTCTGCCAGTGTCACGGACCCTACTTCCGGTTCCAGCTCCAGTCTACACTTCCAGCAGTGGTCTGCATCTACTCACCTATCAAGCCAGCCGGCACTCCTACCCCGCCAGGCTTCTGAGTCTGCTGTTCCATATCCAGCAGCTCACAAGCCGGAGTTGTAAGAGAGGCCTACTCCTACCACCGGGCTCTGGTTACCAGGTACGTGATACATAACAGTATCAGACAGCCATGTCAGAGCCCTCAGGAGTGGCCCCAGCAATGGAGGAGATTTGTAAACACCTCGCATCTCTCACCCAAGCTGTTAAAAATCTACAGGACGGCTACATGCGACTGGAAGGCCGAGTACAGAATCTGTCCGGAGACGCAACTCCTGAATCTTCCGCCAGATCGTCTTCATCAGCCGCTGCTCCAACTGTAGTGATGCTACCACCCGAACCCAGGGTTCCGATGCCAGAGCGATTCACTGGGGATCGCTCCAAATTCCAGAACTTCCGCAACACCTGCCAATTATATTTTGCTCTCCAACATAGGACTTTCTCTTTAGAAGCCACAAAGGTGGGATTTGTGGTGTCGCTTCTTCAAGGAGAGCCTCTAACCTGGGCGCACCGACTATTGGAGGAAAATGGCACCAACACTGAGACTCTACTTGCTTTCTTTCAGGCCATGGCACAACTCTATGACGATCCTCAGCGAACTGCTACTGCTGAGGCCGCCCTGCTTGCGCTTCAACAAGGCCGCCGAGCCGTTGAGGAGTATGTTTCGGACTTTCGCCGCTGGAGTGCGGACACCCAGTGGAACAGCGCAGCTCTGCGTCACCAATTCCGTTTGGGACTTTCAGAAAACTTAAAGGATGAGTTGGCCCGTATTGGGATTCCTGATACCTTGGAGGACTTAATTGATAAATCCATACAGATTGACCGACGCCTACGAGAGCGACGAGCAGAGCGATCTTCTCATCCAAGTCGCCCTGTATGGGTCACTACTAAAGCACCCCTGCCTGCCTCTCGCTACCAACCACCCGTCCATTCTAGTGCGGCCAGCTCTCCTCCTGATACCTCAGAGCCTATGCAACTTGGGGTCATGCGACCCACTCTGCCTCCAGAAGAACGAACACGTCGTCGGCAGCTAAATTTGTGTCTCTACTGTGGTGAGCCCGGTCATTATGTCGCCAACTGCCCCATCAAGATGCGTAAGTGTCGTTTTTCTGTTCCTGTCAACGTCTCCACTCTCTCAACCAATACAACACACCTTGCTCTTTCTCTGTATTTACAGCTCCCAGGAAGAACGATTCCAGTCAACGCAATCATTGACTCCGGCGCCTGCAGTTGTTTTATTGATGCCACCTTTGCCAGTCTGCACCACATTCCTCTTCGAAAGAAAGACTTCAGGCTTTCAGTTTTCCTGGCCGACGGATCCCACATTAAATCGGGCCAAGTGACCCAAGAAACCCTTCCTCTACCTGCTTCTACTTCCGCTAATCATAGGGAATTATTAATTCTGGATGTAATCTCTTCACCCTTGTTTCCAGTGATCCTTGGCATCCCCTGGCTCCGGGTCCACAACCCCCAGATTAACTGGGTCTCTGGAACTTTACAATTTCCTTCCCAATACTGCCTGGAACACTGCCTTCCTGGATCTTCCAGTTTCTCTCCAACTCTGTTATGTCTGAACACCGACCCCAGTTTATTTCAGTCTGTTCCGGAGCCTTATCATGAGTTCCTCGATGTCTTCAGTAAAAAGGGGGCCGATTCCCTACCTCCTCATCGCCCCTATGATTGCCCGGTAGAATTACTTCCTGGGACCGAGATCCCTTTTGGGCGCATCTTCCCCCTATCCGAGAAGGAACAAGATGCTCTAAAAATCTACATCGACGAGAACCTAAATAAGGGGTTCATTCGTCCATCCACCTCACCAGCAGGTGCTGGTATATTTTTTGTCGCTAAAAAGGATCAGACCCTTCGCCCGTGCATCGTCTATCGAGAGCTCAATAACATCACGGTTAAAAACCGTTATCCATTGCCACTGATACCCGAACTGTTTCAAAAATTAAGGTTCGCTACTATCTTCACTAAACTGGACCTGAGGGGGGCCTACAACCTAATTCGCATCAGGGACGGTGACGAATGGAAAACTGCTTTCCGTACCCGGTATGGTCACTACGAGTATTTAGTCATGCCATTCGGGTTATGCAATGCTCCTGCCACCTTTCAGCATTTCGTCAATGACGTGTTCAGAGACTTTTTAGATATTTTTGTCATCGTCTACCTGGATGATATCCTGGTCTTCTCGGGCTCATTAAATCAACATCGAGAGCATGTCCGGAAGGTTTTGAATCGTCTTCGTCTACACGGTCTATATGCGAAAGCAGAAAAATGTGAATTCGAGTTGCATACCATCCAATTTTTGGGCCTAGTGATCTCCCCGACAGGAATTGAGATGGACCCCAAGAAAGTGTCTGCTATTCTGGACTGGCCGGTGCCCCTGGACAAAAAGGGGGTCCAACGTTTTATAGGCTTTGCGAATTTCTATAGACGTTTTATCAAAGGATTTTCTACCATTGTTGCTCCCATTACACAGCTTACAAAACAAAATTTCCGTTTCCGTTGGAATCCTGAGGCACAAGAAGCCTTCGACACGCTAAAAAGATTCTTCACGACCGCCCCAATTCTCAGCCACCCAAACCCGGCTCTACCCTTCCTCCTTGAGGTAGACGCTTCCGAAGTCGCAGTGGGGGCCGTTCTCTCCCAACGCATGGGAGGCAAAGACCTAATACATCCCGTAGGTTTCTTCTCCCGAAAACTCTCCCCTGCGGAGAAAAACTATGACGTAGGTGATCGTGAGTTATTGGCCATCAAGGCCGCTTTGGAAGAGTGGAGATATTTATTGGAAGGAGCTTCACACCCTGTGCTAATTTATACGGACCATAAAAACTTGGAATATTTAAGATCAGCCAAGCGATTGAAGCCCCGACAGGCTCGGTGGGCACTCTTCTTCTCCCGTTTTTGCTTCCACATCACTTATCGCCCAGGCTCTAAGAATATCAAGCCAGATGCTCTGTCCAGAATGCATGACAACCCAAAAGATACCTCCACTCCTGACACCATCCTACCAGAGAACAGTTTCTTGCTACTGCACACTGACCTACTTTCCCTGCTCCGGAGAGCATCTTCAGACTCTTCCAAACCTCCCAACATTTCTTTAGAATCCCGAGATGGACTATTCTGGAGAGGAAGCCAGATTTTTGTCCCTGAAGACATCCGAGTAGAGGTTCTGAAACACCTCCACGACCATCCAATGGCAGGACATTTTGGGGTTCGTAAGACACTAGAGCTGGTGCGTCGCACCTTTTGGTGGCCTGGATTAGAGAATTTCTGCAAATCATACATCAGCACATGCCCTATTTGTAATCGGAACAAGACACCTCGAAACCAAGCCTGGGGTTTATTGAAACCCTTACCAGTACCCGACAGACCATGGAAAATGGTGGCCATGGATTTCATCGTAGAGCTTCCTTGCTCCGAAGACTGTACTGCAATTTTCGTGATCGTGGACCGTTTGACCAAGATGGCCCATTTCCTCCCTCTAAAGAACACACCTTCTGCCGTTGAGACTGCTCGTGTCTTTATTAAAGAAGTCGTTAGGTTGCATGGGGTACCCTCCAACATAGTATCAGACAGAGGAGTTCAATTTACCTCTCGGTTTTGGAAGGCCCTCTGTGAAATATTACAAATTGAACTCGCTCTTTCTTCAGCATATCACCCCCAGACCAATGGGCAAACTGAACGAACCAATCAGACTCTGGAACAATACATCAGGTGCTTCACTACGTTTTCTCAGAATGATTGGGTCTCTCTGCTACCCCTAGCGGAATTTGCCTACAACAACGCCAGTCATTCTGCCACGGGTCAATCTCCCTTTTTTGCCAATTATGGTTTCAACCTAACTTTTCTACCAGATTTTCTTTCAGAATCTTCAGTACCAGCAGTACAGAATACAGTGGAATTCCTCAAACAGAACACCAAATTACTACAGGAAGCTGTAACCAAGGCCCAGGCTGACAGCAAGAGGTTCTTTGACAAAAAGAGGAAAGGAGAGCTGGATCTGAAAACAGGGGACCAGGTATGGCTTTCTACCAGTAACCTCAGGTTAGCTTGTCCTTCTAAAAAATTGGGACCCAAATTTATGGGACCCTTTCCGGTCAAAAGGAGAATTAACACGGTCTCATATGAACTTTCTTTACCTGATTCTCTTAAAGTGCACCCTGTATTCCATGTCTCTTTATTGAAACCTGCAGCTCCAGATCCCTTCCCTAATAGGGGTACAAGGCCTCCTGAACCAGTTCATGTTGACGGATGCGAGGAATTTGTAGTAGAAGCCATCCTGGATTGTAGAAGGCGACAAGGACAGAACCAATTTTTGATTAAATGGAAAGGCTACGGACCAGAAGAAAACTCCTGGGAACCTGAAAGCAACATCCATGCCAGAAGATTGGTACGTTCATTTTTTCTTGATCATCCTGACAAGATGGCCCGACTAGGCATCCGGAGGCTGCCCCTTGGGGGGGGGCAATGTCAGGGACTCACCTCTCAATCCCGGAATCCTTCCAGAGGGTTAAATCAGCGGCGCGCAATCGCGCACCATCGTGTGCCTGTGGTGCGCGCGCGTGCGTTAACGGCGCGCGCACGGCGGGAGCGCGCGCAGCGGGGCGCGCGCTGACTCCTTGGCGCCAAAACGGCTTTAAATGGACACTGACAGCTCCAGCACATTGCTGTCTGATCTACAGTCTCTGAACGCTGTTACCCTGAAGAAACCTGATTACCTGCTATCACCTATTTGACCCGGCTTGTTTGACCTTCCGCACCTCTCCGATCCTGACCTCGGCTGCTATCGACCTACCTCTGATTGATCCACTGTTGCCTGACCTACCTGCCTGCACTACGACTACTCTCCTGCTTATCCCATCTGAATACCTGAACTCTCTATTGTGATCCGGCTTGTTTTGACCCTGCTTCGGTCTGCTGTCTATTAACCAGCTTGCCTTCTCAGTTGTTGCTGTGAATCTTCTGCCAGTGTCACGGACCCTACTTCCGGTTCCAGCTCCAGTCTACACTTCCAGCAGTGGTCTGCATCTACTCACCTATCAAGCCAGCCGGCACTCCTACCCCGCCAGGCTTCTGAGTCTGCTGTTCCATATCCAGCAGCTCACAAGCCGGAGTTGTAAGAGAGGCCTACTCCTACCACCGGGCTCTGGTTACCAGGTACGTGATACATAACACTATAAAAATGCATTGGATTACTATAAAAATGCCACTGGCAGTGAAGGGCTTAACACTAGGGGGCAGGGAATGGGTTAAGTATGTTCTCTGGGTGTGTTCTAACTGTAAGGGGGGGTGGACTGACATGGGGAAATTACTGATCTTCTGTTCATACATTGTATGAACAGAAGATCAGCATTTCTCTCCCTGACAGGACCGGGAGCTGTGTGTTTACACACACAGCTCTTGGTCCTCGCTCTGTACCGAGCGATCGCGTGTGCCCGGCGGCGATCACGCCCGCCGGGCACGCGCATGGGAGTCGGGGGCGAGCGGGGGGCTCTGGGCGAGGTGACGTATAGCTACGTGCTCTCGCCCAGCAGAGCCGACCTGCCACCATATAACTGCAGTGGCTGGTCGGCAAGCAGTTAAATAGCAAGAAGTGGCTGGCTGTTGGCTTGACTGACGAGCAGAAGTTGATCAACAGGTGAGCCACTGTGGAACGATGAGTACTGGCAATTAACTGACAGCTGAGCACAGAGAAGGAGATCTGCTGTTCCTAGTGATCAGGAACAACGATCTTTGTGTTGTCCCAGTGAGCCCATCCCACACACAGTTAGAACACACCCAGGGAACACAGTTAACCCTTCGATCGCCCCTAGTGTTAAGCCCTTCTCTGCCAGTGTCATTTATACATTGATCAGTGCATTTTTTTAGCACTGATCACTGTATTGGTGTCACTGGTCCCCAAAAAAGTGTCACTTAGGGTCAAATTTGTCAGCCGCAATGTCGCAGTCCTGCTAAAAATTGCAGATCGCCACCATTGTCATTAAATCTATCCCCTATTTTGTGGACACTATGGGGTAGATCCACAGAGCAAGTACGCCGGCGTATCTACGTACTTTCAAATTACCCGCGTCGTATCTTTAGTTTGAATCCTCAAACCAAGATACGACGGCATCTGGGTTCGATCCAACAGGCGTACGGCTTCGGATCTTAGATGCAATACTTTGGCGTCCGCTGGGTGGCGTTCTCGATGTTTTCCGCGTCGTGTATGCAAATTAGCTATTTCCGACGATCCACGAACGTACGCGCGGCCGACGCATTCTCTTACGTCGTCTCTAGTCTGTTTTTCCATCGTATAGTTAAAGCTGGTATTTTGCGGCATATAGACTTGCCATGTTAAGTATGGCCGTCGTTCCCGCGTCAAAATTTGAATTTTTTTTATTTTTTGCGCAAGTCGTCCGTGAATCGGGATGGACGTAACTCACGTCTAAGTTAAAAAAATGACGTCCTAGCTACGTCATTTAGTGCAATGCACGGTGGGAAACCTGCCCCCTAATCGCCGATTTGAATTCCGCCACCAGAAATACACTACGCCGCCGTAACTTACGGCGCAAATTCTTTGAGGATTCGAAATTACGCCATGTAAGGTACGGCGGCGTAGCGTATCTCTGATACGCTGCGCGGATCTAATTCTCTCTGGATCTGGCCCTATAACTTTTGCGCATGTATTTATTTTTCGCTTATTTTTTTATTTTACCAAAAATATGTAGAAGAATACATATTGGCCTAAACTGACAAATACATTTGTTATTTAACTTTTTTTTGGATATGTATCATAACAGAAAAAAAATGATTAATTATAGAGCAAAAAATAAAAACCGCAGAGATGATCAAACACCATCAAAAGAAAGCTCTATGTGTGTCGAAAAAAAAAAGGATTGTTTGGATACAATGTCGCACGACCGTGCAATTGTCAGTTAAAGCAACGCAGTGCCATGTCGTAAAAAATGGCCTGGTTATTAACCACTTCAGCCCTGGACCATTTGGCTGCCAAATTACCAGGCCACTTTTTGAGATTCGGCACTGTGTCGTTTTAACTGACAATTACGCAGTCGTGCAACGCGGCTCCCAAACAAAATTGATGTCCTCTTTTTTCCCACAAATAGAGCTTTATTTTGGTGGTATTTGATCTCCTCTGCGTTTTTTATTTTTTGCGCTATAAACAAAAAAAGAGCAACAATTTTGAAAAAAGCAATATTTTTTACTTTTGCTATAATAAATATACCCATTTTAAAAAAGGACATTTTTAATCAGTATAGGCCGATACTTATTCTTCTACATATTTTTGGTAAAAAAACAAAACAAATCGCAATAAGCGCATATTGATTGGTTTGCGCAAAAGTTATAGCGTCTACAAAATAGAGGGTAGTTTTATGGCATTTTTATTATTTATTTTTTTACTTGTTATGGCGGCGATCTGCGATTTTTTTTATGACTGTGACATCATGGCGGACACATTGGACACTTTTGACACCATTTTGGGACCATAAACATTTATACAGCGATCAGTGCTATAAAAATGATTCACTGATTACTGTATAAATGTGACTGGCAGTGAAGGGATTAACACTAGGGGGCAGGAAGGGGGTTAACTGTGTCCTAGGGAGTGATTCTAACTGTTAGGGGCGTGGCTTACTGTGACACATCACTGATCGCTGCTTCCAATGAGAGGAAGCAGACGATCAGTGACATGTCACCAGGCAGAACAGGGAGATGCCTTGTTTACAAAGGCTTCCCCCCGTTCTGCCGTTCTTTGACCCGATCGCGGGACACCGGCAGACATCGAGTCCACGGGTCCCGCAGTCACGGAGACCGCTAGGGGGCAGGATTCAAAACAAAGTATATATATGTTTCTTTGCCTGCCCGTGCCATTCTGCAGACGTATATCTCCATTAGGCAGTCGGCAAGCTGGGGGTGAAGTGGTTAAATAGCATCAACAATTTACGCAGCACTATATCTACTGCACATCAGTCCCTGGAGCTTTCAATCCAAGGTCCTTACCTCATTAGAGGTCGACCGATATGGGTTTTTCTCTGGCCGATGCCGATATTTGGAAATCGGGGCGGCCGATGCCCGATATGTGTTGCCGATTTTTGCCTCCGATATTTTAGGCCGATTTTTTTTTCCTCATCTCAAAAAAACTAGGGTGGAGGGGAGATAATTGTTTAGGGTGGAGAGGTGGGGTGCAGCCTGTCAGTGCCACATCAGTGCCCACCAGTGCAGCCCATCAGTGCCACCTCATTAGTGCCCACCAGTGCAGCCTCAGTGTCCATCAGTGCCACCTCATCAGTGCCCATCAGTGCCACCTCATCAATGCCCACCAATGCACCAGTGCATCCCATCATTGCCCACCAGTGCATCTCACCAGCGCATATCACCAGTGCATCACATCAGTACCAACCAGTGCATCACCTCATCAGTGCCATCCAGTGCATCACCTCATCAGTGCCAACCAGGCACTTTCCTGATGCTGTGACCGCGGCGGCAATCCGCCGATTGCCGCCGCGGTCACAGCATCAGGAAAGGCCACGGCTTGGGCCTAGCTCCGGAGCCGTGGCACCACTAGCGGCCATGTTAAATATCGGCCTAATTTGGAAAAAAATCGGCCGATGCCGATTTCTCCAAAACGGCCGAATATCGGCCGATATATCGGCCTGCCGATATATCGGTCGACCTCTACCTCAGATGAATACATACATGGGCCAATTCAGACAGAAGCTTGTTAAGCTACCAGCGTGCCTTCAGAGTGTGGGAGGAAACCAGCTGGGAGTTGAACCAAGGGCCTTTGTGCTGCAAGGTAGAAGTACTAACTACTAAGCCACTGTGCTACAAAAAAATCATTCCCAATATCTACCTAAAGTGAATTTGGCATTACGCAGTGACAGACACAGCACAAACCACTGCATATAATAGTAATCTTTTCTTGGTTACAGGTATAGCCCAACTCCAGGCTTTTTTTTTAAGAGACTGTGTAGGTTTAAAAAACAAACGTAGTGCTGTTCCTTGCAGTAATTGCTTTCTGCCACAAGATGTCCCCAGCCTTCTGGGTTGAAGAAAACCCAGTGTCCTTGAATGAATGAATGAATGAAAAATTTATATAGCGCGGCACATGCGAACTGAATCGCCTCTGGGCGCTGGTTGTTTGTGTCTCATGCCTTCAGAAAAGCAGGGTCTTGATCTGCTTTCTGAAAGACAGGTGGTTTTGCTCCAACCGAATGCTGGTTGGTAAAGCATTCCAAAGCCTGGGGCCCTGGAAAGCAAACCTTCTTTCTCCTTTAGATTTGTATTTGGTTTTAGGAACCATGACCAATTTTTGGTCGGTGGAACGCAGAATGCGGTTGCAATTGTGCGGTTTAATCTTGTCGCATAGATATCTAGGAGCCTTCCCATGGATGCACTTATGTGTCAGGCAGAGTGCTTTGAATGCAATTCTGTCTTTCACTGGCAACCAGTGAAGGGATCTCAGTGAAGGTGAGATTGATTCCCAAGATTTTTTCCCAGTCACCAGTCTAGCGGCCGTATTCTGTACGACTTGAAGACGAGCGATTTGGTACTTGGGGAGCCCGAGGTAAAGGGCATTTGCATAGTCCAGTCTGGAATTCACGATTGTTCCCACCACGACTGCTACGTCTTCTTTGGGGATAAATGGAATAAGTCTGCGTAGTAGGCGCATCAAATGGTGGGCCCCGCTGACTACTGACCCTATTTGTGCGTCCATTGTCATGAAGGTGTCAAACGTGACTCCTAGACTTATGACTTTGGAGCTAGGGGCGATGATTTGTCCCAGAATGGGCGATGGTGTCCAGTTTGTTGCTGGTAGTCTCTTCCGACTGGCATCGAAGATAAACAGTTCTGTTTTAGCGCTATTGAGTTTGAGATAACTCTTAGTCATCCAGTTTTCTATTGAAGAGAGACATTTCTCTAATCTGAGATGATGATCCTTTTTGTGGCAGATGCGAAAATACAATTGCGTGTCGTCTGCATAAGAGTGATAGAGTAGTTCTTGGCTACTGATAATATCAAAGAGAGGACGAAGATAGACATTAAACAGCACCGGTGATAGGGGGGATCCTTGGGGGACCCCACATGGCACCGTGCGTTTTTCTGACGTGAAAGATCCCAATTTCACTGTTTGTGATCGGTTTCCGAGAAAGGAGGAGAACCATGGTAAGGCGTCTTCTGTGACTCCAGCGACTTCTGTTAGTCGTCTCAGTAGCAATTTATGGTCTACTGTGTCGAAGGCTGCGCTTAGGTCCAGCAGAACCAGGAGACACGATTCTCCTTCGTCTGCGGCCTCGAGCGCATCGTCCCATATTTTCAGTAAGGCCGTTTCTGTCCCGTGTCCGGGGCGGAACCCGGATTGAAATGGATCAAGTAGGTTGTGGGTATCCAGATGCTGTTGCAGCTGATTTACCACCACTTTCTCCATTATCTTGGACAGAGCATTTAGACCTGTTATGGGACGGCGGTGAGTTGGGTCCATAGGATCCAAATTAGGTTTTTTCAAGATCGGCAGGATTGTGCCCTCTTTGAGCAGGGAAGGCACTATGCCTTCCTTAAATGACTGGTTTATAAGCTGTGTGATTGGAGGCGCCAGGATGTCGGCACATTCCTTCAGTAGCTTGGTGGGAATGATGTCATTGGGTGCTGTGCTGTTCCGCAACGCACCAATGAATTTTTTGGTGGTATCGATGGAGATGGGTTCCAAAGTGAACTTAGTTGATTGTAGAGGCTTTCTGTCGGTGTTTTGATTGAAGAGGGGGCTAAGTGGAGTATTGTTTTGCCAAATACTTACCCGAATTTTTTCAATTTTGTTGATGAAGAAATCCGATAGTTCATTACAGAACTCTTGGGTGTCTGAAGTGGGGACTTCAAGACATCCCGGATTCATGGTCTGGGTGACCATCCTGAAGAGTTCGCGTGGGCGATTCATTGCGCTGTTAATCACCATGGAAAAGTGAAGTTTTTTGGCTTTGAAAATTTCCTTGTGATATTGTGTTGTTACTGCTTTGTAGAAGTTGAGGCGGTCTTCTGAAGGACTTCTTTTCCAGGCAGCTTCCGCCCTTCTGCGCTCTTGCTTCAATAGCGACAGCTGGTTATTGAACCAGCTGGACTTTTTTGCCCGGCTGCGGACTTTGCGCTTTGGTGCTGCTAAGTCGGCTGACTGTAGCAGAGCTGCATTTATGGCATCCAGTGTATCTGAGGCTGCTAGCTGAGGAGGAATACCCTCAATTCGGTTTCCCAGGGTGGATCTGAAAAGTTCCGAGTGGAGCCTTTTCTGAGATCTAGCCCAGTGTATTGTCACCGGCTTGGGTACCTTCATAGCTAGTGGAATTCTGGGAATTATGAAGCTAATTGCATGGTGGTCTGTCCATGGCAAAGGTTCATTGCCCACAATGTTTATTTTCAGATTTTCTCTGAAAATAAGGTCGAGTGTGTGACCTGAAGCATGCGTGGGTCCGCATATGAGTTGCTGGAGTCCTATCCCTTCCAGGTGGTCGATGCAGGCCTCCGCGATGGGATCCTGTGAGGAGTTGGCCCACAGATTGAAATCCCCGAGCAGCAAAAGATGATTGCTGTTAAGGGCGTAAGTGGATAAGAACTCAGTTAATGCTGGTAGCAACTGCGATTTGGGCCCAGGGGGCCTATAGCAGAGGAGAATGTGAACGGTCTCCTGGGAGTGAGCTTGAAGTTGAAGCGTAAGGGTTTCCATAAAAGGTAGAGGATTTTGAAGGACCGGTTTAGTGATTGCAATATGAGACTTATGAATCACCGCCAGGCCTCCTCCTCTTTGCCCTATTCTATTTTCCGTTAAGATGCGGTAGTTTGCTGGTACCAGTTCTCCGAGAATGGTGTTGCAGTCGTCTGACAGCCAACTTTCTGTAATAAAGAGGCAGTCTAGATCGTTTTGTAGTAAGAAATCATGGATTTCTGATCGGTGTTTAACTGCCGATCTAGTGTTAAGCAACGCACATGATATGTGCTTGAGCTCTGTTGAATGGTTGAAATTTTTGATGATCGATCGACGATCGAATCTCAAAAGTTGATCTGATTTTAAGGCTTTTGTGGTGACGGCAGGTAATATTGTTGCGAATTGTCTCAGACCCCAAATGGTTTCTGCAGAGTATCGCAATTTAACCATTGTTGCCAGTCACCGTGGGCGGGAGTGCGGGTGTTGGGTGAGAGAGGATTCGCAGAATCCTTGCTCAAGGGAATTATTTTTGGTCCAGAGGAAGGCAAAAAAACCCTGGGCAAGCTGGCCAATGTGCTGCGGCAGGGAAAAAAATTCCTTCCTGATCCCTGAAGGCGATCGGATCAAACCCTGGATCAAAAGACTGACGGCTATGGAGGGGAAAAAGGGGAGGGGGATGCTGGGTGTCACTGCTGCTGGGGTGTACCAAAAAATGCCCGCCAGGCAAAGCACAGGACCCAGGCTGGGGGGGGCTGTCAGCTTGGTAAAAACAGTAATTTACCGATGAGGTTGCTGAACAGGGGGACCTCTGGGGGTGTGGGGGTGAAAATCCAGAGCGATCTGCGCTTTTGGAAGTTAATGCAGGGAGAAACGGACGGCGCGCCGGTAGGCCGCGGCTGAAGCCGCGGACTTTCCTAAGGTGCGGCGGCCGCGAAAGGGAGCAGGCTGGCGCGGGCGTGTAGGAACGCCGAAAAACGCCGAAAATACACCCGGGGGGGTGACTTGGGACCACCACAAACGAGGGTGGCCGTGCGGGCGGTGATGCCGGCGAAAGATAGGGCAGAGAGCCGCAGTGTGGGGTCTGTGTGACGGCTGCCCTGATAAGGACGGCCGTCAGTGGTTCCCCAGGATGTCAGGCCCTGAGAGGCAGGGTCTTACCTGCGGAAGAAAGAGGAGTCCACGAGGAGAGAGAGGTGCTGGTTCCTGGTTCCAGGGAGCTGTTTCTTGTTGTAGCGCCGGTATGGAGAGTCTGCCTAGCATCTGACTGCCAGGTCTGGGTGAGAGCAGGCTCGTAAGCGGAAGGTCCGAAGCGCCCTACTCCACCGCTGACACTGACTGACTGACTGACTGATTGAGAGTCCTTCAACCCAGAAGGCTGAGATCATACTGTTAGTGTTGGGCATCATGATCCAACCCCTGAATAGGGTGTCACTAGGGAGCCCTGCACTCACGGGGGTTCATTTACCAAAACTGGAGAGTGCAAAATTTGGTACAGCTCTGCATAGAAACCAATCAGCTTCCAGATATTTTTTTTAAGTTTTATTGAATAAGCTGAAGTTAGAAGCTGATTGCCCATCATGCACAGCTGCAGAAGATTTAGCATTCCCCAGTTTTAGTAAATTAACCCCACTGTGTCATCACTCTCTACATCAAGAACCACTCACAGCTGTGACAAAATCCAAAGAGAAAAAAGAACCAGCACATAACATGACCGGCCAGGAGACATCTGGAAAAAAATAAAGCTGCAGTATGGCCAAAATGGATTTTTGACCATTTGCACAGTAAAAACATGTTTTAAAATGTATCTTTTTGGTTGTAAGCATACAGATTAATAAAGGAAAGTATGGTAAGACAGCAGGGCAGCATTATTATTAATGTGAGTTACCCACATCCGAATGAGGAGACACATCGTATGCTGAGCAGCCAAATGAGGATTGTTTGTTTGCTGATATTAATCGGTGGATTCGTGAGTGTGACCTATCTCAAGCTTGTCAAAATTGTTTCCATATGGTTGTGTGTTATCTTCACAATGAGGATTTCTCTTTTTGTCTCTCTGTTTTTTACATGAGCTGCACACCTGTGGAAGATCTGATACTCACATGTGAAGCAAATCAGCTTGGAGTCTGTAGAATTTGATCACCCCATACTTATCTTTCAAGCCAGTACACAGCACTTGCACTCAGGAGGTGTATTGTAGTTGCATGCTCAGTAGCATGCATTTGGACTAATTATTTTTATACACATGTACTGAATTTGAATCACCTATGGTTTGTGGTTCCGGTTCACATCACAGAAGTTAATACTCAGCGCATATTATTATTATTGATTTCGTTTTTTGTTTGACTAACATAACATATGCTGCGTTTATTATTTAGGAATTTTTTTGATGTCACATATAATTAAGTATTTAGTAGCGCTGTAGTAAAATTTTTTCATTATTATTAATGTAATATCCTGTTACAGTAGAAGCTACAAGTAACAAATATATAATAAAATATGATTCAAATGTGCATTGTATAATGAATACAAAATCTTATAATTTATTACTAAATGATAATTACCACTTGAAGACCAGGCATTTTCTGGCACCTTTTGTATACATGTGAAATCAGTTTTTCAAAATTTTCAAAAAACACAATACATACCTTTTATGTCATTTTATAACTCCTAAAATATAAAAGATGATGTCACGCCGAGTAAATCGATACCAAACATGTCCCGCTTTAAAATTGTGCACCCCTGCGTGGTGGCGAAAAACTACGTACATTTTACTATCCATAGGTGATGATTTAAATGCCTTTACAGGTTACCACTTTATATCTACAGAGTAGATCTAGTGCTAGAATTACTGCCCATGATCTGACGTTCGTTGTGTTACCTCATATGTGTGGAACAAATGCTTTTTGTGTGTGTGTGTGCAAGACCAACACACTAGCACAAAGGAGAAAGGGGAACTTTACTTTTTTTATTATTACTTTTTTTTTTATTCTTACACTGTTGCGTTCATTTTTTTTAATCACTTTTATTGCTGTCACAAGGAATGTAAACATCCTTGTGACAGCGATAGGCATGTAACATGCACTCTTTATGGAGGGATCTGGGGTCAATAAGAATCCAAATCCCTCTGTTGCACTTGAAAGCATTCAAAACACCAAGATCTGCGTTTTTGAATACTTTTGATTTTCAAAAAATAGTTCTGATGACAGCCAGGTGGAAGTGATGTAATGTCACCGCTTCCGGGTTACCATAGCGGAGACCCGATTAAAGCCAAATGCGGCTTTGTATGGGTTTCCAGCCAGCTGGCGGACATGCCGGCTGGTAGCTTGGGTCTCCCGGTGAGACGTGGAGCCTGAAAGAGCCAAAGAAGGAGGCAGGGCGGGGGGACGTCCCAGCACGCTGATTGTTATAGCAACCGAGTGGCTACTTAGCCACTCCTGTTGCCATTACAAGAGAGCCAACCATTGGCTCTAAAAAATTGTACCAAGGTGATGCCTGCAGCTACAGGCATCATGCCAGTACAGCCACTTGCAGTCAAATGATGTACCAGGTAAGTGATTTAGCAGCAAGTTTTTAATGCATAAACAAAGTGTATCAAAAGACGAAATGAAAAAGAATATTAAAAATAAATAAATAAAATGGGATATATTAGATATATATAAAAATAAATTATGGAAAAAAAAGAGAGGCATAAGATAGAAACGTACATGGAAAAAGAAAAAAGAAAGAAAATTTGAAAGTTGGTGGATAAGAATACATGTAAGGAAAGGGTGTAAATAAAGGGAGGAAATAATTAGATAACTAAAATTAAGTAAGAAAGTGCAACATTTTAGGTGAAGTTGCAAATTCCATCCATGTGTACCATAATTCGTAAAAAGAAACATAGTTCTCATTAGTCATGGCAATGCATTCCTCCATTCTCATGAGATGGTTCAGTACAGTGACCCAATCTCTAATAGAAGGGAGTTTAGAGGTTTTACAATATCTAGGTATCAGAGTTCTTTCTACCAGCAGGATAAAAATAATAATAATAATATTTTTGATAGACCCTGGGATCATGGAGAGAATAGGCTACTTCAGGAAATTCTGGCTATTGTTCAGTTTTAACTATGGGGTTGATTTACCAAAACTAGAAAGTACAAAATCTTGTGCAGCTCTGCATGGCAGCCAATCAGCTTCTAATTCCAGCTTGTTCAATTAAGCTTTGACAATAAAACCTGGAAGCTGTTTGGTTTCAATACAGAGCTGCACCAGATCTTGCACTCTCCAATTTTAGTAAATCAACCCCTATAAGGTTCATTCTTACAAAATTAGCAAATCATAGGGCATGACCGGGGCATATCTGCCGCAAGGTAAACAAGGCATTTGCCCTTGTCGACATTTTTCAGGCAGGCAGCATCGCCGCCAGGTGACCGCACTATAGCCGAATGAAGGCTAGAGAATGGTCGTCGAGTTCTGAGAGGTTGCCTGTTGATGCCCTCCCAGAACTGCTCCCCCCCACGCTAAGGCGCGCACGTGACACAATCTGTAATTGCTGTGTCCTTCAGCCGAACACAAATCGGGGTAAAGAGACAATCACAGCGGCTCTTTACCACGTGATCAGCTGTGTCCAATCACAGCTGATCACGCTCTAAACACACTTGCCAGATATCGGCAGAGAGTCGTAACCAGCAAGTGTAAAAGGGGACCTCTGCACTGATAATCAGTGCAGCACCAACAGTGCTGGCTATCAGTGCCAATCAGTGCTGCCAATCGGTGCCTCCTCATCAGTGCCCCCTATCAGTGCTACCATATTATTATTAGTATTCAACGGCTGGGGTGGGAAGGGCACTCGTTTTTATTCTTGTCTAGGGCAGCACAAAACCAAAAATACACCACTGGGCATGGGCACCATATATGTAGGTGCATACAAAATAAGTTAGTTTTAGGAATGTGTGCCCCACATTATTGTTACATGTCTTACTGTTACTCAGGCAACACTCTCCTGTCAGGTTCAAACATCTTGTGCTGACACTTGTAGTTCTGGTTCCAGTGCACTGATCATTGTGGTCACCAGCATCTTCTCTATTTATTAAAGCCTTGCATCCTTGCAAGTCCTTCAAGGTGTTCTGTGATTAGAGGAGTAGGGAATGTGGTGTTCATCTGCACCTCCTCCAATCACAGAATGCCTTGCATTCATTGAAATAAACTCAAAGCATTTTAAGAATGAAGGCGGTGATGAGCAAGTGACTCCCTGTGACATCTGTACTACAAGTCTAAGCACTTGACGATCGACACAGATAGGAGACTGCTGCCTGAGTAAAAGTAACATATATAACAAACGCTGCAGCAGCCAGAGTTGGAGCACACGTTATTGGAGCAAACATTATTTTACTGCGCAAATGGCAAAGCATTTTTAACCATACTTCAGCTTTAAGAATTAAAGTTAAAAAAAAATTTAAATACACACAGTGGTCCCAAAGTGGGGATGGGGAGACTGCAGTTGGTCTTGATTCATTATGTTAATTTATAAAACAATTTGTGTTGTCATATTTAATATTTCTTTCACTTTTATTATTCTTTCACTTCAGATGAAACAAATACGAGATGGAACATGCTATGTGTCCTCAGCAACAAAAGATACTTAGAGAAACATTGCTAATACCGCAAAAGCACCCAACCCAATAGATCCGCTGCGGCTCGCCATTAATAAAAAGGATAAAATCTAAGAAAGGTTATTTATTTCCTTTAGTGCTGAAACTAACCATTCTGTGCCTTAGTGTTCTGCTCCACAATAGCATGACTGGGCCCTATTCCCTCTGAACAGATAAACAATGAGGCCCAATAATGATCAGCAGGTGACTTTCAAAACACAAGCCGTGCCGCGACAACGCAATTTATTACCACCACCGATGACCGTCATTACTCACTGCTAGCCACACGCCGGGCTGAAATAAGAGCTGCTGTAGTTTACAAATATCTCATTAACAATGTCATTAATACAAACTACTCACTCCAGCGCAATTATCTGTGGTGGACGAAGAACGAGTCCTTTCTTCCAGGAAAATGATGCTTTCTCTGTACACAAGTCTGATTTCAAAGACTATTTGAGACCCATAAAACATCATATGCAACATCAGCTTTGAGTTGTCCCACGCTAAAATGCAATGCGCTCAGCTTAGCACTTTTCATACGCACATACTGCATTTTCACAAATTGTATTTTTCTTCTTTAATAAGCCAATTAGCATAAATTAACGCAGATAGTTTCATCTTCTAATTGCCGTGATTATATCACCATATAGAATAAAATGGTGGTCATTGCAATATGTTATGTCACATGGTATTTGCGCAGCGATTTATTTAAACACAATTTTTGGGGTAAAATGCACCTTAATGAATTTTAATGCAAACAAAACAATATTTAACCTAATTTGTTTGTAAAATATAAAAAAAGATGTAGGCTGAGCAAATAGATACTGAACATGTCATGCTTTAAAAAATTGTGCACACTTATGGATTGGCGCCAAACTACGGTAGGTAAAAATCTCCATAGGTGACTCTTTAAAATGTGTACAGGTTACCAGTTTAGAGTTACACAGGAGGTTTAGAATTATTAGTCTTGCTATAACGTCTAATGTCTAATCTATAATTTGATGCCTTTTGGAGATTTTTCCATCTTTCCTTGGCTTCGTTATGCACATTAATACAAATTTTTACCTGGGGTGCCCAAACTTTCAACCCCCACTGTATATATATATATATATATATATATATATATATATATATATATATATGTAGCGCTGACATTCTTGTATATTGATGTGTGTTTGCATACTTTAATACAACGTCTATGGACATTGCTATGTTTAAGTATTTGGAGCCATCTAGTGACCAAATACTGGTAATGAAGAGAGATGTTTTGTTTAGTATTTTGGTTGCCTTGGAGACGAGGAGAGACCCAAATACTGGTAATGCAGAGAGATGTTTTGGTTGAGAGTTTTGGTTGCCTTGGAGACGAGGGGAGACAGGAGTGTAAACAAAAGGCTTCTGGAGGCTGATGCCGAGCTGCTGGGGAGCGAAAGGCTGAGCTCAGAGAGCCGGAGGACAGTGGCCGGATTGCAGAGACCGAGAGACACTCATCCGAGCATCAGAGAACCGGATCCATCCAGCGAAGCTGAACAGAGCCGACGGAGAAGCAAGTTGCAGTCACAGGACCCTGAACAAAAGTTACTACCCGGAGCTCCGATCCAGTGGGTGAGCGGGTCACGACCCACAGTTTGCTAAGTTTACACACAGTTAGACTCATATACAGGCCTCACTGGGATTTATAGTTCCACAGAGGAGCAGAGGAACTGAAACTGAGAAGGCTTGAGGCCTATCTAATTTGACATTTCAAGCGATTTTAAAATAGTTGTTGCAGTTACACCAGGAGCATTTTCACTTCAATTTGACTCATCAAAACTGTGGATTACAAATCACTTTAGCTAGCGAAGAAAAGAAGATCCAAGACCAAGTACTTTAAGTGAGATCTCACGCATAGCTAATAAAGTAGGGGGAGCTCCCAGGTATAAAATGTTTATGTATACTGTTTTCAAATAGCTTATGTTTAAATCAATTGTGCTGTCGTCTTACGTTGGGATGACAGCACAATTACTGTAATCACTTATTTGCATATTTCACAGTAAAATATATCTCTGGTTAAGTATCCAGTTGTTGTGGCGTACTGTTTTTCTTACTCCAAATGCAGTCAGTGGATCCTGGGGTTATAATACAGGTAATTTGTATTGTCTTACATTGTATTGTATTGCATTGCATCACAGCTGTGCCAAGGGGATTGAGCCAAGTTAGTGGGGTTTATTAGTAGAGTGCAGGCCCAAATTAAACCAGCAGCTCCTTCGGGGGTCAGTGCTACACGTGGGGGCTCGTCCGGGATTCCTGTCACTCTACAAGCAAGCCCGCCCCTTCACGCTATCATGGACCCCATCAAAGTAGTCCAATGGTGCGAAGCAGAAGGGACACTCTCAGAAGCGAGCGTGGTCATTAAACTTCCAGGGAGCGACTGGGGAAAGAAACAAATTAAAGAGGTGGTACAAGCATTGTCCCCGGACAGAAAGGCTTACGTGGTCACAGTGAAACCCGATCCTGGGACCGACTGCACCTATGCACTGATAGAGTGGGAACGGGATGTCCCTGAAAACTTCCACGGTGCCAGTATAAAATTGTCCGAAAAGACAGAGTTCCACCTGACACACCCCAGCAAACATGAAGGGCGCTCTCCCAGTCAAAAGCAGTTAGAACCTTTAGACAGGAAAGCAGAGGCTTCTGTTAAATCACTGGCAGAACGACAGCTGGCTGATCTGAAGCGACAGTACTGTAACATACAGGAGAGGTTTCAGGAGACCTCCAGTATGATAGCTGAACGCATTAATGGGTTACGTGTCGTTTTGGAGGACCAGAAAGATGGCCAGATAACGCCCAACACTGGGAAGGTACTGAAGAAACGCACCCAGGGCCGCTTGCAGGAAGTAACCATCCGGAAGGATTTCCACATTGACGGCCAGATAGGAGAAAGAGGGCAGAAGGACAAACTGTCCTACACCAGCCTCCTACACCAAATAGAGTTGGGGCTACAGAAAGGATATCTGGAATCGGAAATTAGAGAGGCTGTAATCCATGCCATCAGCCCAGGTTCAAGTGTTAGGGGCATGTTGGAGAGGAAGAGTGGATTGACCTTGAACCAGCTAAAGAGGATACTGAAAAGCTATTATGAGGAGGAAGATGTCACTGAGCTGTTTCATCGACTGATAAATATGACACAGGATAATAGAGAGACTCCTCAGAACTTCCTATTTCGGGCCATTGAGCTCAAGGACCGCCTGCTGTTCACATCAAAGGAAGAAGGAAATGGAGAGCATTTTGGAGCCGAGCTAGTTAAGAGGAAATTTAGGAGATCTGTGACTACGGGATTGAGGAGTGACTATATAAAGCTACAACTGAAGCAGTATTTGGAAGATCCCTCAACTCCGGATGAGGTCCTCATTGAGAAAGTGAATGAAGCGGATAAAATGGAGATTGAGAGGGACCAAAAACAGGGGAAACTTCAACCTCCTAGCACAACAAGTGCTAAAATACAGCAGATAGGTGTCCCCTCAGACACTCAGGAACTTAATGTATTGGCAACAAGCGTTGAACAGGGATCATGGCTTTCACCTATTCACCACCTACCTGTAGGTCAGACTGAACTGGAGAAGCTGTTCGAAACACAGAAAGAAATACTGGAGATGATGACCATGTTGATGATTCGTCTGGTGAAACCCCAGACAGAAGAAGTCCTGCCACTCAAGGCTCCAGAGACTCCTACCATTAATCACCCTATGAAACAAACACAGAGAGTCTGCTTCAAATGTGGAGGAGTAGGACATCTCAGGCGAGTGTGCCCAAGCCCAGTAACTGAAACAAAATCCAAACAACTGGGGGAAAAACTTCAGAGGGCCCCAGTGAAGGAGTCAACTGGGCGCCCGGTTGCAATAGCGAACTCCACACCGACTCATATACCCCTGACCACTGAGGTCACCAACAAGCCAGGAGGGAAAAGAGAGAGACCCCCAAAACCAAAGGCGAAGGTACAAGCCACCAGGCAGGTCAAAGGTACTGCAATCAGTGGATTTCCCCCCAAGCTAGTGGGACCCTCCCCAATTGTTCCCATCCAAGTAGAGGAGATTTATACGAAAGCCCTGCTGGACACTGGAGCCCAAGTAACCTTGCTCTACAGGGATTTCTATGACAGACATCTCAAGCACCTGCCGTTACAGAAATTGGAGGAACTAGAGATATGGGGATTAGGCACCCAGAACTTCCCATATGATGGTTACCTGCCGGTCAGACTCACCTTCGACCCAAGTACAGCAGGAGAGGCTGAGACTTTCGACACCTTGGCCATAGTGTGCCCTCGTCCCCCAGGGGCTGACAAAAATTCCCTCATCATTGGGACGAACACTGACTTGGTGAGGAGGCTACTTGCACCGCTTGTGCTGCAGAAGGGGACCCTCCCCACTAAAATACATCCAATGTTGGCCCAGACATACCGAGACCTTAGACAGGAGGAAGAGGCTCCTGAAGAGGGAGTGGGAAAAATCTGGCTCCTGGATAGGGAAAAGAGGTTAGTCCAGCCAGGTGAAGTAGTCTGCCTGAGAGCCTCCGTCAAGTTAAGCTGGAAAAAAACAGGTCCTTTCATTGTCCTTGAAAATACAAACCAGGAAGAAAAAAAGGGGTTAGAACTTATCCCTGAAGTATTGCCCACCAGGGCATTGAAGAGGACTCACGGCAAAGTTCCAGTCAGTGTCCGCAGCACAGCAGCTGTGCCAGTTAGGGTGCCAGCCAGACTACTGTTAGGACAGGTCAGCCCAGCAACTCCAGTCGCAGCATGTGGTTCGACGGAAGGACCAGCAGCAGAAATCCCTGTAGAAGAATTCTGCCCAAAGAATACGCCTCTTACTCCTGCATGGAGAGAAAGAGCTAAAGCCCAACTTCTGAGATGGAGGGCAGCTTTCTCAAAAAGTGAATTTGATGTGGGTTTGGCAAAGAGTGCCACCCACCGAATTCGACTGGAGGAAGACAAGCCGTTTCGTGAAAGGGTTAGGCGAATCCCATTGGGAGATCTGGAAGATTTGAGGGAACAACTGGCTGAACTCAAGAGGACTGGCATTATCCGGGAGTCCAGGAGTCCTTATGCCTCCCCAATAGTGGTGGTCAGGAAGAAGAACGGGTCCCTACGCCTATGTATCGATTACAGGACCCTGAACCGGAGGACCATTCCTGACCAGTACACCACACCTCGGATAGAGGATGCTCTGCAGAGCCTGTCGGGAGCAAAGTGGTTCAGTGTGCTGGACTTAAAGAGTGGGTATTATCAGATCCCCATGTGCCCTGAAGACAAAGAGAAGACCGCTTTTATCACCCCAGTCGGATTCTTTGAGTTCAACCGAATGCCGCAAGGCCTGTCTGGGGCCCCAGCAACGTTCCAGAGGTTGATGGAAAAAACAGTGGGTGACATGAACCTACTTGAAGTACTAGTTTACCTGGATGACGTCATAGTATTTGGAAGAACGTTGGAAGAGCACGAAGAACGCCTGGAGAAGGTCCTGAAGAGACTTCATGATGAAGGTCTGAAGCTCTCTATGGAAAAATGCCAGTTCTACCAGCCCTCAGTGAATTACCTGGGACACATTGTGTCTGAAGAGGGAGTGGCAACCGATCCCAAGAAGTTAGAAGCTGTCACTTCTTGGCCAAGGCCCACCAACGTGACTGAACTCAGGTCATTCTTAGGCTTCTGTTCGTACTACAGAAGGTTCGTGGAGGGGTTCGCTAAAATAGCCCACCCACTCACTGAGCTCCTGAAGAAACAGGAAGAAGTTAGTGTAAGCCCAGATCAGTCAAGGAAGCCAAAAGAAGGGCCCAGAAGGAAGAAAGAGTCCATCCAGGACCAGTGGACTCCAGGATGTGAGGAAGCCTTCAGACAATTGAAGTGGAGCCTTACCACTGCTCCGGTTTTGGCCTATGCAGACCCTGCCAAACCATACGAGTTGCATGTGGATGCCAGCCATGACGGACTGGGAGGAGTGCTCTATCAAGAGCATGAAGGGCATCTGCAGCCGATCGCCTATGTGAGCAGAAGTTTGATTCCTGCCGAAAGAAACTATCCGACTCACAAGCTTGAATTTCTGGCTCTGAAGTGGGCAGTGGTAGACAAGTTGAAGGATTACCTTTATGGGGCTGAATTCGTGGTAAAGACGGACAACAACCCCCTCACATACCTGCTCACCACTGCAAAGCTGGACGCCACCGGTCACAGGTGGCTAGCTGCTCTCTCTGCATTTACCTTCAGCCTGAAGTACAGACCAGGGGTTGGTAATCGAGATGCGGATGCTCTATCAAGAAGGCCTCATGACCCCCGAAATCCATCAGAAGACTGGACTCAACTTACTCCAGAGGGGGTAAGAGCCCTTTGTGAAGGGACAAGTCTACATGGTAGAGGTGGGGCCAGAGCTGAAGAAGTGGGAGTATCCTCAGCGGGAGTACCCAGGTGCTATTGCAACGTCTCCCAGGTTGTACAAGAGGGTCTCCCCAAGCTATCCAGAAAGGATCTCAGGAGAGATCAGGAGGAAGATCCACTGTGTGGGCTGGTGCTGAAGGCATTGGAACATCAACAGTCTGATGTGCTGCAGAAGAGCCCCAAGAAGGAAGCCCGGCTGATACTGAAAGAATGGGATCGGTTGCAGTTGCAACAAGGGGTGGTCTACCGAAGGGGCCCCTCTGATGATCCAGAAGCAAAGTGGCAGCTGCTCCTGCCGGAAAAGCACAGAGAGAGGGTACTGATTGCTTTACACGATCATCATGGTCATTTGGGAGCCGAGAGGACTTTCCAACTAGTAAGGGACAGGTTCTACTGGCCTCACATGAGGAAAGAAGTGGAGAGTTACTGTCATTCCTGCCTCAGGTGTATACAACGAAAGACATTGCCCCAGAGGGCTGCCCCAATGGGCCATTTGGAGAGCCAGGGACCAATGGACCTGGTCTGCATAGACTTTCTTTGTTTGGAATCCGATCTGAGTGGGCAGGGGGACATCTTGGTGGTAACAGATCACTTTACCCGTTATGCCCAAGCATTTCCTACTAGAGACCAGCAAGCAACCACAGTAGCAAAGACTCTCGTGGAAAAGTTCTTTGTCCATTATGGCTTACCTCAACGGATACATTCGGACCAAGGAAGGGACCTTGAGAGCAAATTAATAAAAAGACTGTTGGATCTACTAGGCATACAAAAGTCCAGGACTACTCCTTATCACCCACAAGGGGACCCTCAACCGGAAAGGTTCAACAGGACTCTCCTGAATATGTTGGGGACGTTGACTGCGGAACAGAAACCCCATTGGAGTAAACACATTACTGCACTGGTTCATGCCTACAACAGTACCAAAAGTGACGCCACTGGGTATTCACCTTACAGATTGATGTTCGGCCGTGAAGCCCGATTACCAGTCGACCTGGCTTTTGGTTCCTCCTTGGATCACACATCAGAGACCTCCCATAGAGGGTATGTGGATAGGCTGCGAAGGAGCCTGAAGATAGCTTACGAGCAGGCTCAAGCCACCTCGAACTCCAGAGTCAACAGGAACAAGAGAAACTTTGACCTGAAAGTAAGAGTTCAGGATCTTCAACCAGGTGACCGGGTTTTGCTGAGGAATCTAGGCATCCCAGGCAAGCATAAGTTGGCTGATCGTTGGAGATCACAGCCTTATGTTGTGTGTAGGAAGCTTCCAGGGCTCCCAGTGTATGAAATCAAGCCAGAAGGAAACACTGGGCCAATAAAAACCTGGCATCGGAATCACCTTTTACCTCTCACTGAGGCAGTCAGGATAAGCACAGAGGAGGAATTCCCATCCACATCCACCGATGTGTGTAGGCCAATAACCAGATCTCAGCCTGCACCCTCTACAGATGAAGATGAGGAAGTGGAGATGAGTTGGCTGTGGCCTCCGGAAACTTCAGAAACAGATGCTGATATCTCTTCAGAAGTAGAGGAGGATAATAACGGAACTCTCAGGGCAGAGGCCCCAGAATTTGTGCCGGCAACTCATCTTGCAGAAGAGCCCAGTACTCTTATTTACTCTCCATTTTTAGTCACTGAGAGGAGGGATGACGACATTTGTCAAAAAGGAATGGATACCCCGAAAGTGCAAAGAGAGACATTCGCCCACCACGCAGACTGACTTATGATACATTGGGCGAATGCTCTGAAGCATCTCAGTTTGTCAGCAAAAGAAACCTTGAACTGTCTGGTCCCTCTACTTTTGATTCAGTAAGGGACAACCCCACCTCACCCCTTGGCACATCTGTACCAAACACAATAGTATCAGCTGTGAGTGCACAGGATAGCTCCCCATCATATGACAATTGGTGGGAAGCTCCTCTGTCTGTATTGTATAACCGTATAGAGGCTAAAATGCAGAATAGAGTTAGCACTTTGAACCTCTTTGGAGGACCAAAGAGATAAAGTAGGGGGAGTGTGTAGCGCTGACATTCTTGTATATTGATGTGTGTTTGCATACTTTAATACAACGTCTATGGACATTGCTATGTTTAAGTATTTGGAGCCATCTAGTGACCAAATACTGGTAATGAAGAGAGATGTTTTGTTTAGTATTTTGGTTGCCTTGGAGACGAGGAGAGACCCAAATACTGGTAATGCAGAGAGATGTTTTGGTTGAGAGTTTTGGTTGCCTTGGAGACGAGGGGAGACAGGAGTGTAAACAAAAGGCTTCTGGAGGCTGATGCCGAGCTGCTGGGGAGCGAAAGGCTGAGCTCAGAGAGCCGGAGGACAGTGGCCGGATTGCAGAGACCGAGAGACACTCATCCGAGCATCAGAGAACCGGATCCATCCAGCGAAGCTGAACAGAGCCGACGGAGAAGCAAGTTGCAGTCACAGGACCCTGAACAAAAGTTACTACCCGGAGCTCCGATCCAGTGGGTGAGCGGGTCACGACCCACAGTTTGCTAAGTTTACACACAGTTAGACTCATATACAGGCCTCACTGGGATTTATAGTTCCACAGAGGAGCAGAGGAACTGAAACTGAGAAGGCTTGAGGCCTATCTAATTTGACATTTCAAGCGATTTTAAAATAGTTGTTGCAGTTACACCAGGAGCATTTTCACTTCAATTTGACTCATCAAAACTGTGGATTACAAATCACTTTAGCTAGCGAAGAAAAGAAGATCCAAGACCAAGTACTTTAAGTGAGATCTCACGCATAGCTAATAAAGTAGGGGGAGCTCCCAGGTATAAAATGTTTATGTATACTGTTTTCAAATAGCTTATGTTTAAATCAATTGTGCTGTCGTCTTACGTTGGGATGACAGCACAATTACTGTAATCACTTATTTGCATATTTCACAGTAAAATATATCTCTGGTTAAGTATCCAGTTGTTGTGGCGTACTGTTTTTCTCACTCCAAATGCAGTCAGTGGATCCTGGGGTTATAATACAGGTATTTTGTATTGTCTTACATTGTATTGTATTGCATTGCATCACAGCTGTGCCAAGGGGATTGAGCCAAGTTAGTGGGGTTTATTAGTAGAGTGCAGGCCCAAATTAAACCAGCAGCTCCTTCGGGGGTCAGTGCTACATATATATATATCTCTATCTGCCAGCCATAGGAGATAAAACACACTTACCTGTCCTCAAGGCATCCTCAATGGAGTCAAAGCCCTCCACTCCCTTCACTTGATGCCTGGGCAACCACCTGCTCAGGCAACCACCTGCTCATCAGGAGTGAGCCTCACAGTAGTTGCTGGTCCCCCTCCAGTGCCCCTGGCATGAGTGCTGATCTTGGCCAGCTTACCTCTGACCAGGCGACACAGGTCGTTGATTTTTTTTTGTATGTCATTGGAGGTCCTGACCTTGTATCCTAAGGCTTTGACATCTGCCGCAATCTGCACCAGGATCTCCGTCTTCCCGGCCTTTGTGGTGTTGGCACACTCTGCACCATGGAGGTACACATCAAACTGGGACATGGCCCTGATGATCACCTCCTTCTCCTCCTTGGAAAAGTTCAGCTTCCTCCTCTTCTCTGAACCTGGAGCAGACATGGCTCAAAACACCAGCAAAAAGTACCTTGCTTCAGGGGGGGAAACAAGCGGATGTACTTTTGCGCTCGACGGGCGCATGTCTGGGCGTATTTATGCCCTGGGCGTATCTCAGGGATTACGCCGGGCCTAGTTCTGAGCATGCGCAGAGGGGCGCGGGACATAGTCAGCGTTTGGCCCTTCATTTGCATGGGGTCACGGTTCATTTAAATGGAACACGCCCACTTCCTTCCTACTTAGAATTACAACGGCTTACGCCTATGAATTTACGTCGCGCCGGCGCAACGTTGGATGGAAATGCTCTGAGGATACGGTACTTGCCTCTCTGAGTTGAGCCGGCGTAGCGGAAATGAGATGCGCTACGCCGGCCTATATATGCGCCGATGTATGTGGATCTGGCCCTGTGTGTCTGCCAAGCACATAGTGGACAGGTCTGACAGTTTTTAAGAGACAGATGTCTTGGTGTCCATTATTCTCATCTAAACACCTGCACGTTAAAGGAAGAAACATTTGCTGCGGCAAATCACTTTGCTGCAATTTACATGTGAGACAATAGTTTCCAATCAACCCAAAATGTGATTGTTGATAGAAGATCAATAACATTGAGCGGTTATTCTTGGTATTAATCACAGATGTCATTTCTACTCCCTGTTATGCCTGATGAAGTAAAGGGGAAAGAAAATACATAAATATGGAGCTGCAATTGCTGATTTGGTCTGAGGCCGGGTTCACAATACTGTATTGAGCTGCACAGTACAGCAGTATGCATGCATTGCTGCGCTGCAATGCCATACTTTTTGAAAGACATCCCAACATACAGGACAATGCACCTGTGCTGCAGCACACAACAACACTACTGAGAGTTCAGAGTCAGGTGCAGGTGCAGTTTTGACCACACTGCCAGCCCATTTTAAAGCAAAAGGGCTGTATTGAACACATGTCACGTGAAATAACAATCTGTGACAGAGTAAACCCTGCCTTAAAGGTGTAGCTTTCAAGACTGCCATTCTCATCCTGGCTTTAATACCTAGCAAGTGACTGCCCGGGATTGGGCATATAGCCAGTGAAGGCTGATTATGTCAGAAATTTCATTCTGCACACTTGTTTAATGAGTCTGAAGAAAGGACTGGGATGCACAGCACCAAAACAATGTCAGCTGTCATATTATAATGGAGCAGTGAACAATTCTCGTCTGCTCCAAGCATGTAATGGGGAAACATACAAATACAAGGCAAGGTAGGAACTGATGAGGACCAGGATCACAGCACCTTGATAACCACTGCCGTGGAGACCTCTAATGTAAGTAAATACTACTAGAGCGTTTTGGCAATATAAATGCAGGCGGTTCACTGTCCGGTTAACCCCTTGATGAGGCAGATGGGTTTATCAAAGATTGTGGACTTGGAAGCCTAGCATTGTTATTACTTAAAGCGGAGGTTCACCCTCAAAATGAACTTTCCAGCATCCTTAAAGCGGAAGTAAGCCCATCAATTTAACAGTTTGAAAAAGCAGTTACATTCCTGGCATGCCGGGAATGCTAACTGTCACATTGGTTGTGCTCTCAACCAAACTGTCAAACCATCCAATGGCTGGTGTCATAACTGATCACATGTGCAGCATCATGGCAGTTGAAGATTAAACAGAGGCCAAGATGCACCTTAGCAGCCGTCAATCAACTCCTCTTCGCTTAGAAACGCCCATTCCCCCGCAGGATTCCCCGCTCGGAGCCGGAAAACAAGGGCTCATATAACGATAAGTACAAGTAAAAAAAAAAAAAACAAAACAGCATACTGCAGATGTTAGCAGTATGCTACAGCCAATGTCAAAAAGTATATTTTTGGGTGAACCTCCGCTTTAATCCTGACAGAATAGTATTGGTGGCAATAATGCCTCTCACTCAAATTGTGCGATCACTAGGGCACTTGTAACTATCGCCATTATAACTATCCCGTATGAGGGATCAAATTCCCCAAAGTGTGCCCAGAATAGTCTGGGTTACGTAAAAAGGGGCTACACACCCGCAATGTCAAGTTTGGCTAAAATTTGTAAAATGAAAAGAAAGGAAGGAAACGGGGTAGAAAGAAGAAAAGAGAAAAATCCATCCGGGAGCCTCCCGCCAGTCGATTTAAGAAATATCTCTACTCATTAGGGACCTGCAAGTAGGCAAGCCAAGGGGGACTCTGATTTATCGAATAGGGATTGTTTGTCGCATAGACCACTCACTAGCTGTTATATTTCTATTTTCATAAGTGCAGAGTACCACAAGAAAAAACAGCATTCACTAATTCTAGTGAGATAAGGAGAAATCTTGTTGCTAGGGTTACTGTACTTTGCACTCTTTTAGTGAATAAGCCCATATCATCAAGCAGGTCTTAGTAAAGCAAATATGTAAATAAGCCACTAAAGACAGGGAAAAGGATTCTGGGTAATGTCATTTACTGCAGCGCAGCTGCTACGTGATGTCTGTACAGAGATCTCCTGCAGGGAGCTGAGAATTGTAGAGGTAAATATGACAAAACGTTTTAGCACTAGCAACTCGCACATGAATCCTGATGCTCCCGGAAACAGACGTGTTAAATCCCTATTTTTCCACTTCTTCCCGCAGAGTATACCATTCTTTGGAGAATATTAAACATCTGACAATGAATTTATTGGCAGCAAGAATATCTGAACAGGAACAAGAACGAACGCTGAGCAGTGGCTGAATAAGACAAGGTGTCAAGATCTACACAGAAAATAGAGAAACTTTTTTTCTGACACCCTGTTTGGGGGGGGGGGGGTGACTTTCCCTAGAATAAGGGCACAGTGGCTCAATTGGGAGAATCTGCCAGTACTAGGGTTGTCGGTTCAAATCCCAACCATGCCACTACCTGCCTGGAGTTTGCATGTTCTCCCTGTGCCTGCATGGGTTTCCACCAGGCACAGACATCCAAAGACTAAAGTGGCCCTAGTATAGGTGAATGTGAGTTACATAGTAGGCGAGGTTGAAAAAAGACACAAGTCCAACCTATTTGTGTGATTATATGTCAGTATTACATTGTATATCCCTGTATGTTGTGGTCATTCAGGCGCTTATCTAATAGTTTTTTGAAACTATCGATGCTCCCCGCTGAGACCACTGCCTGTGGAAGGGAATTCCACATCCTTGCTGCTCCTACAGTAAAGAACCCTCTACGTAGTTTAAGGTTAAACCTCTTTACTTCTAATTTTAAAGAGTGGCCACGTGTCTTGTTAAACTCCCTTCCGCAAAAAAAGTTTTATCCCTATTGTGGGGTCACCAGTACGGTATTTGTCAATTGAAATCATATCCCCTCTCAAGCGTCTCTTCTCCAGAGAGAATAAGTTCAGTGCACACAACCATTCTTCATAAATAATGTCCTCCAGACCCTTTATTAGCTTTGTTGCCCTTCTTTGTACTTGCTCCATTTCCAGTACATTCTTCCTGAGGACCAGAATCTTGTAGAGCGGGAGAATTATCATTTTATCTGTGGAGTTGATCCCCTTTTTAATGCATGCCAATATTCTGTTTGCTTTGTTAGCAGCAGCTCGGCATTGCATGCCATTGTTAGGGACCGGAGATTGTAAGCTCCTTGAGGGCAGGGACTGATGTGAATGTATATATGTAATGTAAATATGTAATGCGCTGTGTAAATTGACAGCACCGTGGGGGTGTGTCCAAGATGGCGCTGGGAGCGGACGTGTAGTGGCCGAGCTCCCGCTCTAAACTCCCTTCCTACCTTGATCCTTGTGTGGAAACCGCGCTGATTCCCTGACCCTTCTTGCTCTGTCTCCCGGGGAATGCGCCGGAACAACAACGGTTATCAGAAATGCCGCCGATGAGGCCACTCCGCCGAAGCCCGGGTCTAAACCTCCTGCCTCGACCTGCCACATGGCGGCTCAGACGGACTCCCAGCAGGATGGCGCGATCCTGGCACGGTCCCCGGCATTCAAGGCCCTCATGGCGGCGATCACCACCTGCCAATCCACCCTCACGTTAAAGATCGATCACGTGCAGGCAGAAACGGCTCTCTGCCGGGACCTGGACACATTCAGAGACCGCGTGTCGGAAGTGGAGAAACGGGTCTCAGATTTGGAGGACACCCGGAGGGATCATCACACAGACCTCCAGTCCCTGAAGGCCAGGGTTAAGGTTCTCGAGCACAGGGTGGAGGACGCCGAGAACCGGAACCGCCGCAACAATCTGCGGGTGCTGGGACTCCTGGAGGGGGCGGAGGGTACAGACCTGGTCGCCTTTATGGAGCAGACGCTTCCCATCCTGCTACCCGGGGCCCGATTCTCCCCCCACTTTTCGATCGAGAGGGCCCACCGTATCCCGACGACCAGGGACCCAATAGGGGCGCCTCCGCGCACTTTCATTTTTAAACTTCTCTACTACCGAGACAGAGATACCGTCCTCCGTGCAGCCCGCCTTCAAGGGGAGCTAAAGTTCCAAAATGCCAGGCTACTGATCTTCGGGTAGCCCTGTTGGCGCCCCGTTACAATTGTATGTTACATGACAGTACTGCTTATAATTTTTTTGATTGCATTGATGGTGGGCTGTGGCTCTTCCTCTGGCCGTGTTTCGGGTCTGGGGAACGGTTCGCGGCTCCAGCACTTTATTGCTCCTTATGGTTATTTCCCTCACAGGTTTACATGGCTACTCTTGATGTCCTCTCCTGGAACACACGAGGCTTAAACTCCCCTATCAAGAGATCTCTAGTGTTTCAGTTTGTCAAAAAGTACAGTACTCACGTTTGTGTGTTGCAGGAGACGCATCTGGTGGGAAGCAAGACCCTCAGCCTTAAGGTCTTGGGTTTAGCAACACTAACACTAGCAGGGGTGATTAAAATGATCAGCTTTTATTTTTTCATACAAAACCTTTATCCCAGAAGGATAAGGCCCCTTTCACACCGACAGCTGTTTTGCCGCAGCTAAAAGAATGTTCATGTTTTGCTGGAATTCAAGACTCCAGGCACATCGATCAGCTGCATTTGTACAGTGCTTTTAGCTGCGGTTGCGTTTAGCCGCAGCACGATATTGAACGGGGATCCGACTTGGATCCCTGCCAATACCAAGCACTGTGTTTGGTATGAATCTTGAGTGGGAACTCCACGCCAAATTTCAAATAAAAAACTGGCATGGGTTCCCCCTACAGGGGCATACCAGGCCCTTGGGTCTGCTATGGATTTTAAGGGGAACGCCCATACGCTGAAAAAACGGCGTGGGGTTCCCCCCAAAATTCATACCAGACCCGTATTCATGCCAGGCCGCATGCCCTCAACATGTTGGGTTAGGTGCTTTGGGGCAGGGGGGCGCCCTGTGGCCCCCCTGCCCCAAAGCACCTGTCTCCATGTTGATGAGGACAGGGCCTCTTCCCGACAACCCTGGCCGTTGGTTGTCGGGGTCTGCGGGAGGGGAGCTTATCGGAATACAGGAGCCTCCTTTAATAAGAGGGCCCCCTGATGCCGGCCCCCCACCCTAGGTGAATGAGTATGGGGTACATCTTTAGCTCTTTTACGAGGAGGGGCCCTGCTTCTTCGATGTCTTCTGCCGGGGGTCCCGGTCTTCACTGCCGCCTGGTTCTCTTCCGCCGGGGGCCCCGATCTCTTCTTTAGCTCTTTTACGAGAGGGGGTGCCTGGGCTTATGTCGCCTTCTGCCTTCTTCTTCTTCGATGTTGACACGTCGCTTCCTCCCACTGTAATGCTGTGTGCGCGGCTCGCACAGATTTATATAGGCCTCTTATTACGTCACAGTCCCATCGTGGAGAACAAGACGTCGAAGAAGCCCGGGAGGGGGCCACTGTAAAAGAGCTAAAGAAGAAAGCGCCCCGCCCGGCGGAAGAGAACCAGACAGCGGTGAAGACCGGGACCCCCCACACAGAAGACATCAAAGAAGCCTGGGAGGGGGCCGCTGTAAAAGAGCTAAAAAAGAAAGTGCCCCCCCCCCCCGGCGGAAGAGAACCAGACGACGGTGAAGACCTGGACCCCCGGCAGAAGACATCAAAGAAGCAGGCCCCCCCCCCTCGTAAAAGATCTAAAGAAGAGAGGGGGCCCCCGTAGCTGACTAATAAATTACTTTAAAAACCCTGTGTACAGTGTTTTTAAAAAAAATAATTCCACCAGGTGAATGGGTAGGGGTACGATGTACCCCATACTCATTCACCTAGGGTGGGGGGCCGGCATCAGGGAGCCCCCTTATTAAAGGAGGCTCCCGGATTCCGATAAGCTCCCCTCCCGCAGACCAAGAGACCCTGTCCTCATCAACATGGGGACAGGTGCTTTAGGGTGGGGGGGGCCACAGGATGCCCCCCTGCCCCAAAGCACCTACCCCCCCATGTTGAGGGCATGCGGTCTGGCACGGTTAAGGAGGGGGGGTACTCGCTTAGAAAACTGATGCAGCCACCACATCTAATGATTGATAAACTGCAATATAATACATTTTTGGTTTTGGGTTTAATACCGCTTTAACACATGCATCAAGTTAAATATGACAATTTCTATTTCTTACCATAATTTCTAGTCTAATTGGACAAGCACATTCTGTACAATGTATTTCTGTATGTATTAT
Source organism: Rana temporaria (assembly GCF_905171775.1). Classification (NCBI taxonomy): domain Eukaryota; kingdom Metazoa; phylum Chordata; class Amphibia; order Anura; family Ranidae; genus Rana; species Rana temporaria. The sequence continues at coordinate 103,919,076 of NC_053497.1, forward strand.
AAATATATGTATTTATAATGTGAAAGGAAAACTGCCCATGCACATTGTCCTCACTGCCGGTTTGTTTTGAATAATTCACAAGATTCCGGACAGCTTTAAATAGCAAAAACAGATCATTACGCATCTATATTGCACAGTCAAAATCGGAAAAATCATCTCAACAAACTGAGCTGCTATGGAGGTTACAAGCCAAGAACAGGTGTGTGTTATACTAAGCAACTTCTATAAAATCTAGTTTAAAATTGCTCCCCATTTCTGGTGTTCGCTAAGCTAATTTTTCTGCAAGCTCACGGCTGGCAATGATACAATATAAGTGAAGCTTAGGGAAACAAGAAGTATAACGCTCAGGACTAGGAGCCTGTCACTGACTAAAAATTGTTTTTCTTTGCTTATATGCTACTGGTACAATTCTCTTTCATGACATTATATTGACATTTAATCAGCTATAATCCAATACAAAAAAAAAATTGCTTTGTCTAACATATGACTCCAAAGAAATATGTTTCATTGGGAAAAAAGAAAATCTTAAATAATATCATGCAGCATTAGCAATGGCTTAACAGCAGCAGAGCGAGGGCTGAGGGGCCTTTCCATTTTTCTAGGAGTGGAATGATTTGTCTGTTAACTTTTTGTGAATCTCTTGAATTGAAGAGCGCCGTTATCTGTGACTGATTCAATCTGTGTCACATCTGATAAGAGGCCAAGCGCAGCGACTGGAAATTGCCCTGTCGAGTCACATCTTCCCTGTGTTTTCATAATGCAGCACACGGAAAAGTGGCATAGTGATCACAGATTCCTATTCCCAGCACGTCCCACAATGTGCAACAATAATGAATATAGTGGCGAGTGTCAGAGATTTATCATTTCCAAACCCTTAATGGATAGCCAATCCTACTCCTGAACAAAGAAATACAGCACATCATATTACTACTGTCTACATATCTGGGATATAAATGTTGGGGAAACCCCACCAACAGTGAATATGGAACGTAATAGACCTTTACATTTGCGAGATCTCCGGACACCTTCCTCTCTTTTGACTCTGCACACTTCCCACAGCAATGGGGAGTTCACTATCCTTGCTGCTGCATTTTTCATTTACTTTAAGTAAAACGCAAAGGAGGAGCCTCAATGACCCAAAGCGGGAGGGAACTTTGCCAAAAACTATGCTCAGGAGATAATACATCTGCAAGAAACGCCACACTCCACCCTTTTGAATGGACTGATCCTTTCATTCTTGTAGGCACTGCCAATCAAAGAATGACTACTTATGAGGTTACCATATTTTTCGAAAAAAGTGGAGGTTTAAGGACACCTTTTGGTTTTATGAAAAGGTATTAAGTCATTTCAAGATGAAAGGTGGGGGCAAACAATGTTTTAAACTCAACAGCAGCACTGGACATGTGCAACAATTTTCACCTCTTACCTGATATCCAGGAAATGGTTTTGGGCCATATTTAGGCCTTGTACACACAATCAGAATATCGTACAAAAATGACCACTTTCGAAAGGAAGGGTACAATAATCAGATCATTATATATATATATTATTTTACCCATTTTTTGTATTCTGTATGAACTGGCTCATGTTCATTACATTAATGTATGTACTGCTTTTTACTTGAATTAAATATATACTGTGGGGGCGTGGCCTGGACGGGCATGTGAACAGTCGCAGTTCACGGAGCTCCCGCTAACGATCCTACAGTGATCCTGTTCCCGGCTATCACCGACGTAGACGACCGGTTTACCTGATCCAGCACGCTTCACAGGCTGCAGCGGTAAGCGATCCAACGGTCGGTGGGGATCCGAATGACCCGTAAACCGGAGAAAGGGGCCACGGCCTCAGCGGCCATGGACATCCAAGATGGCGCCGGGGTCTCTCAGCAGCAGAAGGCAGCGCGCGGACCGGAGAAAACTTCAGAGGCTGGCGGTAAGGTGGCTAAGGCGGCTAAACAACAGGGGAAAGAACCCCCCAAAGACATGTTATACTACACCCAGAGGCTGCACGGCCCCGCCAGCTCCCCGGCTCCCTCGCAGTTAACATGGGCGCAGAGGGTGCAGGGCCAAAATGGCGATTCTGCCATGGATGACACGCTGCCGCTGGAGAGCTCCTCAGACACCATACAGGACATATTTGGGGAATTGCAGGAGGATGCCCCACAGCCCACACTTAGTGAAATCCTTCGGGCGGTGCAGAAGTGCACGACCTCGGTCACTGCCTCAGTAGATGGCCTGAAGGTGCAGTTTGGAGAGCTCACGGAGACGGTGTCCCTTATGCGCCATGATCTCCAGAAGATCAGAGAAAGGACCACGGCAGTGGAGGGTCGCATCAGTGAGATAGAGGATGCGCTGCCACCACTTACCAGAGACACCAGGACTGCACTACAGCAATCCGCACAGGCCAACGCGAAAACAGACGATATTGAGAACCGTTTGAGACGGAACAATGTCCGTGTGGTGGGCCTCCCGGAGAAGGTGGAAGGTAGGGACCCCACTGCATTTATTGAGACCTGGCTCCAGGAGGTGTTTGGCAGGGAAGCATTCTCCACGTTGTTTGCTGTAGAACGGGCGCACCGCACGCCTCCCAGACCCCTTCCCCCCGGCAGCCCCCCCAGATCCATGCTAGCCAGACTTCTGAACTACCGGGACAGGGAAACCATCCTGAGGCTGGCCAGGGAAAGGGGAACGGTGCATTACAATGGAGCCAGAGTATCGTTTTACCCAGACTTCTCAGCAGAGGTGCAGCGAAAGAGAGCCAAGTTTATGGAAGTAAAAAAACGCCTACAAAGGATCCAAGTTAACTATGCTATGCTGTTCCCGGCCAAGCTGCGAGTCACGGTGAGGGGCCAGGCTACATTCTTTGAATCCGCGGCAGAGGCCGCACAGTGGCTGGATCATAATGAGCAAGACCTGAGGAGGCGCAGAGAAGAGGACCGAGGCGATTGAGGTATTGCCTGTACCTGTACCTGAATATCGGGCTTGGCGCAGACCAGTTGAAGAGTTACCTGCAAGCCGGGACTGTTTATGGGTTTTTTTTTTATTGCTATGTTAGCACTACTATGGAGCTTCGGAAGTTGAATTGCACCCCCTCTGGAATCTATGCTACAGGGGGGGGCCCGCACGCGAGTGCGACTCGATGCAACCACCGACCCCCGGCTGGGGGAGTCCACCTTTGTTTTTGGGTGCCCTGTTGGCACACGACGACTGATATGCCCGCGTAACGGGAGAGCATGGAGGAGATCGACCTCGGCCCCGGACGGGGCGGAGGGGTGGACACGTATGTTAAGTTACTTTTTATTAACAGTTTTTGATATTTTGCTCACAAGACTACACTACCTGATGCACAGCTATTTACTGGAACTGGACTGGCCCCGGCTGGGGCCCAACTCACTGGACCTGACCCTGAGGCCTCCGGCCTCAGTCGGTAACTATTGTTTACCCCAACCATGGCCACCACCCCGATAGTATCTTGGAATGTGAGAGGTGTACATGACCCCCTGAAACGAACCATGATACGGGCTGGCCTGAAAAAATTTCTCCCTGCTATTGTGGGTTTGCAGGAAACCCACCTCACTAAAGACACAGTGGGGTGCCTAGGATTTCCCTGGGTGGGCAAGGCCTATCATTCTACCCACACCTCCTATTCAAGGGGGGTGAGTGTGCTGATACATAGTGCCTTGGCCTACCAGGAAATTGATACGCTAGTCGACACGCTGGGGAGATATGTGTTTTTATATTGCAAACTGTATACGGTGTCTATGGTTCTAGCGTTTGTATATATCCCTCCCCCTTTTTCAAGAGAGGTGCTGCAGCTACTTTTGACATATTTGGGGAATAAGCCGGATGTCCCTGTAATGGTTATGGGGGACTTCAATGCCTGTATGGATCCGAGAGAGGATAGACATCCGCCAGTTAGGGTACCCCAGGGGTGCAGGGGAACGGCCCTAAGCAGATTGCTGGGGGAGGTGGGGTGGCTTGATGTCTGGAGGGCTAGATTTCCTACAACTAAGCAGTTCTCGTGCTTCTCTAAAACGCACGGCTCATTGTCTCGTATAGACTTGTGTGTGGGGGCCCCACAGGTTCTCCACATGGTTCCCAAGATAGAATACTTTCCGAGGGGGGTCTCTGACCACTCTCCGCTGGTGGCGCACCTGACCACCCGCCCGGTGTCCTCCTTGCCCAGAGCCCCTTGGAAACTAAACGCTTTCTGGCTGAAATTGTTCAGCTCCCATGACCAGGTTACCCGCCGGTTAGAGCAGTACTTTGTTGAGAATTGGGAGGGGGTGGAACGGACTCAGGGCTGGGATGCCCTCAAGGCCTGTTTGAGAGGAACATTTATTGAGGAGATTGCGTCAATAAAACACAACTCGTCAGCCCTATTAGAGCGAGTGGAGGACCAGGTGAAGCAGTTGGAACTGGCTTATGTGCTCGACCCCTCAGAGTCCGCGAGGGAGGGATGGATGTCGGCCCAGGATTCACTGGACCGGCTGAGATCCTCCACCGCGGAGAAAAAGCGATTTTTCACCCAACAGGCCTTCTATGAGGAGGGGGAGAAGACGGGTCGTTTATTAGCCAGGATTGCCCGGTCTCAGCAGGCGTCCCCTGCCATAGGAGCGATCCGTGATGGGCAGGGGCGGCTGGTGAATGACCCAGAGCTGATCCTGGGGGAACTGGCTGCTTTCTACTCTGAGTTGTATAAATCTAGGGATGACTTCACGGACGGGGAGCTGCAACACTACATCGGTGCGGTGGCTCTCCCGACCTTGAATGACAAGGCGAGGAGGGAGATGGAGAAACCGCTGACCCTGGAAGAACTGGGGGAGGCGGTTGCATCCTTCCCCACGTGTAAGGCCCCGGGAGACGACGGTTTGCCCATTGAGGTGTATGCTCAGTACGGAGGGGTGCTTTTGCCCAAGTTACTCGAGGTATTTAATGCCTCGTTGGAATCGGGGGCTCTACCCCCGTCCATGACAAGGGCGAATATCATCCTGCTGTTGAAGGCGGGCAAGGACCCCCTAGATCCTGGGTCATACAGACCTATATCTCTCCTGCAGAGTGACGTGAAAATACTTGCAAAAGTGCTGGCCCTGCGAGTGAATAAAATTATCTTGTCCATTGTACACTCAGACCAAGCGGGATTCATGCCGTGTAAATCTACAGCGACGAACCTCCGGCGGCTATATTTGAACATGCAGACCCCATCGGACTCCGCCGGCAGTAGGGCTCTGTTGTCGCTTGATGCCAACAAGGCCTTCGACAGTGTCGGCTGGCGGTACCTATGGGCGGTACTGACCAAATTCGGGTTCGGCCCTAGGTTCCTGGGGTGGGTCCGGCTCTTGTACGATACACCAAAGGCGGCCATACGTATGGCAGATAGGATGTCACAAACTTTTGCTCTGGGCAGGGGGACCAGGCAGGGATGTCCCCTGTCCCCCCTACTCTTTGCTCTGGCTATAGAGCCCCTCGCGGCGCTGGTAAGGAGCTGTGAGGCGGTTCGGGGGTTTAGATATGGCGAAGTCAGCGAGAAAATTATGTTGTATGCGGACGATATGCTCCTCTTTTTGGAGGATGCAGAGGGATCCCTAGGGCAGGTCATGGCCATCATCACAGAGTTTGGCCGCTTTTCGGGGCTCACGATTAACTGGTCTAAGTCCGCCCTGATGTTTCTAGATGGGGAGCCCGAGGGAGGAAGTGGTCCTGTGTGCCCCGTACCTGTAGTGACATCGTTTAAATACCTGGGGGTTTGGATATCTCCCACAATAACTGACTACTGTAAATTGAATGTCCACCCCCTCTTATCCAAATTCAGAGACAAAATACTAATCTGGAATAAACTAAGAATGTCACTAGCGGGTAGAACCAACCTCATCAAGATGATACTAATGCCCCAATTGCTATATCTCCTACATAATGCGCCCATGGTGATTACCCTTAAAATATTCCGAGTGGTCAATTCTCTTTTCAGACAGTTGTTGTGGCATGGCAGAACCCCCAGGATTAAACTAGAACAGTTGCAGCGCCCAAAGGAGGGGGGAGGGCTGGCTCTACCCAATCCCTGGATATACTACCTGGCTGCCCAGCTCCAACATTTGATAGGGGCCATGGGGTCGCAACCTGGGACTTCGGCGGCCAGGCTGATGTTGAAGGGAGCGGGGGTAGCCACGATACCTGAGGGGCTGGAGGCCGGTAAGTTCCACAAACCCAATAAACGCATGCCCACTTATGCGCTTGTTCAAAAGGTATGGAATAAGGCCAGACAGCTACAGGATGTTGGGGGCTTTACTGAATTTAGCCCAATTTGGGGGAACGACTCCTATGAGGAGTTGGCCAAAATTGAGCAGGGTCACAGGTGGAGTGCTTTTGGGATCACGCATCTCAAACATCTCTTTAGGGGGGGGACCCTGTTACCTTTTAGTGAATTACAAACAAAATTTAACCTACCCCGAACCATGCAGTTTTATTACATACAATTGCAACATGCAGTAAGGGCTCAGGGGACGGCAGTTGACTGGGTTCAGTCCCCCACACCGATTTTCCGGGCACTGTGTCAGGCGCAGGACACCAAGGGCATGATCTCACACTGCTATAACATGCTCCTATCTACGTTCCTGGAAGGACATCCCATGAGGGTGGCTGAACAGTGGGAGACAGATTTGGGGCCCATAGAGGGGGAAATGTGGGAGGAGGCTCTACAGGCGGTGAATACCTGCTCACTAAACGTATCACAAAAGGTGTCCCAGTTATATATTTTACTTAGGGTGCACTACACTCCAGAGAGACTCTTCAAGATGGGCCGGGCTCAGGACCCACTTTGTGGACGGTGCAGGGCGGTACAGGGGGATCTGGTCCACCTGCTCTGGCGCTGTCCCAAGCTGCATAGATATTGGGCGGGGGTTCTGGCGACCCTAAACTCTGTGTTTCAGACCAGTGTACCACTGGACCCTCTGTGCTGCCTGCTGGGCACTCTGGAGGGAGTGATAGAGGAAGAAGCCACTAGGGCAGCGTTCGCCAGGGCACTGTTCCAGGCGAGGAAACTCATTCTCATACACTGGAAATCAAGGGGGCCCCCTTCGGTTCAGACATGGATACAACATGTGGGTAGAACAATGCTTATGGAGAAGTACATTTACCAGCACAGGGGGAATGCAGGGAAATTCTTGAAACTCTGGGAACCATGGCTCGCAACACCCGGTTTAAGCCCCTTGGAGCTAGTTCAAGAAAGGCTACTTGGGGGGATGGTGAGGTAGGGAAAAAGAAAAGAAAAAGAAGTACCAGCAAGGCTAGTGGCCTAGTAGATTTGGAGACCGAGAGAGGGGAGGAGAAATGGATGGGGGGGGAGATGGGCGCTCAGGGCTGGGGGTCAGGTTTCATGTGGGTATACACTATCGGAATAATATGGTGAGAAGAAGTGCATCTGGTCAACTGGCTTGAACTGTAAATCGGTTGTTATGAATATTTATTTACAAAGTGTAAAATGTCATCCTTTACATGTCAATGTGTTGTGTGAGCAATAAAAACCTTTTTGATTCAAAAAAAATATATACTGTAATTACTCCTGTTATTTTATTGGCTCCATAGTGCTCACCTCACTCAAAGTCCCAAGGGCGAATTTTTCTTTTTTGACAATAATCAGATCATTAGTATACAGCTTTCGTACAAAATTTTCCACAGGGACCCAAGATTTTCTGGTACAATACCAGATCGTACAATTTTCATTTATTCAGCACTAGGGTTACTAGTATCTGTATCGGTGCCGATGCAGAGAATTTGACTGAATAATTGTACTTGTGTAATAACAGACAGTTACAGTATATATTCAAGTAATCAACCAAAGAGCAATAACTGAGATTTAAGAGAAATATGGCTCTCAATCTTATAGTCAAGCTGCTATATTCAGGGGATTCTAATCTTGAGTGTGAGCAGAGGCACACTTAAATGGTAAAGAAGGCACAATATGAAACGTTAAATTGGATTGGTTACCTTTACTCAGGTTGGCTCTATAAATCCAGGCAGGAGGAGAGCAGAGGAATGACTCCCTTTGTGTCAGATCTCTCTCTTCTGTCCCCTGACACCACAGGCCCAACTTTAAACACTTTATACAAGTCAACAGGTAATGGCTTAGCTTCTTAACCACTTGCTTACTGGGCACATATACCCCCTTCCTGCCCAGGCAAAATTTCAGCTTTCAGCACTGAGTCACTTTAAATTAAATTAAAATCCCCACAAATAGAGCTTTCTTTTGGTGGTATTTGATCACCTCTGCGGTTTTTATTTTTTGCGCTATAAACAAAAAAAGAGCGACAATTTTGAAAAAAAAAAAAAAAAAACAATATTTTTTAATTTTTGCTATAATAAATATCCAATTAAAAAAAAAAAAAAACGTTTTTTTTTTTCTAAGTTTAGGCCGATATGTATTCTACATATTTTTGGTAAAAGGGACACAGCATCAGTCTCCTCTCTCTGACAGGATGTGGAGCTCTGTGTTTACACACAGAGCTCCACGTTCCTGCTCTGTCCCTGCCGATCGCGGGTACCTGGCGGACATCGTGACCACCAGGCACGCGCATCGGCATCTCGGGGGCGCGCACGCGCACCCCCCAGTGGCTGGAGGCCGCAGGCCATATATAGACGGCCTCCCGGCAATTAAAAGCCACAATGTGGCCGTAAAAACCCGCCGGGCGGGCAGGAAGTGGTTAAATAAACTGTCCCACACACCCAATGCATATACAGGTCCCTGAATATGTGTGATAGAATCCGTATGGCACTAGAAGCTTCAGTACTTTTGAAGCAAAGATAAGATTTTGTGTCTTTAGCCTAGCCACTTTCGTTGGTGTGCTTAAACTCCTGGATAGCAGAGCCAAAGACCACAACTAGCCCAGATTTGCAAGTGAAAGGGTCTGCCTCAACAAGGTGAGCGGACAATGATGATACAATGGAAAAACAACCCCACCATAGAGGGAGGACGACGTTGTAAGAAATAATGAATCCAAAAAATTCCGATCTGGTGTCTGCACACATCTTCAGTTTCCAATTCTGACAACATTTCTGAACTCCATAATGATGGCAAAGTTGTAGCTTTCCAATTTTATGCAGTTTTTCATTTCTACTAAACACATTATATTGGGAAGACACTCTGTTAGGCTAGGTTCACACTGCTGTGCTGCAAATTTGTTCAGTTTTTGTCCTGTGTGAGGTGCGAATTTATTGCAAATTTCAGGTGTTGGACATAGCTGCGATTGATGTTCTAGCCAATGGTATCATAATGTAAAAAAAAAAAGGTGTTAACGTCCTGTGTACTGTTTGTTTTGTGGAGAGTAGTGTGGTGGAATTCGCACATATGTGAACCATCAATGAGATTCCAGAACGATTTACATTGAAGTCTATGGAGCTGAATTCGCATCGCACATGGATCAAACTCGGACAGGACCCTTTTTGCACGCAGCTTAGATTCACAACGCACTGATGTGAACAGCACTAATGTAAAACAATGTTATTTAAATGACTTGCGAGTTTGAGCGATCACAACGGCTCAAATTCGCAAAAGAATTTGCAGCAGTGTGAACCGGCCCTAAGACCTCATGCACATGGGACCTTTCCTACTAGTGGGGGCAAACTGTCAGAAAAAAATTCTTGATGCTGATAAATACATATAATGGCCCGGATTCACATACATTGGTGCATATTTATGCCGGCGTAGCGTATCGAATATACGCTATGCCGACGCAGCGCTCAGAGGCAAGCACAGTATTCACAAAGCACTCGCCCCCAGTCGCTGTTAAAGATACGCTGGGTTTCCTCAGCGTAAGCCAGCGTAGGTGGAAGTGGGCGTGAGCCATGCTAATGAGGCGTGACCCCATGTAAATGACGGACTGAGCGTTATAAAGTTACGAATAACGTACGGCGCATGCGCCATCCCGTGGCCGCATCCCAGTGCGCACGCTCAGAATCACGTCAAAACAACTGCCTAAGATACGTCAAATCACTGCCTACGACGTGAACGTAACCTACGCCTAGTCATATTCACGTACAACGTAAACGACAAAAGATACAACGGCTTGTGTTCCCTGGTCCATACCTTTGCATTAGTTGCGCCTCCTATATGGGGAATAACTTTACACGGACGTACGACTTACGCAAACTGCGTATATTATGCGCCGGGCGCAAGTACGTTCGTGAATCGGCGTATCTCCCTCATTTGCATAGAAAATCAATGGGAGCGGCAAATGCGCACAGCGTAAATATGCGCCCACGATACGACGGCGTAGGCAAGTTACGTCAGTCGTAGGAAGCCTATTTTTAGGCGTATCTCAGATTGTGGGCACGGCGCACAGATACGACGGCGCATAGACTGACGCGGCGTATCTCGAGATACGTCGGCGTAAGTGTTTTGTGAATCCGGGCCTATGTGTTTAGGCACATTTAGCCATGTCAAGCATTTGGACGTTAATTTAATTGGCCAGAATAATAATTTATTCTGGCCATTTAAAATGAATTAATGTTCAAGTGCTACAGCATTTACATGCATCAAGCGTCTGTTCTGCCAAAGCGCCACTGCTCCTGGACGCACTAGTAATAGGTTTCTTTTTCTGCCTCTAAACTCCTCTAAAAGTCTATGTGTGGATGGATGCATAGGCCAACATGAAGGAGCATTTAGAAACAGGAAGAAAAAATTCCAGACACCCTCTAGGAGCAGCTAAAAAAAACATCCAAAGAAAACGAGGCCCAAAACCGTCATTGGCAAAAAAAAATGCATCTTACTATGTCGCCAATGATGTCACAATCAAAACTTTTCCACCTACAAACTCTATATAGCGGTGGATGAGAATCCTATAGGAAAACCATAGGGTCCTGTAATACATTTTCAGGGTTCCCATACTGGCTGAAAAAAATAAATAAATACTCATTAGGATTCTATTGCAATACTTATCTGTAAACTGACAGCTGGGCCTGGAAGCAGCCCACTGACATTTGGGGTGCCATCATAAAAGGGTTCAGCACCTCTGCTGCAGCAAGTAATTATCTCCATACCTCTATTAGACAAACGCCTAAAATCTGCCAGATGCATAAATATTTATCATTCGATAAGCAGATTTTTATCTCCTTCTGTGCAATCTTTCCTCTTCTACTCCATTTGGCTTAATTGCAATATGGTTTTCTGCTTCCAATTGAGCAATTAACAAGTTTTGCTGCATCGTAATTCTTAACACTCCTGTGTTGGGGACTAAAAAGCTTTTTCATATTTGCAGAGAAACCAAAATTCGAGATTATTCTGGGCTTCCTCCCACTTTATTGGAGGAGAGATCTGGGTAGGGTCAGACGTGGAATTGTACACTATGGATGGCCTTGATGCAACAAGTTTTTCTTAGGGCACCTTAAATGGGACCCCAGAAAACAAGAAATTATTGACCCAGTAACAATCTTCAGAAAACACTGCAGAAAATGATCTTGTCCCACTCAGAAGCAATCTGAAAGATCTGCTCACTGTTGACAGTCAAGCCTAGTACACACGGGCTGAATGTCGGGTGGAATCGGCTGGTTCAATAGAAACCTGCTGATATGTCGAAGGCTGACACCAAAAAAGGTCTGCCGATCAGCTCCTGATCATCGATCTTAGCCAATAGCATGTTCTGGTGGAGGGGCCATCCCTCTGTCAGAACACAATAGAACAGCGGGGGAGATCGATCTACTAACATTGTATTGTTAGTACAGCGGCTCCTCCTGAGCTGTCAGTTTTTTATTCGTTTAGCCCTGCTGGGTTAAATGAAAAAAAAATAGTGTGTACTAGGTATAAGGACTCTTTCACATGGGCTGGATCCGGTTTTTCTTCAGCAGGGAAAAGGTCTGCTGATCCTCTGCAGAGCGGAGCTGAGCGGCCATATGACAGGTCTGTGTCTCCGCTGCTTGTGAAGAGGAGACACAGAGACAGTCCACTCTGCTCTATGGGATGTAAATGGACCGGCTGTCCATATACAACCGACTGCCCTCCAATTTAATCTGGCTATATGGGGGTACTGATCCCCTTTCATTTGTATTTGCCGGATCGGATCTGAGGTAGCCGGGTGTAAATGGACACAAGTTTGTTTACATCCAACTGCCCATAGAGAAGAATACAGCCATGGCCAAAAGTTTTGAGAATGACACAAATGTTAATTTTTTACAAAGTCTGCTGCCTCTGGTTTTATGATGGCAACTTTCCTATACAGTAAAACCTTGGATTGCGAGCCTAATTCGTTCTGGAAACATGCTTGTAATCCAAAGCACTTATATCAAAGCAAATTTTCCCATAAGAAATAATAGAAACTCAAATGATTTGTTCCACAACCATTTATTCGTAGGTCCTTCAGTTTATAGTCCATATAAAAAGATTATAGCGACCAGGTTGTGTAACCATAAAATGTCCATCCACAGATGGAAACTTCCACAAGGGGATTAGAAGCAAAATCCAGAAGGAGCTACAGAGTATTAAAGAGAAGAGAGGTGCCTCTAATGTCTCGTACACACAATAGGTTAACCAGAGGACAACGGTCTGAAGGACCGTTGTCATAGGTTAACCTATAAAGCTGACTGAAGGTCCGTCGTGCCTACACACCATCAGTTAAAAAAACGATTGTGTCAAAACGCGGTGACGTAAAACACAACGACGTGCTGAAAAAAACGAAGTTCAATGCTTCCAAGCATGCATCGACTTGATTCTGAGCATGCGTGGATTTTTAACCGATGGTTGTGCGTACGAACGATCGGTTTTGACCTATGGGTTACCAATCCATCAGTTACATTTTAAAGAAGGTTGGCTTTTTTTTAACCGAAGGTTAAATAACCTATGGGGCCCACACACGATCGGTTTTGACCGATGAAAACGGTCCATCAGACCGTTGTCCTCTGGTTAACCTATCGTGTGTATGAGGCCTAAGTGTAGCAATATGTTTCTAAATGTTGTACCTTCATTAAATGTAACCATATTGCTTCACTTAGAGGCGCCTCTCTTCTCTTTTATACTCAGGTGTGACATGATGCTACTTGTATATCAAGGCAAAATTGATTTAAACATTTTGCTTGTCTTGCAAAACACTCTCAAACCAAGTTACTCTCAAACCAATGTTTTACTGTACCCCAGAATAATATGAAGAGTAATCAGAAGAATTGCAACACTAGGGCCGTCTCCTACACTTGATTCAGCTGCGGGATCGGGGCACCACCATGCTTGCTCTGTTTTTATGTGCTTTTTATTTTTTACCATTAAAGGCTACCTTTCCAAGGTTTTTTGGTGTGCGGCCGTCCATATTTTATTTTCTGAGTTTTACCATGCAGAGCTTGCTCAGGAATAGCAGAAAGCAGGTATAAAGGCATCTGCACATACAGTGAGGCGAAGACTTTTGGAGTATGGCTTGGTGTCAAGAAGGGCAGCAAAGAAGCCCAGGAAAAACATCAGGGACAGACTGATATTCTGCAAAAGGTACATGGATTAGACTGCTGAGGACTGGGGTAAAGTAATTTTTTCTGATGAATCCCCCTTCCGAATTGTTTGGGGCATCCGGAAATAACTCAGCCTGGAAAAGAAAAGGGGAGCGCTACCATCAGTCCTGTGTCATGCCAACAGTAAAGCATCCTGAGACCATTCATGTGTGGGGTTGCTTTTTAGCCAAGGAGGCTTACTCACAATTTTGCCTAAGAACACAGCCATGAGTAAAGAATGGTACAAAAAACATCCTCCGAGACAGTGGGGGCTGCTCCATAAAGCCTCTGATGAAGCCACGTGACGTGGTGTAACATGTAAGGGACGGACTGATTTTTGAAGCAATACATCAGTAAGCTGTCATCAGCTGTTTCTTAGTTTCGTTTTCTTTGATCTTTTAAAATGCACTTGTTAGCGTTTTTACCAATAAATTAGCCTTGGTTTACTACACTATGGGAAGCTACCTTTTTTATTTCCCCATGCTGAGCACCACCGCTGCCAAATAGAAATCTGGAGCCTACAAACATTGGATTATACAGGACGCCCTGAACATCCACAGCTAGTTGCAGATTCAACAACACCCCTTGTGGATATCCATTTAATCAAGGCTTGATTACTACCTTGGGAAGGTAAGCGCATTGTGAGCCCACATTATTTGAAGACCCACATGAGAAGATTTTAAACATTTGTTTATCACTATTGGAGAAGTTTATATTTATTTTTGTCTTTATGGAACTTCCTACACTTTTATGCACGTATAAAGGCTGTATTGTTAGCCTATTATTCCAGGACTGATTTAGGCTTCATATTTATGTTTGCCTGCTGACTTTTGCAGCTATTTTTGTGCACACTTTTTTTTTTTTTTTTTTTTTTCACTGGCCACTTGCTGGCTGAACGTTTTTATTCATTATTGATGTTTTTATATTTTTTAGCACTTTGTTTCAATTTTAGTTTATTATCAATGTTCACTGATTAACACTTTGATTACTCAGTCATATTCATTGCGCTCGTCACTTTACCTTGCTCCATAAAGGGGCGCCCCCCCATCTATATGTCAGGCCCCCTGATCTACATACACAGTGCAGGACTAGTTTGAAGCACGTGATTGGAGCCAGAGGCTCTAATAGGCTTCAAAAAGGGTGGGCTCGGGGAGCACCCACTTGTGTGACAATAGAGAATGAATATTCCCTATTGACACACTGATCCTCCTCCTGGCCAATCAGGAAGCCCCTATTGGCCAGGGAGTCTCAGGACACACTTCCTATTCCTGTGCGATGGGGAGGAGGATGTCCCATTATGTGCATGCCAGAGTGTCCCGACTCTTCTTTCCCCCTATGGCAAGGTAAGGCACATTCAGAGTAACTAGGGCCGATGACCGAAATCTTGAGCACCAGCCGCCACTGCTCCGAGAGCTAGTTTTCCCAACCATGCAAGAACAGTTTGTTGATGAACAAATGCCTTTTCCAGCATGATGGAGCACCTTGCCATAAGGCAAAAATTATAACTATATGACTTGGGGAACAAAACATTGAAATTTCCATGGCCAGGAAACTCCCCAGACCTTAATCACGTTGAGAACTTGTGGCCAATCCACAAGAGGCATGTGAACAAACCACCCCCCCCCCCCCAACAAACTCCAAGCATTGATTATGCAAGAATGGGCTGCCATCAGCATGCCAGGGGCATTGCAGAGGTCTTGAAAAAGAAGGGTCAACTTTACAAATATTGATTATTTTGCAGAAACTTAATGTTATTGTCAATAAAAGCATTTGACACTTATGAAATGCTTGTAATTACACTTCAGTATACCATAGTAACATCTGACAAGAAGATATAAAAACACTGAAGCAGCAGACTTTGTGAAAATTAATATTTATGTCATTCTTAAAATTTGCGGGGGGGCGTGGCTTGGCTGGGGATGTAGACGGTCGCACGTCCTGTGAGCTCCACCGAAAATCCGCCCGCTTATCCTGTTAACAAGCCCCCTGTGGCTCGCCGCTGATCCTGTTCGTTACCTCGGCTCTCCCGGCTACTCCGAGCACCCTTGGCAGCTTCCACTCCGGCTCTAGAACGACGTCCCGGCAAAATCCTGTAGGCCGCACGGCTCCGGACCACGTGAGCCAAGATGGCGGCGCCGCGCAGTCGGCGAAGGAGAAGTACAGGGCTGCTGCCCAGAAACTGTTCTCCCCAATCAGCACCCGTGAGCTGCTGGAGGTCCCTGGGGACGCCGAGGACAACCACAGCGGCTCCCAATCAGATGCCGACGACACCGTTCCCCTGGAGGATCCGTCCGCGCCAGTGCTGCCATGGAACGCAGTGAGTATCTCACCGGGGTCCCACGTGCAGGGGACGGTGGAGGCCTCAGGCTCGGACGGGCCTGAGCCCACACTGAGGGACATTTTTGCCGCAATTACGGCCTGTAATACATCGGTGACCCATCTGGCTGCAGAACTTAAAGGGGTCAAGGCTGAAATGTCTTTTATGCGTCAGGAGATGCAGAAACTGCGGGATCGTACTACTGATGTAGAGGGCCGTGTGAGTGTACTAGAGGATGATTTAGCTCCTATGCAGCGGGAGGCCCATGCCCAGCAATTGATGGTCGCCAAACATGCGGCAAAAATCGACGAACTCGAGAATAGGATGCGCCGCAATAATGTGAGAGCTATTGGGATCCCTGAGAGGATGGAAGGGAAAAACCCGGTTGCGTTCATAGAGCAATGGCTGTCAGAAAAGTTTGGAAAAGAATCCTTCTCCAATATGTTTGCAGTGGAGCGGGCACATCGTGTCCCTTTGAGGCCTCTACCCCCTGGAAATCCCCCCCGGGCTTTCCAGTTTAAACTGTTACATTACAGGGACCGGGATGGCATTCTGTCCAAGGTGCGCACTTTGGGGGACGTTTTGGTGATGGACAACTCCAAGATGTCCCTATTTCCAGATTTTTCAGCAGAGGTGCAGAAACAGCGCGCTTAATTTAATGATGTCAAGAAACGGTTGCGCTTCCTTGAACTGCAATATGCCATGCTTTATCCTGCCCGGCTGCGAGTGGTGGCCAGGAATGAAGTGCACTTTTTTGAGAAACCTGCCCAGGCCATGCAGTGGATGGATAGGGAGGAACGATCTTTGCGAGAAGATTTGGGGAGAAGACGCAGGAAGGAGTGACTGTTGCCTGCCTGATTTGCTCTTGCTACTCAGGTTATCTGCCGGAGGGTCTGCAGTGATGCCTCATTCCAATCTCCTGACAAGGCGGAGGACTGTTCCCACAGGAAGTGTCTACACTGTTTAAATAAGTTTTGTTCCACCCTGAAAAAAGGTCTGCTGATTGCGGAGGCCTTTAAGCTGGCTAGTGAACTTAGCCCCCTAGAAATGGGTCCCTCGTGGACACGGTTCTTTATTTGTTTTTCAATTTTTTTTCTATTTTTGATTTTTTTGAGCTTGAAATTCGTCCGTTTGGACGACGTACTTACAGTCTGCCTAACTTTTGCTTCCACAGGTTCTACCCAGTTTGCCTGGACTTGGTCATCAAGGAGATCCTCTCCTGTCTGTGGTGCTCTCTACAGTATTAGACATGTACTCTTTTGTTCAGTACTATTTTTTTGTTCTTGCTTTGGATCAAGAAAGAAGGTTCTCATTTTTTGTGAGGTTGCCATGGTTTATTCACTTTGCATGCATTTCTAACATGTCTGATATAATTGTCTACAAGTCTAAAGAATGGCTACACAGTGTGTGTTGACTAGTTGGAATGTGAGGGGTTTAGGAGATAAAGTGAAGCGTCTAGCAGTAGGTCATGTACTTAAACGTCTGAGTTCTTCTGTGGTTTGCTTGCAAGAGACCCATATGCTCAAAGATCAGGAATCTCCATTCTCATCTAGACTATATGGGTATCAGTATCACTCTACCTTTTCATCGTACGCCAGAGGGGTTAGCACGCTTATTGGCGCGAATGTCCCATTTGCTCTCACCTCTTCTCTTATAGATCCTGGAGGTCGTTTTGTTTTTTTGCACTGCATGTTGAACGGTATACAATGCATCATTGCTAATGTGTATATACCACCCCCTTTCTCAGTGGAGGTTCTTAAGACCCTGGCCACCTTCTTGTCGTGACACCCGGGTGTCCCTGCTCTTATAGTGGGGGACTTTAATAATTTTCTATGTGCCAGACTTGATAAGTTTTCTCCTGGGGCGTTGGCGGCCACCCCGAGAGGAGGCCAGACGCCTTTTGCTCGGCTTCTGCAGGAGCTGGGGTTGAGAGATGTTTGGAGGCTCAGCCACCCACAGGAGAAATGTTATTCGTGCCACTCGGCCTCGCATAGGGGCCTCTCCAGAATTTACCTGGGCTTGGGTAACAGTGAGATGCTTCCCCTGGTCTCGTCCGTGAGGTATGAGGCCAGGACTGTTTCTGACCACTCACCTCTATGTATAGAATTACTAACATCTAACATCACTAAGCGTACCTGCTGGAGGCTTAATCCATTTTGGATGTCACTGTTCCCAACCCCTGACCCCATTTGTACTGAACTTGTGAATTTTATCAAGGTCAATAGAAACTCCACGGGGCTTGGTGTCCTTTGGGACGCTCTCAAGGCCTATCTGAGGGGTCAGTTTATTAGATCCATTAACTCCATTAAAACTGGGACCAGGTCCTGGGAACAATTTGTGCTTCGGGAGGCTGAGAGGGCCGAGTCAGCTTATGTGGACTCCCCCTCTGAGAACACCGAACGAGCGTGGAATGAGGCTCAGAATATGGTTAAACATGTGACTTTGACTAGGGCTGAGAATAAAAGGTTTTTCCTCCAACAGAAATACTTTGAAGATGGGGAGGGTACTGGGCATATGCTAGCCATGATGGTGCGTTCACAGAGGGGCTCGGCCCACATAGAGTCAATTACTAATGTCTCGGGGATACTGGTGTCATCTCATGCGGATGTTCTATCCACATTCAAGGATTTCTATGCTGATGTGTATTCTTCTAAGGTTTCACCCACGACGGAGGAGATTTCCTCCTTTTTGGATCAGTGTCATCTCCCGCATTTGTCGGCCGCAGATGTGGCGCAATTGAATGCGCCGCTCACGGCCGACGAGATGCTGGAAGCTTTAGCGCTTTCCTCTCCAGGTAAGTCTCCGGGCTCGGATGGCTTGCCAGCGGAGGTCTATGGGCGCTATTCAGATGGTCTGATACCTCTTTTGAAAGAAGTGTTTGTGGATGCGTTTGAGCGAGGCTCTCTGCCTCAATCTATGAATGAAGCCATTATAGTGCTGTTGCTGAAGCCGGGTAAGGACGCCCAGTGTGCCGATTCTTATAGACCTATATCGTTATTGACGACTGACGTTAAATTATTGGCTAGGGTGTTGGCCACTAACACTAGCTAAAGTCATAAATAAGCTCATTCACACAGACCAGTCGGGTTTTATCCCCTCTCGATCTACGGCCATTAACATCAGGCATCTGTTCCTTAACTTGCAGATACCTGCTGATAATGAAGGCCAGAGGGCGATCCTTTCATTAGACGCTGCCAAAGCTTTTGACAGCGTCGAATGGCCCTATCTGTGGGAGGTTCTGGGTCGCTTTGGATTGGGCGACAACTTTATTAAGTGGGTACGCCTGCTGTATGCTGCCCCCACGGCTCGGCTACGGGTGAATGGGGACCTTACGGACTCCTTTCCTTTGTATAGAGGCACACGGCAGGGGTGTCCTTTATCGCCCCTGCTTTTTGCACTGACCCTAGAGCCGCTGGCGGCGTTAGTGAGGTCCTCCCCTTCGATAGCCGGATTTCAGAGGGGAGAATGTATAGAGAAGATTTCACTCTACGCAGATGATACTCTATTGTATTTGGGAGATATGGACACATCTCTCACGGCGGCCATGGAGCGGATTCAGAGCTTTGGCTCCCTATCGGGTTTTTCGATCAACTGGGGTAAATCCGTTCTTCTACCTGTGGACAGTCCGATCGGATCTTTACCAGTGGTTGCAGGGTCCCTACAGGTGGTAGAATCTTTCAAGTACTTGGGGGTTCAGGTGTCGGTCAACCCACAGAAATATCTAGAGGAGAATCTCCTGCCCCTTTTCAAACGCTTGCAATCAACCTGTAATACCTGGTGCAAACTCCCGTTATCAGTGATAGGACGAATACATTTAATTAAAATGGTGTGGGGCCCCCAACTTTTATACATTATGCATAACTCCCCTCAGTGGATACCTCGTTGGTGGTTTACCCGGATAGATTCCTTATTTCGATCGCTGATTTGGAAAAAGAAAGTTGCCCGCATCCGTTTATCTACATTGCAGTATGGCAAAGACCAAGGGGGAGCAGCTTTACCTAATCCTAAATTTTATTTTTTGGCCTCCCAATTACAGCACCTGTGTGGTATGGGGCGGATTAATAACAGGGACTCCATTGACACGCTGTTGCGGGTGGGGTCCGGGAATGCGTCGGTTTTGGCGTGTCTGGAGGCCGGGTTTCCGCACCTACCTCGGGCGGCGCCCACGGTGGTCCTCCTTGGAAAGCTATGGTCCATGGTCAGGTCGACTCTGGGTGTCTCGGGATTTCTTGTGGACACCCCTCTGTGGGATAACCTAAATCTGATGGAGGTTTTCAGACTTGAAGGCTTCCTATCTTGGAAACTGGCAGGGATTCAAAATATTGCCCAGATTTACCATAATAACGTGCTTAAGTCGTTTCAGGACCTACAAAATGAGTTTGATTTACCTAGACATCAATTCTACAGATACTTGCAGCTCAGGCATGCCTTACAGGCTCAGGGTTGGATGTCTGTTCTTCAATTATCTAGTCATAGGCTGATAACAGATATATTCTCTGGTAGAGACAAAAAGGGCATGATATCCCATGTTTACTCCTCCCTTTTGTCGTCCATACAAAACTCAGCGACTTTACCATGTAGGAGAGGCTGGGCGGAGGACCTGGGGGACATTGACGGTGAGACATGGGAATCCTGTTTACAAGCGGGGCCTTTGACCTCAGTTTCACAATCGCATTGATTGTCTCACGTGTTTCTGTTGCACAGGGTCTACCGCACACCCATTCAACTGTTCCGATGGGGGAGGAGGGATTCCTCTCTGTGTCCTAAACAATGCGGGTAGGAGGGATCACTAATTCACCTAATGTGGCGCTGTCCCAAGCTGCATCGGTTCTGGAGGAGTGTAACGGAGGTTGTTTCCTCTGTGTTCCAGGTTAGGGTCCCATTGGACCCCCTGGTATGCATACTAGGTGCTGTGGACGAAGAGGTCTACCCTCCACCAGTTAATATTGCAGTGATCAGGCTTCTATACCTAGCAAGGCCACAGATAGCTAGATTTTGGTTGTCCCTGCACGTTCCGACTAAAAAGCAATGGATCGATCAGGTGAACCTCATTATTGTGAGAGAGCACTATACATATCAGCATAGAAATGCGCCCAAAAAATTTAACTCCATCTGGCAGCCCTGGCTGGAGACGCCTGGATTGGCACCTCCGAGACTGGTTATGACTCGGTTGTTGCAGATGTAGGTGACATTCTCCTCCCGGGAGTAGAACCTGAATGTGTATAGAAATATTCGTACTAGTGGGTATTACACTATGGAATACGAGAGCATGCATCAATGGCAGGAAGTTGTTCTGAATATTTGGGCAGACTGTGGAATGCGGGATTTCAGGTATGGCCCGTTGGCCAAGTGTATGATTACGTGGGGGGGTGAGGCGGGTCTCGCCTACCCGACACCGTGTTAATTTTGTTATTGACAATAATGGCTTTTGCACTTTTCTTGTGCCTATGTTCTAGCATGTGTATGGTACTAGTATCCATGCGATGATGTTCTGTATATTTTCTTGTATGCTGACCTGTACTCATGTATCTGACTTTCCTTTGTTATTTTTTGGCACAATAACCAATTTTTCTAATTAAAAAATAAATAAATTGCGTTTTTTAGCGGGCGATTTTTTGGGGAAATGGCTGGTGTCAGCCTGTTAGGTGGGGACTGTCATTTGCCAGATGAGGATTTTCACTTGCCATGTGGGGACTGTCACTTGCCAGGTGGGGACTGTCACTTGCCAGGTGGGGACTGTCACTTGCCAGGTGGGGACTGCTATTGCCAAGTGAGGGTGGAACAGTGTTGCCAACCTACCAGATTGAAATTTACTGGCACGACACCCGAAATTTATAATGTGATTTAAGGTAGATATTAAGGTAAAAAACATATTTTTGTTATTTTCAATATAATAAAGGCAAATTATTTAGTCACATCACCCCCTGCCTCCGCCCCTCTCTGCCACCAACACCCCCTGCCTTCACCCCCTCTGCAGTGCCACAATCTCCCTCTGCCTCCAATCTCCCCCCAGACCCCCTGCCTATAAATCACCCCCTTCCTCCATCGTCCCCTGCCTCCATCCCCCTCTACGTTGCCACCAACAACCCCTGTCTCCATCCCCCACCCTCTGCGGTGCCACCATCCCCCTCTGCGGTGCCACCAACACCCCCTACCTCCAATCACCCCCTGCCTCCAATCTCCCCCTGCCTCCATCCCCCTTTGTGCTGCCATCGCAGCCACCATCACCCCCTGCCACCAATATCCATGCGCAGTTCCAAGCCGAACCGATCTCGGCTATTTTTACTGGCACATTCCCGAAACCACTGACATTTACGAATGGGGGGAAAAAGTGCCTGTTTTTAAGAACTGACTGTAAAAATACGGACTGTTGGCAACACTGGGGTGGAACATGCGGCAATGCAGGTCGGGTAGTGAGAGATTTCATCTCTCGGCCGCCGCACCTCAGTGTAGGGATCGCGCCAGCTGTGAGGACTGGACGGTGGTGGAGCAGGGCGGCAGTGAGAGATGACATCATCTCTCTGCTCTCACACACCTCAGACAATGTTGTGTTCCCGGCCGGCTGTATGGGCGGAACAGCTGTGATGGGGTGGGCCACAAGAGGTGATGTCATCTCTCTGCTCGCCCGCTCCTGCCGAACCTCCAAAAGTGCAGCCTTCATGGGGGTTGGAGACCCCTGCTATAAGGGCTCATGCACACTGTAGCTAAAAAAAAAAGCTGCACAGATCCTGGCACCTGAAGATTGGCTCCGCGGTGGATCCAAAATTAAAATCCAAATCCAAAATGAAAAAGTTGCAGAAACTGTTACGCCACTATAATGCCGCGTACACACGGTCGGAATGTCTCACATCGAACATATGTTGTCGGAAAATCCGACCGTGTGTATGCTCCATCGGACATTTGCTGTCGGAATTTCCGACAACAAAAATTTGAGAGCTGTGTGTACACAATTCAATGCACAAAAATTCGATGCATGCTCGGAAACGATTTGACGCATGCTCGGAATCATTGAACTTAATTTTTCTCGGCTTGTTGTAGTGTTGTATGTCACCGCGTTCTTGACGTTCGCAATTTTCGACAACATTTATGTGTATGCAGAAAAAAATCCACGGTTTTGATGTCGGATTGTCCGATCGTGTGTACGCAGCATTAGACTCTTACTGGCCAACCAATGACGATATGGCTTTGGGGTTATTACATTTCAGCCATCAAAGCGGCAAGGGATGACTATAACTTTTTAAATTCACAACTTGAAGACCGTGCATCTGAAGCGGCTTACTGCTTTACACTAAACCCCTCACCGGAGGCCTATCTGCTATTGGCACAGGCGAGAAGAGAGGAAAACCTCCACTATACCACTTTAACAAACAAAGATGTTAATTTATTAGCAAGTAGAATTTTCGAGTCAGGTGACAATAACGGCAGATTGTTGGCTAATCTAGTTGCAGTTGTACCTCATATAGGCCTATCTCCCTCCTAAATTATGACTTAAAAATCCTATCCAAGATACTTGCTGCTAGATTGGTTAAAGTATTACCCTCCCTTGTCAATATAGACCAGACTGGGTTTATGCCTGGAAAATCCACTGACATAAATTTGAGACGAGTGTTGACCAGTGGCGGCCCGTCAATAGGGGGCGCAGGAGCGCCGCCCCCTCAAAGCCACTTATTAAAAAAAAAAGTGTCCCTTTAAGTGGGTGTGTTAAGGGCGCCGGACACAGGGGTGCTATTGGAGGCATGACTTGTGTGTAAACACGTGATTGGGGCTAAGAAGTTATATTGGCGAAGTTTAAAGTGTGCTCGGGGCGCAGAGCTTATAGCCCTGAACACTTCCGCCTCTAGCATAAGGTTTTCAGTGCTTGTAATTGATTGGGTCCATAGGGTGGGGCTTTAATCAGACCTGCAGCGTCATTGGCTCACAGGCTGCCTGTCTCGTTCAGTAAATGAGGGGGAAAAAGGAAGAAGAATGGCTCAGGACAGGGAGCGATAGGTCCTTGCAGAGGCAGCTGTCCATTCATCTCCCTGTGACACAGACTCGGCATCCAGCAGTGCACACAGAGGGATCACACAGAAATCTCCAGGTACACTACATGCCAGGACTGGAGGGGGAGGGGGGCAGAAGGGGCTATTATCACTGTGCCCTGAGTGACTTTACAGCAGCATTTTTAATCTCCAAATTTACTTCACCATAATCACCTCTCTATATGTGCACATTCTACTTTCATCATTTCTCCAAATGGAGTGACTGAGCAGTGGTGATTTATTGTTTGCATCAGTGGCGGCCCGTCCATAGGGGGCGCTCGGGCACCGCCCCCCCAAGCTTTGTGATAAAAAAAACGTCATTTTTTAGCATGAAAAAAAACTACGTTTTTCAAACTTCATTTTAAAAAACGACGTTGCCTACACACCATCGTTTTTTCAAAATGCTCTAGCAAAGCGCGGTTACGTTCAGCACGTACGGCGGCACTCTGTTCCATTCAAGCTCGCGTCATAACTTGCTTCTGAGCATGCGCTGGTTTAAAAACGTAGTTTTAAACGTCGTTTTAGCCCACACACGGTCATTTTTTATGACACAAAAAACAACGTTTTGAAAAAATTGAAGCATGTTCGAAAAAAAAATTTGTCGCTTTTCAGAAGACATAAAATGATGTTTTCCCCAAACACGGTCATTTTAAATGACGTTTTTAAAAATGTCGTTTTTTTTTTCATCACAAAAAACGAACGTGTGTACGCGGCATCATACCTGGCTGTGAGGGGACCAAGAACAAGTACGGATGGGGGGGGATTGTACATGTCTGCCTGTGTGTGTGCTACCCTGAGACATGTGAGAACGCTGACTGCATGCTAAAAAAAAACTCCCCCACTGTATACACAGCATGTCACTGGCAGCATTTGATGGGGCACAGTGGCTGCGCTTGATGGGCACAGTAGCTGCGCTTGATGGGCACAGTGGCTGCGTTGGATGGGCACAGTGGCTGCATTTGATGGGCACAGTGGTTGCGCTTGATGGGCACAGTGGTTGCGCTTGCCCCGGCGTAACGAGTGCTCCTGATTCAGGAACCTCGTTACGCCGACTGCAGCCTAAGATCTGCGCGGCATAAGGCTCTTATGCCCGCATATCTTAGGCTGCATTCTTGCGGTGGACGCTAGGTGGCGTTCACGTTGTGCTCAGTGTATAGTATGCAAATTGCATACTAACACCGATTCACAACATTGCGCGAGCCCTGCGTACGCAATTTACGTCGTTTACGTACGGCGGTTTTCGCTCAAGGCTGCCCCTGCTATTAGCAGGGGCAGCCCATGTTACGTATACCCGTCGTTCCCGCGTCGCGAAATTTGAATTTTACGTTGTTTGCGTAAGTGAATCGTGAATGGCGCTGGACGCCATTCACGTTCACTTTGAAGCAAATGGCGTCCTTGCGACATCATTTGCCGCAATGCACGTCGGGAAAGTTTCCCGACGGAGCATGCGCTCTACGATCGGCGCGGGAACGCGCCTAATTTAAATGATTCCCGCCCCCTACGGGATCATTTACATTGCGTGCTCTAGCGCCGGCCATTTTGCCGGCGCGCCCGCGCAATTCACGGAGCTTCTGCTCCGTGAATCAAGGGCAGCGGAGCAAATTTGCGGGGGCGCAGGGCAAAAACGTTGCCCTGCGC
The DNA here is from genome assembly GCF_905171775.1 of Rana temporaria. Lineage (NCBI taxonomy): Eukaryota > Metazoa > Chordata > Amphibia > Anura > Ranidae > Rana > Rana temporaria. The sequence continues at coordinate 103,944,506 of NC_053497.1, forward strand.
CTCCGTAAATAATGCGCAAATCTCTTTGAATCCGGCCCATTGTTTTTTGTTTTTCTGTCGCTAATAGTACTGTTTAGGCATATAACCTGTGGTTAGGTACCGAGTTACGTGGCACTTTTTCGAGCTGGGGGATGCCCAAGGCTCTGTTTTTGTAAATCTATTACCTCTTTTTAAAAAAACAATAAAGAGAAATAAAAAAAAATAAAAACACTTTTTTGACTTTGCAATTACTTTAAATGTCCCCAGAGAAGTCACCCTTGCTTCACCAGAAATATTCAGCTGAGGCTTGCCCAGAACACCCTGGAGAGATTTTTTTTCTGCTAGGCTGTAGACTCTAAGGTAGGTCAGGCCAGTCCCACGAATAAGCAGAAATAAAATGAGAATCATCACATGAAGAAATTATTGTCATACTCCAAGCTGGGGAAAAGCAGGTGGATATTATAGAAATATTTGCAGCAGCCAGACACAGCAAACACAACATGGGACATGTGGGTTATAATTAATGATTATTATTTACTTGGAAGGAAAGAAACAGCTGGAGGAAGGATACAACTCAGTCCTCACTGGGTTAAATATCCCCTGAGTTCAGAAGGATTATATATGCTCTGCCAAGCAATAAAGCAATATTGAGCCCAGCAAAGTCTTGGGGACTCTTAGATGTCTACAGGTAGCTGTTAAGAACTTGGAAAATTGCCAACAACTGTCAAGGCTGAGATCTGCTGCTGGATTTGTTGCCTGACTGTAAAACAGCACGGCCAAATACAGAAAGCAATTATCCATAATTATAATCTACTTAGAGATTGGAGATGTGGAATAGGGAAGGCAATAAGGGCTAAAAACGTACATAGATGGGGATGTGGAGGAGAGAAGGAAGGGGATGAGAAGGATGAAAGAAGGGGATGAGAAGGGATTGAGGAAGGGGATGAGAAGGGATGGAGGAAGGGGATGAGAAGGGATGGAGGAAGGGGATGAGAAGGGATGGAGGAAGGGGATGAGAAGGGATGGAGGAAGGGGATGAGAAGGGAGGAAGGGGATGAGAAGGGATGAAGGAAGGGGATGAGAAGGATGAAGGAAGGGGATGAGAAGGATGACAGAAGGGAATGAGAAGGATGACAGAAGGGAATGAGAAGGATGACAGAAGGGGGTGAGGAGGATGAAGGAAGGGGATGAGGAGAATGAAGGAAGGGGATGAGGAGAATGAAGGAAGGGGATGAGGAGAATGAAGGAAGGGGATGAGGAGAATGAAGGAAGGGGATGAGGAGAATGATGAAGAAAGGGGATGGGAAGGATGAAGGAAGGGGATGAGAAGGATAAAGGAAGGGGATGAGAAGGATGAAGAAAGGAAATGAGAAGGATGAAGGAAGGGGGTGAGGAGGATGAAAGAAGGGGGTGAGGAGGATGAAAGAAGGGGGTGAGGAGGATGAAAGAAGGGGTTGAGGAGAATGAAGGAAGGAGATGAGGCAGATGAAGGAAGGGGGTGAGGAGGATGAAGGAAGGGGATGAGGAGAATGAAGGAAGGGGGTGAGGAGGATGAAGGAAGGGGATGAGGAGAATGAAGGAAGGGGATGAGGAGAATGAAGGAAGGGGATGAGGAGAATGAAGGAAGGGGATGGGAATGATGAAGGAAGGGGATGGGAATGATGAAGGAAGGGGATGGGAAGGATGAAGAAAGGGGATGGGAAGGATGAAGGAAGGGGATGAGAAGGATAAAGGAAGGGGATGAGAAGGATGAAGAAAGGGAATGAGAAGGATGAAGGAAGGGGGTGAGGAGGATGAAAGAAGGGGATGAGGAGAATGAAGGAAGGAGATGAGGCAGATGAAGGAAGGGGATGAGGCAGATGAAGGAAGGGGATGAGGCAGATGAAGGAAGGGGATGAGGAGAATGAAGGAAGGGGATGAGGAGAATGAAGGAAGGGGATGAGGCAGATGAAGGAAGGGGATGAGGAGAATGAAGGAAGGAAGGAAGGGGATGAGGAGAATGAAGGAAGGAAGGGGATGAGGAGAATGAAGGAAGGAGATGAGGAGAATGAAGGAAGGAAGGGGATGAGGAGAATGAAGGAAGGAGATGAGGCAGATGAAGGAAAGGTATGTGGGTTGAAGACTGACACAAAATGGAGAACAGTGTATATAGGCAAGTTTGACAGAAGGGATTATGGAGAAAAAAAAGGGGGTTTGGAATAAAGAACTGACAAAAAGGGGATAGCAAAGAGGAAATGATGAACATTGACATACAAATGTGTGGGAGGGTAACCAATCTCAGCTGAAGGGAAGGGGCATGGCCGTCTTTCTGAGCGGGGCAAGCCTGGGCACAGCCCAGGGGCCCCACATTCACAGAACCCTATCCAGGGCTGGCGCACCGCTACCTACAGGAGTGTGGAGAGGGAATGTATGCTGCCGGCCGGAGATCGCGCAGGGGCGCATATATCGCAAGATGCCCAGTTCACTGACAGATTCCCCCCCCCCCTCCAGCTGCAGAGCTGTTCGGCGGCTCAGAGCTATATTTGTTGCCAAGGAGCTGGCCCGCCTCCTTCACTGTCAATGGTCGGGACTCGTGAGGGGGTGTGGCCAGGCAAGTGATGACCCCGCCTGTCACTGGGGTGGGGGGCGGAGCAGCCGGCCTCATTGATGATCGCATGGTCTTTCTGGGCAGAGCAACATGAAGGTAAAAAAAAAAAGCCTCTAAAAATTCTGTTTTCTTTTCTTTGCAGCCACTGGACTGAGAGAAATTGGGTTGAAAACTGCTCTGCTCGATTTCTTACACTCAGGACAGTGCTACATGAAAAACCAGATACCATCTTGAGCTTTGTCAACTTTATTACTTCTATCTTTAGACTTTTACATAGAAGTAAAAAAGTTCTGTTAGCTGACAAAGAGGGTATCTGGTTTTCCTATAGCACTGTCCTGAGTGCAAGTTTTCAACCCAATTTCTCCCAGTCCTCTGCCTGCTGTCACGCAGCCCCCTGCTGTCATGAAGCCCCCTTCTGTCACCCAGCCCCCTGCTGCCACCCAGTCCCCTGCTGCCACCCAGCCCCCTGCTGTGACCCATTCCCCCTGCTGTCACCCAGCCCTCTGTCACCCAGTCCCCTGATGTCACCCAGCCCCCCACTGTCACCCAGCCCTCTGTCGCCGAGTCCCCTGCTGTCACTTTTTAAATGTTGGCAACTATGCTCACTGTGTATGGCAGTTCAATGAGGGGGCAACAAACATCACAGGTGGGTATAGACATGGCCTGTGCTAGACCATTTTGCGCCCTTTCTATACCGTATAGATATTATATTTTAGAGGTACAGAAGTTTTGTTTTTTGGGGGGGCGCAAGTGGATGGTTTTGCCTATGGCACAAAATAGTCTTGCACGGGCCCTGGCCCCATCAGAGCTGGACAAATAGTACTAGCAGTGGGACAAGGGAGTCAGGCTGAGTGGGCACAGGCAGTTCAGCGTGCAGCGGCATCTTTGGTTCCGCCTGCAAGCTGGGCTGTCACCACTTCTCCTGAGCCTCCCTGAGTGACTGAGCGAGCCAAGGCAGAGGGGGGGTGCTGAAGCTCAAGTGCCAAAGACGAGCGGGTCTGAAGAGAAGAAACTGTGCTGCCCCTTCCCACTTGACCCGCCACTGTCACAAGATGGCTCTATTTCTTGCCCATCCCCTCCTCCTGTCAGCAGTGGGGAGAGCGGCTGTGTCTCTGGAGAGGAATGAGTGGCAAGGAACCGGTGGCGAGTGACACACTGAATCTGGTAACGGGATGGGTGGCACGTGACACGCTGAATCTGGTGATGGGATGGGTGGCAAGTGACACGCTGAATCTGGTGATGGGATGGGTGGCAAGTGACACGCTGAATCTGGTGATGGGATGGGTGGCAAGTGACACGCTGAATCTGGTGATGGGATGGGTGGCAAGTGACACGCTGAATCTGGTGATGGGATGGGTGGCAAGTGACACGCTGAATCTAGTGATGGGATGGGTGGCAAGTTACACGCTGAATCTGGTGACAGGGGACAGGTGGCAAGTGACACACTGAATCTGGCGACAGGTGGCAAGTAACCCGCTGAATCTGGTGACAGTGGCAAGTGACGTGCTGAATCTGGTGACAAGGGACCGGTGGCAAGTGACGCGCTGAATCTGGTGACAAGGGACCGTGGCAAGTAACACTCTGAACCTGGTGACAGGTGGCAGGTAACACACTGAATCAGGTGACAGGTGGCAGTGGCAAGTGACATGCTGAATCTGGTGACAAGGGACCGGTGGCAAGTGACACACTGAATCTGGTGGCAGGGAACAGTAGCAAGTGACAGGCTGTAAAGTAGAAATATTATACTTTCATTCTTGAGAGTAGGTGCGTAAATTGGTGCAAGCTTGTAGGGGCCCCATAGCATTACTTTTCCCAGGGGCCCATGTTGCTATTAAGATGGCCCTGGGAAGGGGATGTGCAGTAAGGAAGCAGATCTGGGCTGAAGACTGATACAAAAGAGGATATGGAGAGGAGAAGGGAATTTGGGCTGCATACTGACACCGAATGTGATGTTTGGACAGAAGGCATCTAGGGTGAAGACTGACACAGAAGTGGATGTGAAATAGGGCAGCCCAGTAGCAGATGTTGGCTGAAGAATGACACAGAAGGGAAAATAGAGAAGAGGATCCAGGATGAAGACTGACATAAAAAGAAAAGTAGAGGTGATAAGAGTATAGACTGAAACAGAAACCAATGTAAAGGTAAGGAGATCTAAGCTGAAAACTGACACAAAAAGGGGGTGGGGAGCAGGGACAGAGATCTGGACTGAAGACAGCAACAAAAGGATGTGCAAAGAAGCAAAGGGTGGTGGTGACACAGAAAGGGATGTGCAGTGCCTTACCTGCAGATTGACACAAAAGGGGATGTGGAAGATATTTGTCAGAGTGTAGTCACAGATTTCCGACCAAATCTTCAGAGAAGGTGCAGATCTATGTCTAATCTGCATATAAATGGATTAGGTATGCAAGATGCAATAACTAAACGTGACCTTGTTATTTCACAAAAGGTGAATAAATCTTTTTCCTTTTCTGTCCCTGCCCGAGATGTGCTTAATGGAGTATGTGAGAAAGTAGATTGTAAAGGTGTTAGATACATCTGCTTTCCCATCGCAATGCAATATACTTATTAGTTATACAAGAACCTCCTCGCAATATGTAGTTTTTTACATACATTACACGGAATTCATTATGTTGAAGTTTATTACACTGGTGGTGCTCTGTAATTGGGGTCCGTTATTAAGTTGGCTGATGTAAGCAGATTAAGACACCTAACTTGCCTTCTGCGTGAATTCCAGTCCTATCCACCGCTGCAATCATCTCCTGAAACACAGAGAAATCAGATAGGCAGAAACAATAACATTCGGGTGAAGTTCCGGGAACATTACACCAATTAACCTTTCACCATGTGCTAGGAAACATACCGCGAACATGCCAATTTCTGCTGCCCAAAGAGGAAGAGGACGCAGATTTGATAGGAAGAGGGAACCCTCACAATGGATAAAACAGCGGGGGGGGGGGGGGGGGGTCGAATAGGACCTAATTTTGTAATTAATTTGTGATTTTTTTTTTATATATATATATATATATATATATATATACAGGGAGTGCAGAATTATTAGGCAAGTTGTATTTTTGAGGATTAATTTTATTATTGAACAACAACCATGTTTTCAATGAACCCAAAAAACTCATTAATATCAAAGCTGAATATTTTTGGAAGTAGTTTTTAGTTTGTTTTTAGTTTTAGCTATTTTAGGGGGATATCTGTGTGTGCAGGTGACTATTACTGTGCATAATTATTAGGCAACTTAACAAAAAAAAAAATATTTTTACCAGTGAAACCAATATAACATCTCAACATTCACAAATATACATTTCTGACATTCAAAAACAAAACAAATCAGTGACCAATATAGCCACCTTTCTTTGCAAGGACACTCAAAAGCCTGCCATCCATGGATTCTGTCAGTGTTTTGATCTGTTCACCATCAACATTGCGTGCAGCAGCAACCACAGCCTCCCAGACACTGTTCAGAGAGGTGTACTGTTTTCCCTCCTTGTAAATCTCACATTTGATGATGGACCACAGGTTCTCAATGGGGTTCAGATCAGGTGAACAAGGAGGCCATGTCATTAGTTTTTCTTCTTGTATACCCTTTCTTGCCAGCCACGCTGTGGAGTACTTGGACGCGTGTGATGGAGCATTGTCCTGCATGAAAATCATGTTTTTCTTGAAGGATGCAGACTTCTTCCTGTACCACTGCTTGAAGAAGGTGTCTTCCAGAAACTGGCAGTAGGACTGGGAGTTGAGCTTGACTCCATCCTCAACCCGAAAAGGCCCCACAAGCTCATCTTTGATGATACCAGCCCAAACCAGTACTCCACCTCCACCTTGCTGGCGTCTGAGTCGGACTGGAGCTCTCTGCCCTTTACCAATCCAGCCACAGGCCCATCCATCTGGCCCATCAAGACTCACTCTCATTTCATCAGTCCATAAAACCTTAGAAAAATCAGTCTTGAGATATTTCTTGGCCCAGTCTTGACGTTTCAGCTTGTGTGTCTTGTTCAGTGGTGGTCGTCTTTCAGCCTTTCTTACTTTGGCCATGTCTCTGAGTATTGCACACCTTGTGCTTTTGGGCACTCCAGTGATGTTTCAGCTCTGAAATATGGCCAAACTGGTGGCAAGTGGCATCTTGGCAGCTCCACGCTTGACTTTTCTCAGTTCATGGGCAGTTATTTTGCGCCTTGGTTTTTCCATACGCTTCTTGCGACCCTGTTGACTATTTTGAATTAAACGCTTGATTGTTCGATGATCACGCTTCAGAAGCTTTGCAATTTTAAGAGTGCTGCATCCCTCTGCAAGATATCTCACTATTTTTGACTTTTCTGAGCCTGTCAAGTCCTTCTTTTGACCCATTTTGCCAAAGGAAAGGAAGTTGACTAATAATTATGCACACCTGATATAGGGTGTTGATGTCATTAGACCACACACCTTCTCATTACAGAGATGCACATCACCTAATATGCTTAATTGGTAGTAGGCTTTCGAGCCTATACAGCTTGGAGTAAGACAACATGCATAAAGAGGATGATGTGGTCAAAATACAAATTTGCCTAATAATTCTGCACTCCCTGTATATGAATATATATATATATATATATATATATATAAAATAATATCTATCTATCTATCTATCTATCTATCTATCTATCTATCTATATATATATATATATATATATATATATATATATATATATATATATATATATATATATATATATATTATACAGTGCTCTGCAATAGTTTTAGGTTGGTGTTAAAAAAAGCTGTAAAGCAGGCCCGGACTGGCCATAGGGCATACCGGGCATATGCCCGGTGGGCCGCATGTCACGTCTCCCCAGGGGTGTACCAAGGGGTTGCAGCCCGAGAGGGGACACCCAGTTTTCCTAATAGCAGAGATCCCCCACCCCCGCCACCAACACAGCGCCAGATAGAGAGCTCCAGATAGAGAGAGATGAGCTGGGCTTATCACAGCCAGCTCTGACATTTCTCCCCTCCCCTTGCTGCCCACAGGACCAGTTAGAGGAGATGAGCTGCTTCTACTCCTCCCCTCCTGTGTCTCCCCCGCCCACTCTCCCCGACAGACACTGTTCTGCTGCCTAAGGGATGTGGGCGGGAATATTCAAGATAAAGCCAAACAGCAAGGAAAGATGGAGTCTGATATCCATCCATCCAGTCAGTCCCTCCTGCCTCTGAGTGAGTACTGTACACTGATGTAGGGGTTCCCTTCATTCCCTTTTCTCTCTCTCTTCACCTTTCTTTCTTTATCTCTCCCTATTATCTATCTATCTTTATCTATATATCTATCTATATCTATCTTCCTTCCTTCTCTTCTTTCTTTCTTTCTTTCTTTCTATCTATCTTTATCTTTCTTTCTTTATCTATCTTCCTCCCCCCCCCCCCCCCCCGGGCTGCTCAGTCTAAAATGCCCAGGCCTATTTTTTGTCCGAGTCCGGGCCTGCTGTAAAGTGTTATTAGTTTATTTTTTATCAATTAGCTAAATGGAAATGAACAGAAAAGAAATCCAAATAAAGCCAACATTTGACCACTCTTTGCCTTTAAAATAGCATTGCTTCTTCTAGGTACACTTGCACACAGTTTTGAAGGAACTTGGCAGGTTGGTTGTTCCAAACATCTTGGAGAAGCCAAGTTAAATAGTGAGGGAGGAAGTCTTGTTAATATGGTCGGCTGTTGGAGGAAACCGTCCAATCAGCATGCATTTTTTTTGTGCAGCCCCTTAAAGCGGTCCTCCACCCTAAAGTGGAGTCCCGCTGATCGGAACCCTCCCCCCCTCCGGTGTCACATTTGACACCTTTCAGGGGGGAGGGGGGTGCAGACACCTGTCTAAAGACAGGTATTTGCACCCACTTCCGGCCACACGCTACGGGCGAAAGACGGGCATTCCGTCACATCCCGTCTGTCGCCCGTTGTGTGCTGGGAACACTCGGCTCCCAGCACACAGCGTGTGAGCCAATCGGCGGGCGCAGCGCGACTCGCGCATGCGCCGTAGGGAACCGGGCAGTGAAGCCGCAGCGCTTCACTTCCTGGTTCCCTCACCGTGGATGGAGGGGGGAGCAGCAGGGTGACGAGCGATCGGCTCATCCTCTGCTGCGATCACCGCTGGACTCCAGGACAGGTAAGTGTCCTTATATTAAAAGTCAGCAGCTGCAGTATTTGTAGCTGCTAGCTTTTAATATATTGTTTTAGTGGCACATCCGCTTTAAGCAGCAGTGCCCTCTACAACCACCTCAATTGCTTGAATGGAAAATTCATCTTGGAGATTCCAAAGCATTGGGAAAAAGTGCATTCTGTAGACCACAAATCTGTTTACACAGGAACAGCAGGTGATGGTCATAACTTTAAGCATAAGAGGAGGAAAACATGGCGATCAATTGAACTGGCTATCAATTTTAGAACTGCCAAGTGTCCTGCGCACTGCCCGCTCTTTATAGGCCTACAGAGAGCCATCCATCCCGCTTTTGGTCGTGATTTGTTTAAAGCGTAGCCACATAGAGAGCGACGACTTTCTAGATTAAAAGGGATAATCCCCGGATGGATGGAAATTATTCCAACTCCTATAAATATGACACTTTAGATTTTTCTGCAGCACAATAATGACTTAGCCTCTCAGTGACCACTGTAAATTTTGCACGACCTCCTGCAGAATGATGACAGCAATTTTACCAGCCATCCAGGAGGAGAATTTATAGGGCTCTGGAGCAGACAGTGTAAAGGGGGGTGCCTGGGGGATGAGGTGCAGCCAGCAAACATAGTCACTGTTCTGAAATATCAGCACCGCTGGATGAGCTCAGCACTTTGGGTGATAATTAATTAGTCGGGGACGTAATAGTAGTAGACTACTTATTAGAACACCTGATGTATATCAGCAGAGCTGTAACACGCATTACAAAAACTCAATTCATTTTTCCTTCACAATAATGTAAGAAACATTTAGGTATATCTATACTGTAGATATATCACAGTGAGCAGAGGATTTTGGATATTCTAACAACTAATAATCAAAAGAGGTTATGAACTTAAATATAACTGGGGAGGAGATGTATGTGGCATATTAGATTTCTACAAGTCCTATTGCAGCTCACCTACATACATATTTACATACTAACCATACAAATACAGACATAAAAAAACATACACCGATCAGCTATAACTTTATGACCACTGATGGGGTAAGTGAATAACATTGATTATCTCATTACAGTGGCATCTGAAAGTTGTGGGATATGTTAGGCAGCAAGAAAACATGTTGTCCATGAAGTTGATGTGTAAAAAGCAGAAAAAATGGGCATCGCAGTTTGTTGTGTATGGAGCTACATAGCTGTAGACCAGTCAGGGTGCCAATGCTGACCCCCATCCACAGCCATAAGCACCTACAATGGGCATGTGTGCATCTGAACTGGACCACAAAGCCATAGAAGGTTGCCTGGTCTCATGAATCAAGTTTTTTTTAAATCATGTGGATATCTGGGTATCTGTGTAGCTTACCTAGGTAAGAGATGGCATCAGGATGCACTATGGGAAGTAGGCAAGCTGGCAAAGGCATGGTGATGTTTTGGGCAATGTTTTGCTGGGAAACTTTGGGTCCTGCCATTCATGTGGATGTTACTTGACACGTACCACCTACCTAAACATTGTATACCCCTTCATGGCAACAGTATTCTAAAAGGGTCTGAGAAAGGTATTGTTGGTCACAGATTGTGCTTTTGATCTGTTCGATATGTCATAATGAGAAGGCTGACTGGATGTTAGAAATCAGTAGGGTGGTTCTTTTAAACACAAACATTCTCAGGCAAAGCAAGGAGAGAATACAGCTACCAAACATATTTGGTTGCAGGGGATTGCTGCCCTCTGCTCATCATCACTGCTTTACAAGACGCTGTATAATCTTAGTGTAGAGTTAAATACTGCCCTAACACAGTTTACAAACTTTAGTTAACTCAGTCTGTTGGTAGAAGGCCTATGTTTCCTACCAATGGCTATCATTGGTACTGCAGCCTTTTTTGTAAAGCCCTTCAAATAAGTGACACAAATATATCCAAATATTGGAAAAACATTTATTGCGCTCTGACTGATCAGACTTCTACAAAGTAACCTGATGTTCCAGCACTGAGCTGTTTTTCAGCTTGTCGGAACATGCAGCTTTCCATTGGGTATAAATTATCCTATAACCCAGCTCAAAATTCATTTCTCACCATCTAAAACATAATTTGTGCTGGTTTCAGCATCAGCCAGAGTCACATAATAATATATGCAATATGTTCCAAAACTTCAACAACAATAATTTGCTTTGAAAGTCTGGTGCCTGTTTTGGTTTTATAATTCAGATGCTGGATTTTGCGTCTTACGATGTTGCAGCTGTACAATGTAACAAAATGTTTTATATAACAAGCACAATGAAAAGGGGAACCTATCAGGATCGTGCAATTGTCAGTTTAAGCGACCCAGTGGCGAATTGCAAAAAGGGGTCAGGTCCTTTACCTGCATAATGGTCCAGGTCTCAAGTGGTTAAAGTGGAAGTTCACCCAAAAATAAATTTCTAATAATACCTTGAGCTGACCGGTTATACTGCGAAGATGCTGTTTTTTTTTTGTTTTTTTTTCATACATACCTTGTTAGCGGTGTTCCATCACTTTACAATTTTGCGTGATAGACGGTGTTCACCCATCTTGGAGGGGTTCCAATAGAGTGCGGGACTTGTCCCAAAGGGAAACTCATTGGATTTTTTTGTTGAAATAAAAGCGGGGTTCCAACCACATTTATCATTTTTTTTAAGTATGTCCTTTCATTTGTCTGTATAGTTGCACACATAGGGTCACTTACTGGGTAAAAATGCGCCCCCGTCCCACAGACTTCTAGCGAACGAACACTTTTTATTCCAGTCTCCAGATGGTTATCATTTTGCTTGTGGGCATTGTGAAGCCCACAAGCAATTACTTCCAGGACTCCTCTGATGACTAGCCTGAATGGGCCGCCCGTCCCGCCCTATTCTCGCGCATGCGCAAGATAGCAGCAGCGCCGCGCCGTCAACCACTTGGGTTCTCATCACAACGAGCGGTGGTGGCGGAAGTGAACGCCGTTGTGATGGCAACCCATAAACAAAAAACATGCATTCATTGAATCGCGTCACTTCTAGATATCGAAGTAATGCGATTCTTGCCCTAGGGGAAGCGCACAGCATCCTGGGAAATGCATCAGCGTTCGGAGGAGCCGAGGGAGCCGATGTCAGGATCCTCGGTGGATCCGAGGGCAGATTACGTGGAACAGGAATAGCAACATGCATTTCCAGGTGAGTACATTTTTTTTTTTTTCGGTCTCATGTCAACTATAAAGCAAAAACAATTTTTAGATAGAAACTCCACTTTAACTGCTTCATTAATATTTTTTGAAAAAGAGAAAGGGGAGAGAAGGGAATAAAAGGGAAGGGAAGGGAAGGAAAAAGGAAGGAAAGGGAAGGGCAAAAAAGGGGAAAGAGGAGGAGGAAAAAAAATGGAAAAAAAAAGAAAAGGGGAGGAATATATATATATTTTTTTTTCCATTTTGGGCTCTAAACCTGAATATGTAATGTAATATGATCGGTGGTGAGTTTGTAAGAGTGTGATACAGCTTTATTGGGATTAGCTTGATCATTGTTTGCTAAAATGGTTTGTGCACCATTATATGCAGGAAACTGTCCTACCCTGTTGTAAGGCAGAGGGGAGATAGATGTTTTGTTACAGGCACCATTCACCAGTGGATGCTGGCCGGTTGACTTATGTGAACACCACTCTCTTTATGATGTGTGGGCAGGTTTGTGGCTTTCAGCAGCTGTAGAAACCACACACATCGTCGTCGCCTCATTTAAGAATAAGTGGACATGTATAGAGTTATATCAGGATTTCCGCATGATCCTAGTTTAAATATTACCATTATTGTCGTTGAGACAGAACATCCACTGTCATTTTATAGTATTATTTTATAATTTGGTGTAATTATACTCACATTCATTTGTGTGTCTTTTAGCATGTTTAATAAGGTTTTCATCTCTATTTTAATTAAGCAAGAATGTAAGAAGTCGCGCTACTGATGATTGGCGGTGCAATACTGGGTAACCATGTGGGCTGCATACACTGCATTAGGGGTGCAACGGATTGTCATTGATCCAGTATCCGAACGGGTCAACATCCACCGATCGGCACACCACGCGATCTGTGGATTGAGCCCATAGGAAAGGCCGCGGCTTCGGCTTAGCTCCAGAGCCGCGGCCATCTTGGTACACTCAGCGGCGGTGGTCTAGGTGAGCTTCCCAGAGCGGCGCTGACTGGGGAGATGTGGACATTACAGTGGGGGAGATGTGGACATTGCAGTGGGGAAGATGACGCGGACATTAGTGGGGGAGATGTGGACATTATAGTGGGGGAGATGACGCAGGCATTACAGTGGGGGAGATGTGGACATTACAGTGGGGGAGATGACGCAGGCATTACAGTGGGGGAGATGTGGACATTACAGTTGGGAAGATGTCTGTGGATATTACAGTGGGGTAGATGTGGACATTACAGTGGCGGAGATGTCTGTGGATATTACAGTGGGGGAGATGTGGATATTACAGTGGGGGAGATGTGGATATTACAGTGGGGGAGATGTGGATATTACAGTGGGGGGAGATGTGGATATTACAGTGGGGGGAGATGTGGACATTACAGTGGGGGGAGATGACGTGGACATTACAGTGGGGGAGATGACGTGGACATTACAGTGGGGGGAGATGACGTGGACATTACAGTGGGGGAGATGTGGATATTACAGTGGGGGAGATGTGGATATTACAGTGGGGGGGAGATGTGGACATTACAGTGGGGGGAGATGACGTGGACATATTACAGTGGGGGAGATGACGTGGACATTACAGTGGGGGGAGATGACGTGGACATTACAGTGGGGGGAGATGACGTGGACATTACAGTGGGGGGAGATGACGTGGACATTACAGTGGGGGGAGATGACGTGGACATTACAGTGGGGGGAGATGACGTGGACATTACAGTGGGGGAGATGTGGATATTACAGTGCGGACTATATATGGTGGTGACCCGAAAAATGATCCGATCTGTGGCTCTGATCCGAGGAACAATCCGAACCGTGAGTTTTTTGATAAACATATATATAGCAGCCAACACTGCAGAATTAGATCGATTCTGCAAACATGGAAAAAAGGGATGGAATTCTGAAGGTTTCCACTGCATACGCAGTATAGGGTAAAACGATGGCTGGAACCACATTGGTTGGCTTCTGATTTGCTATTGCTTGGTTCCTCCTCCTCTAGATCACACTCGCTTCGGGGGCCCCCGAAATCCTCACTTCCTGTTCTTCTATGTAACTCCACACAGTAATGCGAGGCTTTCTCCCTGGTGTGGAGTGTCATGCTCGCCCCCTCCCTTGGACAACAGGAGGGTCAGGAAGCTCTCTACGTTGCAGATAGAAAAAGGAGCTGTGTGTTAGTGTGTGTCCTGACTCTCCTGTAGTCCAAGGGAGGGGGCGAGCACGACACTCCACACCAGGGAAAAAGCCTTGCATTACTGTGTGGAGTTACAGACAGAAGAACAGGAATTGAGGATTTCTCAGAAGAAATAAGGACATTTAAAAGCAAAATCGAAGGATGAGGAAAGTGAAGGAGGACTGCACTAAGGTAAAGGAAGTTATTTAGGAAAAAAAATGTACCTTTACAACCCCTTTAAATTAATTAATGAGAAAGCAGGAACATTCTTGGGGACTTTTCTTTCATATTATTTAAAGTCAGATAAGCAGAAAAATAAAAAAAGTTGGCTTTTTTTTCCCCGAAAGGCCAGCGATAAGATGGGTTGCCATGGAGATGCTCTGTATGTACATAAGAATCCACAAATTCATTAATACTCTAATGCCGATGTTCGGATTCAGAAGAACAAAATTATTAAAGCTGCAGAATTGCCAAGCCATTTTACTGCAGAAATTACCTAATAGATATCTGAATAAAAGACAATTAAATTGATATTTCAATAACACTTCACAATCACAGATTCATTGGCACAGATGCTAACATTTATTGTTCAACTTAGTCAAAGAAAGCCCAAAACCCTCAAACATTGGGTCCCACAGAAAGATTAACGCTGAAATACAGACAGAAATGTTATGATATATACAGTATCTCACAAAAGTGAGTACACCCCTCACATTTGTGTAAATATTTTATTACATCTTTCATGTGACAACAATGAAGAAATGACACTTTGCTACAATGTAAAGTAGTGAGTGTACAGCTTGTATAACAGTGTAAATTTTCTCTCCCCTCAAAATAACTCGACATACAGCATTAATGTCTAAAGCCCCAAACACACTATTAGATTTTCTGAAGATTTACAAAAACCATGTAGTGCAAGGGCCTGCCTGATTACATACAAACTGAAACTCTTAAGGTTTGACCTCATTTTATATGGTTTTGGTAAATCTGAAGACAAAAATCTGCAGAAAATCAAATCATGTGGATAGGGCTTCAGGCTGGGTTCACACTATTGCGAATTGGATGCGGTATAGCAGGATATTTTGATTGGCTCTCTATGGAGCCAGTTCACATATCCCTGCAGCGGGTCCGGTGCATTTTGCACAAAAACTATATGCATCTTTTGGTCCATTTCAGGTGATCACAGCGTCTCCCCCCAGGGATGTAGTCCCAAGGGAGGGGGCGAGCACGCTGACTAACCCCCAGCCAGAACAGTTTGGATGATGGTGGCAAGCTTACTGAGAAGGAACAGGAAGTGAGAAATTCAGACAAAGAAAAAAAACATTTAAAAGGGAAATCAAAGGAAAAAGGTAAGTGAACCAACAATGCACTAGCTTAAAGGAACCTATTTAGAAAATAAAAAACAAATCTTTATAACCCCTTTAACTGTCCCAGCAGTGCCACTACTCCAGTCAATTGCTTGGTAATTAAAACCCCCCATTAATATCACGTCCCAGCCCTTTCTACCTGTGCAACGAGCGTAGTCCCCACCTTCTCATTAACATTGGGCGGTCTATAACAAACTCCAATGATTAACTTTGAACTACGCACATCTGTATGAAGTTCCACCCACAGTGATTCAGACTCATCACACTCTGCCTCCACCAGGTCCTCTTTCACACTCGCTTTGAGATGACGTCTCACAGAGCCTTTCCTTTTTTACCCTGTCTTTCTGAAAGAGAGCATAGCCAGGAATATTAATAGCCCAGTCATGTGAGGAATGAAGCCAAGTTTCAGCAATACTGATTACATCATAGCTCTCCTGATGCACCAGAGCTTCCAACTCACCTATTTTGCTTGGCAGACTCCTGGCATTGGTGAACAAACACTTTAATGTATTAATATATTTTGACCGGACACATACTATCCTCTTGGGTGTAACGAGATTGCAACTAGGACTTGCTACTATACTTACCTTGGGTTTATGTGCTTTGATTACCCTACCACTAATGCCCCTAATACTCATCTCTGGAATATGTTCCACGCTGACTATCTCTATCTCTGGACCCCCCCAGCGTCGCCTAGTTTAAAAAACCCTCTAACTTGTAGGCCATATTTATTTCCCAGCTGATCTGCACCCTCCTCATTTAGGTGCAGTCTGTCCCTTCTATAGTACTGGTTATCGACTGACAAGTCGGCCCAGTCCTCCAGGAACCCAAACCCCTCCTTACAACACCAGCTCTTCAGCCACTTGTTTACTTCTCTAATCTCCCTCTGCCTTTCTGGTGTGGCTCGATGTACCGGTAGCATTCCTGAGAATACTACCTTGGAGGTCCTTTTCCTCAATTTAGCTCCCAAGTCTCTAAAATAATTCTTTAGGACACTCCCATCTGCCTCTGACTTTGTCATTGGTGCCACCATGCACCATGACAGCTGGGTCTTCCCCAGCCCCTCCCAGTAATCTGTCCACCAGATCCGTGATCGGCCTCCCTGGCACTTCCCCCTCTACCGTTCCAGACTGTCACCCATCTACTATTTTCTAGTGCCTGCACTTTGTCTCCACCCACCTCTGTGCTGGCCCCTGCCATCACCTGCCGGGTACGTTCCCGGCTCTCCTTTAGTGTGGAGGGTCCTCTCAGTGCTGACAGTTGCTTCCCTAGATTCAGAACATGGGCTTCCAGGGAAACAATGTGCTTACATTTTGCACAGCAGTATTCGCCATCGATTGGATGATCAAGGAACACATACATGCCGCAAGATGTACACCGAGTCGCCTCTCCACACCCATCGTACCTATTAATTTAATGAGGATTGGGGATTATACCCTGTCCAAATAAATAAGGAAAAGACACACATAGCAGAGACGAAAGAGCTGCACACCCCGGAAGTATTACAAAAATGGAAAGTTTCCCCAGTGGGGCTTTGGACAGCAATATAACAAGATCAAAAATTAGAATAATAAGAATTTAATATTTATTGGAAGAATAATCCAGTAGCATGAATAGAATACAGTAGAATTCATCTGGTCCAATGATACAGTATATGTACAGTACAAATACAATTGAATGCAATAAAAGAACAAAATTGTGCACATCGTTACATAGCATAGGCTATGAGGTGTGCAAAATCCGACGCGTTTCGACCTCTGCTCGGTCGTTTTAGAAAAACGTCATACATGTTTTGTTGAATAAATCATGATGGTATATTTACCACTCAGCGGTGAAATAACTATTCATGTCACCTGTCACATGAATACTTATTTCACCGCTGAGTGGTAAATATACCATCATGATTTATTCAACATGTATGACGTTTTTCTAAACTTTTAAAATATGTAATGTGTAATGTATGTATATATTTTTTAGCGCCAATTGTCCCCCTGAGGAGACCGAACAGAGGTCGAAGCGCGTTGGACTCGCACACCCCATAGCCTATGCTATATAACGATGTGCACAATTTTGTTCTTTTATTGCATTAAATTGTATTTGTACTGTACATATACTGTATCATTGGACCAGATTAATTCTACTGTATTCTATTCATTCTACTGGATTATTCTTCCAATAAATAATTCTTATTATTCTAATTTTTGATCTTGTTACATTGCTGTCCAAAGCCCCACTGGGGAAACTTTACATGTTTTTATACCCTGTCCAAATTACCTAACAACTAGCTTCCTGACACTAATAATCAACAAGACAATGCACAGGTACTCGCAGACCTGCATGCTCCCACAATATACAAGTACACATGTACTAACGATCCACACACACTACTTAGACAACACTTGGGTACTCCCACTAAACAGGCACTAGGACCCCTGTTTTAAACCCTTGGTTTTAACTCACTACTTAGTCCAGTTCCACTTGGACAGAGTTCCAGCAAACTCAAAGATGAGCAGGCTCAAAATGAGTTCTACAGAAATTTATATAGGCCTCAAGCACCTGTGAATAGTGGAACAGAGGGAGACAGGGGTGCGATTGTAAGGTTTAGGTACAATACAGAGGAAGCAGGGGCAATTAGGGTGCAACTGAAGGTCAGGTGGGGGATTGGGGTATGACAGAGGGGGATTATAAAGGGAAAGGAAGGGAATGGGCGTTGGGATTAAAGTGTTACTAAACCCACAACACTAAAATCAGTCTATACCGTATATGCAGTAAAGCATGCTTGTTATACTTACTGTGGAACCTAATGGGTTCATCCTCTGTATTGTGCAAAAAGGCTGTTTGTTCTTTTATGCACAGATCTTCCACTTCTTCCACTGACTCCAGAACAAGTCCAGATAAGACAGAGTTACTGAAGTCAGGATGCACATGCTAGGTTTGGTGTTTATTGCTAGTGATGTTTTTTTTTTCTTGGGAGAGTTCATGTGATTAAAACAGGGTCAACCAGCACTGTCCAGACAGAGGGTCAGGGGTCCTGGATCCTGATAGGACAACTTAGTGCAGTATGAAAACTCCTCTTACAAGCTTTAACCAGGAACTGATAGAAGTCACAAGACTGCTATATACTGTTGATGAGAAAAGGTATTAGGCAGTTTATATTTACTAAAATTATTGCATTTCCATGTTCTGTGTACTGTGGGAGACCAGATATAGTGAATGCAGGGTCCTGGGTTAAGTAACACTTTAAGAAAAGAAACTGCCAGGACTCTATGGAAAAGGACTTTGAAATTCTACAGAGAACATGGAGCATCTGGCGGTAAATTATTCACTTAGCCCAAAGATTCTTCTGACATGCGACAGATAAGACATGTCTGGGAATTCGTCATACAGTAACCAGCGGAAAATCTCATTGCAAGGCGTGAACTTGCACAAATTTCTCTTTTAATTAGTTTACCTCTCTTTTATTAATCATTGATCGCTCGTCACAAAAACTCTGGTAACTCCCTGACAGCCGTGAACCTAAAACCTGCTCCGTTTATTAATCCCAGATATTAATTAAATCGCTTCTAATTGCACATTAATACAGTGACATACATTTCATTTAGCAGTGACAATAATGGTGTGAAATCATTGTCTATTCGGGAATCAGGGGAGAACTCGTGGATAATTAGAATCAGTACCGACCTCGCTGACCTCACAGCTTTCAATTTAGAGAAACAATGTTTTAGTTCCCTTCCAATGTGCTCTTTTCTTTTTACAATTTTCTTTCTGCGCAGAAAGTCAAACATTTCACAGAGACGGAAGTGACCGCCAGAAAAGGGTTTTTCTATTTAAAGAGAAGCTCAGCAAACTGAAATTGAGATCCATTCTAATAAAGACACTGCAGCCATATTCAGCACATTTTTACTTGAATACGTGACCCCCTGCAGCTTCTTGTTATATGACTCTGTGCTGTGTAATGTCAGTCTGTTGATAGATTCCAGTCCACGTAAAGTCTTGAAATAGCACTTATATTTCTAATCTGCATCAAAATGTGGTAACTGATAGCCAGGGATGGTTTACGTGAGTGTTTTTGATCACCAGTCTACCAGCAGTAAATGTGAGCACCTAAGATCCGAACAGCTGCATGACCTTATGAATTCAAATCAGTCATCTTGTATCGATTGTATGAGTGGACAATCCAACTCTCCATCATGGCAGCCCACACAAAACCCATAATCCTGACAGCGACAAAGCCAACCAAACTGCTATGTGGAAGGTGTTATATGACAGAGAGGGTCCAAGTGCATCGTGCAGGGAGTGACCTGAAAGGACCTGACCCTCTCTACATGCTCACACATACATAACTTTAAAGAAAATAGAAAAAGACAACTGAAGTATAGGTTTAGTTATGCAAAAGTAGAGGGAATCTGTTGGATCATCAGCGCGACCTACCACTACCAACCTATTAGAAGCAGAGGACCCCCAAAGTCATCAGGTTCCTGCCTAAATCCTAGAAACTCCACAAGATTCCGTGAGTTCAGAAAACAAAACAATCAGTGCACATAATGACACGGTTTGATAGCCCTGCCTTTCCCAACCACACAATCATCAAATTCAAATCCACACAACTGCTAACAAACCAAAAATGTATTGCATTGCAGTTTATTAATCTTTAGATGTGGTGGCTACGTCCGTTTTCTTTTCTTAGGCTTTTTCCCTCTGTTTTGACCTGGTGATCGGGTCAGTAACACACCTCCTGTAATACAGGTCCCTGCTCTGGATGAATGAGCACTGGGGGCACCTTTGGCAGCAGCATTGTCAGTCGGGAGATAAAGGTTTTACATGTAGAAATAAAAGCTATTATTCTAAGAACACCTGCTAGTGTTAAATGGCTTGTCTCATTTCTGCAACTTATATATTTTGATGAAAGCTTGTTCTTTTGAAAACAGACTTACTGGCCACACCAGATGAAAACAGAAGAAAGATGTGGAAAAGAAGGGAGGCGGAGCCCACGGGATCACGGTGACACAACTTGAATGTTATATACGAGACGCCCGGCAGGAGAAGGGACTTTGTACTGGGACTGTGCCGGATGATGATTTCAGCTGTTGGGGCTTGGCCCTGCCAGGGGCGGGCCGGTGTTTACGCGGGCCCGTGGGGGAGTGCTCCCCGCGGCTGTGGCGATTCGGGAATGATAGGCCCATATGTAATGTGCACTGTTTTTTGTCTGTAGCTGTATCTTTGCAATTCACTGTATTGTTGTGGTGGTTCATGTGGACCCGTTTCCCTGTTGTATATATAAAAAAAAAACAGAAGAAAGCAAGCCTAAAAAACAAAAATGAATGCAGCCGTCACTTCTAAGAATTGGTAAGTTGCAATATAAAAATATTTGCGTTTGAGGCCATTATGAGCCAAGAAAAAGCAAAAAGCTAAAATATATATAAGCAAAGATGAGGTTTTTGGTGAAGCGATTGTCCCAAACATGGCACACACCCACAATAATATATATAATATTATAATAATGTAATAAAAAAATCTTTGCCATTCTGAAGCTTCCCTCCAAACACATTGCAGATTATTTTATATATACTGTACTTGCCAAATATGCTGCTGAAATCTCCCTCTCCTGACTCTGTATGCAACTATTTTAAATGTGGGAAGCTGAAGCTGCTGCCTGTTCACTTTCTGAATTTACACAGACACACATCCAGCTCTGCAGCTCTCATTGGGCCTTTTATGATTCACCTCCCCTCCCTTCCTGCCAAACTCTGACAAGAGAGAGCTGTGCATGTCGTAAGCCTAGGCCACGAAATAGGAAGTGGGCGGTATAAGGTATTTACTGGCTGAAAAAAATAAATGTTTTACTATCCCAAGTTAAAACAACAAGGGCAGAAGATTTAATAGAAGGAAAGATGAAAAAAATAACTAAAGATCCGCTTTAACTGTACTCATTAGCACAGACATTTTTGCCACTTACAAAAAAAAACACATATTTAATTGAATCAATAAATATGGTGCAAATGTCAGGCTGAAGTAAACACCGGACTTTAAAGCACACGATTCACACATCCTATACGGTTATACTGCAGATTTGAGGTCTGGTCACAGGGGATACAGTGTAGGGTAATAGACTTCACTAGATCATGTCTCCACAGACGCCTGACACAGACAGGGAGTGAAATGTATGTTGGTGACACTCCAAATCAATACATACACATGTAGAAGCCACAGGGTCTATGAATCTCTAGTCACTAAATCCTATTATTGTACGATTTACCAAGAGCTGCAGAAGAAAAACACTCCTATCACTGCAGACATTGCCTATTTTGCTAGTGTGATTATAGAAACATATATACACACCAGAAATCCAGACGGCAAACAATTTACCAAGTTCTAAAGTGAACCAGTTCTATAAACCACATGAAGCTGTACTTAATGTCAGATATATGTTCTCCCGGTCACATGCAGGCTAAACAATGTGTAATGCCGCGTACACACAATTGGAATTTCCGACAAGAAAACTGTGAATTTTCCGACGGAACGTTGGCTCAAACCTGTGTTGCATACACGCTGTCACACAAATGTTGTCGGAAATTCCGACCGTCAAGAACGCGGTGATTTACAACCCTACGACGAGCCGAGAAAAATTAAGTTCAATGATTCCGAGCATGCGTAGGATTGATTCCGAGCATGCGTAGGATTTTTGCGCGTCGGAATTGCATACAGACGATCAGACTTTCCAACACAGTGTTTTATTGTGCAGGCTAGTGCAGTTTTTGCTGTCCCGTTGTGCGATGAGACTAGGTGCCAAATACAGTGCAGTATAGATGAATACAGACATGCTGCATTTTTCTGCACTGCAATGCACCACACATCACACCAGCTTTGTGGTGTGAATGGGGCACCAGAAAATAAATTGTTCATGTGCCCTAGGGGTGACCTGCGTTTATCCAGTAGAGAAAAACGTGGGTCACTGAACACAGCATGGACAAGCCCTGTAACACTTTCAGTTATTTATTACTTCTCACAGAGGTCCCAGAATTCTCCTTGATAATTACTTTATATGTTTGTTTTTTTTCTCCAGAAGGCAGACAACTCTGTTTAGGCATCATCCAGGTGGCTTCTTCCAGAACGGAGATGTTGTCTTATTGCCGGTTCACACAGGGGCGGCCGTCTCTGAAGCCGCCCCGTACATCGTGACTTCAGCACGGCTTGAAAAACGACTTCTGTATAGTAGTCAATGCAAGCCGCTCCGAAGTCACCCCAAAGTACTACAGGAACCTTATTCTAAGTCGCAGCGACTTGAGTCGCTCCTATTAGAACGGTTCCATTGCAATGCATGAAGTGCGACTTGTCAGGCAGCTAAGTCGCCTGACAGGTCGCCCCAGTGTGAACCAGCACTTAGATAGGACACGCGCAAATCCTAAAGCCTGTGCAGTTCTTGGCGGTGTTAAATAATATATATCATTGACGCAGATAATCCCCTGCTGCAGCGTCTTGTATTGTGACATGCTACAAAGTTACAATGTACAGTCCATGTGATAACTGGGGGTGTTTCCCTAGGCACCATCTCTTGACTGGAGCTTGTGGGATTTACAATTAGTGATAAATATATCTTTCATCCAATTTAGCTGGAGATCTAGTGGCTACCACTACCAGTGCAAACTGTATTTAAAACCTTATCCAGACCAGGGAAACGGGTCCTTTTCTGTGACATCAGAGATTTGAATTACAGAAAATCCAAAGCATTCATTTGCGGTAAAGGGCCAAGAAGCAGATGTTTTCTCAGCCAAGGCTGTGGAGGGGCTACAAACATACAAATGTTCCCTGATCCCTCCAGACCTAAAACACCCTCTGTTTGTTTGCACCTTATGGCTCATTTACACTAGCGGTGGGGGGGGGGGGGTGTTAAATCGTGAAGAAGGCTTCACTTCTCGATTCCCTTACCGAGGATGGCGACGATAGCAGCCGAGAACCGAGCAACAGATGGAATTTGGCTGCCGACATCGCGGGCGCCCAGGACAGGTAAGTGTCCATATATTAAAAGTCAGCAGCAGTATTTGTAGCTGCTGGCTTTTAATATATATATATATATTTTTTTTAGGCGGACCTCCGCTTTAAGTATTTTCTACCTGCTCAACTTATGCTTGACTTGAGCAGGAGAAATATCTCACAGTGATCAGCATGGAATTACACTTCAGCCAAGCCAGGTCTTGAGTTTGTTTGGTCAGGATATAAACACAGTCCCTGGTGTTTTGCCCTTCTCTAGCTCTTTGGCCTTGTGGTTTAGGTGTCTTATTAAACATGATTTAAAGTCCCCAAACATGCCTTTAGCCCCAGTATTGGGTAACCCATTAAGTCCGCCCAGTCTTAAGATCCAATCATTTCAATGGTGGACCAATAAAGGTTTTCTAATGCCACGTACACGCGATCGGATTTTTTTCCGTTGGAAAAACCTTAGATGGTTTTTCCAACGGAATTTCGCTCAAGCTTGGCTTGCATACACATGGTCACACAAAAGTTCTCTGAACTTTCGTCCGTCAAGAACGCGGTGACGTACAACACTACGACGAGCCGAGAAAATTAAGTTCAATGCTTCTGAGCATGCGTCAAATTGGCCTAACTAGTAATTTTAGGCGTATGAAGGTGGCCATACATTATACAATCTGATTGTAAAATCTCCTTTAGATCTGCCATTATGTAGTGCAAGGGCCTGTCTGACTGGATATAGAGTGATTGGCTAGATAGGCGTTTCCTCCTATTATATAAATTTGGTAAATCTAAAGGAGACTGTACAATCAGATTGCATAGTGTATGGCCACCTTTATACACCTATAATTATTAGTTTCCCTTTCAGTGCCATCATGTGTTAACGGCACACCAAAGACAGAAGCAAACACACATTTTGCCACATGAAAAAACGAGTGGCAAATGCTGCAAAATACACAGTAAAAAACACGCAACCCACAAAATGCCAACATGAAGCTTCTTTGGGGCGATTGCTGTGTGTAAGGCAGCCCATTCAGATAGATGGGCTGCCTTATGTGTGATGAGTGAAAATTCTCTAAAAAGCCTCACCACTTCGCTAAGAGAAAAAAAGAGACACATGTAAAAATTCGATCTCCTGCTATGCAGAGATGTGATTGGAGCTTGACAGGTGAGTGTTTCCGTCAACTCCCTCCTATGTACTTATATAAAGATGGCCATACACTATGCAATCTGTTTGTTTATTGTGTATTTAGTGAGAAAGGTGATAACAGATTGATTGCATTTCATTTAAGAAACAATTGCAGCTGGGAATGGGAGGGTAGATGATGCAGGGTGTGTGCTAATGAGATCAGCTGGTCAACCTCTTCCTGTGTCATGACCTCTAGTCTGTAAGGAAGACAGAAACAATATATATATGTTTGGAAACATGGATGGAGGACGGTAAGGTACGTGTCTGTAGATTTTATGGAAAGCTTTGATATTTTTGTAAAAAAAGGTACATGGATGGGGAGCTGGAATTTAGAAGGAAAAAAAGATGAACAAAGGTGAGCTTAGCCTTTAAGCTTTTTTACAGCTGAAAGACTCTTCTCAAAACCCCTAGTTCTGTTTTTTTTTCAGACAGAAATTGCCCCTGCCAAAACCACTGGTGACAGCCTATGTGTGCATGGATACACAGGACAACATGCTGGGGAGTTACAGGCTGTAGAAAAAAAACGACCTGATGCCAAGAACAGCAGCTGTAAAAACGCGTGCATGAGGTCTAAGAATTGGGGGCCTTCTACCTCAAGATAGTATATGCACACTGAATTTCTTTAAAGGGGATGTAAAGGTAAAAAAAATGTTTTTCCTAAATAGCTTCCTTTACCTTGGTGCAGTCCTCCTTCACCTTTACCTCATCCTTCCATTTTGCTTTTAAATGTCCTTATTTCTTCTGAGAAATCCTCACTTCCTGTTCTTCTGTATTTAACTCCACACAGTAATGCAAGGCTTTCTCCCTGGTGGGGAGTGCCGTGCTCGCCCCCTACAGGAGAGATTTAGGACTACAGGAGAGTCAGGACAATCTCTACGTTGCAGATAGAAAAAGGAACTGTGTGTTAGTGGGCGTCCTGACTCTTCTGTAGTACAAGGGAGGGGGCGAACACGACACTCCACACCAGAGAGAAAGCCTTGCATTTCTCAGAAGAAATAAGGACATTTAAAAGCAAAATCAAAGGATGAGGTAAGTGAAGGAGGACTGCACTAAGGCCAAGCACCAACTACCTCCTAACTAAATGTTAAAAAAAAATTTTAACATACATATCCACTACTTTCTACGTCATATCCCCTCAAATTTAAAGTCTGACCTTGACCATACTCCAGCTGAACTTTTATGCAAAAACTTCGATGCAGTTAAAGGTCATGTTTCGAGCATCCATAACATATTACAGTTGAATACTACAATATGACTCAATGAAAAGCAGATGATAACAAATAGCATGAAATTCAAGACTGGCAAAACAGGGCTGTTATCTTTAAAACACCTATAAACGCATCCTTGGTAAAAGCTAACTATAATGTGATATAAAGATGGTACTTAGTCTCTACTAGGATTGCAAAATTCGCTCCATCAGCTTCTTCTAAGTGCTTTAGACCATGATGCATATGGTGGACATATCCAAAAGTAAGAAGATTTTGGATCAGGGTTTTCACTGGGTAACACTTTGACCTTCACTAACCTTAAAAAAACACCTATAGATTCAATAATGAGGTCTGATTTCCCTGACATAACTGATGACACCCTGGTTTTAAAAGGATGCTATAGAGTGGTCTAATATGCAATGATAAATACTAAATATGTGAATGATCAGTTTTTTTTAGTCTAGAGCAATACAAGGTGAAATTCTAAAACGTCAAATTCTGGCAAAATGTATTGGTATTATAAAACTACAATTTCTTCATTATGCCAATACATATGTACAATTACTAATTACATACACAATGTTTAGGTACCAGATTGACGATATAAACGTGCATGTTTGCGATATTATCATATGTTTTAGCATAATGAAATATGTGCAAAGATCTTTGTTAACCACTTGAGGACCGCCTAACGCCGATATACGTCGGAAGAATAGCACAGCTGGGCACAAGCACGTACAGGTATGTTGCCATTTAAGTGCCCAGCCGTAGGTCGTGCGCGCGCCACCGGCGCGCTCGTGACCTGGTCCGAAGCTCCGTGACCGCACCCGTGGGACCCGTGGACCTGATTACCGCCGGTGTCCCGTGATCGGGTCACAGGAGCTGAAGAACGGGGAGAGGTGAGTGTAAACAAACCACAGTCACGAAAGAAAAAAAATCGCTGATCGCCACCATTACTAGTAAAAAAAATATTAATAAAAATGCCATAAAACTATCCCCTATTTTGTATACGCTATAACTTTTGCGCAAACCAATCAATAAACGTTTATTGCAGTTTTTTTTACCAAAAATATGTAGAAGAATACGTATCGGCTTAAACTGAGAAAAAAAATAAAATATTATATATTTTTGGGTGATATTTTTTTTTTAAATTGTCGCTCTATATTTGTTTATAGCGCAAAAAATAAAAACGAGGTGATCAAATACCACCAAAAAAAAACCTATATTTCTGGGAAAAAAAGGACGCCAATTTTGTTTGGGAGCCACATCGCAAAACCGGGCAATTGTCAGTTAAAGCGACGCAGTGCCTAATCGCAAAAAGGGGCCAGGTCCTTTACCTGCTTAATGGTCCGGGTCTTAAGTGGTTAAACTTAAATAAATAAATTGAAATGCAAAAGAAAAATAAGCTTTAGTTCTGCTTTAACTGTGATGGCAGAAAAGTTTTCACCATCCTATAATTATAACCAATAACAATATGTTATTGTGTTTCGCCAAATAAAAGCCCGGGTCTTATATTAATTTTAGCAACAAAAGACCCAGTAGAGCTTATTTTCAGGGTAGGGCTTGTCATGTGCTGTCTTCTCTCCCCATCTCCCTCCCTGCCTGTCATGATTTTACAACCAGTTTAAACCATTTTTTTTTTCGGAGTAGGGCTTATATTGCAGCACTCCCCAAAAATCACTGGAGGGCTTATTTTCGGGTTAGGTCTTTTTTTCAGGGAAACACGATAGATTAATAAATAATGATGAGCGCAATCTCAAACACACCTAATGCGCATAAGAAACGCTACTGCAATGAGCAGTAAGTGTCCTTAATGGTGATAAAGTGCTGGTGCAAGGAACTAGATCAAACAACAGTTCCAAAAAACAACAACGTGACGTGACGACACGCATTAGGAACTACACACGTGACGTGGAGTCCGTCCGTCCGTTTGGATGTTTATTTATCCCTGCTTGGTTTTATACACACACTGTAAGCATTCATTTTTATCCTATTAAAATACATAGCATTGCTTACTTCACTATGGGAGTTCTCTTCTCTTTGTTTTAACCTGTCTGATAAATATCTGTCCCCACTGCGAGCCTCCATTTTCTTGAAGACCGTCACAGTTACCTGTCAGTATCAGGAAAAGACACATTGGATTGGATTGGAATAAATACTTATAGAGCGCCGAATGCGAGTTGTGAGGAGGATATCAGCTGCTCAGCCATTTAAAGCTGTCTGACTCATTCTTTGAGGTAAGCACTCTGTGAGCTCAGTTATCAGGAAGATCTACATTTGAAGCATTTCTTTGTGGATGGAAGTATTTGAAGATATTTCAGCCATTGCACTCATTAGTTTGGACTATTCACAGTTTTGAAGATTTTTTTGTTTCTTTGCAGTTGCTTGTTTGTTTGCAAGCTCACTTCATAATTTCATTACACAGCATTACTTGTTTTTTGGAACTGTTGTTTGATCTAGTTCCTTGCACCAGCACTTTATTACCATTGAAGACACGTTAATAGGTACACTTACTGCTCGTTGCAGTAGCGTTTCTTATGCGCATTAGGTGTGTTTGAGATTGCACTCATCATTATTTATTATTCCTATTTATAGTGATTTGTACACTTGTAGATTTAAGGAGCATTTTCAATTATGTTCACACATCACTCTCCCTCCTCCTTGTTTGTAGATTTCCTCTTTTAAGCTCACTTGGCCAGCGCAGAAGATTTCTCTTCCTAAACACGATAGATTACTATATAAAATTGTGACATAATTTTGCCACAGAGTTCTAAACAACAAAGACTGATTCACAAGAAGTCATCATACCGTCACTCGGAATGGCGTGGTGGCAGCAGGCTCCATGGTAGGGCTTTTTTCTGCTGTGCTCCCCGGCATGCTCCGCCTCCTCCCTGACTTCTCAGATGGTGATTCTGCTTTAAAAAAAGAAAATAAGAAAGTCAGGTAAGAATGTATTGAATGTGATGAATCAGAATAATAAAACACAAGCAGCGCAGCAATCGCAGCGGAATCCTCACACCATCATAGCTGTAAATTAAACTCGGAGACTCAAGACATGAACTCGGCCATAAAGCTCATTATTCCGAGATGAAATGAAACGGTTTCTTATACACCAATTAAGAGCCACGATATCTGGAGATATGTATGCATTTTCTGTTACAAATAAATAAATATCACTGAATATATTCCAATTCAAAGCCAGATTCAGGTGTCACATGTCACAATCATTAATCAGAATCAGCTGAGCACATACAGTACCATATGATTGTACTATTATCTTCAGATCTAAAAACGACTATGTAATACAAAGGCCTGTATGATTGGATACAATATAATTGCACTGCTTACTCCAGAGAAATGTTTCTGCACCTTTTTTATTTTTACAGCACCCTTTAAAAGTATGAAGAATCTCGAGGCACCCCAGGTATTTATACCTTGATTTTTCATCACAAATTTGGCCTTAAGTTGGTGGTTAATGTGAATGGATAGCTCCTATTTTTTTTATTTTTCAAGGAAAATTGGGCCAAAATAATATAAAAAATATACATTTTTACTTTAGCTTTAAGTCATTACCATGACCCACCACCAAAAAATAAAAATAAAATAGTGCGCACTCTTATTAATTATTTTTTTCTAAACGCACTGATACTTACACTAAGTAAAAACCTTTATTTTTACCCAAGACTCTAACACTTGCACTAAATCTAAAAACGTTTTTTTCTGCATAAAAACACACTGATAACAATACTGACACTAAATCTTTCTCTAATGTGATAATGTGAAGGGTACATTCACACTTTTCTGCACAAGGAAAACACAGGTCACCACTAGGGCACATGGAAAACAATTGTTCTTTGTGTGCCTTGTTCCAACATTAATGCCGTGTACACACGGTTGGAATTTTCGACAACAAATGTTCGATGTGAGCTTGTTGTCGGAAAATCCGACCGTGTGTAGGCTCCATCAGACATTTGCTGTAGGAATTTCCGACAACAAATGTTTGAGAGCTGGTTCTCAATTTTACCAACAACAAAAGTTCTTGTCGGAAATTCTGACGCACAAAAATCCTACGTATGCTCAGAATCAAATCGACGCATGCTAGGAATCATTGAACTTAATTTTTTTCGGCTCGCCGTAGTGTTGTGCTTGACAGCGTTCAACAAGTTTGAGCGAACAATCCATCGGAAAAAAATCCAAGGTTTTGATGTCGGAATGTCCGATCGTGTGTACATAGAACCCACAAACATTATAAAAAAAAATCTAACACCCTAGAGAATAAAATGGTGGTCGTTGCAATACTTTCTGTCACACCATATTTGCGCAGCGGTCTTACAAGCGCACATTTTTGGAAAAATACACCTTTTTGAATAAAAAAAATAGACAATTGTAATGTTACGCCAAGTAAATTGATACCCAACATTGTCACGCTTCAAAATTGGGCCCGCTCGTGGAATGGCGACAAACTTTTACCCTTAAAAATCTCCATTGGTGATGTTTAAAAAAATGTCAGAGTTACAGAGGAGGTCTAGGGTAGAATTATTGCTCTCGCTCTACCGATCATGGTTTGAACACTGTTTTGATATGTGGGCGCTGCTCACGTATGCGTTCACTTCTACACGCAAGCTCAGCGGGACAGGGCGCATTTACATTTTTTTTCATTATTTATTTTACCTTTTATTTTTACACTGTTCATTAAAAAAAAAAAAATTGTGTCACTTTTATTCCTATTACAAGGAGTATAAATATCCCTTGTAATAGAAAAAAAGCATGACAGGTCCTCTTAAATATATGATCTGGGGTCAAAAAGACCTCGGATCTCATATTTACATTAAAATGCAATAAAATAAAAAAATTGTCATAAAAAAAAAAAAAAAAAAAGGGGACTTTAAGAGCTATGGGCGGAAGTGACGTTTTGACACCGCTTCCCGCCGTACGATGGTATGGAGATGGGTGGGGGCCATCTTCCCTTTGCTCATCTCTATACCCAGCCAGCAGAAGGATCCGATCGCCTCCGCCACCGCCGATGGCTCCGGTAAGCGGCGGAGGGCACCGGAGAGCGCGGGGGGCCCTCTCTTGCCGCCGATAAAAGTGGTCTTGCAGCGAATCCACCGCAGAGACCACTTTATCTTAAACCGGACTGCTCACTGAAGAAGGGATACCAGGGTTATGGCAGCTAGCTGCTGCCAAAACAAAGATATCCCTCTTCAAAGTGCCGATGTATATCAGCGTAATCTGGTCCAGAAGTGGTTAAAGGGGTTGTATGGGTTTGTTTTTGTTTTTTTAAATTACAAACATGTTATACTTGCCTCCACTGTGCAGTTCGTTATGTTCTGGGGTCCCTCGGCGGCTGTCTCGGCTGCTCCCCGCAATAGCTAACCCCTTTCTGGGAAGTTCTATCCCCAGGGGGTTAGCTTGCGGTCGCGCTCACGGTCATACATGCTGCGTCTATAGACACAGAGTGTATGACTCGGTCCCGCCCCCCGGCGAATGATTGTGCTGCTATCAATCTATCCAATCAGCGGAGAAGAGGACACTGGGGGACGCGCACAGGTGAACGGGCTAAGGTAAGTAAACAGGGGGGGGGGGGTTTGGGTCCGTCATTGCCAGGTGTTTTTTCACCTTAACGAATAGGATGCATTAAGGTGAAAGAACTTTTACAACCCCTTCAATGCAGTGCCTTCTGAGAACCCCAAGATCACAGGTATCCAATACTGCGTTTAGGCCTTGCTCCTTGTGCACAGAAATTTCTCCAAATACTCAAAATGTTTTGATGGTATTTCTTTAGTGTAGATGACATATTTAAAGTCTTTGCAATTTTACATTGGAGGAACATTATTGAAATTGTTCGACAATTTTTGTTTTTCACAGACTGGTGAACCTTTGCCCACTCTGGGGTTGATTTACTAAAGACAAAAAAACTGTGCACTTTTGCAAGGACAGTTGCTCCAGAGTTTAGTAAATGGGGGGGGGGGCTTTGCTAACTTCCATCATCCAATCATGTGCAAGCAAAAATGATTTTAATTTTTTTTTTCCTTGAATGCGAGTCAAGTATTTTTTGCAAAACAAACCTTTGGCTCATTTACCAAGTTCTGGAGCAACTGCACTTGCAAAAGTGTACAGTCTATTTGCCTTTAATAAATTAACCCCACTTACTCTCTGGGATGCCCAATTTACACACAATCATGTTACTGACCTGCTACCAATTAACCCAATTAGTTGCAAAATGTTCTTCCAGCTTTTTCTTGTTAGTAAGCCCATGTTCACATTGGTACGATTTGACATGTCAAATCGGTGGCATTTGCCGGCAATGGCACCTTCCTAAGCGGTGCGACGCTGCATCGATTTCAAAAAGTAGTTTCTGTACTACCTTTTGAAGTTCGGGCTGCAATTTACATTGACATCTTGAAGAAACCTGCACAGATGTCTCTGAAATTGCAGCCGAAATTGGGACTAAAAAGCGGGAGTAAAATCGTGCGAGTTCAGCTGAACTCACATGGCTTCATTCCCGCAGCCCAGTGTGAACCTGGGCTTACACTTATTTTGCCAGCTTTTTGTTGCCCTGTCACTATTTTCTGAGACATGTTGCTGCCATCAATTTCAAAACTACCTTAATTTTTTTCTTAAAGCGGAGCTCCACCCTAAAATGGAACTCCCGCTGATCGGAACCCTCCCCCCTCCGGTGTCACATTTGACACCTTTCAGGGGAGGGGGGTGCAGATACCGGTCTAAAGACAGGTATTTGCACCCACTGCCGGCCACACAGTCTCGGAACTGTGGGCATGACGTCACCTCCCCCCCCCCCCCTGTTGTGTTCTGGGAACACTCGGCTCCCAGTACACAGCGGGAGCCATTCGGCAGGCTTGCGCGACTCGAGCATGCGCCGTTAGGAACCGGGCAGTGAAGCCGGAGCGCTTCACTTCCTGGTTCCCTCACCGAGGATGGTGAGGGGGGCAGCAGAGTGACGAGCGATCGCTCGTCCTCTGCTGCGGACGGCGCTGGACTCCAGGACAGGCAAGTATCCTGATATTAAAAGTCAGCAGTTGCAGTATTTGTAGCTGCTGGCTTTTAATTTCTTTTTTTTTCGTGGCACATCCGCTTTAAAATGGTACATTTTCCCAATTTAACCTCTTTACCACCGGGCTTGTTTTTCAGATTCGGTGTTTACGAGACTAAAACAGTTTTTTTTTGCTAGAAAATTACTTAAAACCCCCAAACATTATATATATTTTTTTCCAACACCCTAGAGAATAAAATGGCAGTCATTGCAATAATTTTTGTCACACCGTATTTGCGCAGTGGTCTTACAAGCGCACTTTTTTTGGAAAAAAATCACTTTTTTTAATTAAAAAATAAGACAACAATAAATTTGGCCCAATTTTTTTACATATTGTGAAAGATAATGTTACGCCGAGTAAAATGATACCCAACATGTCATGCTTAAAAATTGCGCCCGCTCGTGGCATGACGTCAAACTTTTACCCTTAAAAATCTCGATAGGCGACGTTTAAAAAATTCTACAGGTTGCATTTTTTTGAGTTACAGAGTAGGTCTAGGGCTAGAATTATTGCTCTCGCTCGAACGATCGCGGCGATACCTCACTTGTGTGGTTTGACCACCGTTTTCATATGTGGGCGCTACTCGCATATGCGTTCGCTTCTGTGCGCGAGCTCGTCGGGACGGGGCGCTTTTAAAAAAAAAAATGTTGTTTTCTTATTTATTTTTATTTAGTTAATAATATTTTACACTGAAAAAAAAAAAAAAAAAATTATCACTTTTATTCCTATTACAAGGAATGTAAACATCCCTTGTAATAGAAAAAAGCATGACAGGTCCTCTTAAATATGAGATCTGGGGTCAAAAAGACCTCAGATCTTATATTTAGACTTAAAGCGGGAGTTCACCCATTTATAAAAAAAAAAATTTTCTCCCCTTAGCTTCCTGCTCGTTCGGTCTAGGGGAATCGGCTATTTGTATTAAAATATGAGCAGTACTTACCCGTTTTCGAGCTGCATCTTCCTCCGTCGCTTCCGGGTATGGGTCTTCGGGAGCCTTCTTGATTGACAGCCTTCCGACGGTCGCATCCATCGCGTCACTCGTAGCCGAAAGAAGCCGAACGTCGGTGCGGCTCTATACTGCGCCTGCGCACCGACGTTCGGCTTCTTTCGGAAAATCGTGACGCGATGGATGCGACCGTCGGAAGCCTCTCGGAAGACTGTCAATCAAGAAGGAACGCCCATTCCCGAAGCCCATACCCGGAAGCGACGGAGAGGATGCATCTCGTAAACAGGTAAGTACTGCACATATTTTAAAATAAATAGCCGATTCCCCTAGTAAAAACGAGCAGGAATCTAAGGGGGAAAAGTGCCCTCTAAGGGTGAACCCCCGCTTTAAATGCAAAAAAAAAATAATTGAAACTGTCATTTTTTCAAATGACAAAAAAAAAAAATGTTGCTTTAAGACGCTGGGCGGGACTGACGTTTTGACGTCACTTCCGCCCAGCAGAGCTATGGGGACGGGTGAAGGAAATTTTTCCTTCACTCGCAACCCCAGTCAGCTGCCGAACAGTCCCGACGGCTCCGGTAAGCGGCGGAGGCCGCGGGAGAGCGGCGGGGGGGGGGCCCTCTCCCGCCACCGATAACGGCGATCTCGCGGCGAATCCGCCACGGAGACCGCCGTTATCGTGTACACCATCGCCCACTGAAAAGATGGATACCTCGGTTGTGGCAGCAGCTGCTGCCGTTACCGAGATATCCATCTTTAAAAACAGGACGTCTTTTGGACATGGGGCGGTGGTCAAGAGGTTAATCATTTGATATGTTTTCTATTTTCTATTGTGAATAAAATATGGGTTTATTACTGTATATTTGGAAATCATTGCATTCTACACTCTTTTTTAGTTTTGGGTAGAATAAAGTTGGCCATACGTGACCATGGATACCAGCAATATGGGAACCAAAGTCGGGTTACCAGGGGCATGGCAACCAACGTTACCAAGGACATCGAACCAGAACCCCCCCACCTACATATTATTGACAGGAACAGCAATCAAACTATTATCACCAAGGAAAACCCCCCTGCAAACTCAAAACAGATATGAATCCCTGAGAAATGATTGGGACGTTAACAGAACCCTAAGTCATTTTTTAGAGGAGCAAAATCAAGAGCAGACCCCGAAACGGATGGACAGAGATGACCGATCAAGAAGAAATCCTCCAGGAAGAGGGGATGCAAAAAGAGAAGGAATTTTTAATTTAACAGAATTATCACTAACCAGAGCAGAAACAATAATTTTGGATAGAGGATTGAAATATGCTCCTGTAAGAAATATGACCAAGTTTGACATATATGTGAACATGTAAGAAAATTAAACATCAAAAAATATATGATGTCCCAACCATTAGAGAAGAAGACCCTGAATAAAGAAGAAACCTCTCAATACACAACATTGCGAAATAAGTCCGTAGTTAACCCACCAGTGAGTGACAATGGTCACATTGAAGTTTTTAAAAAGATGGTGGTACAGGATTTACAGAGTATGGAATTGAAAAAAGTAAGGGATGCTAAGGACATTGAAATTGGAATTAAACGTCTGGAGAATAGAAACAATCTTGTTATTAGACCAGCAGATAAGGGGGGGGGGGGGTCTAGTCATTTAAACCAAAGATGTGTACCACAATGAACTCAAAAGACAACTAGAAGATGGTGAAATGTATATTCCATTGAGACCAATCACAGAGATAGCAATAGTACACAATGCATGAACTGAAATTGAGCATGCTCAGTAGAGGAACCCAGCTGGTCTATAAAACCTTAACCTGCAGTGGGGAGACAGAGAAGATGGGAGGAACAGCAGAGGGAAGGGTTGACCAGGTATATTTCACTCTACACAAAACACATGCTTTAGTGGCTTTGTGAGTATACACAGTGGCCCAGATTCAGGTAGAATCGCGCAATATTTGCGTGGGCAAAGAGCAAAAATTTTTCTCTGCGCCCACGCAAATATTGCGCTTTGCCCGCGATTCACGGAGCAATTGCTCCGTAAATTGCGCGGGCGATATGTTAATCAGCCGTGCGTAAGGCTGCCTAATGTAAATGATCCCGCCGGGGGCGGGAATCATTTAAATTAGGCGCGCTCCCGCGCCGAGCGAACAGCGCATGCTCCGTCGGGAAACTTTCCCGACATGCATTGCGGCAAATGACGTCGCAAGGACGTCATTTGCTTCTAAGTGAACGTGAATGGCGTCCAGCGCCATTCACGGTTCACTTACGTAAACGACGTAAAATTTGAACGTCGCGAGCGGGAAGCGCAGCTATACTTTAGCATTGGTTGCGCCTATGGTTGCGCGGGCGCAAGTGCTTCTTGAATCTGGGCCACTCTGTTATATAGCATGTAAATTGAGGTCTACCATCCTCCTGTAGTTGGGCTTTAAGTGGGGAAAAAATCTCAAAAATGGTAAACAGATGACAAAAAAAGCTAAATAAGAAGAAGCATTTCCAAAGTCTTATATTTTTTAATTAAAATAATAAACATGTTATACTTACCTTCTCTGTGCAATGGTATTGCAGGAAGTGGGCCCCGAACCTCCCCTTCTGGGGTCCCCCGCCAGCGCTTTCAGCTCATCTTCAGTGTCTGCCACCATAGAAAACCACTTGCTATGGAGGCAAACTAGCAGGCTTATGCCCTGTCCCCTCCTCACAGAATTTGATTGACAGCATCAGGAGTCAATGGCTCCTGCTTCTGCCTCTGTGCCTGTGAGTAGAGGGAGAGAGGAAAGGAGGAGAGAAGAGATTAAGCCCTTCATTTATATTTATTTTCATATTTATATTTATATTTATTTTCATTGCATTGGTTTATCCATGTATCTTCTATCCACACCTGAGATACACTAATTATTTAAGTCGCTGAGAGATGCGACTTAAGGTTGCGCATTAATTCTTATTACTTTGCATATTTCACTTGCCGCAAGGGGCGCTTCCATTGATTTATGCGCCGAATATGTAAATGACCTAGATACGCCTATTCACGAACGTACTTGCGCCTGTCGCTGTAATCTACGCCGTTTACGTAAGGCGTACGTTCGTCGTAAAGTTATCCCTGCTATAGGTGGCGCAACCCATGCAAAGGTATGGACGTCGGAACAGCCGTCAAATTTTACATCGTTTACGTAAGTCGTACGGGAATGGGGCTGTGCGTAGGCTACGTTCACGTCGAAAGCATTGAGCCGACGTAGCTTAGGGAGTATATGCGGCGTGATTCTAAGCATGCGCGCACATGCACCGTTCGTACGGCGCTTCATTTACATGGGGTCACGATTCATTTCAATACAACACGCCCACTACCAGCCTACTTTGAATTAGGCAGGCTTACGCCGACCATATTACGCTATGCCGCGGCAACGTACGGGGGCGAGTGCTTTGTGAATACTGCTCTGGGATCTGTGTGCGCTGTCGGCGTAGCATATATTCGATACGATACGCCGACAAAACTATGCGCCGAGCTACCTGAATCTAGCTCAAAATGTTTATGGGGGGATGATTTGCACCATGCAACAGAAGGTAAAAGATTTAGTCAGCAAAATTCTTCCTTTTCTTCATTCCTAAATCTGGATATTGTGAAGTGCTGATTTGTGACATCTCTTCCCCACAGCAGCAGATGTGAAACGAATAAGAAGCAGAACATGCTCACCTGGAACGAACGTCTCTATAGCTGTGAAGGGCAGATGAAAAGGCTGCGACTGGCAAAGCGAATGCGTTGATATAGTAATTTCCTGAGACACTGTGCTATGTAAATCACCTGTTCCCTTAACGCACTTTGTAAGTTGTATGAGAAGCTTTAATTATAAGCAGCACAGAATATATCACATCATTTCCCACAATCCACCACAGGCACAACACTGCAACAAAATTTCCAAATCCTACTATTCCTATCGGTGTTGTCTGATGTCAATGGACAAGCTACATTCTTAGTGCCATCTCTAGTGAATGGATAGCCTGTATTCTCGGTGCTGTATCTAGTGAATGGATAGGTTCAATTCTCAGTGTTGTCTCTAGTGAATGGATAGCCTGTATTCTCAGTGCTGTCTCTAGTGAATGAATAGCCTGTATTCTCAGTGCGGCCTCTAGTGAATGAATAGCCTGTATTCTCAGTGCTGTTTCTAGTGAATGAATAGCCTGTATTCTCAGTGCTGTTTCTAGTGAATGAATAGCCTGTATTCTCAGTGCTGTTTCTAGTGAAAGGATAGCCTGTATTCTCGGTGCTGTATCTAGTGAATGGATAGGTTACATTCTCAGTGTTGTCTCTAGTGAATGAATAGCCTGTATTCTCAGTGCGGTCTCTAGTGAATGAATAGCCTGTATTCTCAGTGCTGTCTCTAGTCAATGGATAGCCTGTATTCTCAGTGCTGTCTCTAGTGAATGAATAGCCTGTATTCTCAGTGCGGCCTCTAGTGAATGAATAGCCTGTATTCTCAGTGCTGTTTCTAGTGAATGAATAAGCCTGCATTCTCGGTGCTGTATCTAGTGAATGGATAGGTTACATTCTCAGTGTTGTCTCTAGTGAATGAATAGCCTGTATTCTCAGTGCTGTTTCTAGTGAATGAATAGCCTGTATTCTCAGTGCTGTTTCTAGTGAAAGGATAGCCTGTATTCTCGGTGCTGTATCTAGTGAATGGATAGGTTACATTCTCAGTGTTGTCTCTAGTGAATGAATAGCCTGTATTCTCAGTGCGGTCTCTAGTGAATGAATAGCCTGTATTCTCAGTGCTGTCTCTAGTCAATGGATAGCCTGTACTCTCAGTGCTGTATCTAGTGAATGGATAGGTTACATTCTCAGTGCTGTCTCTAGTGAATGGATAGCCTGTATTCTCGGTGCTGTATCTAGTGAATGGATAGGTTACATTCTCAGTGTTGTCTCTAGTGAATGAATAGCCTGTATTCTCAGTGCTGTCTCTAGTAAATGTATAGCCTGTATTCTCAGTGCTGTCTCTAGTCAATGGATAGCCTGTATTCTCGGTGCTGTATCTAGTGAATGGATAGCCTGTATTCTCGGTGCTGTGTCTAGTGAATGGATAGGTTACATTGTCGGTGCTGTATCTAGTGAATGGATAGGTTACATTCTCAGTGTTGTCTCTGGTGAATGGAATGCCTGTATTCTCAGTGCTGTCTTTAGTGAATGGATAAGCCTGTATTCTCAGTGCTGTCTCTAGTCAATGGATAGCCTGTATTCTCGGTGCTGTATCTAGTGAATGGATAGCCTGTATTCTCGGTGCTGTCTCTAGTGAATGGATAGCCTGTATTCTCGGTGCTGTGTCTAGTGAATGGATAGGTTACATTCTCGGTGCTGTATCTAGTGAATGGATAGGTTACATTCTCAGTGTTGTCTCTGGTGAATGGAATGCCTGTATTCTCAGTGCTGTCTTTAGTGAATGGATAAGCCTGTATTCTCAGTGCTGTCTCTAGTCAATGGATAGCCTGTATTCTCGGTGCTGTATCTAGTGAATGGATAGCCTGTATTCTCGGTGCTGTCTCTAGTGAATGGATAGCCTGTATTCTCGGTGCTGTGTCTAGTGAATGGATAGGTTACATTCTCGGTGCTGTATCTAGTGAATGGATAGGTTACATTCTCAGTGTTGTCTCTGGTGAATGGAATGCCTGTATTCTCAGTGCTGTCTTTAGTGAATGGATAGCCTGTATTCTCAGTGCTGTCTCTAGTGAATGGATAGCCAATATACTTCAATGGAGAAGCTGCAGAAAAGCATGTAATGTGTTTTTGCGGCAATTTGTGTTTTGTAATCTGCCCAACAACAAATTGGCCCAATTTTTCTTTTAAATGTTAATTTTTTTTTTTTAAGGCTATTATCCGATTAATCGAAACAATAATCGGCCAACTAATCGATTATAAAAATAATCGTTAGTTGCAGCACTAATTCTCAGTGCTGTCTAGTGAATGGACATGTTGCATTCTCAGTGTTGTATCTAGTG
This sequence comes from Rana temporaria, assembly GCF_905171775.1. Classification (NCBI taxonomy): domain Eukaryota; kingdom Metazoa; phylum Chordata; class Amphibia; order Anura; family Ranidae; genus Rana; species Rana temporaria. Next base: position 103,984,278 of record NC_053497.1, read on the forward strand.
AATAAATAGCCTGTATTCTCTGTGCTATCTCTAGTGAATGGATAGGTTGCATTCTCACTGCCCTCTCTAGTGAATGGATAGTTTGCATTATCACTGCCCTCTCTAGTGAATGGATAGGTTGCATTCTCAGTGTTGTTTCTAGTAAATGGATAGCCTACATTCTTAATGCTGTATATATTTGAGGGACCCAAATGCAGCCCTCAACACACATAAAATTCCATGAATATTCAGTCACACAACAGGATATGGGCATGATACAAGAGATTGTCAGAGACTTTGGACATCATACAGAAGATTTTTAGTCAGACACAGCAGACATGTTACAAGAGATGGTCACAGACTGCAGACATAATGAAAGAGATGGTCAGAGACTACGGACGTGGTACAGGAGACGGCCACAGACTGCAGACATAATACATGAGATGGTCAGATACAGCAGACATGGTACAGGAGATGGTCAAGAGACTGCAGACATGATACAAAAGATGATCAGAGGCTGCGGACATGTTGCAGGAGACATTCAGAGGCTGTGAACATGCTATAGGAGTGGTTAGAGACATGCTTGAGGAGACAGTCATAGACTGGAGACACATTACATGAGATTTCTGGATATTATTGCTGTAACAGGGCAACAGGGACACACAGATTTGTCCCAGCAGAGGCCTTGAGGGCTGCACAAAAATAATCCAAGAGCCACAAGCGCTAGTCAATGGCTAGTGAATAAAAAAGTTCTCTCTGCGGTCTCTGGTGAAAAGCTACATGCTTCCTTCTTGAGTGCTACATTTAGTAAATACATAGGCTATATTCTTACCAGTGGTGGCTGGTGCTCAAATTTTTTTGGGGGGTTCAAACAAACAAAAAAAAAAAACATCAATTGCAGCCTCACTGTGCCCATCAAACGCAGCCACTGTGCCATTAATTGTCGCCACTGTGCCATCAATTATCGCCACTGTGCCATCAATTGTTGTCACTGTGCCCATCAATTACCGCCAGTTTGCCCTGTAAAATGCCGCCAGTTTTCTCCATAAAATGCTGTCAGTTTGCCCCCTGTAAAATGCCACCAGATTGCCCCCTGTAAAATGCCACCAGATTGCCCCAAAATACCGCCAGTTTGCCCCCCCACCCGGCACTTACCTTTACCCGGTCAGCCATCCTCCTCCGCGTTCATTCGAAGTCTTCTCCTGCCCTCTATGTCGCTTCAGCCAATCAGGTGACCGGTAACCAGACCCGGGGAACCTGATTGGCTGAGACGCGTGTCAGTGTTAACCAGGGAACGCACACCCTTTGCGCCCTCTGGTTAACCATTTGGAAGCCGATTAGAGCCCACAGGCTGTAATCGGGGAGCCTATCAGAGCATGAGCATGAATCTATGTATTGTTGAGTAAGTGGGTGAAGGAGAGAGGGGGCGGCGCTCCTGCGCCCACTATGGACGCACTGCCATTGATTCTTACCACTGCTTCTAACGAATGGATAAGCTGCATTCTCACTGCTGTCTCTAATGAATGAATAGGCTGCATTCTCAATGCTCTCTCTAGTGAATATTAAAGGGTCACTAAAGGAAAAACATTTTTTTGCTGAAATGACTGTTTATTGGGTATAGAGACATAAAAGTTAACTGATTCCTTTTAAAAATGATTAAAATTGAATTTAATCTATCATATAATGTGCCTCTAGTTTCACTTTCGGTTTTAAAGGTACATACATGAAGTTCCAGGTGAGAGGTGAGTCTGGAAGACTCACAGAACAAAAACAAAACAAATCCAGGGCAGTGTTTTGTTTTTAAAATGAATCTGATTGGTTCTGAGGAGTTTTAGACACACAGTAATGACAGCTTAGACCACCGTGAAAATCTCCCAGTACCATGGTTATAAGGAAACAGGCAACCCGGAAGTGTGGAGATCACAGCAGAATTACAGCAACTTCAAAGCAAAAACGAACAATGAGGACATGAAACCAGTACTGCAGTAAGGTTAAGGAAGCTATTCAGCTAAAAAAAAAAATCCTTTAGTGACCTTTTAATATTAATAAGCTGCATTTGCCGTACTCTTTCTAATAAAGGGATAGGCTGCATTCTCAGTGCTGTCTCTAATGAATGGATAGGCTGCTGTCTCTAGTAAATAAAAAGGCTGAAATCTCTGTGCTGTCTTAGATAAATGGATTGTCTACTTTCTGCAGTCTCTGGTGAAGAGATATAGGGGTAGATTTACTAAAACTGGTGCAAACAGAGTTTGGTGCAGCTGTGCATAGTATCCAATCGGCTTCTATTTCAGCTTGTTCAATTAAAGGGTCACTAAAGGAAAAACATTTTTTAGCTGAAATGACTGTTTACAGGGCATAGAGACATAATAGTTAACTGATTCCTTTTAAAAATGATTAAAAATTGATAAAAAAAACAATCATATAATGTGTCTGCAGTGTAGTTTCGTTTTTGCTGTTGTTTGCTGGTTCTCTGATGTACAGAGAGCCACTAGAGGGCAGTCAGCCAATAGAGAGCAGTGATACTTTGTCTAAAACTCCTCAGCACCAATCCAGTTTCGTTTTACACACAGCTCCTTGATTAGTGACCACCGTGAGAAATCTCCCAGTACTGTGGTTATCAGGAAACAGGCAACCAGGAAGTGTCCAAAACAGAGAGGATTTACAGCAACATCAAAGCAAAAACGAACAATGAGGACATGAAACCAGGACTGCAGCAAGGTAAAGGAAGCTATTTAGCTAAAAAAAAAAATTCCTTTAGTGTCCCTTTAAGCTTTGACAATAAAATCTGGAAGCTAATTGGATACTTTGCATAGCTGCGCCGGATTCTGTGTAGACCTGTTTTAGCAAATCCACCCTATAGGCTTCCTTCTTCAAGGCTGCATTTAGTGAATATACAGGCTTTATTCTTACCACTGCCTCTACTGAATAGATAGGATATATTCTTAGTGCTGTCATTAGTGAATGGATAGGCTGAATTCTAAGTACATCTTGCAGCGATTGTATAGGCGGCATTTTCAATCCCTTTTCCATTGAATGGGAAGGCTGAATTATCTGTGCTTTTTCCAATGCTGCCAACATTTAATGTGTTTGAAAGCTAAGGATTTGATGGTGCTCCCATTTTCCAAGTATGCTTGGACTTGTAGTTCGCCAGCAGCTACTCTGTTTTTCTTGTCTACATGGTACTCTGCAGATTGTGGATATCAAAGCAAATGTTTCATACAGTTATATATTGTGTGCTTTACTATATAACTGTACTTGAGTTTCTATAACGAATAGATTGTATTCAGCTCACAAAACAAAGCTACTGAGCTCACTAAGCACAAAAGCCCTTATACTGCTATAAAACTACATAAAACACAATTCAGACCTGCGTTACCCAACTAATTTGCCGTCACAAACCTGACGTCGTTCTGGGTGAAAGCCAATCACAGCCCTACATTCTGAAAGACAAAATTGCCATGGTAACTGGCGTCTTTTTTTTAAAGTCCCCTCAGGAGTGATAGAAATCACTGCTAGGACACCAGAATCAAGGCCGGCAGGCATACAATACTGTGCCGCCATTAACATGTTCTGTGAATTATCACTGATTGTATGAAAGTGCGACCATCCCGTCGGCAGGAAATCCTTCAACAAAACTTTATTCCGTGGCAAGCAAAGATTTCTATGCCAGAACCTGAGGCAAAAGTATGTGAATATTTACCTGAAGAAGTTAAAAGGATGAAAGCAACTTTATTGCATACAAACTGAGAGGGAAAAATATCCACATTTCTGTAAACGCTTCCTGCTGATAAAACATCAAAAATTATATTCATCTTTGCTGCATACTATGCCTTATTTTACACAAATACATGAAACACAGTACTTGGGCATATCAATTAGGTTTACCCTCATGACCTTTCACCTTTTTCCCCCTTTCTACTGTAAAACCCTTGAGAACTCAACGTTCTGCCAGTTCAAAGTTATAGCAGTATTAAACCCAAAGTAAACATTTATTATATTTCGGCTTACCAATTCTTAGATGTGATGGCTGCATAGGTTTTATTTTTTAGGCTTCCTTTCCTTTATTTTCACTCTGTGAACAGGTCAGTAAGTAGGTTGTTTTTCAACAAAACAAGCTGTCCTTCAGCTGTAGCAGTTCGAGGGATGAGACAAACCATTTACCACTGACAGGGGTGCTTATGATCATCCTTTCTTTATGTAAAAAAACTTTTATCCCTAAAGGAATAAACTGTTGCTGTAAACTGTTGAGTGGTAGCTGAAGCTTGGCTTCAATGTGTTAAATGTACTAGCAGATTTAGATGAATGACAACGCTTCTGTCCAAAGGTGTCTCTGTTGCTACCTTATCCAGAGTGGAGGCACCACAATACATGTGTGTTACTGGCCAGATCACAAAGTAAAAACAACAGAAAGCCTAAAAAAAAAAAAAAAAAAAAAATAGTCCAACATCTAAATGTAATTCTTTTGTTTGTTTTGGGTTTATTACCACTTTAATTTGAATCTAAAAAAAAAAAAAAAGTTATACAGTATGTCTCATAAGAACCTGTGTCTATGTATTTCAATCTGTGCACCATTTTACCAGGGAGGGTAACCCTAGAGCAGGGGTGGCCAACCAGTGGCCCGGGGGGCACATGTGGCCCGTGGAGCCCTCTGATGTGGCCCGCGACCTCCTGCTCTGGAATGGTGGGTTGACAAGCCCAGATCGCAGGTTGCCAACCCGCCATACTGCAACATCAGTGTTGTGAATGGTGGTGGTAGAGGAAGAAAGCGGCTGCGGAGAAGAGCCCCATAGGCCGATGCTTTCTCTACAGCTAGTCTATGGCAAAGTTAAGCTAACCCGCAGGATAGACACAGGTGCATTATGCTGCACCCACGTTGTGGATAAACCGCAGCACATCAGGGTGAAAGCAGTCTTAGGCCCTTTTCACACGATCAGCCCAACCAAATAGGACCCTCAATTAACCTCTACATAGCGACAGATTGCCGTTTACGCTTGCCTACCTCCAAAAAACAAAAGGCAATTCGTCCCATTCCATCTGGGCGGTTAGGAGGACCTATAGAGTAGCCGTGACCTGTCATCCGTCCGCTCCGCTCAATGTGGCCCGCGACTGGTTACCAAGTTGCTTAAGTGGCCCTCGCTCTTCAAAAGGTTGGGCACCCCTGCCCTAGAGCTAGAATTGCAGGAAAATATGAATGTAAGCTATACTGCCAAAGAATTCCCACATATTTGCTGCATAAGCATACACACAGCTTGGATACGAGAGCTTCCTCCTGGATGCAGAGCAGGTGGGACAGAGATCTAGTGCTAAGTACATTAGGTGCTGTATTGATCCGTGTAACAGGATTGCTGATTCACTTTATTTTCAATCCTTCAGATACCCGACAAAGCTCTGCATGTCCTTAGGCAGGGGGCTGCCCCAAACACTAAAAAATATCAACAAACAAATCTGGCATCCATTATGGTGGGCATACTTCCACCAAACATCTCCAAAATATGAGCAGGCACATCTTAGGCTCCACATACCGCAAACTCCTCTGAACAATTTTTTTTAAGGCTTGAAACCGGCCCTCAGAAATGCCTGTTTTGCCGCGTTTGCATGCCGTGTGTAGCTGCGTTTTACCGCGTTTGCGTCTAGACGCGTGAGTAGTGAGTAGCAGCAGCAGAGAGAGCAGATGTATACTTGTATTTGCCTCTATTTCTCATTTTCTTTTGTAATGGTTCCCATAATTAGCATATGTGTGGAAATGCTCCTGACGTTGCTCTTGATGGGTACAACGATGTAGAAAATTGTGTGCGAGGTCCAGAGTTAGAGTTTGTCGCTATTGGACCCATCCATTGATTGAAAAATATCCTACCGACATTTGCTGCGCAAACATGTACGTACAGCTGGGTACCTACTCCGACAATTTTTTTTTTATTTCACACGCATGTCCATTGCCACATTTGATCTTCTACTGTAGACGCTGTGTAGACACTGATTAGATTAGAACTTGAATGAAGGGTGGGTGTCCAAGATAACAGTTGAGACAGTCCTGTGAATCATTGTCCATGCTACCAAGAAAACTTGAGTTAGATTGGTTTATTATTAACATAAATATAACCAGGGAAAAATGAAATTTAAAGCAAAAACTTAAATTTCATGAAACTATGTTTGATCAAGTCGGGGGTCAAGCTCAATGGTGGGGTCATCTTTGTCAAATCTGAACATATGGGTCAAATTCCAATGAAAATTTGGATAACAGCAATGCTAGTGGTGCATTATAATTGCATTAAGGGCTATATACGGTCTATTATTAAAACATTTTAAACAATTTTTTTATGTTTTTTCATCGTTTTCCATCATATTTTTGTCTTTTCAGGTCAAAAAAATAGGGTACCTTTAAAAACGCTTATAAATGAAAAACGCGTCTTAACGTGGGTACCGCATTTAGCGTCTGAACCCATTTTTTTGCTTTTAAAAAAACGCTGTTAAACGCAACTGCATACAAATGGCAATAAAACGAGACTGTGAACATGGTCACATAGGATAACATTGAATGTGTCCAACTGCCTCTGAACATACGTTTAGCAGCGTCCTGTGTACATGGGGCCCAAAAGGGTTCCTGAACACTTCCCCTCACACAACAGAAAAGGCGTCTGTCTGTCTCTCCTTCCCCATGGTTCCAAAAGCCAAACTACAGAAACAATTTCAAGACTTTAGGCTGCAGACAATGGTCACAATTTAATAGTTAATTTAATCAAAGAGCATAACTGATTTCTGCATGTATAAAAAGCAGGCAGAGAATAAATAAAGAGATGAAATAATGTGCACCTGCTATTCACAATCCAGGCTGGGTATACATAGGACTTACGCCTTTTCCCCACATCCATAAAGCCTTCTCTGGTTGCTGTGTGTGACTCTGCTTTGAAAATTCATCATCACATTGGCGCACAAATAAATGTATGAATTTCCGACTTCATTTTATATTGATTGATGTGCCTTGTTGATTCAATTCATCGACTCTTGTCTTAAACCAGAAATCTCCATAAAATTAAGTATAAAAAGTGACTTGAGCCTCTATTTAGCATCTAGTAATTAATACCTAATATTTTTTCAGTTCTGTGCGGCAGTTGCCATAGCAATGACAAACACACTCTGCACATTCCATTGTTGTGAAGAGTTTGGTAGATGATCGTTTTAATTATGCAACATGCAGAAGCCAATGAGACTTCCCTGTCTCATTATATATCCAGCTATAGAGAAGAACAAGGTGGTGGTGGTGGTGGGAGGATTGAATAAATGTAGAAACAGAATAAAGGAGGGGAGTGCAGAAAAAACTTGGAAAAAGAAGACCAAGGAGGATGAGGAAGAATGAGAGGCTTTACTGTATTTTACAATGTATCAAAGTGTAATTTCTTCAGTGTTGTCACATGAAAAGATATAATAAAATATTTACAAAAATGTGAGGGGTGTACTCACTTTTGTGAGATATTGTATGTTGGCAAGCTTTCCATTAAGAGACAGGTTGGATCCCTGAAGTATCTGCATCTTGTACAAACTCTTATTATATAAAGTTAATAATCAAAATAAACAAATCACTAATCTCAATATTAGGCTGGGTTCACACTACGGTTTTCCCGTCCGTCAGCCGCATACGATTTATATGAAAAAACGTATGCGGCTGAAACGGACGGGAACGTATGGCACCGCACATATGTGCGTTTTCCATTAACATTAATGTTAAAGGAAAACGTATGCGGTTGCCATACTGTTTTAAAAACGACCGCAAAACCGTGGTTGAACACGGTTTTGCGTACGTTTAAAAAACGTTTTGCCAGCAAATCGTACGCACCCGGATGCATCCGAGTGCATACGATTTGCAATGCATTGTCTATCTCTACGTTTTCCCGTCCGGGCCCGTACGTTTTCAATACTGAAATCGTATGCGGCTGACGGACGGGAAAACCGTAGTGTGAACCCAGCCTTACCTGCAAAACATTACATTGCTTTACCTGAGATACACAGTACCCTCTGCTAAAGATTCTTTTTCTGCTGGAAGAGACATGAGATAGTGCAGCCCTTATTTACATGAAAATGGTTCTAATGGTCACACCGCAGGGAGTCTGAGCAAAGAATGGAGCATTTTAGATGCCTCTGTAATGAGAACAAGTTCTGCAGGTATTTTAGATGGAAAACTCATATGTGAAACACCGGACCACACACTGGAACTGAAAATAAAAAAATGCCTAAAATGTGAAGTTTCTGATAAGTGTCACCTGCAAAATGATGATCGGTTTTGCTAAAGAGAAGAATAGCAGCTCTAAAGCCTTGTACACACACACACAATACGATTGTTGGCCAACCAAGCGTCCGATTTTTGTAAAAAGGGTGTGTGCCAGGATCTTGTCTTGCATACCAACGGTGCACAATTGTCGTGCCACAAACAAGAATGTACTGACGTACTGCGCGGGATTTCAGCTCTTGAGCGCCACCCTTTGGGCCCCTTCTGCTAATTTCGTGTTTGGTGAGCATTGATTCCGAGCATGCGTGTTTGTATTTTCGACTTTTGTGTGACAGATTTGTGTACTGACCATACGAAAATCAGACAACAAACCATTGTCCATCGAAAATTTACTACCCTGTCATCCAACATTTGTTGGCTGAAAGTTGGATAACAATTGTCAAAAGAAGCGTAGTAACTGTAAGATTTTAGGACAACAGTCTGTCAACAGATAATCCCCTGCCAACAATTGTATCGTGTGCATGAGGCTTTAGTGTCAGAGTTGGGGGGTGAAAAATGGCAAAGCAAGTGAGGAGAGAGAAAACACGTCATTGGTAGAATGGCTTACACAGCACAACAATTATGCAGGCCATATATTGATCGAAATTCGGCCCAGTTCAACAGGTGTGGCCGCTGCCACTCAACAGAATGAGATCTAACGATTAACTTCTGACCAACTCGCTTGTTGGAAAAAATGTCTGCATTAGCAGTTTCAACCAATTGGCTAAGGCCGCTGATCTGTGTATTATGACAGAAGAGGGTCCTTGCTATCACAATACAAGTATATATAAAATAAGAAAGGGAGGTCAGAACATATTGGCCCCTCAAAGGATGATGAAGGAAAAGTGGTTACAAAAGATGAAGAGATGGTGAAGGTTCTGAATGTATTCTTCTCCTCAGTCTTAAAGCGGGGGTTCAGCCAAAAAAAAAAATGTAACATTACATTCAGGCGAGTTTTTAGAATGACAATCGGGTGTTTTTTTTTAAAATCGTTGCCGTACATACCGTTTTATACATATATGCTCACCGCCATAGGCGTGCACAAGGGGTGTGCCTGGGCACACCCTAATCCTGAGGTTGGCAACCCGTCGATCTACCTGCTAATCGTGAACAGGTAAACCGCGATTCTTCCTTGCTGACCCCCAGAATCTGGACAGGAAGGGCAGCAGGGCTGGGATATAGTAGAGCCGATCTGTATTTTCCTCCTGCAGCAGCTGAAAGTAGGCTTCTCCATCTCTCCCTCTCCCCGTCATCTGCTACATGAGCAAAATGAAGGGGGATCGGTACCAATATATGCCACCGCCACCTCTCCTGTCCCTGTTCATCTTCTTTCTGCTGCCCGGGTCCCCCTTGCACCCCCTCCATTGTTTCAGGATGGATAGTGGGGAAGAGGCCGGTACATATGTCCCACCACATGCATATGTGTTTGAGCTTTGAGGTGCACACCCTAATGCAATAGGCTGTGCACACCTATGTTCACCGTGGCTTTCAGCTATAATCTGCGGGACTGGGCGTTCCTAATTGATTGACATGCTTCCGACCGTCGCATACAGCGCGTCACGAGTTCCCAAAAGAAGTCGAACATCGGTGCACAGGCGCCTTAAAGAACCGACTCGCAGTCCGGCTTCTTTCGGCAACTCGTGACGCGCTGTATGCGACGGTCGGAAGCATGTCAATCAATTAGGAACGCCCAGTCCCGCAGATTATACCCGGAAGCCACGGTGAACATATATCTATAAAATGGTATGTACGGCAACGATTTAAAAAAAAACACCCGTCATTCTAAAAACTCGCCTGAATGTAATGTTAAAAAAAATTTTGGGGGTGAACCCCCGCTTTAACAAGGGAAAAGGAGTCTGTAATGTTTATCTTCATAACACATCTGTATGAACAGAGGATCAGCATTTCCACCCCTGACAGGACCGGGAGCTGTGTGTTTACACACACAGCTCCCGGTGCCCGCTCTGAAAAGAGCAATCGCGGGTGCCCGGCGGCGTTGGCGCCCGCCGGGCATGCGCACGGGACTCGGGGGTGAGCGCCCCTAGTGGCCTGCGAGAGAGCTGATGTAGAGCTACGGGCTCTCGCGCAGGGGAGCCAACCTGCCGCCGTAAAACGACGGCGGCAGGTCGGCAAGTAGTTAAGGAACTCGGGTGATAGCCAGACCATTGTTGCTAATTTTTATGGACAGTCTATTGACTGGAATGGTACCAGCTGATTGGAGAAAAACCAATGTAGCACCAATATTTAAAAAAGGTCCAAGGTATATCCCTGGGAACTATAGGCCAGTTAGGCAAACATCAATAGTTTGTAAGATCCTGGAGGGAATGTTAAGGGGTCTATATTAGAGGTCGACCGATATATCGGCCGGCCGATATATCGGGCCGATATTCAGTCATTTTGGAGAAATCGGCATCGGCCGATTATTATCCAAATGTGGCCGATATTTAGCAGATCTGCATCAGCAGAGTGTGAAGAAGGAAGGAGGAACATGGGGTTCCCCCTCCCTTCTCCACACTGTCTGCAGAGCAGTGCCGTGTGTGTGAAGGAGAATGGAGCTGTCGGACTGATGTCGGGGTGGGCGGGACCCGGGGTGGGCGGGACTCAGCTGTCCAACACCAGCCAATGGGATGAGATCATTGGCTGGATAGCTGCTGGGTCCCGCCCACCCCGGGTCCCGCCCACCTCCAACATCACGATGAATCTGAGCTCCTCTCTCTCTCTCTGCTCTCACAGTTTCACAGCACATAATGTAGCTGAATGTGTGAAACTCTCTCTTCATACAGTTTCACAACTGCTGCAGAGAGAAAGAGGAGCTCAGATTCGTTGTGATGTTGAAGGTGGGCGGGACCCGGGGTGGGCGGGACTCAGCAGTTATCCAGCCAATGATCTCATCCCATTGGCTGGTGGACAGCTGAGCCCCGCCCAACCCGGGTCCCGCCCACCTTCAACATCGCAATGAATCTGAGCTCCTCTTTCTCTCTGCAGCAGTTGTGAAACTGTATAGAGTTTCACACATTATCCGCTACATTATGTGCTGTGAAACCTGCCAGTGCCATCTGCTAATGCCAACCAGCCAGTGCCACCTGCCAATGCCATCCAGTGCCACCTGCCAATGCCATGCCAACTAGTGCCATCTGTTAATGCCATCCAGTGCCACCTGTCAATGCCATCCAGTGCCACCTGCCAGTGGCAAGGCCATCCAGTGCCACCTGCCAATACCATCCAGTGCCACCTGCTAATGCCATCCAGTGCCACCTGGCATTACCAATGCCACCTGCCAATGCCATCCAGTGCCACCTGCCAATGCCACCCAGTGCCATCCAGTGCCATCTGCCAGTGCCATCCAGTGCCACCTGCTAGTGCCAACTAGTGCCACCTGCCAAGGCCATCCAGTGCCACCTGCCAATTAGTGCCACCTGCCAATTAGTGCCACCTGCCAGTGCCAACCAGTGCCATCTGCCAGTGCGAACTATTGCCAATTAGTGCCACCTGCCAGTACCATCCAGTGCCACGTGCCAAATAGTGCCACCTGCCAGTGCCAATTAGTGCCACCTGCCAGTGCCAATTAGTGCCACCTGCCAGTGCCAATTAGTGTCACCTGCCACTGCCACCTTAGTGCCACGTGCCAACCAGTGCCACCTGCCAGTGCCATTCAGTGCCACCTGCCAATCAGTGCCATCTGCTTTTGCCAATTGGTTCCATCCAGTGCAATCTGCCAGTGCCAATTAGCGCCACCTGCCAAAAAATAAAAAATCGGCCTAAAATATCGGCTGCAAAAATCGGCATCATATATCGGCCATCGGCCGCCCCAAATTCTAAATATCGGCATCGGTATCGGCCAGAGAAAAACCCATATCGGTCGACCTCTAGTCTATATACAATATTTTAGTAATAAAATCTGTTTTATTAGCAGTATTCAGCATGGATTCATGAAGAATCGTTCTTACCAGACCAACCTATTAATTAACCTTCTATGACAGTGGTTCTCAACCTGGGGGTCAAATGATGATTTGCCAGGGGTCACCAAATCCTGGGCTGTTCCTGGCTCTCCCAGCATTTTTGCAGCAGCCCAGCAGGGCTGTCCCAGGAGCCTGCGGCTGCCCATTCAGCCTCTTCGCAGCCGCCCATTCACTTCACGGCATGGCTGGGGGGCGGAGGCTAGAGGTCAGCTGACTGGTGAGGAATGTGAAGTGGGAGGGGCTGGAGGAGACCCCATGTCCTGATTTCCACATAGGTGTCACTGCTACGAGACAACATAAAGTCGGAGACACAGTGAGTAACACTACCTGTGATTATAGTTGCCATTAAAAGTCCCCACGACAGTTCTCAGATCAGCAGATGACCTTCATCAAGAGCACCTAAGTTGGTTGATCAGAACTCCCCCCAGCATTACCACTGATCCCTAATCCCCACCAACAGTGCCCCTCATCCCATTCCCCCCACCACCCACCAAGGAGTAAGAGAAGGAATACAAATAGATCGAGAATACATGGAAGGGAGAGGAAAAAGGGGGAGAAATAATAAGAGAAAGAACAAGAAAGACGGCGAGAGAAACGGATAAGAAACAAAAAAAAAAGAAATTAGGATAGAGAGAGATAAAGGTGGTACATCCTAAAATGTACCATAAGGGGGTTTAACCACTTAAGCCCCGGACCTTTAGGCAGCTAAATGCCCAGGCCAGGTTTTGCGATTCGGCACTGCGTCGCTTTAACAGACAATTGCGCGGTCGCGCGACATGGCTCCCAAACAAAATTGGCGTCCTTTTTTTCCCACAAATAGAGCTTTCTTTTGGTGGTATTTGATCACCTCTGTGGTTTTTATTTTTTGCGCTATAAACAAAAATAGAGCGACAATTTTGAAAAAAATTCAATATTTTTTACTTTTTGCTGTAATAAATATCCCCCAAAAACATTTTTTTCATGACTGCGACATTATGGCGGACACTTCGGACAATTTTGACACATTTTGGGGACCATTGTCATTTTCACAGCAAAAAATGCATTTAAATTGCATTCTTTATTGTGAAAATGACAGTTGCAGTTTGGGAGTTAACCACAGGGGGCGATGAACGTGTTAGGCTTCACCTAGTGTGTGTTTACAACAGTAGGGGGGTGTGGCTGTAGGTCTGATGTCATCGATTGTGTCTCCCCTATAAAAGGGATGACACGATCGATGCGCCGCCACAGTGAAGCACGGGGAAGCCGTGTTTACATACGGCTCTCCCCGTTCTTTAGCTCCGTCGTCCCGGATCGCTCCCCGCAGGAGTCCGCCCGCCGCACGCAGGGCGGTCCCGATCGGACCCCCCACCCGCTAGAAGGCAAGGACGTATATATACGCCCATCTGCCTGTCCGTGGCATTTTGCGGACGTAAATAGTCGTGCGGCGGGCGTTAAGTGGTTAATACTGTATGAGTGGAAGGGACTCAGGGAGCGCAAATTACTTGTCTTGCCTTGGGTGCCGACAACCTACGCTACAAAATGTATTTTTACAGTTAGGGGTCCCCACAACTTGGGACATTTTATCAAGGGGTCACAGCACTAGAAAGGTTGAGAACCACTGTTCTATGAGGAGGTGAGCTGCCATCTAGATAAAGAAAGACCTGTAGATGTGGTGCATCTGAATTTTGCAAAGGCATTCGATACAGTTCCCCATAAACATTTACTGCACAAATTAAGGTCTGTCAGCATAGACCAAAGGATGAGTAAATGGATTGAAAACTGGCTACTGGGGCTAGTCCAGAGGGTGGTGATAAATGGGGAGTACTTTGGAATTGGTCTGGTGTGGAAAGTGGGGTGCCCCAGGGTTCTGTCCTTGGACCAATCCTATTTAATTTATTCATAAATGATCTGGAGGGTGGGATAAACAGTATTTGCGGACGATACTAAGCTAAGCAGGGCAATAACTTCTTTGCAGGATGTAGAAACCTTGCAAGAAGATCTAAACAAATTAATGGGGTGGGCAACCACATGGCAAATGATTTTTTTTTACCACTATTGGCCCTTGTGTCTGTTCTTTTTTGTGGAACAAAAAAAAATATATATATAATAATATTAGTTAACCTTGTGCCTAGTGTTTGACTATTAATCTCCTGTGATTATGTGTATCGGCCTTCATGGCCTTTCCCCCAACTGAATTAACATAGTGCAAATAGTTAGAAAATCAAAAAGGAGAGATTTACCCCTGTAAAATAAAGGGAGGTGTAATCCCCTCCCACTAGTGGCCATGGTGTCAATATATATCTATGTATAATTGTACCTTATGATGAAGAGAATATCTTCAACTATGTTTACTTTCTAGTGGTCCTTTTGACCTACGTCCCACTTTAGGTGACTTACCCATCTCCTTCACCCCCCCCCCCCCCCCAAGGTGATACTATTGAGGTGGGGAAAAAAAAGAAAAAACAACAAAAACCTACAACCAAAAAAAAAAACCTCTATCCTCATTCAACTTTAAATCCCTCCTCTCCTATATTCGTCCTACTCCATTTCCCACCCCATACCCCTCCCTACCACCCCTGGTTCACCGTGACTACATTCCCTCTCTCTCTCTCCTAGTTCGGAGTGAACATCCAACGCCACCCCTATAGTGCTATATAAAAAAAGAAAAAAAAAAGAACTGGACTCCAAGGGAGATCAGTAAGGAGGAAAGAAGAAAAATAAATAAAAAAAAACTAGGTAAAACAACTCTGGTCAACGATCGTAATTCCTTATTCCTCTATAATTAAAGCCACATACGACTACCATGGGAACCTCGCATATCTGTTACGCCCCCTGTTTTCCAACTCCATTTCTCTTATCCTTGGCCCATTTCAGATGCATATTGTATCCAGCCTGCCCACGTCATCTCAAATTCCCCTTTTTTATCCTTCACTACTTGAATCCACCTTTCGGCTTCCATTATCCGATTAACCTCCTTTTTCCAATCTGCTAGAGTTGGGCAGGTAATCTGTTTCCAGAATCTGGGGATTAATAATTTCGCTGCATTTAGTAAATGTGGTACAATACTCTTCCTGTATGCTTTAATGGGGCCAGGCGTTCCATGGAATAGGAAGCATAGGGGCGTAAACTCCATAGGTATAGGGGTCAACCTCTCAATCCATGGTGCAATTGCTTCCCAGAATATTTTAACTCTGGGGCACTCCCACCACAAGTGGAGAAATGTACCCCTTTGCTCACACCCTCTCCAACACCAGGCATCTGCCGCTGGGTACATCTAATTTAACTTTACTGGTGTCCTATACCACCTTGTCATACATTTATAGGCCATTTCCTGAACATGCGAGCTTATAGATGTAGAATAAGTTGATTTAATTTTTTTTTTAATTTGTTCATCTGATAGCACCTTGTTCAATTCTCTGGCAAATTAGTTTTAATGTAGAAACATCTTAAATAATGAATTTGGGTGCCAAAAATATGAATGCAATTTACTTGCTAGGGGGAGAACCCCTGGGGGGAATCTAGGATGAAAAAGGACATGGGGGTCCTAGTAGATAACAGGCTCAGCAATAGCATGCAATACCAAGCTGCTGCAAGCAAAGCCAACAGAATATTAGCATGCATTAAAACGGGATTAACTCCAGAGATAAAACAATAATTCTTCTACTCTACAAGACTCTGGCCTGGCCGCACCTAGAGTATGCCATCCAGTTCTGGGCACCAGTCCTCAGGAGTGATGTGCTGGAACTGGAGAGGGTCCAGAGAAGGGCAACAAAGCTAATAAAGGAACTAGAAGATCTCAGCTATGGGAAAAGACTGCAAGCATTGAACTTATACTCTCTGGAGAAGAGACGCTTGAGAGGGGATATGATCTCAATGTACACATACCGTACTGGTGACCCCACAATAGGGAGAAAACTTTTCTGTGCAAGGGAATTTAATAAGACACACAGCCATTCACTAAAATTAGAAGAGAAGCTTAACCTTAAACTGCGTAGAGGGTTCATTACTGTAAGAGCAATAACGATGTGGAATTCTCTTCCACAAGCAGTGGTTTCAGCAGGGAGCATCGATAAATTCAAACTAAAACTATTGGATGGGCACTTAAAAACACATAAAAACACACACACAGGTTGGACTTGATGGGCTTGTGTCTTTTTTCAACCTCACCAACTATGTAACTATGTAACAATATCTCGCTAATTACACTATTCACCTTGATTATGTGGATGGAGGAAATCAAGTTTTTTTCTTATTTCAGCCCGCTGGCTAAGTAAAAAAAAGATTAATCTATGGCCAGCGTTATTGGTGGATTATTAACCCTAAATAGTAAAATAAGTATAGATCTGCACTTAGAACACAAATTAGGTTGCAGCCTCCCCTGGTAGGTCCCCTGACAAGGGCTCTAAAAAGCATGTGTGGCGCTACCTATACCCTGAAGGGTGATACCCACAGATTACTGGTTCAACACCCTATGAATAGCAATGTAAATGTGTAAATGTGTTAGTAAGCTCCTAAAACAACATCACTACATTATACTATACCATAACAAAAAATATCAAATATATAAACAATTCGTAATAAGGTGCTATATTCATGACTGGTAATTGATAAGTATCCAAAATGTGTGCACTGACTCTCCTATGTTAACCCCTTTGCTTTATTCAGGGATAATTAATGAACACGATCCATAAGTTAGAATGCTATTAATTAAAAGTGCAAGTGCAATACAGTGATGCATAGACTAAAAAGTGAACAGTCCAAATATTTGTGAGGTAATAATGAAGCAGCAAAAGTCTTTAAAAGAAAAGTCTTTAGAAAAAATTCCAAAGTGACCAGTGCTTGTGACTGCAACAAAATCCAGGTGACTTTTCGTGCTCCCACTTCTGGGTCCCCACTCACCAGCTCCTCTAACCCCTGCAGGGGTATCTCACATGTAGAGTAAACGTGAAGCCTAGGTCTGGATAATTCTTCCAAATTGATCCAGCAAACCAGGATATCTCCAGACTCTCCGTTCTCACCCTGTTAGTGTCCTCCAATATCAGATGTGAGGCAATTCTTTCTATCGCTTCCAATGATAATTCCTGACTACTGTAAGTACCATTCATACACTGACAGTGCAGCAACCTCAAGCTGATCATAATTGTTACAATTTGATTGTATCTGATTTAGACCTAACAACAATTATTTAGTACAAGTGCCTGCCTGATTGGATACAAACTTAATGGATTGTATAGGTAGGCCCCTTCTATTTCATTGTTTTAGTAAATGTAGGGCCTCATGCACACTGGACGTTATAAAAATGCCAGTAGCGTTAGCTGTAGAAAGCTGTAGCTGTAGAATGAGTTTTGCAGCATTATTGCACTAGTGGTTTTTAGCATTTTCAGCCATTTTTTTTTTACATTTAGCATTAAGCAAAACTATTCGCCCACAAAAGCTTATCGCTCAAAAACGCAGAATAGCCAAGTTTTTCAGTATTTTTAAGCTTTTATCAGTGCATTATTACAGCTAAAAAAACTCCTCTGAAAGTCCAAAAGGTCTGGGGGGGGGGGGGGGGGTTCCAGCCAGAGGACTCCCCTGTCATAAATGCTGATAACAGTGTATGTGTGCCTGGACACACAGGATAACATGCTGGGGAGTTTAATGGGTGTAGACAAAAATGCCTGAAGCCAAAAAGAGCAGCTGTAAAAACACCCAGTGTGCATGAGGCCTAAAGAAGAGTGTACAGAGATTGTACAATAGAAGTGTAGAATGTATGGCCTAATTCAAGGTGTCTCATGCCTGAGGGGAAAAAGGCTAAAGTGTCACTGCACACAATCAGCAACGTACAACTTTCTCATAAGTTTACATAGCGTGGCAGAATTTATGATTTCTTGGCCATTTTTCAGAGAATATGAATGATAAAACAAAAACTTTTCTTTCACTCCTGGTTAGTGTTTGGCTGAAGTCATTTATTATCAATCAACTGTGTTTACTCTTTTTAAATCATAAACAGAAACTACCCAAATGACCCTGATCAATAGTTTACACACCCCAGTTCTTAATACCATGTACCATCAATGACAGCTTGAAGTCTTTTGTGGTATTTGTGGATGAGGCTCTTTATCTTCTCAGATGGTAAAGCTGCCCATTCCTCTTGATAAAAAGCCTCCAGTTCCGGTAAATTCTTGGGATGTCTTGCAGGAACTGCATGAGTGGTGCAATGATATTGAGGTCAGAAGACTGAGAAGGCCACTCCAGAACCTTCAATTTATTCTGCTATAGCCAATGACAGGTCGACTTGGCCTTGCGTTTTGGATCATTGTCATGTTGGAATGTCCAAGTACGTCCCATGCTCAGCTTCCTGGCTGATGAATGCAAATGTTCCTCCAGTATTTTTTGATAACATACTGCATGCATCTTGCCATCAACTTTGACCAAATTTCCTGTTTCTTTGTAGCACACATCCCCAAAACATCAGCGACCCAACTCCGTGTTTCACAACAGGAATGGTGTACCTTTCATCATAGGCCTTGTTGATTCCTCTTCAAATGTAGCATTTAGGGTTGTGGCCAAAAAGCAAAATTTTGGTCTCACCACTTTAAATGACTTTGTGCCAGAAGGTTTGAGGCTTGTCTCTGTACCGTTTGGCGTATTTGTAAGCAGATACTTTGTGGCATTTGCGCAGTAATGACTCTTCTGGCGACTCGACCACGCAGCCCATCTTTCTTCAAGTGTCTCCTTATTGTGCATCTTGAAACAGCCACACCACATGTTTTCAGAGAGTCCTGTATTGCACCTGAAGTTATTTGTGGGGTTTTCTTTGCATCCCAAACAATTTTCCTGGCAGTTGTGGCTGAAATTTTAGTTGGTCTACCTGACCGTGGTTTGGTTTCAACAGAACTCCTAATTTTCCACTTTTCAATTAGAGTTTGAACACTGCTGTTTGGCATTCTCAATTCCTTGGATATCTTTTTATATCCCTTTCCTGTTTTATACAATTCAACTACCTTTTCCCGCAGATCCTTTGACAATTATTTTGCTTTTCCCATGACTCAGAATCCAGAAACGTCAGTGCAGCACCGGATTAACCTCTTCCCAACCGCTCCATAGACAAAAGACGTCTACAGAGCGGTTGAGTTATTCCGGGACGACGTCCCTGGGACGTCCTCCCAGAATCCTTCACTCGCGCGCCCCCTGCGGCGCGCTCCCAGAATCATCTGTGAGCGCCGGGTCTGGAAGACCCGGCGCATCACAGATCGCGGTAAATCGCCGCTGATAGCGGCGGTTTACCACGTGATCGCTCCGTCAAATGACGGAGCGATCACTTGTAAACAAACCGGCGTCATTACATGGGTTCCTCCCTCTCCTCTCTGTACCGATCGGTACAGTGTGAGAGGAGGGGGGGAGCGCGGGGTGTCAGCAGCTGCTGTGGGATGGATCTGTGACAAATGCAGTCACAGATCCATCCCTCCCTGTGCAATACTCTGCAGTACCATCAATACTCTGCAATACCCCCCACACTCTGCAATACCCCCCCCCACACTCTGCAATACCCCCCCCCCCCACACTCTGCAATACCCCCCCCCCCACACTCTGCAATACCCCCCCACACTCTGCAATACCCCCCACACTCTGCAATACCCCCCACACTCTGCAATACCCCCCACACTCTGCAATACCCCCAATACTCCGCAATACCTGCTAATATGACAGAAACTAGATTTTTTTTATTTTTACAGAATTTTCAGTGTTTTTTCTTTTATAGCGCAAAAAATAAAAAACCCAGAGGTGATCAAATACCACCAAAAGAAAGCTCTATTTGTGGGAAAAAAAGGACAAAAATTTCAGAAGGGCACAATGTTGTATGACTGAGTTATTGTCATTCAAATTGTGAGAGCACCGAAAGCTGAAAATTGGTCTGGTGAGGAAGGGGGTTTAAGTGCCCAGTGGTAGAGAGGTTAAAGATTCAAGGGTCTGTCCAGAAACTCAATGACCTTTTATACATACACACGGATTACAAGCAAACAGATCACAGATGAGGATGGTTACCTTTAATAGACATTCAAACCCCTTTGTGTCAACTTGTGTGCATGTTATCAGGCCAAAATCACCAGGGTATGTAAACTTTTGATCAGGGTCATTTGGGTAGTTTCTGTTGTGATTATGATTTAAAAAAAGTAAACACAGTTGATTGATAATAAATGGCTTCAGCCAAACACTAACCATGAGTACAAGAAAAGTTTTTGTGTTATCATTCATATTCTCTGAAAAATGTCCAAGAAATCATAAATTCAGCTTATGAGCACAACTGTATATGGCCACTTGTGTACACTTTCTGTCTTCTTTACAGCGCAACTGTTAAGCGCTTCAGGTCTGTAGGTCATTTGGTTTACAGATTGATTTACTCTGAAAAAAGGAGTCTTTTTTTTTATTTGATGCATTATGACACAAGTGAAAGCCACTGCAAAAAAAACTGATAACATTTCTACATTTTGATTTTTTTCAATGTAAAATATTCTCAGTCTGCTGCATCTTTGGTCACACGGGGTAAGTGACACTGACAAGTACAGTATGGTCTGCTCTGGAATCATAAATGCAGATCAAACAAAAACTTCTCAGCGAGACTCACGCAGAAGTGGTGAAATACCTTTATGAGCTCTGGCTGAAAGGATCAATGTTATGAATAATACATATTGTGACAGGAAGTCAGGTAAATCTGTGGGTGTTGTCACAGACGGGACATACATTTCTGCCTTTTTTAGACAATACACCAATTGTTATTAGGCGTCAGCTGCAAATGTAGCCAGAAAAGGCTAAAGGCCGTTGGAAAACTTCAGCTGTTCAGAATGAGGCAATTAAGGCCTCTATAACTAGTCCAGAGAATTACCAGTAATTTGCTGCATCCTGAGTCTTTGCGAGTAAGGAGAGCAGTGCCAGAAAGTCTTCTGAGGAGGTGAGGAGAGGATTGATTTTTCTGTGTGATAAAAATCAAAAGACTATTGTTTTTTTGCTGTATGACCAGCAGTATCTGCCCACAGCACTAGGCTGTGCCAGACCCCATAGATAGGTTCCTGTGTGGTGAAGATAGACGCCCCAAGTGGCCAGGGTTTATTTTATGTTTGATTTTGTTTATGCTGTTTGGATGCTTGCACTTGTTTCCAGCAAGATGGAAGAATAAACCAAAATCTTTGGTTTTCAACCGTCTTCGTCTGCCTGTCTGTATAAATTCAGTGTGTAGTGAACCCATCCAAGGGGGTCACACACCCCACTACCGAGCTAACCCCTGGTGGAGAATGCGGGCAGTTAAAGTAAACCCAAAATGGAGGAGATACTGAAACAGCTGGCTATAGCAAATGCAAATCAACAGCAGACGAATGCAGGTTTGCAGCGGAGCCTTGCAGCTCAACAACAGGCTCACGCAGCTCAACAACAGGCTCACCAATAGAGCATGGCAGCTCAACAACAGGTTCACCAAGAGAGCCTTGCAGCTCACCGAGAGAGCATTGCAGGCTTGGAACAGAGACACCAGCAGCAAATGAAGGCCATCGTGAAACAGCTTCAGAGACAGCAGACTGAGGCTGGGAGTCAGGCCAGTAACATACCGACTTTTCAGGTACGACACTTATTGCCAAAGATGACTGCAGATGAGGACCCTGAGATGTTTCTGACCACGTTCTGACCCCCTATTATCTGGAGAAGCCTAAAAGGCATTTTTCGATTTGGAGCTTGCAGACGCAAAAAACTATGTTCGATTAAAAGAGGAAATACTGGCACGTTTCGGTGTAACCCTGGATGTCCGTGCTCAGTGGGACCACAATTGAAGTTATCAGCAGAGGAAGCCACCTCGTTCGCAGATGTATGACCTCATCCATTTGGCTAGGAAATGGCTGCAGCCAGAAACTGTCCGGACCAAAAATTTTGGAGCGAGTAGTCATGGACAAATTTCTTAGGTCTCTTCCTAACACCCTGCAGAAATGGGTGAACCATGGTGGTCCAGAAACTGCAGACAAACTTGTAGACCTGGTCGAAAGGTACCCAACAGAGAATTTGTCCTCTTTCACCAGAGACGCACAGACTTTTCACCCCAAGACCAGACCCTCCCCACCTATAGGTAAGACTGCATCAAGGGATGGGGGTGGAGAGAGGTACCAAGGAGCAACTAGAGGAATTATCGGGACTACTGATAATGTTTGGCGAGAGCGGACTGGAAGACCCATCCCACAGTAGAGGACCAGAAGGTTGATTTGTTACCGTTGCCGGGAAGAGGGACATGTAGCAGCGGTTTGCCCAGCGGGTGATGAACTCATGCAGTGTGATTTTTAACATTCTATATAACCTTTATATAGAATGTGCTTAGATGGTAATAATGTTGTGGTATTGTTGGATTCAGGTAGCCTGGTCACCTTAGTGAAAAGTGATCTAGTGGTGGGAAAAACCTTACATCCGAGGAAAATGGCTGTAGTTTGTGTACATGGGGACACTCGAGAATATCCGGTGACTACGGTTTCCTTTGAAACCTCCCTCGGTAACTTGTGTCACCAGGTGGGTTTAGTTCCCAAACTGCCACATGACGCCATTGTGGGAAGGGATCTCCCAAAATTCTGGGAACTCTCGGACTGCCCAGATTCCCCAGTAGGTGGTTCTTCTGAGTCTGAACCATCTACTCCAGAAACCTATAACTGTGAGGATTCTCCTGAGTTTCCATTCTTAGTATTAGCAGGGGAAACACCAGTCCCTAGGGAGGAGCCTGCTACCTCAGAAGAGGAACAGCGCCCGATAGGGTTTGATGACCTCGAGGTGCACAGAGAAAACTTTGTCACTGAGCAATTGAGGGACCCCACATTGCTAAGAGCCCGGGAGAATGTAGTGAAGATAGATGGGGAGTTAGTTAACCCTGACGAGAGGGTTGCCCTCCCTTACTTCATTATTGAAAGGGACCTGTTATATCGAGTGTCACAGAGGATAGAGGACACCATTGAGCAACTGGTAGTGCCTAAACCGTACCGCAAGATGGTTTTGGAACTGGCCCATGGGCACATTCTTGGGGGACATTTGGGAGCGGAAAAAACCCAGGAGAGGATCACCCAGAGGTTTTATTGGCCTGGGATCACTAAAGAAGTGGAATTGTACTGCTCTTCCTGTCCAGTGTGTCAGATTACTGCACCCATGCCAAATTTCCGCAGTCCGTTGGTACCCCTGCCCATTATCGAGGTCCCTTTTGAGAGGATCGCCATGGACTTGGTTGGCCCCTTACTGAAGTCCACTAGAGGGCACCAGCACATCTTGGTAATAATGGACTATGCCACACGGTACCCAGAAGCGATTCCTCTCCGAAACACCTCTGCTAAAACCATTGCCAAAGAGTTGTTTCAGGTTTTCAGCCGTGTGGGTCTTCCTAAGGAAGTCCTAACTGACCAGGGCACCCCGTTTATGTCTAGGGTGACCAAAGAACTTTGTAAACTCCTGAAAGTGACCCAATTACGTACATCAGTATATCATCCTCAGACAGACGGGTTAGTGGAAAGGTTTAATAAAACCTTAAAACAAATGTTGAGGAAGGTGGTGGATAAAGACGGAAAGAATTGGGATTATCTGCTCCCTTATCTGATGTTTGCAATAAGAGAGGTTCCCCAATCGTCCACAGGGTTCTCTCCGTTTGAGCTACTGTATGGGAGGCACCCTCGGGGCCTACTGGACATTGCCAGGGAAACATGGGAGAGTGAGAGTTCCCCTCATCGAAGTGTGATTGAACATGTGGCCCAAATGCAAGACAGAATTGCCCAAGTGATGCCGATTGTGAAGGAACATTTAGCCCAAGCCCAATTGGCTCAAAGGATTTACAATTGTGGGGCCCAGGTCCGTTCCTTTGCACCTGGTGATAGGGTGTTGGTCCCCACGGTCGAAAGTAAATTCCTAGCCAAATGGCAGGGTCCATATGAAGTGTTGGAAAAATTGGGAGTGGTGAATTATAAAATTAGCCAACCGGGAAGAAGAAAACCTGAGCAGCTCTATCACGTTAACTTGCTGAAACCATGGAAGGATAGAGAGTCCTTGGTCGCTAAGACTACCCAATTTTCTGCTCCATTTAACCTGGCTGTAGTTGGGATAGCGGAGACTCTATCCAAAACTCAGAAACAGGAGGTTAAAAAATTTGTGCTCCGTAATAAGGAGAAGTTTTCAGACCTGCCAGGTTGGGTCTCCGGAGTTGAACATGACATTATCACCACACCAGGGGATAAGGTCAAGTTGAAGCCTTATAGAATTCCAGAAGCCCGGCGAGAGGCAATTCACCAGGAAGTAAAACAAATGCTTGAGCTGGGGGTGATAGAAGAGTCAAATAGTGATTGGTCAAGTCCCATTGTCTTAGTGTCCAAACCAGATGGAAGTTGGCGGTTTTGTAATGACTTTCGCCACCTGAATCAAATCACTAAGTTTGACACCTATCCCATGCCCCGCATAGATGAACGGATTGATTGCCTAGGCACTGCCCGGTACATGACAACGTTAGACCTGACCAAGGGTTATTGGCAAATTCCTCTCTCGGAGTCAGCCAGGGAAAAAACAGCATTTGTAACTCCAGACGGATCTTTCCAATATCGGAGGATGCCTTTTGGGTTACAAAATGCTCCCGCCACATTCCAACGCACCATGG
This sequence comes from Rana temporaria, assembly GCF_905171775.1. Lineage (NCBI taxonomy): Eukaryota > Metazoa > Chordata > Amphibia > Anura > Ranidae > Rana > Rana temporaria. The sequence continues at coordinate 104,009,086 of NC_053497.1, forward strand.
ATAAGACCCTTCGGCCTCATCGAGCCTATGCTGCTGCATACCTCGATGACGTTGTCATCCACAGTGAGGATTGGGAATCACACTTGCCAAAAGTTCAGGCTGTGTTGGATTCCATCTGGAAAGCCGGGTTTACAGCCAATCCAAAAAAATGTACCCTTGGGCTAGAAGAGGCAAAGTATCTGGGGTATACCATTGGAAGAGGTCTAATCAAGCCCCAAATAAACAAAGTTGAGGCTATTCAGGATTGGCCATGTCCCACCAACAAGAAACAGGTTCGTGCATTTTTGGGGATCTCGGGCTACTATCGCCGCTTTATCCCCCATTTTGCCTCACAGGCTGTTCCCCTGACCAATTTGACCAAAGGGAAGGAGAAGCAGAAACAGCTTTTCAAGCTTTAAAACAGGCCTTATGTAGTCAGCCAGTTTTAAATTCGGCTGATTTTTCACGGGACTTCGTGGTTCAGACAGATGCGTCAAATGTGGGCTTAGGAGCTGTACTGTCTCAGATTATCAAGGGGGAGGAACACCCTGTTATGTACCTCAGCCGAAAGTTGAAGGCCCATGAAGAGAATTATGCCACCATTGAGAAAGAATGTTTGGCGGTGAAATGGGCTTTGGATTCTCTCCGGTACTACCTCGTGGGTAGACAGTTTGAACTGGTGATGAATCATGCCCCATTGAAGTGGATGGCACAGAACAAAGAGACCAATAGGAGAATAAATAGGTGGTTCCTGGCCCTCCAGGAATTTAGTTTTGTGGTAACGCATCGCCCTGGTGCTAAAATGGGAAATGCAGATGGGTTGTCCCGAGTGCATGCCTGCCTGGCAACCTGTGTCCCAACCCTAGGGTTGAAACAAGAGGGGGGGGGGTATGTGACAGGAAGTCAGGTAAATCTGTGGGTGTTGTCACAGACGGGACATACATTTCTGCCTTGTTTAGACAATACACCAATTGTTATTAGGCGTCGGCTGCAAATGTAGCCAGAAAAGGCTAAAGGCCGTTGGAAAACTTCAGCTGTTCAGAATGAGGCAATTAAGGCCTCTATAAGTAGTCCAGAGGATTACCACTAATTTGCTGCATCCTGAGTCTTTGTGAGTAAGGAGAGTAGTGCCAGAAAGTCTGAGGAGGTGAGGAGAGGATTGATTTTTCTGTGTGATAAAAATCAAAAGAATATTGTTTTTCTGCTGTATGACCAGCAGTGTCTGCCCAGCACTAGGCTGTGCCAGACCCCATAGATAGGTTCCTGTGTGGTGAAGATAGACGCCCCAAGTGGCCAGGGTTTATTTTATGTTTGATTTTGTTTATGCTGTTTGGATGCTTGCACTTGTATCCAGCAAGATACAAGAATAAACCCAAATCTTTGTTTTCAACCGTCTTCGTCTGCCTGTCTATAAATTCAGTGTGTAGTGAACCCATCCAATGGGTCACACACCCCGCTACCGAGCTAACCCCTTACAATATCTTATACTATAAATAAAAAAATACCAATATCTTTAAGCTTTGGTAACTGTGGAGAATAAAAAAAAAGAAAAAATAATTGTTCAGAATTGTCAGCACTAGCTCAGGCGCCAATTCCTGCTATATGGATAACAATATTTTCAAGTTCCTGTAGTCCTGCATGACTCAGTGCCAGTGCTCCTCCTCCTCCTCCTATCTGCTCTTGGATACCTAATGAACATCCCTACACTAGTAACACCCTCTCTGAGTTTTCCAAGTGCCTTTCTCTTCTGCTTATCTGCTTACAGAGATGTCACTTTCTCTGCAAGCCTGTCTTCAACTCTCAGCTGTTGTGTGATACGTCATCTGCCATTACGATGAGAGGGGAATCCATACAAATTCCTTAAGGATGCACTATGGCAGCACCACATGAACAACCGCATCACTGCAATTTACCGGCATCCAGTGCCAACTTGCACTGCACTTCTGTTCTCTATTCAGGACCGCAGGTGTTGAAATAGGACAGATCTGCTGAGTAACAAGTCCTGTACATGGAGGTCAAAACTTAGGAAAAAAATGTGATGATTAAATGCCTTTATTTACCCAGTTTTCCAATGCAGCCTCAATAAATGTGTGTGGTCTGAAGGCCGCACATAAGCAACGAGAGTAATGACCTACTTCCTTCACACTGTTCGGTAATTGTCCAGAGCAAGAGGATGGGTGCGGGCATATCTGTGAACATATTTTGGCTGTGGCATGGTAGTCTTATTAAATCCAGAGCGTATATTCCCTTGATAATTAACTCTGCGTGATAAAGGTCTTCCATTTCCAGCTGAAGAAATTCTTGCAAACTTCACGGTGGCAGTCCGCTATAGAAATCATTTTTCCTCCTCTTTCTCTGCATCGATCCTGGGGACAGGGAACAGTGGTGGCACTCACACACCTATTGATTAATGGCTGTTATCTGGCTGATTATAAAACACTCTTTATAGATGCTGCTCACACTGAGGAAGGGGAGGGGGTGCAAATTTAAAGGGTAAGACCATCCAACACTTATTTTTAAAGGGGTTGTAAAGGTTAGTTTTTTATTTTCGAAATAGATTACTTTAACCACTTAAGCCCCGGACCATATTGCTGGTCAATGACCGGGCCACTTTTTGCGATTCGGCACTGCGTCCTTTTTTTCCCACAAATAGAGCTTTCTTTTGGTGGTATTTCATCACCTCTGCGGTTTTTCGTTTTTGCGCTATAAACAAAATTAGAGCGACAATTTTGAAAAAAAATGAATATTTTTTACTTTTTGCTGTAATAAATATCCCCCAAAAATATATATAAACAAAATAAAAAATTCTCAGTTTAGGCCGATACGTATTCTTCTACATATTTTTCATAAAAAACAAATCGCAATAAGCGCTTATTGATTGGTTTGCGCAAAAGTTATAGCATTTACAAAATAGGGCATAGTTTTATGGCATTTTTATTAGTATTTTTTTTTACTAGTAATGGCGGCGATCAGCGATTTTTACCGGTATTGCGACATTATGGCGGACACTTCGGACACATTTTTGGGACCATTGGCATTTTTATACCGATCAGTGTTATAAAAATGCATTGATTACTATAAAAATGCCACTGGCAGGGAAGGGGTTAACACTAGGGGGCGAGGAAGGGGTTAATTATGTTCCCTAAAGTGTGTTCTAACTGAAGGGGGGGTGGGACTGACTAGGGGAAATGACTGATCGCTGTTCATACATTGTATGAACAGACGGTCAGGCATTTCTCCCCCTGACAGGACCGGGAGCTGTGTGTTTACACACACAGCTCCCGGTTCTCGCTCTGTAACGAGCGATCGCGGGTGCCCGGCGGTGATCGTGCCCACCGGGCACGCGCGTCGGCGTCAGGGGTGAGCGGGGGGCACGCGTGCCCCTATTGGCTGAACGGCGAGATGACGATCTCGCCCAGCAGAGCCGACCTGCCGCCATATAAATGCGGCGGCTGGTCGGCAAGCAGTTAAGCCAGTGCATTGTTCGTTCACTTACCTTCGATTTCCCTTCTAAATGTCCTTTTTTACTTGTTTTCTTTGTTTGAATTTCTCACTTCCTGTTCCTCCTCAGTAATGTGTTCAGTAAGCTGTTCTAAATGACTTTCCACCACTCGGATGATGGTGGAAAGCTTACTGAGGAACAGAAAGTGAGAAATTCAAACAGAGAAAAAAAAACATTTAGAAGGGAAATCGAAGGAAAGGGTAAGTGAACCAACAATGTACTAGCTTAAAGGAACCTATTTAGAAAATAAAAGACAAACCTTTACAACCCCTTTAAGTAATAGTACAGTCTGCTGGGCTGAGTCTCCAACTGACTTTTAATACCTCATAAGGACACGGTCTCTGAACAAACGATAACTCCCTCCACCTGCTGCACTTGCTGCAGTGTGAAATACAGTATATGAGAGAACAACAGCTGCAGAAGGTGGGCAGAGCTGGAAATATAATTTCAGCCATTTTTTTGGGGCCTGGACAGAAAGCAATAGAAGCACTTTCAGAAGATCCAAGTCGTTCTCGCCTCAATAAAAGCCAAACTCAGTTCCGCCCAAAGTCGCTGGAAACGGTTACTTAAGAGCAAGCCACCAACCCAAATAGTTGTGGACATATTACATCAATGAGGTCACCAGCATCCTTGTTCCTTTGTCATGTGCAGCTGCGGGGCATTCTATGGCTGCAGCCAATTGGGCTGCTGGCCTGCTATCATATGACAGTTTCCCAAACATTCAGACCTGTCCATATCCCAATGCCTGATCACAGGGATCTTGGTCTTCACTGCCCCTATGATGAAGTGGGCACAGTGATGGATGCGCCCCCTCCATAAGGATTTTTTCCAACAATGATCACTGGGTGACACCCACCAGGCCATTCATATCTCACAGTCATGAATAATGATGCCAGCTGCAACGATGGGGAGGTTGGGGGCGAGAACACTGCCAAAAAGAAGTGACGCAAGGATAATGGAACTTCCCTGTTCAAGGTGTAGTCTTGAACATCCTGGAACTCAGAGAAGCTTTTTGCTCTCTGTGATATGAGGCAGTTTGTGATCATCAGCGAGCCGTGTTGGAAAAAGCAAATAGTCCTTTTATTTTTGAAAGTAGGCAAAAAAAAAAAACAGCTTATATTTGGCAAAGAACACAAAATAGTCCATACTCTAGTTTAAAATTGCCAAACTACTTGAAGGTGCACCACCACCATACCAGTCCCACTCTGTGGTTTTGGGGTTCTCCATTGGCTTCAGGGGTCCCAAGGAGGAGGTTTTCACAGCTCAGCCACTGTGTCACAAATCCTAAACTTAGTTCACTCTGTTCTACAGGTGTTCAGCTCACACTCTCACTCAAAAAAACAGTCCTCTCCTTTCCAGCTAGTATACCCCTGAACTCCTCACCCTGCGTGGGTGAAAACCCCCGAGTGCTCAACAATGTCTTCAAACTGTCCTCTATAAAAGGAACTAGAGCTGCACGAGTCTGGCTAAAGTGAGAATCGCATTTTTTTTGCTTAGAATAAAGATCACGATTCTCACGGCATAACATCATCTTTCACATTATACAAAAAAAATTACTTTGACACAAATATTAATTTTCACAAAGTCTACTGCTTTAGTGTTATTAGGTCTTTTTGTCAGATGTTACTGTGGTATAATGACAAGCATTTCATAAATGTGACAAAGGCTTTTATTGGTAATTACATAAATAAAAGTCAATATTTGCAGTGTTGACCGTTCTTTTTCAGGGTTTGGAGTTTTGTGGGGTTTTTTTTGCTCACCTGCCTCGAGGATTGAACACAAGTTCTCAATAGGATTAAGGGCTCTTTCACACAGAGCGGACCGTTTCTGGGTCCGCTCCGTGTGTCTCCGTCGGCTCAGCGGGGATCCGCTGAGCTGTCGGCGGATAGGGCGGTCCCCGCACACAGTGCAGAGACTGCCCTGTCTCAGCTCCGCTCTGCCCTATGGGGAACCGGATGCAGACGAACCGTCTGTCCGTCTGCATCAGTTCCGTTCGGCCGGACGGAAGAAAAATAGGGTTTTCTTCCGTCCGAAAACCGGATCCCGACGGACGCGGATGTTAGCGGATGCTCCATCCGCTAACGGACGCGATCCAATAGGGATGTATTACAAGTACGTTAACGGACTTGTAATAACGGACAGGCGGAGCAGACGTCTGAAAGGGGCCTAAGGTCTTGGGAGTTTCCTGGCCAGGGACCCAAAAGTTTGATGTTTTGTTCCCCAAGAACATAGTTATCACTTTAGCATTATGGCAAGGTGCTCCATCATGCTGGAAAAGGCATTGTTTATCACCAAACTCTGTTCTTGGATGGTTGGAAGAAGTTGCTCTCGGAGGATGTTTTTGTACCAGTCTCTGATCTATGGCTGTGTTCTTAGGCAAAATTGTGAGTGAGCCCACTCCCTTGGCTGAGAATTAACCCCACACATGAATGGTCTCCTGATGTTTTACTGTTGGCATGACACAGGACTGATGGTAGTGCTTACCTTTTCTTCTCTGGACAAGGCCTTTTTCGGATGCCCCAAACAATCAGAAAGGGGATTTATCAGAGAAAATGACATTACCTCAGTCCATAGCAGTCCAATCCCTGTACCTTTTGCAGAATATTAATCTGCCCTAAAGGTTTTCCCTAAGAGAAGTGGCTTCTTTGCTGCTATTCTTGACACCTGGCCATCCTCCAAAAGTCTTTGCCTCACTGTGCGTGCAGATACACTCACACCTGCCTGCTGCCATTCCTGAGCAAGCTCTGCACTGGTAGTGCCCCGATCCCGCAACTGAATCAACTGTAGGAGATGGTCTTGGCGCTTGCTGGACTTTCTTGGGTAACCTGAAGCCTTCTTCACAACAACTGACCATTTCTCGTTGAAGTTCTTTATTCATCCAATAAATGGTTGATTTAGATGCAATCTTAGTAGCAGCAATACCCTTGCCTCTGAATCCCTTTTTGTGCAAAGCAATGATGACTGCATGTGTTTCCTTGCAGGAAACTATGGTTAACGGAGGAAGAACAATGATTTCAACCACCACCCTCCTTTTAAAGTCTCTAGTATGTTATTCTCACTCAATCAGCATTGCAGAGTGATTTCCAGCCATGTCCTCGTCAACACTGACATTAGTGTTAACGACTGTAAGCTCCTACAGGCTCTTGAGCTTTTTTGAGCTCTCATTTTTTCTGCCCGGAGACTCCCCTCCATGTTAGCCAATGTGTCCATGCACACTATAGCTTTCTAAAGGAGTTTACAGGCATATGCTCTTACAGGCTGGAAAACATACAATATATGATTGATATAGGATACAAACTCCCCGGGGTAACCTCTATCACCACTGCGCCAATGAAAAAATGTGCAATAAACTACAGCTGCTGCTTAGTGAATGAATATTTAAACAGAAAAAACGTAACCTAAATAGGTGTAAGAAAATTGCAGCGCCAATATAATAATAAATAAACAAAACAACATATAAACTCAATAACACCACGTGACAAGTGATATAAAGTTCATAAAAAATTGATGAACAAATTTGATGAGAAAATTCCTTATTCTGTGAACCTTCCACCTCACCACCGTGCTGTGATAACTCCCCTCTGAAAAACGCACTCACCAGACAGATTTGCCTTTCACTCTTGTGTTAGGCAAAATCACTTGTGTATGATCCCACAAATGGATAAACTAATCTCAGCTGGACCACCGTGATAATCCCTCACTAATGTACATGAAAACAAAAGAAGTGCTCCAATAGTGTAAAATTGTACCACCAGTTTAATTCAAAATCACAGCAACACTTCATTCATTAAACTCACATATAAAAAATTAGAACTCAGCTTCAAACAAATCACAGCAAACACACAAATGTTGTCGGAAATTCCGATCGCCAAGAACGCGGTCACGTACAACACTAGGACGAGCCAAGAAAACCTAAGTTCAATGATTCCGAACATGCGTCAAATTGATTCCGGGCATGCGTAGGATTTTTGTGCATCGGAATTGCATACAGACGATTAAAATTTACGACAGAAACTTTTGCCGTCGGAAAAAAGAGAACCAGCTCTCAAACATTTGTTGTCGAAAATTCCAACAACAAATGTCCGATGGAGCGTACACATGGTCGGAATATCCGACCAAAAGCTTACATCGAACATTTGTTGGTCGGAAATTCCAATCGTGTGTACGCGGCATTAGTGTTGACAAGTGAGTTTGTGAAGTATTGTCTAGTATTGGGTATTTATTAAAGTTCACCTTGTAGTATGAGATATTGCTGAAACTAGTTAGAATTTGATGTGTTGCAGGTAATGATATCAAGGAATTGGATAGAAGGAGGATTACGTTGTCAGCAAAAAAAATTGATAACGTGAGAGGTGCTGCGTGTACGAATTCCTGAGATTAGAGGTTGTGAGCGAAACGCTTGAGAAAGAAGTTTAACCATTTGATTGAAAATTGATAGGGAAAGTGGGCATCTGTGCTGGGTTCCATTTGATAAGGTAAATTGATAGAAGACCAGATGTATATACCTGGGCTGATGGGTACTGGAAACCATATTTCTCCAGTGCCAGCTGCATATATCACCAGTGAACGCTATCGAACACCTTCTCCGCATCTGTAGATAAAAGCAGAGAAAGCATCTAAAGTTTTTTTTACAAGATGCAGAATCTTGATTATGTGTCTAGTCGCATCTGTAGTCTGACTGTTTTTTGTACAGCCCATCTGATCTGGTTTAATTAAGGTAGGAATAATGTCGATTAGAGTGCAAGTAATTTAGCATATATTTTCACATCTGAATTAAGTAGGGATATAGGTTGGAGGCTTGCAGGGGACGTGGGTTCTTTACCAGGTTTGAATAGGGGAACCACCGATGCTTTCAACATTTCTTGTGGAAAATGACAGACCAGACACTTCCCTGTTGAAACATGGCTATCAGATGTGGAGAGAGGATATCCTTGAAAATGTTATAGTAGTCATTCGTAAACCCATTTGGTCTTGGTGACTTATGAGAGGGAAGTGAGTTGATAAGTTTAACTTCAGGGATTGTGAAAGGAGAATTAAGCAACTTAGCGTACACACTGTCGTTTTTCGGCATGAAAAAAAACTACGTTTTAAAAAAAAGTAATTTAAAATCATCGTGTGTGGGCTTCACTTCGTTTTTCGGGTTGTAAAAAATTATTGCGTGTGTGTTAAAACAACGTTTTAAACCTGCGCATGCCCAGAAGCGAGTTTTGCGACGGGAGCGCTCGTTCTGATAAAACTACCATTCATAATGGAGTAAGCACATTCATCACGCTGTAACAGACAAAAAAGCGCAAATCGTCTTTTACTAACAAGGAATCAGCTAAAAGCAGCCTAAAGGCGAATAGAACTTCCCCTTCAGAGTGCCGTCGTACGCGTTGTACGTCACCACGCTTTGTTCATAATTTTTCAAAAACGATGGTGTGTGGGCAACATCGTTTTTAATGATGAAGTTGGAAAAACGACCGTGTGTACGCGGCATAACTGATTAATATTTAAGGTAGGGAGTTATAATTTTGTTAGGAAGGCTTGTATACATATGCATCTGAGGGTTGGAGAGTGGAGGAATCATCTTTCAAGTTATACAGTAAGTTATTATAGTCTGCAAAAGCATCAGCAATGGCCTGCGGATTTAACAGTCTACTTTTTTTTGGATGATGTAAAGGATACTGGATTTGAGCTTTGGCTTTCTGAGGTTTAATTATTTTAGCCAAGAATGCACTTGCTTTGTTGTGATGGGCATAACATTTCAGTGATTTGATAAGAAGTCTATCATGACATTTGCATAACAACACTGGGCCGAATTCACAAAGAGTTACGCTGAGATACTGAGATACACTCAAACCTGCCTAAGATACGACGGCCTGCGCCGTCGTATCTTAGGGTGCAATATTTACACTGGCCGCTAGGTCGCGCTTCCATTGAGTTCGGCATAGAATATGCAAATGAGTAGATACGCCGATTCACGAACGTACGCTTGCGCGTCGCAGTAAAGATACGCCGTTTCCATAAGATAAACATGCCCCCTAGGTGGCGTATCCAATGTTAAGTATGGCCGTCGTTCCTGCGTCGCAATTTGAAAATTTGACGTCGTTCGCGTAACTCGTCCGTGAATGGGGCTGGACGTAATTTACGTTCACGTCTAAACCAATGACGTCCTTGCGACGTCATTTGGAGCAATGCACACTGGGATATTTTACAGACGGCGCATGCGCAGTTCGTTCGGCGCGGGGACGCGCTTCATTTAAATGATACACGCCCCCTACCCGCCGAATTTGAATTCCGCCGCGTGATTTACGCTACGCCGCCGCAACTTTACAGGCAAGTGCTTTGTGAATAAAGCACTTGCCTGAAAAACTTGCGGCAGCATAAGGTAAATGGGATAGGTTACGCCCCTGTATAGATACTCCATTCTACGAGAATCTGTCCCACTGAGTTCGGTGTGTAGTTTAGACAGGGAAAATGCAATATGAACAGAAGGGGTGGTTTTGTTCTGTGTTTCAAGGGTGTGAATTTCCGACACGATTCTGTTGAGGTGGGCATACTGTTTTTTTAATCCTGGAAGGAATTTGTATCAGAATGGCTCTCAAGTATGCTTTATGGGTATTAAACAAGGTGAAAGGATTTGTGTCTGGCAAGTTGTTGTCTCGAATAAAGTTTTGGAGATGTTGAGAAATTGTAGCTTGGAGGGAGGAGGATTGTAAGATGGAATCGCTACAACGCAAACTGATATGGGGAGCAGGTGTCCCCCTCATCCAGGGTAAATAAAATAGCGGCATGGTCCCACCACGTGATGTCGTGGATGGATGAGAAAGACAGCCACTGTAGCACCTGTTTATCTTCCAAACAGAGGTCTATACAGGTGTAGGTGTTGTACCTGGCAGAGTGAAAGGTGAAGTCTCCTCATTGGCGTACTGACCTGGCCAGACTTCATATAGTTACTGTCATGGATATGCAATATTAAGTCTGGCAGCCTACCTGTCTCCATGTGTTCATTAGAGGCCTGACCCTCTTTCTGGCTGTCTTTTATCACCTTCCTCCCTGTATGGCTCCAACTTAGGCCATCCCAGGAAGCCTATATTAGCCACTGCACTGCTAGTCTGCTTTGCTGTTCAACCTTTGTTTGTAGCTTGTTCCTGTCTTGGCTTGTCTCTGACTCCTGTTTGCCTGTTTCCCTGACCCTTGGCCTGTTCCTTGATTACCCTTGTCTGCCTGTTGCCCCGACCTCGGCTTACCCATCACTATCGCTTGGTGATCCATTACAGGGCATTGTTCGCAGACTCGAGGCGCATGAAGCTAATCAGTCTCAGGTGATGCGTTTCCTACAGGATCTGGCTTCCTGCTTTGATCAGCTTCAGACCTCTTTGGGAACCCCGGATCAGCAACCCCAAGTACAACCAGCGGCTGCGCCTACCACACCAGTCGCAGAGTCGCATTCACTACAACTGCCAGCTCCGTCCTGTTTCTCTGGGGACTCTGCAGGGGTTTCCTTAGCCAATGCACTATTCATTTTGAGCTCCTGCCCCAACACTTTCTGTCTGATCGGGCTAAGATAGCCTATATAATTTCCCTCCTCTCCGGTGAAGCCTTAGCCTGAGCTGCCCCTCTGTGGGAATCGAATGATCCAGTGGTTTCTAGCCTGTCTGTTTTCTTGAAAATTTTTCGGAATATCTTCGAAGAACCGGCTCGTGTCTCTTCAGCAGCCAGCGCCCTTTTACATCTCCGCCAAGAATCCCGTTCAGTGGGACAATATGCTCTTCAGTTCCGTATCCTCTCAGCTGAATTGAGCTGGAACAATGAGGCCTTAGTCGCAACCTTTTTGCATGGCCTTTCTGATAGAGTGAAGGATGAATTAGCAGGAAGAACCATCCCCTCTGATCTGGACGGAGTGATCTCCTTGCGTAACCAGATCAATATTCGCTTTCAGGAAAGGACCCTAGAAAAGCGACGCCAGCATTCCTTGGTCCTTAATCAGCCTGAGCTCCCCTCTCTTCCACCCGTGGAGCATCCCCTGCCAGCTGAGGAACCCATGCAGCTGGGTCGGACCAGGCTGTCCCCTGAGGGACGTGCTAGGCGCAGAACTCTAGGCCTGCGTCTCTACTGTGGGGGGCAAAGGTAATTTTCGTGACACTTGCTCTCTTCGCCCGAAAAAACGCTTGGGTTCAATACATCTGGAAGGTGGAGTATTGGACCCAGAGATATCACCTTCACCTTCTCGTCTTCTTCTTTCTGTGTCCCTTCATCTCGGTGCTTCTTCTCGTTTGGTCTCGGCATATCTAGATTCCGAAGCCGTTGGCAACTTCATGGACCGGGAAATCGCATCATCCATGAGACTTACCCTCTTGCCCCTCACCACGCCATTGGTGGTCTTGGCGATTGATGGCACTGTTCTCCCAGGGGGTCCCATTCGCTTCCAGACACTTCCTGTTAAGATGTCAGTAGGGACATTTCACCAGGAGTGGATATCCTTCCTTATCCTACCTAAGGCCTCAGCTCCTATCGTTTTGGGTCTTCCTTGGTTAAGGCTCCATTCTCCACACATTGACTGGATTGCCGGACAGATCCTCGCTTGGGGTCCCTCCTGTTCCACGTCCTGCCTACCCAAGGTTGCCCCAAAAGAGAAACTTCCTGTTGCCACCATTCCAGTAACTTTTGCTCTTCCTACCGCATGTAGTGGTGTCCGGAATGTGTCCTGCAATAGTCAGGCTAATGCACTTTCTAGCCAATGTGGCACTCTGGATGAGGAGCCCGCCTGTGAACCTGAGCCGATCATCCACTCCAGGTTACCAGTGTCTGTCCCTAAAACGCACAGCCAGGCTGACTTATCTGCAAGTTCTGCAGTCGCAACGCCTTGTGATGCGATTTGGGTAGTCACTACACCTGACTATGCTATTCAATCGGCCTCTGCATCAGCTATGCCAGGCCAGCCCATGCCCAGTGAGCCTCATACCTTTTCTTGTTCAGGACCTTCTGCAACCTGTCTTTGGATAGATTGCCTCATTCGGCCAAGTGGGGTTTTCTACCTTGTTTTCAGGGCTCTCTGCATTCTGCTGGTTTTTCTGCTATCCAGCTTGACTCCTGTGTCATGTCACCTTCTAACCAACCTGACCTCAGGGTTCCTCTGACATCTGCCCAGTCTGATGGTCCTGTGCTAGATGCCCAGTTCATCTTTAAGGGTCTGCCTGATCCTCCTCAGATTCCTGTTGATCCTCTCATGCCCTTACTTATTCCTAAAAGGCTTTTGGTCCTCAATAAATCCTCTCGTCCTCTCCCTACTTCGGTTCTGCAAACCAATCGTTATTGCGATTTTTTTTTACCAAAAATATGTAGAAGAATACGTATCAGTCTAAACTGAGAAAAAAATAAATGATATATTTTTTGGGGGTATTTATTATAGCAAAAAGTAAAAAATATTGATTTTTTTTTTCAAAATAGTCGCTCTATTTTTGTTTATAGCGCAAAAAATAAAAACCGCAGAGGTGATCAAATACCACCAAAAGAAATCTCTATTTGTGGGAAAAAAAGGACGCCAATTTTGTTTGGGAGCCACATCGCACGACCGCCCAATTGTCAGTTAAAGTAACGCAGTGCCGATTCGCAAAAACTGGCCAGGTCCTTTGCCTGCATAAAGGTCCGGGTCTTAAGTGGTTAATACAAATGACACAGCGTCTGTGATGGCTAATAGTACACCTCTTTTCTTTGCATTAGTAGAAGATAAGAACACATGGGTAGCTTTTTTGGGATCATTTCGGGGGGAGGTCTTTGTGAAAGTAAGTCTCCTGAACTGCCAGGATTTCTGCCTTGTGGTGCACTTAAAGTGAATGTGCCATGAAAAAAAGCCAGCAGCTACAAATACTGCAGCTGCTGACTTTTAATATTAGGACACTTACCTGTCCTGGAGTCCAGCGCCGTCCGCAGCAGAGGAAGAGCGATCGCTTGTCACTCTGCTGCCCCCCCTGCCATCCTCAGTGAGGGAACCAGGAAGTGAAGCGCTCCGGCTTCACTGCCCGGTTCCCTACGGCGCATGCGTGAGTTGTGCTGCGCCTGCTGATTGGCTCCCACTGTGCTCTGGGAGCCGAGTGTTCCCAGAGCACAACGGGGGGAGGAAGAGAGGCGACGTCCTGCCTGCAGTCTGCCCGAGACTGTGTGGCCGGAAGTGGGTGCAAATACCTGCAAATACCTGTTTAGACAGGTATCTGCACCCCCCACCCCCCTCCCCCTGAAAGGTGTCAAATGTGACACCGGAGGGGGGGGGGTTCCGATCAGCGGGAGTTCCCCCTTAGGGTGGAGCTCTGCTTTAAGACCCATATGTGAAGTGACCCGAGATCATGATGACACTGCTGGGAACTGGAAAGTGAGTGCCATGAAATGGCTGTGGAGTCTGATGGGGTTCATGAAAACACGAAAGGACTGCAAAATCTTGAACTGGTCTTAGTCCGAGGTCACAGGTTACGTGAGTAGGAGCATCTGAGGGAGGGGGTATGGTATCCTAACAAAACATGGAGATCAAAATTGCAAAAAGAAGATGGTGTAGAGGCATGTCCCAATGGGAAAAAATACCAAAGTAAAGAAAGAGAACAAAAACTTAAAAAAGAAAGATCCTGTTAGGATCTAGAGCAGTTAGACTGCAATAGCTTGGGGGTATTGAAGTACGGTGTTTAGTACTTCTGGAGCTTGTGGAGCCTCCGAGAAATGATGTTATTAGGTTAGTGCACTGGTATCATCAGGTTTAATGCTTGTCGTGTTGCCTTTTATGCCAACGTTCGGTTGTGCGCCATTCTGGTTCCTAAAAGTCCTTCTAGTAGCTAGGTGGACTTGGATTGTGGAGGAGGAAACTCTGGTAAAATCGCAAATAGTTGAGGCCTTTATCCAAGGAATATATCCTGGTTGTGGTGCCCTGGTAGGTGATCAGAAAATTGGCTTGGTATCTCCATTAGTAAACCACTTTGTGGTGCCTGAGTGCTTTAGTTACTGTTTGCAGGTTCTCCCTCAAATGTAGCGTGTATTTGGAAAAATCTGATAGTAGATGGAGATGCGCTATCTTTTCAGGCAGTTGGTCAGCGCAAGAGAATGTAGCGAACAGTTGCTCTGTAACTTGAAAGAAGTGTATTCTGAGCAAAACGTTTCTAGGAACGTTAGCTGAGATGTGAGCTGGTTTATGCACCATGTGGATGCAGTCAATGGTAAGATCAGCAGAGGATGAAGTGGGGATCGCTGTCAAAAAGGCATCGCCGTAGGTAGTGTGGTAGTTGGGAGGTGGTAAAAGATTCTTGAATGCCTCGCACTTTGAAATTGTTCCTTCTCAATCTATCCTCCACCTCAGCTTTCAGCCAGGCTGTCTTCTGCTTGTTCGGTGTTGGTGTCAACCTGTGTGGTAAATGAGGTTGTGAATTCACTAATTTTATCCTCTACATGGCTGACTATTTCCTAGCTCATGAACTTCAGCTTTATGTTGCTGTAAACCAGATAGGCCATCAGATTGAAAAGAGGCTCGCAATGAAAGCAGCATCTCTTTGAGTGCTGTGTCAGATATAGGCTGCCCAGTAGTGGGGGACACTGCAATATGGTCTGGATGTGCTGCATTAGAATGGGCTGTCATGGGTTACACTCACCCCCTCCATGATATCCTACTCTTCTGCTGTGCCAGAGTCTGTTCTGGGCCTTGATTTTAATGGGCTGCGGATGTCAGGTGTGGATACCATGGGAGAGAGCCGCATGCAAGGCTAACGATTGAAGGCAGGTTTCTGTGATTGCAAGTGGGTTAAGGGAGGTGGGAGTCATGTAATGTTCATCCAGTTTATGACCGTCTCTTGACACATGTCCCCAGTCTTCAACAACATCTATGTCATATTTGAAGTCTCTGACTATCTCTTGTAGCATGTCCATGGTCAATGACAAATCTCCTGTTCCTTGAAGACAGCAGTTTGCGTTTTGATGCTCACTCAAAAAATGTTGTTTAGACTGGGTTCTAGAGGGCAAATTGTTTGATTTCTTTCTTTCTCAATAGCTTAACTTTTTCTGTGCAGGCTGCATGGCCTGCGTTTGCTTGGGCACGACAGCCTAATAATTTGAATGGGCTGTGGTTCTCCATGAAACGCAGGAAAGGAGTCCCTGCAATACTCTGGAAATCACAGCCCACACAGGAACCAAAATTACAGTGCGATTCCCTATTCGAGTACGATTTCCAGTGCGGGTGGTGTGCCATTAGGATAAATGGCACCTGCCTGCGAGTCCCTCGTTTCACTGTGCGGTTGGTTTCAAATATGGGAATTTGTGCACGTCCCACAGTGGCACCACCCACACAGTTGTTAATCTAGCCTAAAGCTGAGCGTTATATCAAAAGGGGTCTGTAGGTAGCAAACATAGGAATCACAGTTTGTAAAGGGCTGCAATAGCCATGATCACTAGCAGTCTCATGTCATGGGGTGGATTTACTTAAGGCAAAAAGACTGTTGCGCCAGAGTTTAGAAAATTACATGAAGCTTCACTTTGCCAAGAATATCCAATCACATGCAAGGACAATAAAAAAATAAAAAATAAAACACTGTATTTTTGCAGAGTACGCAGTCCATTTGCTTTTAGTGAATCCACCCCAATGTGTCTATGACTGAAGCATATCTTCAGTCTTCAACAACTCTGCTATCATGTTTGCACTCTCTTACTATCCCTTGTAGCATGTACAAAGTCACTGACCATCTCCTGTTCCATGTCTTTGACAGTTTTTTTTAACATAACATACACTGAATATTAAATATGTCTCTTTGGTGATGTGGGTCTCAAATGTATCCCTGGACTAGGTGAAGTGAGTTGATAACCACTAGTATAAGCGTTATTATGCACTGAAGATGGAGGTTGTATAGTATACAGTAAATGATGAATCCGCTCTACTTATAAAAAAAAAAAATAGAAGAAGAAATGTCAGCTCGGCAGGCAATGTAAATGACGCTCATCTATTCTGAGTGTCAGTTCGGGGAGATTCTCGTTGTGATTTTAAATATGTCTGCTTAATTCTATGAATATTTTAGCAGGCAGCCGCTGGTGGCCCATCCGGTTCAAGGCACAGACGGCTGTGAATGGTGGATGTGGCAGATAAAGTTCTATACTGCTTTCCGCAGAGAAGAGGAACGTCCCGGAAACTTCACCTTCTAGTTGCTAGCAGAGCATTTTGATCAGGAAATATTCCTAACATTATAATGTTCCAAGTCATAAAGGAAACCCTTAGTTGTATAAAGGACACAGAACATCTGGTGATAACTGGTTATATTTAGTAATCTTGGCACTGTACAGCAATTCTTATTTTCAGTTTATTCTAGAACCCTTTGAGATCATTTCCAAATATAGTCTCACTTAAATATGTGGCCCTAAAGAAGAAGTATCACTACACAAAAATCCTTAATTCCACAGGGGACCAAGTGCATGGAGCTCTTGGCACTGTTCTGAGTGGTGGCCCTACTGCTGAGCAGCGTGGACAGACAGCTTGTATCACTGCTTTTGTTGCAAATAATTAGTCAGCGCTTGCAGGGTAAGCTGGCACAGTTTAGAAATCTATTTTAATGGGGAGAGGGTACGGGGACTATAGTGCTGGCTGTGGTTCCTCCATAGAAACACCCACAAATTTGCGCTTCAGCCTGGGGTGAACCTACAGCCAGCACAGACCATAATAAAAATGGTCATTTAACACCCAACCATTTAACACCCAAAAGACCATGGATCAAAACAGAACCACTTAGTCCCCTGGGAGATTGAAAAGTAGGTGGTGCAGAGTCAAGAATAGATAAATAAAAAAAATAAAAAAAGTGCCAGCTATAAGGAAATTCCTCCACATCGACAACTGAAAACAAAAAGAGAACATGCAAGTAATTCCCCATTTTCATTCCCAAAGACAGACCTCAAAGACATACTGGTAGGTGAATTGGCTCCTGTCTAAATTAGCCCTAGTATGTGTATGCATGAATGTGTGAGTTAGGGACCTTAGATTGTAAGCTCCTTAAAGGCAGGGACTGATTTGAATGAACAATATATTAATGTAAAGCTGCGGAATTGATGGTGCTTTATAAGTACCTGTAATAAATATTACAAATAAATAAAAAAATAATAAGTGAGACAAAATCACTATATCACCAGGGTCACCAAACTAGTGCCCCCATTGGAAGATTTCTCCTCTATTCCTGTTCTGATGTCAACCCAAATGTTGGGATTTTCTCTCTTTCTTTTTTTTTTTACAGGTTAAAAGATTTATTGAAAATTGCTCTTGACAATAGACAGGGCTACATTAGTAATAGTATTAGCAATATTATAGAGCATCTCAACAAAATACCGTATTAATTGGTGTATAACACTCACTTTTTTACCCTGAAAATAGAGGGTAAACTGTGCCTGGGTGTTATACGCAGGGGGCTGTGGAAAGTTTTTTTCCTAAAACTTCCCTCTTAAAGTTAGGGTGCGTGTTATACGCCTGTGCGTGTTATACGCCGATAAATACAGTAATCAATCCAATCAATGAGTCAAAATCTTACAAGTAAGGCACTGTTATCCTACCGTTTTTAGTGCAGAATGTACAGATCAAGTACGGTCATTTCCCCATTCAAGCTAA